>NW_024516984.1:7371490-7971490 GCF_017590135.1 Pyrgilauda ruficollis | reverse complement strand
TCAGTTCGCCTCTGCCATTTCATACTGAAATAATTAGTCTTATTGAAAGCTGAGGCAAACTATTCATTTAGTATGGGAGCCATATCTAGATTATCTTAAATCTCAACCTCAGTCTTCTTGTTTCTTTTTTATTTATTATTGATTCTGTTTTTCTTTATATTCTCAAAGTGCCTTTATTTCATATTTATTTTGATATTCTTTTAAGGTCTAACTCAGCTTGACTTTTCGCTATTCTCATTTTATCTTGACCTCAAAAGATGATTTTTTGGCTGATCAGTCCTTTTTTTCCATTCCTTATAATTCTCTGCTTACTTCTAATATCTTTTTTGTTTATTCATTTAGCTAGGTCTGATGCTCTTCCTTGCACGTTTTTATTCACAAATGCAAGCATATTCTAGATAGCTTATGAAACTTTGCCTAAGGCTTTCCTCTATATAAAAGTCTTGTGTTTAGGTCAGATGACTTAATTAACTAGAATTTCCCTTTTTGTAATAGAGGAATTGGTTTTTGGTATTTTTCTGTTTTAAACTGGACCTGTCAATGAACACACTTTGGTAATATTTTCCTATTTTGCTCTATCTAAAATGTCTTCAGGACAGGTATGTAATATGATTCTTAGTTGTCTCAGTAATTCTGTGGAAACTTTCACATTTTTAAGGCCTCTTTATGAGTAATAGCATTTGTTTTCCAATCTATAATTATGAAAGCAAAGTCTCCCACACTGTTAGAGTTTATAGAGCCATAGGACTGAAATAATACTGGAGTGGTTCCTCTTCATAGCCTCCCTCAATGCTGGCTTCTAAAATTCTATGAGCTTGAGATCAGCAAAAATTCCTCTTCTTTCTTTTCTTTTCTTTTCTTTTCTTTTCTTTTCTTTTCTTTTCTTTTTTCTTTTTCTTTCCTTTTCTTTTTTTCCCTCATTTGTTTTTATTCTTATATTTCCTCCATGAATTAGCTATACTCTATGTGTGACTCTGTTTCTGCTAGGGTCTTTCCAATCCCATTCCATAATTCTGCTCCCTTTATTTTATTTCCCAAATTGCTTGAACGTTTATGTGAAATGTTCATGTTTTTCTGCTCCTCCATACCACTAACAAGAACAAGTTTCCTACACAGACAACACACAGTCATTTTTTTACAAATTAGAACATTTCAAATACTGTCAATGTTAATATTTTCTTTCTTTCATTTGTCTATCTTAGAACCAGTGAAATTCCTTTCTCCTTTGCTGTATCTCTTAAAAATTGATATTTTTATCTCTCTTTAATAAAACTGAATATATAGGTTTCATAAATTT
This sequence comes from Pyrgilauda ruficollis, assembly GCF_017590135.1. Classification (NCBI taxonomy): domain Eukaryota; kingdom Metazoa; phylum Chordata; class Aves; order Passeriformes; family Passeridae; genus Pyrgilauda; species Pyrgilauda ruficollis. The sequence goes on along the minus strand of NW_024516984.1, from coordinate 7,970,193 downwards.
CTCAATACATATCTCTTCATCATAAAGACCTTTTGGTTTCACCAACTTCATTTTGAAAAAAGCTCTATCCATACAACCGCAGAAAAGTCCTTTTCCTGTCTACTATATCCCTACTTACTGGTTTTCTGACCCATATTTTTTGTCCTGCAAATACTTCACTCCCTTTCTCAGACATATGGGAATGATTATGTTTTGCAGTAGGCTCATTCCAAGTTCACCCACCTAAAACTCCCAAGCTTTCTTTACCGTCTCTCTGAATAAAACTCTGGCTCTTTGGCCCAAGTGTAGTAGCTAATGTCTTTTGGCAGAAACCCTGACTTTTCTCATGCTAATGTCCTTGTTGTAGGTCCTGGCATCAGTAACACCGATCTGGGCTTAGGACATCCTCCAAGGTGTTTAAGCAGGCAGATGTAATGTAAAACTCATAGGCCAAATAGAGTACACTTAGCTACTCATTTGGCTTTCCAGGGCTAAAAGGCAGGATGAACAGCTTTTTCCTAATGACTTTTTCCTTCCAAGGCAATGACTGAATAATCACAGAATAATAGAGGAGAGCTAGGAGAGGTGCTCATGCCCCTGATCATCTTTGTGGCCTCCTCTGGACTTGCTCAAATAGCTCCATGTCTTCCTTGTACTGAGGATCCCAGAGCTGGATGCAGTGCTCCAGGTGGGGTCTCAGGAGCCACTTCTTCTGAGGCAGTCAAAATGTTCAAACCTCTTGAGTAATCATGATCTACCAGAAGACATATGCTGATGAGTCAGAAAATACTGGGTCCCTGTACTCCCTCACTGCAATATTTTACCAAAAGATAAAAGGAAAAGTGATGAAGTAAGTAAGGTGTGCATTTATGGTATTTATAGACACTGTCCACCTTCAACTAAACAAGGATTAAAAATTAAAAACACTTAGTAGCCACACCAGCAGTCTGTACAATACCCGTAAAAACTCTCAAGTCATGTTTTGTGCCTTTGGCCTGACTTTCCAGGTGTTTTTCTAAAGAAACCATTTAACTCCCCATCACAAAAAATGGCATGTAAAATATGCCCTGAGTTGCAGAAACTGTCTCAAACAATCATTGTTTGTTTAGGGAGGATTCCTTCTCAAAAAATATTTATTCCACAAAGGGGGGTGATGTGTATTTTTCTAAACTTTAACCAAAAGATATGTTCTGAAAACACATTTTCAATAAAAATAGTTTATTTTGGACTGATATGGCAGTCATGTTTTTTAGCACATTAACAAAATAATCTAGTATTTCTGAGTCCTTGAGCATCCATCTGTTGTTATGTTTTTTCCATTGCAGAGAACGTACTCAGTCAAGATCATTAAAAAAAGTAATTTAAGTGACCTGAATGTGAGAAGACTTCAGCTCCATGCCCTTACTTTCACTCCCAACTCCTATTTCCTTCTCCTGTCCAAAGGAGTCAGGACTTGGACTCCATGTGATGGCCAATCCACTTGTCCTCTGCATCTTGTTTCCTTACTCAACCCTCAGTGGTCCTCTTCAGGTCCTAAGCCATAAGTCTAGGTCTGGCAATGGCCATCTTCCTTCAGGACCTGGAGAAAAGGAAGAGTTACTTCCATATACTGCACCAAGTATAGATTCATAGAATGGTTTGGGTTGGGAGGAACCTTTAAAGATCACCTAGTGCAAGCCCCCTGCAATGATCAGGGCCACTTTCAATTAGATCAAGTTGCTCAGAATCCCATCCAACTCAGCTATGAAAGTTTCCAGGGATGGGGCATCTACCACCTCCTTGGGAAACCTGTTTACCATCCTAATTTAAAAAACATCTTTCTTATATCTAATCCACATTAATCCTCCTTCAATTACCCTTAGTCCTGTTGGAATAGATTCTGCTAAAATGTTTGTCCCTATTTTTCTTACAGCCCTCTTCAAGTACCTGAAAGGCTGCTGTAAAGTCCTCCCAAAGCCTTTTATTCTCCAAACTGAATATCCCCAGTTCTCTGAGCCTTTCTTCATAAGAGAGGTGTTCAATGCCTCTAATAATTTCCATAGGCCTGCTCTGGATCTGCTCGAGCAGGTCTATGTCCTTCCTGGCTGTATCAGCAGTGTAGCACATTTGAGACTTTACCCAGCAGCAAAGATATTTGCAGCTGCTGCTCCAATGCACACCCAGGGACTGGAGATGTGTGGTTCCCTTGAGGCAAGTGTACCATAGCTAGAGAACTTCTGGTCTGGAACCTCAGCTACACTACATGCTCTGGACACAGGAATACCAATTGCACTTGTAAGGAAGTACAATAATCTGATTGGAATAGCAAATAAATATATAGAGAAAACATGATCATTTAATGTTGTATTGTAATGGAATTTATGCTCTTCCAAAGCATTTCTTGAAAATAAAATTAGGCTCTTTTGCAACCAGCATATTTCTATAACCTATTTTTATCGCTGTAGACACTGGGGAAATAGTAAAACTGTTTAACATTCCCTGCTCTATTGATTTAGCCTGTGCCTTTTGGAATCACTTTATAGATGCATGCAATGGGCGATACTTGTTGCTGAACAACAGGTTAGGTTGTTTTCTCTGTAACTGAGACATGAACAGTCTCTTATGTGGAGGACATTACATATTTGGCATGTAAGTATGAACTTACACATAGTTCAGTCTCCTTTCCTGCAAGGTAAAAAGGGATTTACTGGATTAATTCTTGGGACTGCTGTATGGCTTAATAAAGCAGTATTTCAAAACTGTCACATAAGAAGATTCATGCACATGCTAATTATTTTTTTTTACAGAGCAGCTATAATTAGTTACAGAATTGTACCAGTAACATTTCAGCACTGATTACTCCTACAATTTATCAGTTTTTAAACTGTGGACATATCAGCAATAAACAGAACATGGAAGCCAATGTTTGTTAACATATATTCTATGTATCATTTTGGCACAAAAAACCAGCCGACTTCATCATATAAAAGTAATAGCAAAGCATAAAAGTAGCTCATTAGAGTGTTTATTTGGCCACACATTTTTTCTGGGCTTTTTAATTTTGAGAAATAGCATATTAGATTCTCTTTCATTTGCTTTGCTTTCAAAAAGCACATGAACAAAATGTCAGTGTGAGCTGATTCAGCCAGGCTTTGTTTCATCAAACTAAGTCATACATGTGAACTCAAAGAAAGAAGGTGGTTTCTCCCTTTCCCAGTATTGTTGTATGCTTTCACAAGCAGAACTTTGGGAGATGTAATAAAATAAACAGATTGTTTTTAAACAGATGTTCTTGTGCTGGTCTGCATGGGAACAGCTGATATATGAGGGAATAGTCTAAGACCCATTACAAAAATAATATTTAAATTGGAACAAGTGCTCTTGTGATTTACACCTAATGTTGTTCTCACTCTGACAGACAGCCAAATGTTACAGAGAAAACATCCAGTGCCTGTTCTCATTTTGAAGCAGCACAGAAGATATGTAGAGAGAAATGTATGAAGGGTGCAGGAAACCTTCCACAGCTAGTTTTAAGATGCAGTTCAACAAGTTGTATGTAATGGGCTTGATTACAGCTACTCTCAAGCTTTTTAAAAACCATATATATTTTTGGTAACTAGCTTGGCTTTAAGACTAGGTATTTCATGGGTGTCTAGGAGAGATAAATATAAAATTTCTTTTGAGGCTGACTCCTGAGCTACCATTTAAATAACCTGATCCAATAGGGCCCCTGGGAGCTCAGAGCACAGAGCACAATGCTGTATCAAATTTTACATCAGCTTCAAAATGTCTGCAATACTAACTGCTAAATTTGCACTCCAATGAGAGATCACCCATCTACTGAAAGCACTCTTTGAGTGCTCAATGAGGAGAATGAGAATCTTCCAGATGGAAAATCATTGTGGGGGATATCCCATAGCGTGGTGGATTTCTCATAGGGAACAACATGAGCATGAGAAAAGCTTGTCTCACAGAGGATAGAAGAACAGGTGAGTGCAGGGTGTGTATAGTATTTTAGAGAGAAATTAGGAGAGCTGTTCCTGTGGCTCACCTGCTAAACTGAAGGAATAAAATGTGCCAGGGCCATGCTATATGGAGGGACACACTAGTCCCCCACTATCCCCAGTTACTAAGGATGTGAGGCTGTCAGTCAGCATGCAGAAAACCTTATTCCTGGCAGAAAGTGTGATGCTTAGATTTAGGATAGGTTATTTAGATTGGCCCACAGTTCAGTGGAGTAGTAGAGAAGAGCTAAATTTCCACAAAGAGTGTTTCAGTAAGGGGCCATTCATAAAATCCCATCTCACAGTTCATCATCAGAGTACTAGTGAATAAAGGTTTAAGTATGCTATGTACTATACATTCTCTTCACATATGCACTCATAGTTTGATGTCATGGGTAGTACTATAAGAGCCTAGAAAAAAATAAAATATTAAAAAAGTCTAAAAATGGCCTGCATTGAAAAAGAATTTCTCAGGTTTATTTTATGAACTCCGACATTTTTTAGAGCTCTGCAAGGAGCTTTTGTAGAGGTTGACTTAGAAATCAGGTCTGGTGGCAGGTCCTAGCTGCTGCCAAATACCTCAGTGGGTCATGTCGTGCAGTGATGGCTACTCTGGACTTTAATGAAGATTTTTGATAATGTCTCTGGAGTGGCTAGTGCAGAGTATGATGAAAATGCCTGTGCCTATGCCAGTATGGAGCCAAACCAAACATACATAAGCCTGGGATAGCCTAGAGTTGATTTTATGACCAAATTTCCAAATAAAACTCAAAATATAACAACTTCCTCTTCACTCACTTTTTTAAAAAAACTCGACAGAACTTCTTAGAAAAGTGAGGGGAAAATTATAACTGGAGAGAAAATGTTGCACGATCCCTTAGCTAGATGTCTGGAACTGAGTCAGCCCCTGAGACAATCCTAGACTAGAGGTCTTATTCCTTTATCTTCTTTATCCACAAGCCTAGTTCATATAACTACAAATCAAAACTCAAACTCAATCTTTGAAGACAGAAGTATATTCCAAATATTTTCAGTTGCCTTTCTTGTTTGGCAAGAGATGACAACCTTGGATAACATTATTCCAGTCTGCTCTAGTCTGAAGTTTGCAACAAAATTGTTCTTTTTCTGCTTCTTTTTCTTTTCAAAGCAGGGAATTTCCAGTAACATTGGTGATTTAAATGGCAAAACATTTGAGCCCATTTTGCTTCCTGCTTTTCCCTCCTAAACATATAATTCCATAAGACTGCCACCAGATGGCACATGCAAGTGCCCTCCAGACAGTTCTCCAAAGCCCAAAGCCCACTCAAGAAAAAGAGAAGGTAGAATTTGCCATTTGTTCTCTGTGTCATTGGCTTTCTCATAACCTAGGGTAAAATACAGGAGGTTTTTTCATACTTCTAGCAATCTGAATTTAAATAATTATTCCATCCAGGAACAAGTGAGGGTAAAAGTATTAAGAACTGTATGTCTTTCATATGTACATAATTTTTCCACATTATCCAGAGGACAAAAAATGCTACCTAATTCTTACACTTGTTCATAATTCTTTCTCTGGCCTAACTTTGTTGATTGTCATATCATGTCAATTAATTTTATGTTATTTAACATGTTATGTGCCAAAGAGATATTAAATAACAGCAATACTTCAATGTGAAAATACTTCAGCCTACATTCTCTAACAAAAGCGTAAGGTCCTTTAGCTACAGCTATGAAATATAAAAGTGTTTAAAGCTAGATTGTTTTTGCATATGCAAATATCTCATCTTTTAGTGCTGGCTAAAATAGTGAGAATGCAGTAAGAACCATTATTGAAAAAGGTTCTTTTGGATTAATATATAATAAAAAAATGTAGAAGAAATGTTCCAATGAAAGAGGTCTTGGCAGAAATCTCTGCTAATATTCTGACTGTCTTCAGTTGGTGCTGTGACCAGACAGAGTGTGAGTATATGACACAATTCACCATGAGGTCCAACCCCTGAGTCATGCCTAGTGGGGACTTGGACCTGGTGGTCTTGTGGAAACAGAAAAGCAAAGGATAGGGCTGGGGGAGGGCTGGTGGACTTCTGAGTCTCATCCTCCCCAGGGATTAGCAGAAAAACAGAAGAATAGGACTGTTGGGTCATCTGTATTATCACTGGGTGAAAAGCCCATTAGATGAAGTTCAAAAAATCTAGGTTTCTCTACTGAATATCCTGAGAGAATCAGGACACCAAGAAGAAGCTGAATTTTGCATAGGTTCCCTCTCATTTCTCATAGGTTCCCTTTCCCTTTCTGAAAGGCTGCAAGGCTACTGTCCCTTCATTGACTAGGAAGGGAAGGAAAGACAAAGAGCTTCACCAGACTGACACCTTATGTGAATCTTCTTCTATGCTCCTTCATAAAATAAACACTGAAATTGGGTCATATAACTACCCCATGTGGACATACTGACATGTTGAAATATGATATCGTTTCTCATTCATTCCCCCCTCATAGTAGAACTACATCTAGACCTCTGTGTTTTCAAAGTCAAAGAGACGTGTCTTGTTCTCCAGGCAGAATTTAGTGGGGCAAGTAAAAGACAGTGATGATAAGGTTAGTTAGTTATTTAGTTAGTTCTCAGGGGTTTTCACTCCCATGTTTTTTTTCTTCTGCAGGAAAATGTTGCGTCCTGTGCAGATGAAAAATAGCAATGAGGTTTCCATTGTAATAATATCTTTCTTTGAATTTAAAAATGGTGACTTAGTCATAGGTCTGATTCCTGTGTTTGCATTCTGAATCATTTCTACTTGGTTTATTGACAACAACAACATTTTGCTGCATTTTATTTTCTCAGGAAAATATGAAAGATATAACTGCATATTCAGTTGTATCCTTTCCTTTCCAAATTTGAGAACGTGCAGAACCTATTTTGTGTCATTATAGTAAGCAGCAGTTTTGGTATTATTTAAAGATAATAAAATATAAGACTTTCCACTGCTTTCCTAAAATTGCAACAAAATTTACCTGAGGTGCAGACTTTAACAGCAACAGTGCTATCCAGTAGTTTCTTCCATATGGAGCTAACATTATGTTAGGATGTGGAAATTTTGGGATGAATTCATGATAGTAAATTAAAACCAAAAAAGATGGACCAGACAAATACACTCAGGTATGGGTAAGAGATGTTTTACTACAATTCCCCAGAATTCAGTAGCTAATTTTAAATAAAGAACTTCAGACTTCTATTGCCACTCAGTTTCTCCATGGGGATGGAGTTCGAACATATCAAATCTCCTTCCAATTTTCACTTGGCAATGTTAGTGTAGTAGAGTAATTTTCAAATTGTTTTCTCTTCTTAATGCTGATTTTGTTTACTTCTCAATACGGCCCTTGGTATTAGTTTGGGATAACTGGATTTTTTTCCAGATCTTAACACACATGTGCTAAGTTCATTACAGAGTGTGTTAATCTTGTCAAGCAATTTTCAGCTTTTGAAGCTGCAAAGTTTTAACTAAGAATAAAAACAAGAGCAAAAAGATTTCTTTCTTACTAATGCTACCACAGGTGTGTGAACAATAGCACTGTCCTTCAAAATAGTAAACTGATGAGTTTGCTGAAAGACTCAGGTTTCCTCCAGTTCAAAGAGGGACAAAAACATGAAAGAACAGACAAACAATTTTGAGTATGAAACTTGGTGTGACACAAATTACATTTATGTATTTTTTCGTCTTGCTAATACCCTTTTATTATTTTAAATTACTTATTTCAAAACATTTTAGAGTGAAATGGGGTATTTCCAGTTAATCTTAGTAAAAGGTTGGTGTTTCTTCTTAAGACAATTCATGTATCACACTACATTCATTTGTTCAACTGCTAATATAAATGATGATCTGTTGAAGTGATCTCTCTTGGCAAGATATAAAACTGGCAAGGATTTCTGGACAGATGAATACATTTACTTTATGAACAAGTACACTGTTCTGTGTACCAGCACTCACTGCATTGCATTTAACAGTCTCATGAACATAATATGACCTTCTGAGAGTTTTAACTAACAAATCTTTTGCTGAGAGGATATAAGACTTACAATGATTGGGGCTTCTGTTTTGTGAGGGTTGATAAGTTTCTTTAAAACTTCTGAGACAAAAATCCAGATAAATCGACCATGAAAAAGGGAATAAATGTCCTCCATCTCCTTTACCCTGTAACATACCTAAACTTAATGAAATCACTGGAATGAAATTATGGTCACATTTAAAGAACAGACATGATTCAACTTCTGTGGATCCCAGAATCTGTGGCGTCATTAACATGTGGTCTTCTCCGTTAGGGAAAAAATCTGCTAGCACCGGCTATTAACTCACTGATTAAGTTAATAACTACTTTCAGGTTAATATCTTGTGAATATGGGTGGGTGACAACAATAGTATTTTTTTGTGGAAAAACTTTTAGAATCACTAATTTACTCTGGCACATAAACAGCCCTGCATAATGGAGGTGGATGCAAGGTCACATCCTGACTGATGAAGACTGAAGCTTGTATTAGGAAGAGACTATCTGTCTGTGGGTTGGTGTACTTTGTTTTTACACTGTCTTTTTAATCTTTGTGTTGACTGAAGATTATTCTGAGAAAATTGGACCTTTCTCATGTCTTGAAAAGTAAAACATTACCACATAAAAGCAAAAAAATGCAAAAACTTGCTACCTTTCTCTGCACCTGTATTGCAGCATTTTTATTTTTACAGCTCTAAAGAAGCATGCTGAAAATCTAGGAATGCTTTTCTGAATCTGTACATAATTTCAAATGATGTTTTGGAATGGAAAATCTTGTAAGAAAAATACTCGTAAAATCTGACTTTGTATATCATTATATTTATGACACCACCATTCACTGATGGCACAGTACAGTGATTATAAACACTACAGCCAGAGTTTAATCATTCCCATCAGCAGTGATTTCACTCATCCTCAGATGTCCTTAAATGTACCATCTCCAATCTGACACAGCACAATCTAGCAGTATTGTGCCTACTTGAGAAATGAGACCCTTGACTCTAAATTGGGCTGCGCAGCAACTTGCAACCCTAAATTTAAAATAACTAAAAGAAGCTACATGGCCACCATATAACTCCCAGTATAATGCTTTTTTCTGCCAGAGAAAGTACACAGGCATGAAAAACAGTTCAAAGTAAGATTAAATGGAACATGAACATGGTTGTTTAATCAGTTGCATTTGTGTTTGCAAGTCAGTAAGTACTGCTGACCCAGAGGATCAGATTCTCCTGTAAAATTTGAAACTGAGCACTTGACTAAGTATAGTCAGGAAAGATCACACTGGACTCTGCAGGGGAGTGGAGTTATTTTACTGAATGTTTTAGCTGTATCCTAACGCGGATGTTTGTACTCAGCTTTCTTACATTTCTACTGATAATTGACAGAAAATGCTCTAGATTTTAATCTATTGGTTTAGGATTTTTCTGTTTTGGCTTGGTTTGCTTTAGGGTTTTTTGTGGTGCTGCTTTATTTTTTCCCTGCTGTGATCTGCTAGAAGTAGTTTGTACTGCTGGTACAGCTGGACTGATGAAAAATCTGTTCAAGATGATGGTGTTGGATTGTCTGGTTTATATTTGAGTTAGTAGATGTGAAAATTGAATGGCCAATAGTTGACTTTCTGGCAGACCTGGTTGCTGTCATTAACTCCTGGTATGTGACTTAGGAATTTTAGTTTCCCTAATTTTTAGTATGGCTCAGGTGTTGTGAACATCTGTGGTGTTCAGTTAAGTGAAACTACAAGAAAACAAAATTGCAGGTGACATAATTTGCCTAAAATGTTTCGAACACACCCTTTGAGATGACTCTTAAAAGACTGAACAAGATCTCGGTGTGGAGAGATACTATTTGAGTATATGGCCCATAAAACACTAGATAATCTTCCTAGTTTAGGGTCATTATGCAGTATAAAATAGTTATTAGCAAATTAATGAAAAGAATACATACAGCAACAATGCAAGAACAGAGTCCAGATGAAATTCCAGTGTAATCAGTGGACCTTAATTGATTTCATATGAGCTGTTTCGATCTCCACTTAGTGATTTATGTGAGCGCTTACAATAATTTTGTGAAATCACTCTGATTAGCACTATATCAAAATGTTTGATTAAAAAATTACTTTATTTTACTAAATTAAAAGGATTTTAACATTGGAATTGATTCTATTTTATGAACTTGGACTTTGATGAAGAAAGGAATGTAGTTTTCTTACCAAAATATCAGAATTGTTGTATACAGCTAGGAAAAAACATTCAGAATAATATTGTGCTCTGTCTTTTTTTAACACAGAATGTGGAATTCCAATTTGCATTTGCATCACTTGGCAAACCTGCTGTAAAAACAAACCCAACACCACCATTCTTCTTTTTTAAGATATTTTGTCTAGTTGTATTACCAGAGATCTTTGTCAGAGATCTTTGCTTGAGGTCAAAGAGGCCATTGTATTGCCTGTATTCATAAAAGGGTAAATAATCTAACAGGACATAGAAGATTGACATGAGTTGAAGGTGTCTCCATTAGTCTTTGCCAATTCTTTCCAAATTGAATGCAGATGTATTTAGGGGAAAACTACTGATGACAGGAATGATCTCAAAATGAAGACATACAAGAGTATCCCTTCCAGTGACAATAATTTTAATCCAGGTGATATAAATAACTGAAATTAATTTCTCTTAAACTCTTTTTGCCTCAAGGAATAAGTGCCACAAAATGAGTTGAAACAAATTAACAATAAAATATTTTTGCCCAAGTCCAAGGTCTTAACTAAGGATCAAGCTTGATAAAACCATTTCCACCACTCTGTTCAGCACTAAGAAATGCCTTTTACCCATCCTCTTTCCCTCCTAAGATATGGTTTCCCCAGAATTCTTCCAGCCAGTAGTTCACTGACAAATAAAAAGTGCCATTTATCTTTCTTCCCTGATGAATGTTCGTATCGAGTTGTTGCAGAGTTTTTAAAAGCCAGTGATTCCCTCACACTTTGCCTACAATGGAGATAGTTCATTGAAGTTTTTTAAGTAGATCACAGAACTGAGCTACATTTCTTTTATCAATTAAAAAAAAAAAAAAACAAAAACCAAACCCCATAGAAACAGATATGAAAATTCTTTAATATGGAAGAACTTTGAGCTACATTTCTTTTATCAATTTAAAAAAAAAAAAACAAAAACCAAACCCCATAGAAACAGATATGACAATTCTTTAATATGGAAGAACTCTTCAAGTGCAGCACCATGTGTTGTTGTTTGCTCTCTATATGGTGTACTTGCCACCCTTGTGTTGAAAGTAAGTTGTTATATATTGTTTAAGAAAACATTTTGTGAATCACATTTGATCCAGGGGCTGCATTTTTCAGTTTATATAGAAAATACAAAAGAAATGAAAAAAGTTGATCTACCCTGATTCCAAAGTAAATGACATATCTGCACCTAAACTGCCAACACTGAACAAACTTATGTGAGGCAAAAATTCCAGAGGTAATCAGTATAAAAAGATTTGTCTGATGCTAGTGGCTTTCTCTTTGTCTTCAAGTAATTAGGGTTAGACTTGCCTGAAATTCCTATAACATCACCTCCTAAGAGAAGACAATATTTGACCATAAGTAGCAAAAGAAAATAGGACTCTCATTTCTTCCGATGTAAATCTGACACCATGGTGAATATTGTTATATTTTTCACATCACAGTGGCTGTTGAACCATGGGAAGCAAATGAAAAGATGGGGGAAAAGTACACATAGCAGAAGCTGTAGACCTTCACACATCTACACAGGGGGATGGATTTCTCATCTGAAACACCTGTGACTGCTTATCATATCCTTATGTGAGAATGACTAAAGCATGGACAGAACCATCTCAGAACTGGACAAAAAATCAAAAATTTTTTTGATTTCTAATCTCTCCTTGGAATGAGAGAGAGTGAAGAAAAAAATACCCAATTTACATTAATCTGCTCTTTCTCACAGGGCACAGAGTATTCTGCAAAAGGTAAGCGTTCATATTTCTCACCATCTTTGTTTCAAGCACACCAGGTTAAATTAGAGTCACAGGAGTCAAACAAACATGCAGAGTTGCTTTTTCCTCTATAAAAAAGTCCCTTAGATAGCAACTTCACAAAATATAATTATATATGGATAAGTACCCTCTATTTTCTCACAGAAAATTAGTAAATGGGAGTGGTGTTTTAAATGTAGAGTAGTTCAAATCAATGTCTTTTAATGTCATTTAACTACTTTGTGTATGGACAAAAACTAAACTATAACACATTGTGAGCAAATAATTTTACCATCTGAAGCATAGGCCTGACAGCATAGCACAGCAGGCACTTCAAAGGTTTTGGGAACAAAAACATGAAATCATATCAGAAACCAGAGTAACTTGACCCAAGTGCAAAGAGAATTAACGAGTTCTTCCTAAAATGGGAAGAAGCCTTCTGTAGATAGAAGGATCTTTCCCCTGGGTTCCAGTGCCATAGGGTTGAGATGAAGTTCAAAGTCAGACAAAGTCAATATCTTTGACCTTCTCTTAGCAAAACAAACACTAATGGTGAGTGTCAGTAACAGTTCAATAGCAATGAATGTTTTTCTTAAAGGACAGGGTAGAGTCAGGGACTTTGCTCTCCCTTTCTGAGGGTAAGCTTGTTCCACTGCTGGAAGACTGCACTGTAAGTCAGCTCAGAAACTGAATGATGACAACGTATCAATGTGGCAAGAGTAGTTCTATGGACATGTAAAATGAAGAAGGAAGGATTTGGATCTTCTCAGTCTTGAAGTTACTGAATACAAAAGCCAAGTTTTTGCCTTATGTCTGTATATCATGAAAGAGGAAAATCTTTTGAGAAGTTATCCTTCCATACTGATTCCCTACTTACTTTTTCCTTATCATTTGCTTAAACAAGTATTTCTTCATGGTGAATTTTTCTGAGTTGGTACAAAGGTTTGACACTGACATTTTTGTAGAATTTCTTCTATGCCATCTGTCATTTTTGCTTTTCACTTGCTACCTTTAATTAGTTTTACTTGCCTTTAGTCACAGTTTTTATCCCTATCTCCTCGATTTTTATTATAAAACTTTCATGTAGATCTTCTGAAACAATTTTAAGTAATGCCTTTCTAAGATTTTGATTTATCTTTACATTCAGTAAGTAGGAATCATCTTTCTAACTAATATTTAACTGCATTCTGTGATTTTGGGATATTTTTAGGCTTTTTTCTTTTTCCTGCAGTTCATCTATCTAGCCATGACCTATGGCTGTGCATCTCACTTATGATATAAAAAGGCTTCATCAAATGGTTGTTCCAGTCTTAGGAGGCAATTATCTCTGCAGTACTACTCGACAAATGCAAACCAAATGATATTGGTTGCTGCTGCACTCAGTACTGTCTGGTAGAGCAAATGCTGTCTTCATGTTTAGAGTAGTTCTAATCTTATTTCTTTACAATTGCAGTCTAGACCTTTCTAAAACAAAATGTTCAACATCTGTTCAACAGCAGGACACAGTTTAGGGCTGTACCAGCTTTCATATTACATGGAACCTTTGTTTCTTTCCTGCTTCATTTTAATTTTGTCTTACAGTCTCTTTGATTTCCTGCTTCATTTTTCTTTTGTCTTACAGTCTCTTTGAAACTGTCACCTTTTTGACTTTGTGTTGCTTATATCTGGGAGGCTATGCTTTACAAGTTCACTACTGTAGTGGTATTGTCTTGATTTTCTTTCAAGAAATTGATCTGGCTTTGCACTGCTATCATAGAATCACTGAGGTTGAAAGTCTCAAAGCATGGTCAGCTCTAAGCTCAGACCAGGCTGCTTGGGGATTTGGCCAGTTGGGTCTTATAAGCTTCCAAGAACACAGACCTCCAAACTCCCTGGGCAACCTGTTTTGTTGATGTTCTGCCCACGTAAAGGGAAAAGTTTATTATGAACTTCTTGTTTCAATTTATATCCGTTTTCTGTTGTTCTTCTGCTGAGCACTGCTGAAGATAGTGGCTCCATCTGCTCAGTTACCTTCACATATCTTCTGACAGACTGGTCTCAGGTTTTCCTCAAATCCATCTCTGTTTCGGGCTGAATAAGGCCTATTCTTATCCTCTTCTCAGGACAAATGCTCCAGCCCCTGATCATCTTGATGGCCCTCTACTGAAGTCACTCCATCTTACTGGTGTCTTTCTTTTATTGGGTAGGGTGTGTCTGAGGAAACTGTATGCACTACAGTGTTCTAGATGTGGCCTAAAAACTGTCAAGTACAAGTGAATAATTGCTTCTGCTAATACATCCCAGGAAGCTGTCAGCCTTTGATGTGAAGCCACGCTGCTAGCTTATATTCATTTGGTCTACCAAGGCCCCAGGTCCTCCACAGAGCTGCTCCTTGCCAGTATCCTAGTAGGCCCAGCTTGCAACAAAGGTTTCTTCCCAGTTGAAGGATTTGGCATCTCTCATTGCTGAAATCCCACTGGTGCATTTCTTCACCTGTCTACAATTTTTTCCAACTTTTTCCAGCTTCTTCACTTCCAATCAAACACCATAGGGCTTCTCCAACTTCTGTGCAGTTGGGGTTTCAGCCTTTCTGCTGAGTCTCTCTCATCTTCCCAGACACTGTATTCCTGGTCTTTGTTCCTCATCTCCTGAATGCGGCATCCTGGCTCCTCAACAAATGTGCGACTGCTGCAAGTGAGGTCATGGTCTCCTACAAGGTCAGTCTTTAGGCTCCCTCCAGAGCCCTGCCAGGGACAAGGCCTCCTCTTCCCCAGATGCAGCTGCTTGACATTCCCAAATCAGTAGGCAGCCAAGATAAAAGATGCATACACGTTTTATTGTAAACAGCCGAATGAGTATTTAGCAGCTGATAGATTTGGTAGAAGAAAAATTGTGGAATAGCCACCCTTTCCCACCAACAGTCGCTCTGAAGTTTGAAGAAGACTGTCTACAGTTTCCCAAAGATGTTAGAAGAAGGTGTCAGAAGATACAAAAGAGCCTGGAAACTACTCTGCAAACTATCTTGCCTCTCAACTTCAGTTTTGTATATTTTAACAGTTCTTGTTTATGTTAAACTCACATTCTCCTAGAATCTCATTCTCCATTTTGGGTCTCTGATTCTTACTACAATTCAGTCTCGAATTAGGGATTCCATAAAACCCTAAAATTACATATTTAACTTGAGCATCTCAAATCTGTTGTAAATGCTTGAAAAGTTTCATCCTCTCTTTAAGTTTTCATAAGAAACTGATACATTTTAAAAGACTCCTTCTCTCTAGGAGTTCTGTTTTCCTAAAATATCTGTAGTACAGGCTGATAACTGCTTTATGTCATTTCACTTTTCTGGAATAATAAATGCTTCTCATACCTCTGGCCCAAGAGTACATACATAAAAAGGAAAATATCTTCTGGTTATTTTTTTTTAATTGATTTATTCATCCTTATGAAGATATAAAATTCATGCTCAACTTTTTTGCTGTGTTTCTTAGAATTTTTTACTGCATTTAATTATTTAGCTTATTAGCTACTAGGCATTTAATAACTCACCACTTCAACTTTCATGTTTTAAGAAACTGTTCCTCCACTTCTTTAGACAGTGGTCTGTGGGAGACTTGTGTCAGATTGTGTGACAACACTATATCTAAGCAGACCTCTCACAAGAAAAAAAAATAAATTACAATACTCAGGCAGTACTTTATTCTACTCCAGGCCTAAAAAGGTTAGCTGTTTAGTGCAAATAGATAAGATAGAAGGGCATTTAAAGACACAGATTTAGACTCTTGCCTGAAGTTGTAAGCAATAAACTACACAGCCCAGAGTCACAAAGAAGGCCAGCAACTGATTCAGAAGCTGATGTCACATTTTCTGCTTTGACTGAAATGAACTGGTCACTAAACCCTATATTCTATGAATATTTAGAAACTTTTTCCATTTTAAATTTAGTTTCTTTAAACAAAGTTCATTTGCACACATTCAGGTCTAGAAGGTTGTTTTGCTCACGGGATTTGAGTATGAAGGAAGAAGGTGAACAGCTTTCCAGACTCCTGGAGTGTGTATAATATATGTTCCTGACACAGTTGGTGAGGGGGTCAAGCAGGGACAGGTCCCCACTGGACCTGCTGTTTTTGAAAAGACAAGGATTTGGTGGTGATGTGGTCAGAGGCTGTCTTGGGCACAGCAACCAGGAAAAAAGAGTTTTCAGATATCAGAGAAATAAAGAGGGAGATCAGCAGCCCTGCCACCTAGGACTTCCACAGGGCAGGCTTTGGCCTGTTTAGGAGACCTGTTGACAGAGTCCCTTGTGAGGCAGTCCTGAAGGGATAAGAAATCCAGGAAAACTGGACATTCTTCAGTAAAATACAGAAACAGGCCATCCTCATGTGAGGAGTGATGAGATAGAAGGGAAGATGTTTGGCTTGACTGGACAGAGAGCTTTGGCTGGAACTCAGGAAAATAAGGAGAGGTTGTGACCTT
Organism: Pyrgilauda ruficollis; assembly: GCF_017590135.1. Taxonomy (NCBI): domain Eukaryota; kingdom Metazoa; phylum Chordata; class Aves; order Passeriformes; family Passeridae; genus Pyrgilauda; species Pyrgilauda ruficollis. The sequence continues at coordinate 7,953,778 of NW_024516984.1, read as the reverse complement.
TGAAAGAAGGGGCTGGCAACTCAGGAGGACTACAAGGATATTGTGAGGTTAAGCAGACAGAAAATTAGAAGGGCCAAAGCTCAGCTAGGATTTAATCTGGCTAGTGTCATAAAAGACAATAAAAAATATTTCCATAAATACGAAGCAACAAAAGGAGGGCTAAGGAAAATCCCCTTGTAAAGCCTTCTTTGCCTCACTCTTTAATAGCATTTCAGTTGTTTTCTGGGTACTGACTCCCTTGAGCTGGGAGACAGAGATGAGGAGCAGAATGAAGCCCCCATAAACCAAGGGAAAATGGTCAGTGAACTGCTATACCACTTAGACAGACACAAGTCTATGGGGCCAGACGGGATCCACCCAAAGCTGCTGAGAGAGTTAGAGGAAATGCTCTCTGAGCCACTTTCCATCATTTACCAGCAGTCCTCGCTAACTGGGGGGGTCTCAGCTAACTGGAAGTTGAAAAATGGGACAGGATGCTGTTGTTGTCTATTTAGATAGATATTTCAGCAGAGGTTTTGACACCATTTTCCAGCATTCTCCTGAAGAAATTGGTGGCTCGTGGCTTGGATGGGTAAAAAAAACTGTCTGGATGGCAGGACCTAGGGAGTACTGGTGAATGAAGTTATATCCAGCTGGTGTCTGGTCACAACTGGTGTTCCCATAGTTCAGTGCTGGGGCCAGTTCTGTCTAATATCTTTATTGATGACTGTCTAATATCTTATCCAATTTAGATTGGCTATTAAGACAATTTTTTTCACTGAAAGGTTTGTCAAGCTTTGGAACAGGCTGCTGGAGATATTTAAGACATGTAGATGTGGCACTTACAGACCTGGCTTAGTGGTGGGCTTGCCAGTGCTGGTTTAACAGTTGGATTTGATGATCTTAGAGGTCTTTTCCAATCTAAATGATTCTATGATCCTGTGCTCCTAAAATGAATACTCTATAGGTCAGGAGAAATACTGCAGAATATACACACCCATTCTCCAAAATGGGTGCCAAGTTACTATGTATCTTTGCTATATATAGAAAAAGAAATATTAGAAGTGTTGAAAGTGACATAATGCTAGAGTAAGAACCTGATTGGCAGATGACAAATGTTGAACACCCACTAAAATAGGATTCTTTTTCATTTCAGTACTCTTCAAAGTTCTAAAAAGCGTTCTCCAATCCAGCAGAAATGAAACATGAACTTCCGCACTTGGAGTGAGAAATGTTGCTTTTTTAGTATTGGTATAAACTGGATTTTTCAACTCCATTTTCAATTATAGAGATGCTTAAAACACCATTTAAAGACATCATCAAAGAGCTATGAGAGAACAAAAAAAAATCTTATGTTTGATTATGATGATCACACAAGACAAGCACTGAAGACACTACTCTGATGCTTAGGGAGATTTTTTTTTTTATAATTTATTTATCAAAAAAAAATTAAGTACTGATGCATTTATCTGTTTTCATTATGCTGGTTATGATAAGATTCCTAAGCAATGCCCAGAGTAGTGAAATGTGACACAATAACTAAAGGAAACTCTGGAAAATATATGCTTGAAATGACAAATACACTTAACCTAGTAAATTCTTAACCCTTTTGCTTCCCTTCACTGTGACCAGTGGTTCCTGCTGACGTGTCAGTGAGAAGAATACTGATTTTATCAGTGCCTCAAAGTGTGCTAATTACCTCATTTCTAAGAAATGTTATATTATGACTGGCAACAGCTCCTTAGCATCCACTCTACGTGGCAGGAATTTCTTGGCAGGGCAGAGTTCTTGATACATGTAATTAGCATTTCCTCTCATTATAAATAATTGTTCCTCATTTTCTACTAATTCTTTTCTAGACTATTGATATATTTCCAGTAACAACAGACAAACCTGAGCAAACTGGGAGCATCTTTCTTATGAGGAGAGACTGCGGAAGCTGGACCTGTTTAGTCCAGAAAAGAAGACTGAGAGGGGACCCTATTAATGCATATAAATATGGCAAAGGTGGGTGTCAAGAGGGTCAGACTCTGAGGCTCTCAGGGGGCTGTCAGACCCTTTTCAGTGGTGCCCAGTGACAGGACAAGAAGAAATGGCCAAAAACTAAAACACAAGAAGTTCCACCTCAGCATGAGGAAGAATTTCATTACACTGAGGGTGGCAGGGCACGGGAACATGACTGGAGAGGTCATGGAGTCTCCCTCTCTGGAGACATTCAAAGCCATCTGGACTGTTCCTGTGTCACCTGCTCCAGGGGACCCTGCCTTGTCAGGGGGGGTGGACTAGATGATCTCCAGAGGTCCCTTCCAACCCTAACAATTCTGTGAAATTGTTTTATAAGTCTTCCATATGCCAGTTTTGTTACTGTTGCTACCCAATCCTGTGCCATTGGCTACACAGTATATTAAGGATATTAATGTTTGTGTTTGGTAAAAATTATATTTTACCTTGTTTGGAAAAAAATATAATGCTTAGAATATGATTGTCCATATCACACTTATTCTGTCTTCTTTGTTTGAAGGTTTTATCTTTGGTACAGTTTGAAATACTGGATAGGATTTCAGTTGAAGATAAAGCCACCAAAAGTACTGTCTATATATAATCTGAGTGCTTAAACCTCCAGTGCAATTAATAAAGATATAGTCAGCACAATCAATGATGTTTATAGTTATTCAAGCAACCTTCCAGGGTATGTGCCTGATGTGATTTGAGAAATATGAATGTGTGAGGTTTTCTAAACTTTACCCTGCTTGAAGATAAAGGACAGGAAAAAAAAATTTCGCATTTTATACTTCAACTGTATGAATTATTGTCTGCCAATACAGATATAATATCAAAAGTATCTCAAATACCAGGTAGGTATTGTCAAGTTACCCAGAAGTAAAATAAATTGTAATAAATATTTCAAGCTTAACTGCCTAATATTAGCAATCAGCATAAAATTATTTTGCTGTAAATATGCTATTCTTAAATTACAACAATTCAACTTTTATAAGTTCTTAATTCATTTACTAAAATAAATGTCACTCAACATGATGAAGTTCATCCCACTTTATTGAGCAATGGGTAATCACCCATTACTCAGAAATTCAGGATTTATAGTCTTAATGAAAGGAATACACTGCAGAAGAACCATGACTATTGTGAGTCATCACTTTTATTGTGCAGTGAAGGTAAAGATGCAACATTTAACAAACTTATGTCCTGTTCTTTATACCCATGCCTTTGTACAGCCAAGCCTTTGTCATAGGCTTATGGCCTAGGCAAAATCTAGATCTTATCCTAATATGTTATATTGCCATTTCTACTTTTTTTCCTATGCATGAACACTGGTTCTATGAAAATGTAAATATTTTCTAGTGAAACCTTGAAATCTAGTCCATTTCCTACAACTGAGTCTTTCAGGAGATAGAAACTGAGTTATTTTTCTTTCTTAGTTTCTTCTACATTCTTCCTCATTCTTGATTATATAACTTTTCTCACTGGTAATGTTTGCCGACATTAAGCACAAGAATTATTGCCCTTTATTTTTTTCCAGACTGCTTAGTAACCATTTTGTGGCCACCTCGGCTGGCACATTCTGTTCATAATTAGGTTTACAGATATTTTGACTCATTCGAAGTCTCACTAATGCTCTGTCTCTGGCCTGTAATGGTCTTTTATCACAGGTCTGATTGTTTGCTTTGTCTTTTTGGAGATGGCTGAAGAGTCAGGAAATAGTTATTTTTGTGTATGTTACAGATGGTTCCATCCACTTCTTACTTTTCTCCTTGCAGATGTCTTCGATGTGTTTTTCCTTCATTCCTCTTCATTTCAGACATTCCTCTCCTTGGCACAGACCTTCATGAGAATCTTAGTGTGGCTGCATTGGTCTTGCTTGCTAAATTTCATTGCATATCTGGTGATTGACTCTTCCAAAAGAAAACTGAACGCACATGTGCGTGTGACTGTCTTCACTATCTTACTTGTCAAGCCTGAGAGTTGCTCTCAGGCTTTCCCTATTTGCAGCTCCTTCTTGACAACTGAGCAGTACAACACACTTGAGCTGAGATACTCTCATACTCAAGGTCTTTCACATTCACAATAACTTTTTGCAATAATACTTTTTAGCTTTGCTCATGATCTTTTTTTTTAACATTTAGGTGAGTAGTTGCACTGACTACTTGTTGACGCCGAAACAATTAATCTGAGGGTAAGAGAAATAAAAGAATTTTCTCATAAACTGGTCTGTTTGTAGGGAAATACAGCTCAGTTTTACAGATGTGAAAACTATGGCTATTTCATATTTGCTTGTATATCCTTGCTCTTCTATATAGTGCCCTGTATCATATGAGCCTCCAAGTACTGCCATGAGGTATGAGGAAATAATTATAGTACTCTAAAATGTGACTAACTAGTAAAATCTACGCTCTGAACTTCCTGACATGTTAAGTTGGTGTCTTTCCTTTGATAACTTATTGCAGCTCAGATGAAATCAAAGGACCTGCGGCAATTCAAAGGAGCTGAGAATTCTTATTGTATTCAAACAATGGGAAGGCAGTTCCTGACATTAACACGAACAAATATGAACTTCTTTTCAGAAGAAAGAAAATTGAATGAAACAAATCATCCAACATCTAGTCTTGCAAGGACAAATTATGTCTTCAAGTTTCTTGTATAATCATGCAAAGGAATACCTGCAGCTTAAGCAGCAGTTTTGGACAGGCTGGGCATGCATACAGTAATGTAACTAATTATGATACTTTATACTTAACACCTTTCATCACAAAGTACACTATCAAACACTAGTCATTTGATCCTTACGACATGTCTGTAGAAGGATATTATACTGTTGTAGAGATTGCACACAGAGATTAAATGGTTTGGGTTAGGCCACACAGCAAGTGAGCAGCAGAGCCAAAAGGAGAGCGTGAGTGTTGGCTTCCAGCCCTGCGCTCCAACTACTGGACTGCACTTCCTTAATACTTAAATCCCATATTGCTTCTCTAACAGAGCTACCGAAACTTCTGAGCACTCGTAAATTTTGGTGTAGTATCAAACCTGTTGTGTGTCTCTCTCCTGGCTCCTTTATGATGTCACAAAACAGTGTAGTGGCACTTTTAAGGGCCTCATTTCACAGGTCGCCCAGCCCTGGCGGGGGGTCAGCCTGACATTGTGTAGCTCCCATTCGCTGTCCCCAGTACACAACTGCTGGCTGCTGCTGTTTCTCTGCTCGCTTTCGTCATGGCCTCAGTCTTATGCCCTTAGCTCTGCTGTGTGAGTGGCTGGACCATTCTGTGCTTAAAGAATTCCAGCTATAGGCTAGCTAATGGGAAACAGATGTCTCCCTGGCACTGCCGGAGCTTTCGGTCCTGCCGCTCCCGTAGCTTCCCACTGGCAGACGTTCAGGTAACTGCTTCGGGACAGCCACGGCCGCCCGGAGCTCTGCCGGTGCCCCGGAGGGCAGAGGGCGAGGGAGGAGGAGAAGGGGGCGAGCGGAGGGGGCTCAGCCCTGGGGCAGCTGCCGCGCCGGCGATGGACGGAGCGGGGCCGCTCGCCGGGGCTGCCGCTCGCCCGCTGCCCGCCGGGGCCCGGGGCCACCGCGCTGCCGGCACGGGTCGGGCCGGCCCGGGCCGGGGCACGGCGGAGCACGGGCTCCGCTTCCTGTGACCGGCACAACAAACTCACGTTTGCAAACTCTGCGCTCCACGCTGCGCCGTGGGGGCTCGTGGAGCTGCGTGAAACAGCGCTCCCCGAGCCAGCATGATGCTCGGGAAATGAGGAAAAAACCAGCCACGGAGGGGAAAAAAAAAAGGTAGGAAATGCCGAATAGTCTTGCACGCTGCCTCTTTGTGCAGGATCAGCCGGGGGTGTGACTGAGTCCCCACAGCACCCACCCTCCGGGGTGCCACCCAATGGCTGCCGTGTGCTCCGCACGGCCCCTCCCGCCCGCCCGGCTGAGCGGGACCCGCCGGGACACGGCCCCGACTGGCTCGCACAGGCTGTAACATATAAAGGCTGTCAGCAGCTCCTCTGGCCAGAAGCTTCACAACCAGCACAGTTTTGTTCTTTGGGGGGTTGTAATAAGAGACACTTCTTCACAAAGGTTCATATCATCACATAGGAGAGTGCTATATATACTGGGAGAATAATAGACTCTGTTCTTTTTTTCTTGGTATTATCCAGAGGTAAGCCATACAGTTCCATAAGTTTGCTTTGCATGCAGTTTTATCAATGCTCATCACATTTGGTGAACTTAAGGTTTGAATGCTATTTCTAAGATGTCCTGCTTTCATGCTGTATGTGTTTTCTTTTGCCTACCGATTTATCTCTGCCACGTTGTGTCAAAACACTCCATGCCTATGGGGTAGGCATAGCCTAGGATGTATTTTTAATTTTCAGTGGAAAACATGATGTGAGGTTTCTTGCAGTCTCCCTATTTAAGATCTGTAATGTGGTTTATTGACTGATTGGGTGTGATAGCACTGTCACTATTTCAGGAATACTACTAGCTCTGACCATGTACTTCATAATGGTACTTCATCTGCTGTGTTGTAGTAAGACCATCATCACTTATTACAGATATTGAAAATTGCTCAGCAACACGTGTTCTGCCTGTTCTGTTTGTTTTTATGATTAAGCTGACAGACAGAATGGTTTTTCTGATCACAGCCTGCTTTTTCACTTTGTCTTGCTACACAGATGTACAGAATCACATCTTTGGTATTTTCTCTTCTACAGATTTGCTTTCTGCTGCCCTGACTTAAAGCAAAGTACCTCTGTGGCCTATCTGTCTCCTTTGGCCCCAAAATGACAGTAATTGCTGCAATCAGTTGTTCTCTCTTATTTTCCATTCTCTGTGAAACAAGTGCATTAGTGTTACCCAACTCCACTGACCTATTCCTGTCAGACAATAATTTCACTGACATCAAGACGGCTTTGGCAGCTCATCTGGACTCTGCAAAAATTCCCAAAGCCAGGCGGAAGCGCTACATTTCACAGAATGACATGATTGCCATTCTTGATTATCATAATCAAGTCAGAGGCAAAGTCTTCCCACCTGCTTCCAACATGGAATATATGGTAAGTGAACTGTTGATTTCAGAGTAAAATAAACTGTAAATCAGTGATTGATTTTCTTAAACAAATTTTAATGGTTTAGTTAACTAAACAATTTTTTTAAATCTATTATTGCTTACTAAAATGTTCTGTCCTTACGTTTTTCAAGCAGCATTAACTTCAGCAAGCAAAAGCTGAATACTGAACTCTGAACCTCTTACTTGCCCTGTTCAATTTTCATTTCCATGTGTAGTCCCAATGAAATAAGTGAAGTGGTGAGTTAACTGCTTGTTGGCCTGAGGAGTAGTATGTGATCACATGCAAACCAAAGTGTTTAAAGTGCTGATCACCAGCTCCATAGTTTTTGTGGAGTACACTGATGTGGATTGCCCTGATGTGGGCAAAAAGACACCAAATGAACCTTTCTAATTTATTCCATATGTATTATTTATGGAAGCAATATGGTAAAACTGTTTGCAAAGTAGTTAATCTGATACACTGTCTCCTGTTCATGTTTTTCTTACTGCATGTTGGTTTTGTACACCTAATACCTTTATCTTTCCATCAAATGCAATGCTGCTTTTCCATGTTTCTCTAGTATGTAGGATTTCAATGTGCACAAAAAGAGTATGTGGCAGGCATTTTCTCCTTATTGGAAAATACTTATAGGAAGTATCTGTTCCTGCAGGTGTGGTAGAAGTTGCACATTCACTGTGATCTCATACTGCTGGCTAAAGCAATGTTTGCTACTTTATGTTCCAACTTTGCATACATGCATAATGTGGGCCTCTAATATTAAACATAGGTTGTCCAATTTTTTTTTTTTTTTACATTGTAATTAAGGTATTCACACTGTTTTGAAAGTACAGACAAGTTGTGTCAGCACCATAATAAATGCTTAAAGACACAGTTTCTCAATAGACAGTTATGACAGCAGACAGTTAATAGGTTTGAGAAACAGGACACCATCAGCTTGACATAAAAAGGGGATATCAGTAATAACAGCTCCTCCTTTGTAGCAGCTAATGACTAACAATTTGGACATGTTTCTATCACAGATGTTACCTAAATCTGGATTTCAGCGTATAATCTGTTCAGCATATCCCAGCAGCACCTCAGAATGCTGAGTGCTCTCAGAATATTGCAGGATGAAGACCATAGGCTGAGTTTGAAGTCTGGTTAAGTGGAAAGGTCAGAGACAGAAAAGCCATAGCGGTCAGAAGTCAAGCTCAGTCATCATTTTCATGTTCTCTCCACTGATGTTTCCTTTGATTCTGTATAAATAAACTTTGTTGTAATGTCTGAGGGAATGGCAGCCTACCATACCCTTCCTTGGCTTGTGTGTTTTAGAAATGTGCTCCTGCACTTTGCTTAAGTGAAGCCAGCACTCTGTCCTATTCCCAAGGGTTTTGTGAATGCAGTGTTCTTAGCCTGTTCAGTAAAGTAAAACAGAAATAAATAGTTGTAAATAGAAAGCTACATTTACAACTAGAAAATAGTTGTAGATAGAAAGCTTCCTGGATTTTATTGAACTCATATACATAAAATGCCAAGATTGTGTCTATATTGGTGGGTATTCTGCTGCAGCTTTGCTGCAACATAGACACAAAATCAAGATTGAAATCATGCTCTTTACAGTTGGCAGATGTTCTTTTCCTTGTCTTTCTCACTATTGCTTTTGCCAGTAGCAACCAGCCATAGGATGTCCCTGTTCCTGGCAGCATCAGCCCCAACAGTAGTCTCAAGTGCAAGGACTGAAAGCTTTCTTTTACACTTGGTTTTCCAGTCTGAAAGTACTTTGTGACCTCATGCTGCAGAATTCAGATCAGCACCTCAAGCTATGTAGGTAATGAACCAGAGTGCAACTTGAGCTTGAATCCCCAAGTGGCAGCCACCCCTCTGCCACGAGTTCTCTTTTAAAATTGTCTAAGTCTGTGTGTGTCCCATGTAACTACAGAGCAAAAAATGCTCAGTGAGCAACATCACACATGGTGTGCTCTGCCATCTGTGTTGTGGTCATGGCACCATATGTAGAACTTCTTACCTCTCTGACTACAGAAGGAGTTTGGTAGGGAGGCCTGGAAGATGACATGGTGCTGCAAGCCATACTGAGACTGGAAATGCCATTATCAGTAACTGAGTTTGCTTTGTCCATTTTTTGGTCTCTGAATAATTTCAATGTGTGACACAGCATCTGTTGTGTCTTACAGGGACATGAAGTTGCTGCTGCTATATAAAAAAAGATCTTACATTTCTCAATACTTATTTTCATAAATAAGACAACAAACACATTGTCATCAACAACAGACAACATGCATTTGTGCTTGAAAGAACCTTACAGAGTGTGTGTTCCTTTCCTGAATACTATGGAAAAGTTCTGGGGTAGTAAAGAAAATGGCCTATCCCATTTTCCCTAACAATGACTGAAACGGATGTCACATGTTAGAGAGCTGGAATTGCTTACAGATGCAGTATATTGTGGAAATCTTTTAAAGTGTGTTGAAACAGAGAAAAACTAAGCAGCTTTGAAGCACTAGAAATTTTTTTTTTCATCTTTTCTATGTTCACTGTCATAGTAAATTGTGTTTTGTTGTTTTTTCCTAATTCTTTTAGGAGCTGTTCTTCTCATTAATTACTGTATCACATCCTCACTTCTGTGCAGTTCCACTTGCTTTTATTTCCACCTCCCTGGTGGGAATAAAACCCCTTCAGGGTTTGGTTGCATGGTTTGGTTCTTGTGATTCTAGTTCCCCACACCCAGCCTTTTTTGGGGCATTTCTACTTGACACATTCTGTTCCTCTCTTGGGTACAGTCTGCTTCTCACATGTTCGGTGCAGTTACAGATACTTCACACTCCTTGGGCGTTATTCTCTCTGCCCTTACTGTCTAGAAGGTTTATGTACTGTAGGACTTTGGATGAGAGGTCTGGAAGAGCAGCTTTGAATGCACATGGGTTAGGCAAGGGAAGTTCAGATAAGCAGAGCTGGGAAGTGTTCCAATTGTCTTTGGGAGAGGTGGCTCTGAGTGCTGCCCCAGCCTGCTGTTGCATGCAGCCCCCCATGAAAGCAGACAGCTGGGGAGTCAGACATGGTGGGAGGCATTGTGTCAGTCCCCAGTGAAAGAAGCTGGTTTGTCTTGTGCCAGTTACACTTTGGCAAGTCTTTCTGTTGGGACATTGGCACCCAATATGTTAGATTTTAAAGTAGTCCTCCTTTTGGTTCTGGTTCTGGAGGTACTGATGCCTTCAACTGGAAGTTTTTCTACAGGTGCAAATCTAGTCAGTGTATATGTGAAGAAAAATGAAAGAAAACAAGAACTTCCAGGCCTGTAATCCATAATTAGTGAGTCTTTTTTTTTTTTTTTTAAATTTGGACCTTTTTCTTCCGCATCCTAAGTCTTTGCTTGTGCTTTGAAAGCTGAGGGCATGCCTGCAGAAAGAAAGATGACACCATACTTCTGGCCTGACAAAGGGTGAAAATCATCTACTTGTCTTTGTGTATTTTTTGTGGAGAAAGCAAAAAGATTCCATAAAATTCGTGATTCAGAAAAAGTGAAGTGTAGATTTGCCAGCAGCTGTCTAGAGTGAAAATTATGTACATCTGTAGATCCAGTGGAAGCATATGAACAAAGAAATCCCTTTTTCTGAATGCTAATTCTGTACTATGGAGACCTGTGTTGCCTTTCTGGAACATCTCAGCTACTTGCTAGGCCAGTAAATATTTGCAAGATATTGCCAACTGAAATTTGAGTCTCATAAAATATCTTTTAATGTGCATTGGTACTATCTTTAGGTTTCCAAAATATTCATTCATGAAATATCTGTTCCTATGAGGATCAGAAGTTATTTTTACTTTTCCTACAGTCATCCCCACTTGCGACTAGTTTCTTCTCTATGGTCTTTGTTGTATCCCTCATCACTGTGTTTGTGCAAAAGCTGGTAAAGCCCGTGCTTATGTATACAGACATGCTCTTTAAAGCTTTGCATGCAGAAGCAGTAACTGATATAAATGGGCCTTGATGCACACTGAACACCATCCTTCATGGCATTCCCATGCAAAATAGGAAAATCTGTTTTATTTAGGTGTTCTCTGAGGTGATCTGAATAACTTGTTGAAGAGCCATAGTAAAGGCAAGCCATGAGTAGTTTCACTGCTTGCTCTGCAAGGATGCGTCCTGAGTCCAGTATGGATGAACATAATTATGGTTGGCTGGCAGTAGCATGTATGAAGTATAATAGAGGGGGCAGGATTGCATACTCAAAAACATGTTTGTGGAATGCTGGCTGAAGATTTTAAGTGCAAAAAGTGCTCTAGATAAACTCGAGCCTGCTGATGTATCAAAGATTTTTAGACACAGTTTCAATTCTTTTTTGTTTAGTAACTGCACTTTTATATTTGGGAAAGTCTGACCCTGATTGAATTTTGTCACTTTGACTCACTTTGTAGAACTCAAAGTAGTAAAAGATTTCCAGACTAGCCTGAAATGAGTTAGTTTAGCTACCCAGGAGTTATTTTGTGTTTCTCATGAGCTGATGGCACAGGAACTGGAAGAGAATGGAGAATTTCAGCATATTAATTTCTAGTAAATCCACATAAAAGACCATAATAGACTAAACAAAGGAAACGACCTATTGTTGTAAAAGAAAAGTAGTTGTGTTTGAAAAGAAGCTCCTGTAGTCCTGTGAAGGAATCCACGTGTGTCATGCTGGAATTATGTACACTCTGTGTGGCCCAGGAATGACTCTCGTTGCCAAGGTGGTGTATTTGGATACTTCCTGTCCCAGAAAAGTTGCAGGTAACTTCCAAAAGTGCAGGTCACTTCCAAAGTCAGGTCAGAGAAGCAAGGTATAACCCAGTTAGTGCTCACAAATGCGCATAACTTCCTTATTATTTCACTTCGAAGTTTGAAAGTCTTGATAAAATTCTTTTGCTGTCAAGGTGATCTTAAAAATATTCTGGGAATATGCAGTAAGTGATGGGTAAGACAAAGTCAGAAAAACCTCAGCAAACCTACTTCAAGTTTTCCAAAGTTCTTCTTAATACCGAAAGCCTTTTGTATGGGCATGGAAAGACCGAGTTAGGTTTTCTCTCCAATTCAATAGCATTTCTGATAAATAAACTTTTCAACTTGTTTACCAATTTTTTTACTGTTTTCAGTGTGGTTTCTTACAGACCATTCTAAATCTTTAAGGACATTTTGTTCTTGAGTCATTTGCCCTGGCTTATTTACATGGTCCCACTGAAATCATATATGTTTGTGAGTAAGGACTGCAGGGCTAGTTCCTTCAAGATTTATGTCTAATGAGTTGGATAGAGTCTCTTAATTCATGTACTTTATCCCTGGCCTGTTGCAGGACTTCCTTCTGCATTACATACATATGGTTTTCATCTTGTCTACTCTTGAACACATATAGTGATGCTGTCTCAGTCACATCTCTTGGCAAATATTTTACCTTAGGAATAGAAATTATTTCCAAATGTTTAACCTAAATATTTCCCTCTACAGCTCAGATAATTAATCTTTATATGCATTTTTAGACTGCCAATACAATTTCTGTCGTTTTTCCTTTCAAAAAATTACCCTTTACATATTTACTGACAGTTTTCTTGGCATTAAGGTGCATATTATCTTTCCTCAATTTGCATGTGCGTGTCATTACAATACTTCTGCATATTGGATCAAATTATAGTTGCACTCCATTTACAGTTCCTTAGTTAAATTAGTGAACAAGACCCTTAGATGTCAAAGAAGATTAGGCCCATCATTTTAACTGTGCATGTCTAACTGCCATAATGCAACAAAGAATTTACTGTAGAAGTTACTAGCAGCCTACCTTTTCCATTCAGTAGCCCTGTTCCCTTAAATCCTGTATACATAGTGAAGTTTGAAATAAAGTAACCAGATGACGAGTCAGGGTGCAAAGTTCTTGATATGCTTTTCATCATGCTAGAGTACAAAATAAATGCAAGTGTAATCCACCTCAGTCTTATGCTTGGAGGTTCTCCAATATGGGCCTCCTGTCCCAGTCTGCCGTGGCTTTTAGCTTGCTCTATGCTTGGAATTCACAAGTGAGGTAAGAACAAATGAGAAGGTGTATAATAGTGGAATGTGTTCACTCGTTCCAGTTTCTGCCTCCTACCACTTGATTTTCTGTTTAGCCAATTAATGTCCCTTCTGCCTAGTACCATAACGCAGCACCAGGAATATAGGAAGATCATGGGCAAATGAATTCTAGAATAGTGATCCTCTCAGAAAATTAAAATAATATGGATGCAACTGATGTGGTTCACATGGTTACAGTTAATGGTGTCTGTCTGCATCACAGCCTGGAAAGGAAGCAGTTGTGTCACAGCATACTCAGCCTTTTTCTGCAGGAGAGGCACAACATGGCAACTGACAGAGAGAAAGCAGGAATAAATGGAGCTTACTTTCTGCTGATTTTGGCATAATAGACTTACCTAGCTCTCTTTTCCCTCACAGGTGAGTTTAGCTACTTATATATTTCCTAGTGCACTAGTGTGAATAATGCAGCACTGAGCTACTTGGCTATCACTGCCATGTCAGGTGTTGCCCATTTTTCCTGCAGTTTCATTGACAGAAAGCTAGGAAAGGCTGTTCAGTCTCAGTAACTGGTGTTCATTTAGGGTCAAATCCAAGTGGATGTTACTGATAAGAAGTACAAAAGCCATCTGTTATGTTCAGAGTGAATGACAGAAGACCTGTTCAAGAGTTGAATGGAAAAGACTCTTCCTGGAAAGCACTCCTTGAAAAATCTGAAGAACTTCCCCAAAAATGCTGTTGTTGATAAAATTTTGTGGAAAAGAATGACTGTGTTAAACTTGCTTTGGTACTAGAGCTCTGTTCCAATGTTTTATGCATAACAATTTTAGAACATCCATCTTGGTGGTGTTTTAGAAAAGAATATTTACGTTATTTAAATTTAGTATTAGCAGAAAGCCTTCTAGGAGTTTAAACAAACAAAAAACAACTTAGTAAAGTCTCAGATAGAAAAGCAGCCTGCCCAGAGGCCTCAGAATTAGACATTCCTTTATTATTAAATGTAGCACCTCTTGAACTTGGCTAAAAACAGAGACAGGGCATTTTTCACAAGAATCTTGATCCAAAGTACACAATACTTTTTTTCATATGTGAATGGAGATTATAGTAACCTTAAACCTCTCAATGTTTTTGCTCTCCTTCTCCACCTGAAAAGATAAATAGTCTATTACAGGTCTGTGAAAATGTGTGTCCTAGAGGCAGCAAAAGATGGAAGCCCCAGGATGGCCCCTTGCTTGCTTTTTGTGCACAGAATCTTCAGCTCAGGCTCCTCCATGTAAAAATGCATCTGCAGGTGCCCTGGGATGGAGTTTGAGGTCTGTTTAAATGAAACTGAGAATTAACTGGTTTTGCACATCTATCTACCTGTCACTGATATCTGCTAATCTGTATCAAGAGAAAGAATCTTAAATTGAGCTTTCTTTTTCTGAGAATAAAGAACTATTATTCTTTATTCTGCAGAAAGAGGAAGCTTCTATGTGTTTTCTTTAAGTCATGCTGTCATATCTTTCAGCTAGAGCTGTTTAGAAAACAGTAAGTATTTTCTTTGGGAACTTTTAAAGAAATTAAGAACATTTTTCCTTTTGATGGAAAGCTTCAGTGGTTAATAACAAAGAAAAGCAGAATGTATATTTTTTTTCTGTATGTAAGAAAAATGAAACACCACAAAACAAATACATTTTCATTCACGTTTTATGTTTCTAAGAAAATACAATTTGTTCTGATCATATTTAAAATGATAGAGATCAAACACTCCTTTTCAGACTTCTGACCAATTGTCAGGGTGACACGGAGCTAAAGTTTGGTCTTTTTTGTTACCATTTCTAAGATAAGCTGTTGCCAATTAAAATATGCCTTGCAGGAGGTTAGAAAAGCACTGAATATTTTAAGATATATAGCTGTGATATTTAACTTTTCCAAAAGCTAAACAAATAGTAGAATATCAGAGAAGCTTATTGTTATTAAATCTGACAGCATACCAATTTTCTTTATTTCTTATTGTCTGAAAGCCTGATGCCAAACATGAAAGGAAGTTCAGACAACATTTAGAAGAAAAAAAATATTGACTACTAACAGTGGTAAAGCTTCAAATGATAGCACTTTGTGTTTGCACCACGTAGACACCCAGGAATATAAGCTTCTATGTAAAACACAGACTTGAATTTTCATAAGAAAAGTATTTCTGGTAGTGAGGTTTCTTGGGAATATGTCTGGTGATGCCTGGATTAAGCCAGACCTTCTCATACTGAGCCCTTCAGAAGTGTGACTCAGATGTTTGGAGGTTTGGATATATGAGAGCAAATTTGCTGTAAAACATTGCAGAGTTTTACTTTGAGTTGCAGTGGATTGTTGGACAAGCAGCTTGATGTATTAACCCTCTGTTTATTTGCAGAAGAATGACATCCAGAGCTGTGATTCCCATCAAGATATTTTTCTCTAGAGGGTAGACTGGAAATTTTCTGTGTAAACTTTCTAATTATTACCTAATGCATGTGAGAAAGTAGCTGCATGTGTGGTAGGCACCAATTACAATATACATACTAAAATTTCTAACAGGTGGCTGTTGAGATAAAAAAACATATATATATTCTTGGAGAGAGAGAGTCTAAAGTCCAAATGATCTCAGAGCCTAAATAAATATATAAAGTTTGCCACATCTCTCTCTAAGTTCCAATGAGCTCATATGTTTTCATCACACAGTATGTATTGAAAAAAGTGGGAGCACAAAGACGAGGCTCTGTCAGTCATTCTGCTGTGAAAGCATGCAGGCAGAAGGGCTGTTGGGTTGTTTTATTAAGCTTTCTGCAAGATTTGGGGTAGTGGACGTGGTGGGAGGTCCTACAGGATTTTTCTAAACTTGACAGTGCTGCATGTCTGGCTGTATGAAAGAGAAGGGGAGCAAAGGACTCCTGTGTGCCCTGCACGCTGCTGTGGGATTTGAGACAGCCGCCGCACGCGCAAGTGCGAGCGGTGCAAGGCTGAGTGACCCGTGAGGACAGGACCTGTGTGTTGGAGGGTAGCAGCCTACATCTGCTAATCCACTCTGGGACTTGCACGAGCAGCTGTGGAATGCAGCTGCACAGATGGACTGGACATGTTGGATTTCATCCCTTGGCTTCACAGTGTTTTTATCACAGGAAGAAATTGCTTGAGTCAAGGTTTTCTTCTTTCTCACTTGTTGTCGTTCTGGAAGTAAGGGCTTTTGATCTTCAGCTAGGCAAACAAAGAGAAGCAGGGAGCTACTGGGGAGTAAAATAATATGTTTGAGGTGGAAAGGCTAATTTTTTAACTGATCATTGCTAAAAGAAGGTTGTACTGGCCTTCTTTCTGAGATGCCTAAGAATCGCTGTTTGTATGAATGATCTGTTTGTGTGAAATAACAATCAGAATATCACTAATATGAATCCAAAGTAAACATTTATAGATGAAAAGCAAGATGCCAAGACTGGAAAAAAAAATGCTACTTTTATTGCTTCAAAATATAGCAGTGTTGCCATGCAACTCTCTTCAAATTGTGTATCCCAGTATTGCATTTGCTATCTCTTCATGTAACTGCACTTCTGTAAAGAAGGGAGTTGCAGAAGGGAGTGGTTAGTGAACTTCACCTGTTTGCTCTGGATTTGTCTTCACATCTCTACCCAGTGTTTGTCACTTCAGCTGTACAGTTGGTGGCAGCCAGCTGAGGGTCTGGTCACACCACAGCTGTCCTGGCACAATGGGCAGCAGCCCTGACTCAGGGAATTCCTTGGAAGGTAGTGAGTGACCAGGGTGTGTATGTTTTGCTTAAAGTACTTGTTTTACTATTGGGAAATAAGCACAGTATTATCTTAGCTGATATGTCATTTAAAAACAACAAAACAACAAACAGACCAAACATGAACAGTGAGGCACTGAGGGCTGCTGATGGTATTTAATATCCAGAGCAATGTTCTGCTGAGGTTCTCTTGTGCTCTTTTGCAAGTTAGGAGAACTTCCTACTTACTGGCAATAAAAATGAGCTGGGAAAGAGAGAAAATCATGATGGCAAAAGAAGAACAGAAACAAAGGTTTGGATTCCTTGAGTGTTTTACCATGATCATTAGCAGAGTCCTTAGGCTACCAGGTAAAAACATATCTCCACAATTAACCCACATCTTCTATCAGCTCCACAATTAGCCTACATCTTCTATCTCACACAGGGCAGGAGCACTCCTACTTACTGTGTTCATATTTTCTTTGTGACAATGAGGGCTGTAAATTTAAGTGTTTCTAAAAACATCCAGTTTACCCACAGATATCCACACAGGATGGGAAAATAAAGAATACAGTGTATGGCTGTGTATTCTGTTCCCTTTGCATTTAGATCACAAATTCTTGCTACCTGTTGCTGTTAATAATAATTTCAGAGTACTTGCAGAGAGGAGAGGTCATTGTCATTTGAGTGATTAGGTTTGTCTCCTAAGACATTTATTGAGCAGAGTGTCAAGAAACCAGCTCCATTTAAGTGATTGAGGACTACAATTCTGCCTGCAATGAAAATGAGCAGAACCATGTTTCTAAGTTCTGTTAAAAATTGTTATGTATGCAATTCCTCATATTTAAACATAGGTATCAAGTAGGAAGGGAACAGCCAGTTATTTTTCAACAAATGTTGTGGACAGATCATTGTAATATTGTAGTTGTTTTCTTTTTCATCATCAGAATGTTTACTCAGTTTCACCATTGTTTTAATACCTAAGAGCATAGTTGTGACCAGGACCTCCTGTTCCAACCAAGCACAAAAGGACAACTTCATCCTTTTTACATGAAAATTATCTAAGAATAACTGACAGACAGCTATAGAAACAGCTATAAAAAGGAAATGTATGATATTAAATATTAAATAATAAAACAATAAAACGATATTAAAAGGCTTTCCTTGGTGAAGGAAGCCCACTTTTGGTGCTTCAAGAAATTTCACTGTACATGAAAGAGATTTTGTTTTACACTCTATTGCTTATTACACATTTTGGATATTAAATATTTTACTATTTGTTTGCAGAGGGAAACAAACAAAATCTAGGATGAAATTCTGGCTCACTGGCAAAATTCCTGCTGACTTTATTAATGCTGAGATTTTACTGCTAACTCTCAGCAAGCACATGCTGTGTGAGTGCAAAGAACACCCCAGAGCTGCCTCATGAAGTGGTCTCAGATGTTGAAACTCTCCATGTAGAAACACTGTCCTGTTCCTTGTGTTCAGACCTCTCGACAATTTTCAAGTGAGATGTAGTTTGGAAGTGTTGTTTTGCAGGGAGCAGTACAGAGAGCACAGTCAGAGAGCTTTCTAGGAAAATAATCTTTGGCTCAAGAAAGAAAAATAAATTGGCCAAAGGATGTTCATTTCAAGTTGTCAGTGGAAGTGTGGTGATGGGCTTTAACTCTATTGTGGCTCAGTTAGACCCAGTTGAGAAATGGGAAGGTTTCCATGCTGGACCAAATCAGTGATCTGGAGTTTGGGGGGCATCTTTATACTGGATAGAAGGTGACTTCTTCCTCAACTACTTGCAACCTAGAAAATGAAAATTAGCTGTCCTCAGGGAGTGGATGATCATATTTTGGCACTAGGAGTTTGCATGATCAGCATTTCAGGATGAGTCACCTTCTTAGATCTTAACCCATTGAGTATGGAAATCTTTTTCCTTTTTCTCTTTTACAATTTTGTGTTCATGTCAGGCAGCTTTATTGGATGTGTATTATAGAAACACTGCATTGCCTATATTTGTAATTTTGTTTATCGCTCTGTTTCTTTTAAATTCTTTGCTAATTAGCTTGAGCTTTTTAATTTGAACTCTGCATTGCCTATATTTCAGTTTGTAATTTTGTTT
The DNA here is from genome assembly GCF_017590135.1 of Pyrgilauda ruficollis. Classification (NCBI taxonomy): domain Eukaryota; kingdom Metazoa; phylum Chordata; class Aves; order Passeriformes; family Passeridae; genus Pyrgilauda; species Pyrgilauda ruficollis. The sequence continues at coordinate 7,934,857 of NW_024516984.1, read as the reverse complement.
ATCGCTCTGTTTGTTTTAAATTCTTTGCTAATTAGCTTGAGCTTTTTAATTTCTCCTTGTACAGAAACTGTCCCTCTCTCTTCCAAGTTACTTCAGTTTCTCTTTCTAGGATATATTTGCATTTCTTGGTATGCTATTTATCCATGTACACATAATGAAGCCATATGGCTTTAAAATCCAAATGTCTTTGCTCTGTTCTCTTACATGCCCAAAACAGGGGTCTGAACTCTGATAAAAGTTAGTACAACTGTGAACTCAGGATCAGACTTTTTTTGAAAGGGTCAACTAATGTCACAGTCTCTTACAATATTTTGGGTCATTATGAGATAATATTTTTCACTTTCAGCCTATATAATTTGTTTGGCTTTCTGTAGAAGCATAGAATGGTTTGGGTTGGACAGAATCTTAAAGATCATCCAGTTCCAACCCTCCTGCCGTGGGCAGGAACTAGACCAGTTTGCTCACAGCTCCATCCAGCCTTGAACACTTACAGGGATGAGGCATCCACAACTTCTCTGGGCAACCTGTTTCATTGGCTCACCAGCCTCACACCAAAGATTTTCTTGCTAATATCGAATCAAAACCTAGTCTCCTTCAGCTTTAAGCCATTCTCTCTTATCCTATCACTTGATCCCAGTGCAAAAAGTTTCTTTCCAGCTATTTTGTACATTCACTTCAGGTGCTGAAAGACTCTATAAGGTCTCCCTTATGTGTTCTCTTCTTCTGGTGATCATCTAGACATAGTCCTAGAAGGACTGTGAGCACCTTTTTGTCTGAAAAGATGAAGTAAATCAGGAAGGTGAGGCAATCAACTTCTCCCATGAAACACAAGTCATTTACATAGCAGTAGGGGACTCTGTAGAGGCTTTTCACCAGCCTGCTAATGAAGGAATGCAGGAAATTTAAAGATTCTGCATATGCACCCCTTTCCCTTATCCCTTAGTCAGTAGTTATTTTCCTTCTCTTTGTTTCTATTTTTTTAATGTTTTCCAAAAGTTTGATCTGTCCAGAGAGGGATCAAGTGTGAGTAGATAATGGAAAGCAGAGTGCACTATACATGACAAACTCACAACATTTTAACGGAGTTAGAAACAACACCTCAAAACTTTACAAATTCAGTGCTGCAGATGATTCCTGATAACCAGAAATGAAGCTGAGGAGAAGCAAAAGTGAACTAGAAATGCCCTTACTGTCCAAGGCAGGGACTGTGCCTTGCTTAGAGAGTGTTAATAGTGAAAACCTAGTCCATTCTTCACATTTCTTTCAAACACCTAACATGCTATTTTGCGAGGCAGTTCAGTACACAGAAATGTGCTGGGTGGAAGTCAGGATGTTGGCGCTCTTTGTGTGAATCCAGTGCACATTTAGATTACTGTGGGAGTGCAGACAGGTCACTTGGGAGCAAGCACGCAAACCTCATGTTCAGCCTCCTGGCAGGAGCACTCGTGCCAGAAGCATGATTAATCCCAGCAAAGGAGGGTGTTTATGGGGTGTCACAGTCCTGGCAGAGCAGCCCCTTATGGATGCACACCAGGCAGCTGTGTTTGGACCCACGCGCTGGATCCGTGAGCTCCTCTGCTCCCCTGGGCAGGCTCCAAACACCGGCTGTGGCCCCAGCCTCTCAGGCACACTCCCCAGGCACTCTTTTATGTTTGTACCTACTCTTTAAGCCCTCTTTTTGGGACCACTGCTGTACCGCAGGGATTATAAAGGGGGTTTTATACACTGGCCACATGCAGCTAGTAAACTTAATGGCAGAGATACAAAGCAAAAGAAATGTCCTTGCACAGTTTTCTTCGACTTAGGCCCTAGAGCATATCCTGGGTTTTGGATTTTTTATCTCCAGCTCCTCCAAGGAACTCCCATAATTTTTCAGGGCTGAAGTCTAAATGTTCCCTGGCTTGAAGAGTATTCCTCTGTAGCATGCTTCTTCTTAAGACTTCTGTCTTTTGTCCTTGTACTAGCAATTTGCTTTGACTTTGTCCTGGAAAATTTTCTGAACAGGTGTAAAATAAACCTTCTCTTCTTTAAGCACAACCCATTTTACCGTCCCTAAGGTGGTTCCACTTGAATGGAAAATGATTGGTGTTAAGGAGTCTTACTGGTCTCTATTGTGCTTCTTCATCTTTAATCAAGGAGGTACCTTATCCACTCCATATTTTCAAAAGCTTGGTTCAATGGTCTAGCAATTTCATAACATTTACTACATTTTGTCCTTCTCACTAAGAGAAATTTCACAAAGTACTAGAGTCAGGTCATGAACTATTGTCCTAGTCTTTTCATTATGACCCGTCTTTTCACTCTTCAGGTTGGTGAAATTAAAACTGAATTCAGTGTTAGAAATTATTATTAGCTCATAGTACAGAAAATATTTGTGATGTGGGCCACTTTATCCTTTTATAAGTTAATTTCTGACTTTGCCTCTTATTTCATGCCTCAGAGAGCATGCTCTTTATTTCATAACCACTCAAGATATATGAGTTTGTGTTTGTGTTTAAAAAAAACGGATGGTCTGCATAAACAATTTTACCACATTCTGTTCTGCCTTTCTACTTGCAATTCACTGCAACTATTCTGCACCTAAACACTCCAAGAAGGGTATTCCAAATATACATGTAATTCCAGAATCTGCAGCCTACTTGGGTATCCCTTAAACACTAAGATATAGTAGGATTTGTGTGCACTTGTAATGTAACAGTGAGATATTCTTTATCAGGAGTTCCAGTGGTTCAGTAAGTTCTGTTGCCAATATCTCCATTATTTCTGAGACAAACCTGTTTTGCTGTGGAGAAAACAGCAGTTACAAATCAAGCATGTAATTGAGCAGGCAAAGCATATAAAGGAGACAGTGTTTAAGTTCACTTGTCATGTTCCAAACATTGGAGAACTTAAGTCAAATTGTCTGTTCTTACAGAGTTGTTATCGTTTTTATATCAGGCAGTGAGCAATGCCAGTTCCTGTGCAGAATAAAGTAGTGAAATCTATACTGTACCTGGAAACTATCCATAGTCTTTGCCTTTGTGGAATCCCTTTCTTGACCTTGTGACCTCAAATATGAAGAGCTGCCACACACATTGGCTCTGGCTATAGATATTCCTGAGGTCCTATTTCTAATGTGTTGGGGTTTTGTGGGGTATGTAATACCTATGCTGAATTGTTCTTCCCTGTGTTCCTCTCCTTCACTTTCTATCGGAGTCCCAGCCAACATTTCACTCCTCTCCACACATGGATCTCATCAACACAGAAGGGAAAATGGTAGGAGAATGCTTGTTTGGTGAAGGGCTTTTCCAGAAAAAAAGGGAGAGATCAGAATACTTGGCTTCCTCTAATGATATAGGAAGGAATTCTGTCCAGCAACAGGGCAAATCCCGCTGGATTCTGTACATGCTGCTCCACAGTTCTCTTCTTAGTTCTAGATCTGATGTATCATGATAATATATTTATGAGTTAAGGTACTTGCTTCTTTTGTTCTAGCACTATGATAATTATCTGCTTTTTTTCTGTTCTACTGCTAAGGATACTTTATTTTGTCAGGTTTGGGATGAAACTCTTGCCAAATCTGCTGAGGCTTGGGCTGCTACCTGCATTTGGGACCATGGTCCTTCCTATCTTCTGAGATTTTTGGGCCAGAACCTGTCCGTAAGAACTGGAAGGTAAGAGGTTATCCTACAAAGCAACTATTTTATCAGCCTTTGAACAGCCTTTAAGATCCAGATCTTGGATGAATGCAAGTGTCATCCAGTATTCTATGTCTATATCTGTAGAATATATCTATATCTGCCAATGTTCGTTTGGCTCAAGAATATTATTGCTTAATACTGTGACCCTGGTGATGTGAAGAGAAATCTAAAATGACATGTTTTTCTTTCATTTCTTTCCAGGTATCGATCTATTCTCCAGCTGGTAAAGCCATGGTATGATGAGGTGAAGGATTATGCTTTCCCTTATCCTCAAGACTGCAACCCTAGGTGCCCGATGCGATGTTATGGACCCATGTGCACCCACTACACACAGGTGATATAAATTTCCTCTATTCAAAATCTCATGTCCAAAACTAAACTTTCCTGTGATGTATTTATACCCCCCTCTCTCAAATAAATGTATGTCTAAATCTATAAATATATGTATATATATATTCCTTTTCAATTTGGACTTCACCAATAATAAATATTTATTCAGATGGTTTGGGCCACTTCCAATCGTATAGGCTGCGCAATCCACACATGCCAGAATATGAACGTCTGGGGATCTGTTTGGCGGCGAGCTGTTTACTTGGTATGCAACTATGCCCCAAAGTGAGTTGCTCTCTTTTATTTTTGTTTATTTTTATACTTTTTGCATGTTTTGGTCCTCTCATAGGACTGCTTACTCCTCTTTCGGCAGCATTACTCCTCACTGCTTTTCTGTTATTGTCTTTGTGCTTTTTCTGTGGGCTGCTCCTTTGTTCAAGCTTTCAATCTGAACATACGGAAATGTATGACTTCAGTGTACAAGGAGGAAAAGGAATCAACTTGATGTGTGTGAAACAAAACAAAAAACTGCTTTTCTGTTATTGCTGCTACTATTATTATTATTTTATTTTTTGCCTTCTTTTTGCTGACTTCACTTTACTTGGAATTCCTTATTTCTTCACTCTTTTATAGATAGGCATGGTGGACTAGACTTTCTCAGGTAAGCAATCCTGCTGTAGGTCAGGCTCTTGATTTACTTACAGGTGGGCCTGTGCAAACCTTATGAAATTCAGTAAGGCCAAACACACCTAGACTGGGTTAATCCAAGCCCAGGTACAGGCTGGGTAGAGAATGAAATTATAGCAGCTCTGAGGAGAAGGACTTGTGGGTGTTTGTGGATGAAAAGCTCAATATGACTTATCAGGGCATGCTTGCAGCCCAGAAAGCCAGCCATATCCTGGGCATCAAAAGAGATGTGCCCAGCAGGTGATTCTCCTCCTCTGCTTTGCTCTCCGTCTGGAGAGCTGCATCCAGTTCTGGGATCCTTAGCACAAGAAAGACATGGACCTGTTAGAGCAGGTCCAGAGGAGAGCCACCAAGTTGATCAGGGCTAGAATACCTTATTTATGAAGGCAGGCTGAGAGAGTTGGGGCTGTTCGGCCTGGAAAGGAGAAGGCTCCAGAGAGACCTTGTATCCACCTACCGATACCTAAAGGGGTCTTGCAAGGAAGCTGGAGAGGGACTTTTCACAAGGGCACATAGTGATAGGACAAGAGGGAATTGCCTTAGCTTGATGGGTAGGTTAGATTAGACATTAGAAAGAAATCCTTTACTGTGAGGGTGGTGAGGCACTGGAACAGTTTACCCAGAGAGGTTGTGGACTCTCCATCCCTGGAGATATTCAAGACCAGACAGGATGGGGTTCTGAGTAGCTCAGTAGATCAGGGCTAGAATACCTCATTTATGAAGGCAGGCTGAGAGAGTTAGGGCTGTTCGGCCTGGAAAGGAGAAGGCTCCAGAGAGCCCTTGTATCCACCTACCAATACCTAAAGTGGTCTTTCAAGGAAGCTGGAGAGGGACTTTTCACAAGGGCACATAGTGATAGGACAAGAGGGAATGGCCTTAGCTTGATGGATAGGTTAGATTAGACATAAGAAAGAAATCCTTTACTGTGAGGGTGGTGAGGCACTGGAACAGTTTACCCAGAGAGGTTGTGGACTCTCCATCCCTGGAGATATTCAAGACCAGACAGGATGGGGTTCTGAGTAGCTCAGTAGGGCTAGTGAGAGGTTCCCTGCCTATGGCAATGTGGCTGGGACTAGTTTGTCTTTCAGGTTTGTTCCAACCCAAACCATTCTGTGATTCATTCTTTGATACATGTTGCCCACAGGACATGTGACCATGCTACATAATCCATAGCATTGCTTCCATATAAAGTCCATCAGCCTAAGTTCCATGTGTGCAAATCTATCTCATCTTGCCTTCCATATTAGGGTCTGTTAAAATACAGCTCACACCTATAGGTGGCCGTATATCCCATAACGTGCAGAGGTTGGTGTTAGGTTGAAATGCAGAAATTAATTTTCTGCCAGCATTTCCTAGACATCATCCCAAGCTTGCCTTTGGGTGCAGAATGAGTCAGTAAAGTGTGGCTCTGGAAGAGTTTCAGTTTGCGGTCTGGTTTGCACCACTGTTGCAAAAGCTGCACAGACAGTGTAAGTGGCTGCTTGCTCTGACTGTGTATTGGGCAAAGACACAGTTCTGTATAGGAACCTGAGTATAATTAACTGAGCATGTTTTCCATAAACTCTTGGTGGCACAGGTCCATTTGTGGTAAAGAATATGCAAGAATATGTCATTACTCTAGCTGTTACATGAGTAAAAAAGAATTTTTAAAGGTTTTTCTACTGAAAAAGAGATAGGATTTCGTAAGAAAATTTACTTGGGGTAAAAACCACCTTTGGAAATCAAGGAGATTTCTCTGTCCTTTTGTCTTCAATATTTACTGGAAAAAGATTGTAAGAAATGAATGCGAGGGAGCAAAGATTAGGCAGCAAAGACTCTATCTGACTTATAGCTCCACAACATGGACAAGATTAAATCAAAGATTCTAAGATAATTTTTTTATATATCCTAGTTTGAAAAAAAAAAATTATAAGCTTTCTGGAATACTTATCTCATTTTCATATATAGGAATAAAATGAATTTACACATTAGGGATTTTTGGAAACTAATTTAGTGTTTGTGTATCAGCTAGCAATGAATTAATGACATTTTATATTTTCTGAATCTAAAAGTCCCACAGCTTCTCGAACAGCTAAACAAAACTTGAAGTTGCAAGCTCTTTCTCTGTGTAAGATATTGAGCAGACCTTTCAGCCACAGGAAGTGGAATCATGATTTTCACATCTACTTCTTTCAGGGTCACAAAAATGATATTGAGTCATCTTCCCTGGATTAATTTTGTATTTCTAGATTTAATTGAGTTAAGAGCATTGGGCTTAGGGTCCTTAGGCACACACTCAGAAGTCTCTTTGCCACTCAGTGAAGTCTGTGTCCTTCTGAGTAACCAGCACATCAGAAACTCCTCTACAGAGGAAGGGAGTGAATATTGCAGTCCTAATCTGAGTTATTAAGATTGGAATTTGGCAAAGATTTAGGATTTAGAACTCCAGTAATTTTCACTGATGCCATGCTGTAACATAGAATAATATTTATGCTTCTGAAATGAGTGAAAACCTCCTAAAGTTAAGGAGGATAATTTCAGTTTAGAAAGGCCCCAGATTATCTAGTGGTCTCAAGTCTGCCATGTGTTGCATAGAAAATGAAGCAGAAAGCAGTTTTCAACAAACTCTGAATTTCCATATCTGTTATCAGACTAAATATATTTCCTAAGCACTTAGTCTGCTGTATTCATTTGGAAGAGAAGTAGGAATGAGCAAATTATTTGAGATTCCTACTTTCTTCCAAGGCACAACCCAGACCAGGGCTTTTGATCCAGTATTACTGGCTGGGAGGTGGGGAATGACAAAATGTTTCATAAATAATTGCATTACTCACTGCTGTTCCACGTCACATGCAAACTAAAGGAAAGTTCTTTGCTCTGTGAGACATAACATTTAAATAAAAATCTAATTTTAACTTTATGCCTACATCATGAGTGTTACATGATTCTCTAAAAGTCTGTGGTTTACTTAAACCCCTAAAAGTCTGGATGTGTTTTTCAGATGTTCCTAGATGTTTCAGTGTTACCTCTTTTCATATGATCACTCTCCAGCTTTGTACCCCTTTATCCCTAGGGTCTATTGCACACCTCTATTCACCAAACATCCTACTTCTCTCGTTTGCATCTGTGAGACCTCTGAAAATGCCCCAATCCTGCTCCTTTTAATAGCTTTTTATCTTCCTTTTTCTCTAATGAATTCAGCCTCAGAGCTTCACAATGTGAACCTAGGCTGGTGCAACCTAAGAGTAAGGTTTCACTCAGTTTGTTTTTCCATCTTCAAAGCACAAGCTTTTACGATAACTGCCAGAGAAAAATGTGCTCAAGGAAAACCTTGCACCATTGCTTATTTTGCTACTTTTCATAATTATAGACCTCCAGTAAAAAATACTCTGTCATGGGATCAGAGAACCAAAAATCACTTGGTTGTAGCAAAAGCAAGAAGAGTGGGACTTCACCACTGAGACTAAAGGATGTGGAATGGATATTACTTGCCTGGATTCACATGATCATTTTCCTGCTCTTTCCTGGGAATTACTAGATCAATGTTTATCAGTAAACTGCAGAAATAAACTAATGTCATGTTTTTAGTAACAGAGCATTTATGGTATATCAGTGGAGACATTAATCACTCAAAACAAGTATGGTTGATGATTTTTTTTTCTCCCACTCTGAAATTATTAAGCATTCTTTTTCATTTTTTATTTTCAGGGGGAATTGGATTGGAGAAGCACCATATAAAGTTGGAGTCCCATGTTCAGCTTGTCCTCCAAGCTATGGAGGTTCTTGTATCGACAATCTTTGTTTCCCAGGAGTAACATCAAACTACTTATACTGGTTTAAATAAGTTAACATTATTTTAAAGAAAACTCACAGATGAGTAACAAGAACCTTGTGTATTGAATTTTGCACATATTATATATAGAGAGATATTGTAATAATACTCTGATATTTTCTTTTTGTATGCTTTTGTATAATTAGCTTTCAATGTAATTGAAATTTGTGTAATTTGGTTTTAACACTTTGGGATTTAAGACTCACATTATCCCTTTCAGATTAACATTTTGTTAAAGGAGAGCAAACTCATTTAAATCTTAGCAAGTGTAGCTTCCTGAAGATTAGACTATATTAAAAGCACATGAGAGGATAGAATATTATTTCCTTTAAAAAATAATAGCTCTAGAAAGAGAAGGGTCATTGCTTAATACTGTGCTTTAAAAATGGAGTGTGACATGCAAAGGAACAAATTGTCCTCACACTCCCAATGGTTCCTCCTGTTTACACCTGTGCTTTCACCTGCAATGTCAGTGGGACACTGAGCAGAGGAAAACATATGTGCAAGAGAAACTGCAGGATATTACCTACCTCATGCACAGCATCAGTTCATTTATGGTGTTTCAAGAGTTCAGCACATGGCTGCTGCTATCACATGTCTGTGTGCAGACAGGAATATTAAAGAGAATGGGGAGCCACACTGACTAAGATGCAGTGGCTGTTAACTCACGTGCCTAAAGTCTTATCTAGATAGAAGGCTACATCACTGTAAAAATACTGGTATAACAGCACAGCTTGACTCTACCTTCCTGTATTTCTGAACACAGTCTTAGTTCTATAATGGTGCTTTGCAGGAGTATATTCACTCTTTTACAGGAAGAAATATATTGCTACAAAGCAATATACATCAATACATGACATCCATAGAGGTTTTTACACTATAGGTTTACCAGTATATATGTTATCCCTCTGACTGAAATTCAGTTGAGAATCAGGGGAGATCAGACCTAAAAACAGGTAGGAAGATTTCTAAATAAAAGACCTTAGGGATCTTCAAAATTCATATAGGTTTGTTGCAAAAATTCCAAATTTCTAAAGCAATTGCCAGTGTCCATTAACAATATATTGCACTGTTTCCTGAAAATATCTGTGTGCATTATTAAAAACCAAATCTGCCAAAAACTTTCTGCCAAAACCAGAATGCCTTATGGGTGCCCAATAGAGACATTATAACCAAAATCTTATACAGGTACTTTTCTTGAAAAACAGATTATTAAATGGAAGAGATCAAATGTCTGCCACTGTTACTAGGTCATTGAAATAGCCTTGAATTTTGGCTTTATGTTACAGGGCAGAATGTACTCCACTTTAAATATAAGTGTTTAGACTGCTTGCACTGCTACATTTAGACCTCTGAAATTTATGAACTTTGAAAAGCAGTACTAAGTAGAGCAAGTGGAACAACAGAAGATAATTTCACTGGAGCTACATATGTATGGATCTTTAAGTCACTAGTTCAGTGTTTTTAGGGTATTTGAGATAGTCTGTCACCACAATATGAAGTAACTTGCTGATGATATAAAAAGAAAGATGAGAATTTGAATTCTTCACATTAGTTATTCTTTTTCTCCAGCAAGATATCTGAGACAGGCTGTATAGGGTATGAAATGTAGCAGCCCCTCTCTATCTGTCTGTACTCTGATCCCTCAGAGAACATCAGCAGCTGGTCTATGGCTCTTCAGATATTTCTGGTTAGTGACATCTGACAGGACAAGAACTAGACAGGCATATTGCCTTTAGATGTGTCCATGCTTTAAAAGGATAACTGTCTGTAATATTCTACTAACTTTTATCCTAATAGGTACAATATAAACATTTTTCCTTTTGTTTTCAAAGGAGTTTGGACTTGAACAGTACTCAATCAGTCAAATACTTTGGTGGAGTAGAAGCCAGTCCTGTTTTGGGAGTGAAAGACAACCTCTTTGCATGATCTGTGTACACACTGAAGTAAATGAGACAAAACTACTTGGTGGGTGACTAGCCCCTCAGCCAGCACAGTTTTTGACAAAGATGCAGGTGAAAAATGCATTTTTTTTCTGCATAGGAAATCTTCTATAGACGTAAAGATAGAACAGTTAAAGCAGTGCATCTAGCCATTTTCAGTATTTTTATGTTTGAAATACAAATAGGAAGCAGAGCATAAGAAAAACTTCAGGTTAAACCATGAAACCTACAACAGTAGGTCTAACAATAAATGACTATGCACTTTGAAACTTGCAACTTGTATGTTGTATGGTACACTTTCCAAACAGGACTAGACCTTGTAAATTAATTTATAATTCTGTAATTCAGCTGAAATTATTATCACGGGTATATATGTTATCATATCTGTTACTTTTTAAGTTGCTACAAATACCTTGATTTTGTGGAATATTTTGTTTTCTGTGAATATAGAAAACTTTGCTTTTAACAAACAGGTATGCAGGTTTTTTTCACAACATCCCATAATGGTGCTAGGGATTAACTATTGTAATCACACTGTAATCGACAGCAGCAAAATATGATCTGGAAATAAGCTATTTCATATGAGCAGCTCCTGATAAAACCAGCCACAAGCACTCAAGCATTAGCCGAATATTTTTCATTTAACAGAGAGAATTACAGATCATCAGATATTTGATTACCACATGAAATTTCCACTTTAAAGTGGAAGGCCTTTCTGCATTGCCTATTTGAATTGCCCCAATTTCTATTATCTTTTTGCTCTTGGGCCAGGTAATGACAATGCCAGTAAAGCTCTATTTTGATTGCCAGTACCAGTGCTTCCTGACTGACTACCTGACACCAAGTGCTGCTACAGAAAAAGCACTGAAACCTGCAGAAGACTTCAGATGTCTTTGGCAGCTCTAATGCCTGCTGAGCTTGATGAGTTCAAGGCCATGCTGAGGCAAACCACCTGCAGTTGCTATTCTGATGGCCTTGAAGTACTAATTTCTTCTCAGCAGAGGGGTGTGCCTTTAAAGACAGAGAAATTAGCTCAGACTTCTGTTCTAAATATAAAGTTGTAGAAGTATGCACAAGCTAAAATAAGGCAAAAATTATTTTTTGTCAAAATACTGTGAGAGGCATAGGAGTAAAAAATGATATAACAAAATTGATATAATTAATTATTGAGTGCAGCTGTTTATATTAATATCTGCTTGTGACTTTTTGCCTCATTTAAACATCTAAGGTGATGGGTAGCCATTGATACCTTTTGGTGCTAATCTCTGTGTTCTGGTGCTGAAATTACAGATTATTTTTTTGTGGAAATATTGCCATATACACTCCAGTGTTTGTGAGATCTTTTTCAGCTAAACATATAACTTGCCACTAGGTCAGATTTGCTTTCAGAGCTCCTTTTTACGGTTGTTTCAGGCTCTAATAAGAGTTTTAAGTGCATCAGAGAGGAAAATGTATTCCAATTCAAAACCAAAACAAACAGTACCCTCCCCTCCTCACAACAGGCAAGAGCCTGTGGAACAAATTATGGGGAGAGTAAGACCTCTGAGAGTCATGACTCCAGACTGATGCTGAGCAAGTTTTAGTGATTCCAGATCATCTCTCTGAAAAATAAATGACTTCAGAAAATCTGAGCTTGACCTGGCACACTTATCCTTGGGATCTATTCTTTGAGATCAGTTTTTTTCCCTCTGAATTTGAGGTGAGTTTGATCACATCTCAGTGAAAACCAGAGGGATTTTAATATAACTTATGCAGGAATGAATAATTGGACTCCATCAGAGCTTTGTGAACAGCAAAATTAGACTTTGTATGCCATCCCCTATTAATACTGGGAGATACCATGGGGCTTGGAAAGAGGAAACCTTGCAGTACTGTGGCTGCATGGAAGAAATATATCTGTGTCTGTATCCATGTCTGTCTCTGTGGGTAGGTGAATAGGTGTGTGATAGGTGATAGTTTTATGTGTTCATACATCATCCCTGAGGATCAGCTTGCAAGCATGGATGCCCTCGTGTGGTTGACAATGCCACTACTCATTCCTTAGGAATCCAAGAAGTTTTAGGATTTTTTGAAAACAAATGCAAATCTAAAGTTTTCAGCCTTGATTTTAGAGTCACGTGATTTTGTCTGTTTCCTTTGAGAAAAGAGGTGCAGTGCACAACTCCTCCATTTCTTAGTTTTACATGATTTGTAAGAACATAATTCAATTACAGTTTTATTAGCTGATGACTATCTAACCTACAGAATTTTATGAGTATGAGGTAAAACAGAGTTATTCAGATGTCAGAAGAATTTTCAGAAGTGTTAAGTCAGAAATAGTTCTTAAAAACCAGGGTGTGGGAAGCCTCATTACTCAGATACTAAACTATGACGATCTCTAGTAAAATTTTAAAGGCCCGAATTACTGTTGCAATCTGCCCATTATTGCTAAGTTTTCAAGACAAAACTCTTGCTTTCCTGTTCTAGAATGAGATGATCTTGGAATCCAGGCACAAAAAATTTTTGTGGTGCTTTTTAAAACTGCAGAATTGAGAACTTGTATGCTATAGTTCTCAGATCATATGTAATTGGACGGGTGGTCTCAAAGTGCACAAACCTTCTTGTTTAAATTTGTAAGAAGAATGTTGAAATTCTATCAATAGAAGCCTGAAATAGCAATAACCTTCTCCAACTGCTTTCTTTCAATAGAAAATAGTTGAAAAAATAAGAAAAAATAGCAATTATCCATCTGAATTGCAGATGGGCAAAAGCCTATCTGGTTGATTCAAGAAATAATGAATGAAATTGGTTACTATTGGTAATTTCAATACTTTCTTTCTGCTTAGCCTTCATTTCCCAACTCGCCCTCAGGGTAGAGTTAATTTCAGTTAGAAAATAATTAAAAAGCAATGCATTTTTAAATTCACACAAGTCAGTGGAACAGATAGAAAGCTTTGATTGTTATCCACATTCTGTTGAGTTCCCTTGATTGAGATCTGTGAGAAATCCAGACTGAAATGGTTGCAATTCATTATCTCCTGCCAAAAGAAAAAATTCAGTGGAAGAAGATTTTGGCATGTTATCATTGAGAAATAAGATTGTAAATTCTTTAAAATCCTTTAATAAATTCTTTAAAATTTACATGCACTTTCATACTGAAAGTGCATGTAAATGATACTTAGGGTTATTTTGGCCAGCAGGAAAGAGAGGGAATATCTCTCAGGTTATATGTTTAGCTCAAAACAGCAATTGTCATTCAAATCACTGGCTGTTCATCATGCTGCTAACTCACTACAGCTTCAATAGACCATCCTGTAAGTCAGGAAGTATCTTAGATGTGACATTTAAAGTAATAAAAATGTTACTTAAGAGTGAATGGTAATGTTGGAATCAATAGCTCTTAGGAGTTAAACAGCTTTGTTTCATGTAGGGCGCTCTAATGTAATTGAAATGGTGCTTAAAGGCAGGGTTCATTTAAGAAGCAAACCATCTATAGATGTTTTTTTTTTTTTTTCCCATATGCAACAAGGAGAGATTTTTCTGAGGCTTAAAGGTGTTGGGGATTGGAAAATAAGTATATTTATATGCTTTTTAATCTGAACCCATGTAAAAAAATGTTCAGTGTTTGTAGAGTGAAATGCTCTTTCCCCCGCTCTCATTATGTATTTTCATTTTTCTTGTTCAGGTTTTTTTGATAATTGTGTGGGTGGGGCTGTATCTGGTTTTTTGGAGAGGAAACCTTGTCGTCTAACACGTGTTGCAGTGAGCTTACCAATGTATCATTTCTTTCATGTTGTCATATGACACTATATATATATGTTATACCTGAGATATAAATTTGTATCCCTGTTTCAACTTCTAATGCTAGGAAACTGTACATCATTTTGATCTATTTTGTATCATCTATGCATTTAAATAAATAAGTAAAATTATCAATATTTACAATTGACGTTCTTTTGAGACATCTTTTGTTGTTTCGTTTTTCCATTTGTACCCCGAAGAAGAGAGCTTTTCAGGGAGACAGTAAAGAACAGATCTAAACTGAATTTTAATTCAGTTTTAATATATTTATATAAGTACATGTGCTTTACACCGGTGCTCCATTATGAAATCTGTCTTGATGTATCCACCCATATGGGTAGGAGTCTGTCTTTTGGTATTGAGAGATGGAACTCTTCATCAGAATTAGTGTACAGGGTATGTTTTCTTATGTGCCTCTGGCTAAGAGGAAAAAGCTGAACTATGACCAAAGGAGACATCCACAGAAAATCACAGAGGAATGATAGCCAATTGGCCAAGTTTTTTTTACCATGGAATGAACAATGCTACAGTCAGAAAAAGAGTGTTCTTTGTTCCTGAATGATTATTCTTCCTCCCAATGCTGTACCAAAGTTTTAAAAGCTACATTTGAAAGTAAAACCCAGAAAATTTGAAATAAGAAGGAACCTATGTCATGAGGACAAGGGAGAACAGAGGGAGTAAGAAAAGGCATTTTTAAAATGCTTAGAGTTAGCATCACAAAAGCTATTCAAACTCATTGTGTAAATCCTTGGTTCTCTTTGGTTGATCCATCATAAACTGGACACAAAAAAACCTACTTTTCTTAAAATTCAGCATGACACTATGTTATTTTATGTATCATTTAGACATTCATCCAGAAGGACACAATCTTAGAGAATATAGGAATGGATAGAAGGAAGATCAGATTCTTTCAGAATGCCACCATGCACTTTCCCTAGTATACTATTTTTTTGTGTAATGACATTTTATAATTTTCATCACACCTGTTTCTGATGTAGAAGTTTAAAGAAATTCGGGATTAATATTATGAACAACTGAATAAATACAGCACAACTGTTGGCAGTCTCTGGGCAATTGTAATGGGATTATGTCAAATATCAGTATCTGAGCAACAATATTCAGTGTTCTTGCTAGTCTCTCCCTCGTCTGAGCCCAGTGTTCTTTGGACCGTGACAAAAAGAACGTGGTTTTGCCTAATTTCTTATTTCTCAACAGAATTGTTTATTTTTCTCTCTTTCTATCTTGCCTCTCTCCCTTCTTTCTCATGAGCTATGAATTGGTCTACAGTTTTTGGAAAGACAATGCTAAGACACATCAGTCGTCCAGAGTATTTCTCATTTTCTCTGTGATGTCCTTTTATCTGGATCTGAGAATGAAAAAGAACTGATAATTGAAGTTTTCTACTTAGTGCCATGTCTCAGTCTTCCAGTTTTCTAATCATGGTTTCCATCTGGCCTTCACACCCTGATTTTTCTCCAAGAGGAACCAAAACATGGAGAAGCTGATGTGTATGTAGCTCACACACCAGTATGGAAAGTAGATTGAGATGGAATGTGGGAGTTTGAAAGCAGTTGTGGAATCCACAGTTCAGATGTAATGAGTTGTTCTAAGTTGTGATTAGAGCAGGAAAAATTACATCACTCTTGCCAGGAGGCATCAAGTCCACATTTCATTGTGGTGCCATGGTTAGGTGTACCTTTATGCCATTGCACAGTGGTTATGGCCAGGCTGAGAACCTCTCGTAAACTAGGAAATTCTGTTTTCCTTGTTTTTTTCAGAAAGTGTCTGTCATGCCAACAGGGTGTGTGTCCACAGGGTAATAACCACATATATCTACAGATAGTCAATGTGCAGTCATAGCCATTTACAACCTAGGAGAGGCAGACAACTTCCTTCTCGTGCAATCATGCAATGCCTGAGAACCCAGTTAAAACAAGTTTTTCCTTAATCTCTAATTCTCCAAATCCCCTTTGACATCAGAGATGTTAATTTATTCTAATTTGGTGCTTTTTTTCCTGTTCAGTTTTTTTTCTGGTTTTGTTTTTTTTCGTATAAGTAACAATAAACTGAAAATTGTTTATTCATCCAGATGAGTTTTTCCTGTATCTTTAACATATTGACTTGTGTTTCACTGGGAAACCATTGTAGTAGTTGCATTCCTTACACATATGACAGGCCTTTACAGAAACATCAAGAAAACATGTAATGGAAAACAAAATAAAGAGTTCTTAACAGATAATAGCAATTGAGAGTGTGTTTTCTCAACTTGGCAGTCCTTATGGCTTTTTTTATTTTCTGTGGGATTTCATCCTGAGCTCTAACTCCATCATTTTGAATCCTCTTTTCATCTGAGGTAGGACAGGTTTGTTTGATTTTGTCTGTGAAATCTAGCACTGGACTTGCTCCACTGCACTTTTTTGTCAAAAAAGTTTGAAAGTATGTCTGTAAGCCCAAAACTCTCTGAGGTTTTGGCCAATTTGCAGTCCATACATCCTCAGCTACAGCCTTGGAGTGCTGTTTTACAGCACTTTGTAGACATTGGTGACACTGAGGTGGTGGTATTTTCAGCCAACAAGGACCTTGAATAATGACAGGAGATTTTTTCACCCAGGAAACATCCAAAGTCTCCTCTTTAAGTGAATGGAATCGAAATTCACTTTCATTAGCAGCTATGGCGGCTGAGTCTGTACTTGATCATACTGTTGTACTAGAACATAGAACAGAACACAGAGAGGCATGTGCTAATATACATGTAGAGGGTGAATAAATAGTCTGCATTATTTAAGTAACATTCCATGTTCTGTAAAATTTTAATATCTTTACGTCTGTTTAAGCACTGTAGGACCCTTGGCTGGTGGCTTTAAGCTGGATTTTATTTTGTTCTCATTTTTTCTGCATCATTCTTCAGTCTATGAATTACCTCGTTTACAGGATCAGATGTGTTGATAAATTCTTCATACTTACTGTGATCTACCTGCAAATCTTGCCATGTAAACTTCTCCCCATATTTGCTGTTTTCATTACACAGAAGTGGTTTTTACTTGTTTAACTTTACCCAAAATCTCCAGCTTTTTCCATAGCTGCATGATCTTGTAGGCATTCTCATCTCATTCTCCTCCCAGTAGAAAATGTACTGTTTAGTGTGCTGTATACCACCAACATTTTCTCTTTTCCAATGAAAAACATATGTGCCAAACATAACTGCAATGGCAGTCTGCAGAAAAAGTGTCTTCCTATGGGTGTGTTGAGTGTGCACAGACATGTGGGGTTTTTTCCTATGGACAGTGCCAGAATCCTGCTGATATATCAGACATGGAAAAATGTTTGTCATTAGCCATCTCCTGAAGGATTTTTCCCCTCACAGGTAGTGGAAAATATTCCTCTTCTACATATCTGTTTGATTATTTTGGGTATGTCCAAAGGCAAAATAAGCACACTGGTTTTAAGTGAGTGTATCTGTTTTATCCATTATTCTAACCCCAGTGTAGTCACTTGGAGATATATCCCAAAATCTAATGCCTGGGAACAGTATAGATCAGTGAGCTGAGGGCAAGGAATGCTCCAAGGGTGGCTCAGGAACAGAAGATGTCTTTGGCAGCCCTACAATACTTTTATTTCCGTGGGCCCCAGAGCTGGATTTCATGATGACATTGTGACATTTCCATCTCCAGAGTCTGTTTCACTGCCTTCCATAAGCCATATCATGAAACCATCACACTGAAGTAGCCTTGTTTGCATGACAAAGCTCCAGCTAAAGGTCTAAATGTAATTTCTATGGCAACTCAGGAGTCATAGGTGGGAAACATCTGTTTTTTATTGCTGGAACAGCCTGACTGGAGAATGCCCAGCAATGAAAGATCCTCCCCTCTTGAAAGTGTCAAATTCCTTACCTGCTTCAGTTCTTTTTTTTCTAAAGCATGAACTTTCTTCATAAAACCAACGGGGTGACATACTTCTAATGAAAAATAAAAACATTATTTACTCAGCTTTTACTGAAGTTTCTATACTTGCCATGATTTGGTCACCCAGGCATGTAATTCCTCTACTCTTTTGTGAGAATAAACTCAACCTGAATATTCACTTATCTTCTAATACTTGTAGGTCATCTGAAAAAAAATGTGAGGAATGTTTCAGGAAAAAAAGGAAGCTAAATCTTTATAATTATCTTTCCTTCTGTTTCTATCCATTTATTACCTTTCTGTGACAAGAAAATGTTTTAACTATGGTCTGCAGTAATTGATACATGTATGTTTTCAACTTAGTTGGCTCTTCTTAGCTTTTTATTCCTCCATAAAAGGTATTTTAATTTCTTTTTTATCTTTATGATTTTATCTTTCTTTTTATCTTTATCTCTTCCTCAGGTGTTTTCCAGAGGTTTATGGTGGCCCATACATCTTTTGAGTCAGATAATTCCCCTCTCTCATGACTGGGTTATCAATTCACCCTCAACAGCATCTCTCTTTTGTGTCATCTTTACAGCTTGTTACTCATGCTCTGTGGATGCTAATTTTATTGAACCTTGCTGATTTTATTGCATAACTTTCTCCCTGCTTCTTGTAGTAGAACATATTTTCTGATTTTTTTTTATCTTCTTCTTCTTCTTCTCCTAAGCTAGTGTCCTAGTATCCATAGATGCTAACAGCTTTTTCACAGAGACCCATGTAGTGATGCCTTCTAAGGAACTCTCCTCTGAAATAATGCCATTTAGGTGCATGTACTGCTATACAGATGTAGAGCTATGGAATCAAACATCAATCTTATGAAGTCAAGAGTCACAGGATAGGCAAGGTGGACCACACTGGGTCATCTGGTCTGACCTCCCTGCTCTAGCACAATCATCCTAGAGCACATGGCACAGGATGGTTCTTGAGCATCTCCAGTGAGGGAGACTCCACAACCATCCAGGAAAGCAGAGCTCCATTTTGCATAACAGTGACTTGTGAAGACAAACTCCATCACTCCCGACACCTGCCCTTCCTCCTTCTTCTACCAGTTACAACTTCTCAACATGACACCAAACATTATAGAATATCCCTTTGGTCAGTTGTGGCCAGCTGTTCCAGCTGCATTCCCTTCCAATTCCTTGTGCACCCCCAGCTGCTTGCTGGAGTGGTGGGGTGAGAACCAGAGGTGGCCTTGATGCTGATCAATAATAAAAATAACTATATATTATCAGCACTGTTTCCAGGACAAATCCAAAATATAGCCCCATACCAGCTACTATGAAGAAACTAACTCTACCTCAGCCAAAACAGCACACAAACCATTTTAAGAAGTATCTCTTTCCCTCAGTAAGTGAAGGAACTTTAGAAATACTACAAGCTTTATCCTCTTCTCCAAAAGGTGCATGAGCATATAACAGAGAGGGCAGGATTAGAAAAAAGAGAAAATCCATCAGAAGGAGTAAAATCCCACCTGAAAGAAGCTATGCAAATGGAAAAGATAATTTTAACTCAGAGTCTTTGAAAATTTCTACTGTAGCACATGCTTTTTTTTGTGCATTGAAGATGTCATACTGGAACTCACTTTAAGTGTAAATACTTTTATTTTTGACAGCTGCATTTACAGAAGAAACAGAACCAATAAAAGTCGTTAAACTGAAAAAGATGATATAAGTAAAATATCTGATTTGGGTAAAAAATTAACTTCTTCTTTAAGGGCCCTTATTTTCTTAAGCTAAACAATGCTGTTTATTTACTGTAAACCCAGTGACATTAGATATTAAGTTCTACTCTAAATTCCTACAATTGTATTTGTTAAACAAATTTTCTCCAATTACATTTTAACTATGACTTTAAAATATTTTCATCTACTTTATTAGTGTTATGGTATGTCCTTTTCCATGTTAAAACAGACTTTGAAGTCTGCCAATCAGAAAATACTGGTTCTTAAAACTGCAGTACATGTTTTACCCTCTATTTTCATATAAATTATGTGATTTCAAGACAGTATGTATTAAATTAGTTTTAACTAGTAGTTCAGAATGCTGTTTATGTATATATATATTTTCAAAATTTCTCACCATTATATTAATAAAAATCTCATACTTCCTCACAAAGAATGAGAGGTACTGAAACAATAGTCCATGTACCATGTGGTACAACAGCTGGGTAAAAAAGGCAAAATTCCAGAAAGCAACTTGCTTATTTAAAGAGCTACTTTGACAGAGTGTAAGTATCTACATCTAAGAAAGTGACTGATAATTCTTTCTTTCTACCGACAATATCCTTATATAGAGATTGCATAGAAGCAGAGCATGTTCACCTGTTTTCAATGGTAAAAGGAAAACTGAATTTGACATCCCATGTATTGAAGGCTTGATCCTTCTTCCTAGAAGAAGAAACAGAGGGCTCAGAAGAGGAACAGAGCATGGAGTTTGTTCCTTTTGCTGTCTAGGAAGAAGAGAAGAGGCTGAAGTTTTGGCAGGAAGTGCTGCTTATGGAAATGTTTAGGTTTTTTGCATACTGTGTATTATTTTTTAGATAACCCTTATGAGAAGTAGGAGCCTCAGAGTTACTTTCATCCTTGTCCAGAGGGGATTTAAGCCCTTCATCACACTTTCTGTAGACTCCCAAATAAAACTTTCTGTAAGTGCAGAAGAGCATTGTCAAAAATCATTGGCAAGAATCTACAACTGCACAGCCAGATGTAGAAGAGTCATGTAAGAGGCCCAAGGGAAAACAAAATTGGTGGTTTGGATACCTAACTGGAAGAGTTACAAATCTCAGCCCCTGCTCTCAGGACTGTGGCTGCTGTGGACAGTGATTTTGGCATGCAAAATGTCTAACATTACACATTTATTTTTAAAGATAGAATATAAAATGCATCATTTCAAGGAACACAGACTAGGATCCACCACCTGCTATGGAACAGTGTACATCTTACTTGAAGGTAAGAGTATCACTTCATCTCTAAACCTTGCATAGGCTGAGCAAGTCCCAGAATTGCTAGGTAGAAGCCAGCTCTGAAATGTGTGTTATTCATGCAGAAAAAATTCAAATAAAGAAGTAGAAATTAATCTGAATTATTTTTAAACATCATGAGTGTGCTCTCTGGGATGTTTTCTAAATTTAAAGTGAAGAAGAGCCTCATCTGATAAGCATGGATCATACTCTACAGAGAGGGTGGGTGGGGGAGGGGTGTGAGCTCTGTAGTGTTTGGGTCACAAAAGGCCAGATTTTGCTGCTTTTATTCCAACTGTGTAGTTGAAAGGGTTACTGACTTTATATAGTGGGATTAATGGCAAAGTAAGATAATACAATGGTAAAGTCATGGTAGAAAAACAAAGACTATGCTATTTATCTGTGCATGTAAAAGTATATTTGGATCTCCATATATTCCTAAGCTTTCACATTCCTCATCCATGAAAAGTTTGGCAAACCTTAACATTACTACAAAAAGTACATATTAATCCATAGAATTTACTTCATAAGTTTTTTTCCCCCTGCACCTTAGCCAAGCTTCACCATGTGTGTGCATAAGAAACCCTTGACAAAAGCCAGCTGAGGGCTGAAATGTTGGGAATTTGCCCTCTTCACCCTTATGAATAAATCTTTCTTTAAAAGCAAGGAAAAAATCCTCTTGGCTTGGAATATCTCAGCATGCTGACTGTGCACAAACCAAGGCTGGAATAATTGTACATTACTGTGATTTGTTTTTGCATTGCCTCCTTGTCATGTTTTTAAAAAAGAACACAAGTATTATAATTTCGTATTGCTGTGCACCAGGTGCTTGCCAGATAGCTAAGGAGGGCCAGCTCTTAGCTTTCAGGAGATTCCAGTAGAAGGACTGATAAACTTTTTTAAACCAATGCATTCAGAAACCTGTAACATTCCAACAAGTAGTACAGCATTTTCTTGCCCTGAGAAGGAGCACTAGCAAAGTGGTGAATCCAGATTTAACTGTCTTTTTAGAAAGGAGAAGGAAGGAAAAGAAAGACAGCAAAATGTACACTGTGTGATGAGCTAATTCTTCATGGAACACCAGTGAGTGTTCTGTAAGCTACACTTTGGGAACCATGTCTGTAAATGATGCCAAATGAAAGCATGGTCTGATAAACCCAGATAAAATAGTTCTATCTGTCTCTACCTACCCATAAGTTGCACAGTGAAAGCACTGAGGCTTGTTCCACTCCTACCCTTGACACCTAGGTTTATGCAAGCTGCAGGTACATAAAGAGAGTTTATATTGAAAAGAATGTGCCATCAGAAAATCTCAGTGCAAGTGCTACCAGTTTGCTACTATTGCAACAGGATGATTTTGGTTTTCCTGCAGTTAACACACAAATTTTCCTTATTTGCCATTTGGTTTAAAGCACCAGCTGAGTTTTCTTTTGTTTGTGCAGATGCTTTAATAATCAGAGGTGTTCTTTCTTGTTCTATCCCATCCTTTAAATTAAATGGCTTTCAATTAAGCTCAGCTCCATCTATCTGATCTGGCACTATCCCGGGCAGCAAAGTTTGCCAGTGACTCCAGTAGAAGTTGGTTCAGCTTTGCCCAACAGTGTGTGTGGTGGGAGCAGCACTGCAGATTTTTCCCTTTCCTGTCATGTCATGCCACCATGGCTGTAGTCTGTGAAAGCTGATAAGAAGATAGAACATACATGGAGAAATTTCACTAATAAAACTTCACTAACAAAACACTAATGGTATCTGAGGATATCCGGAGCAAGTCTACCAACTTGCTACTGTGCAGCCACAAAGTACCTTTTTCACAGTCCCTAACACTTTGACTCTTCTTCCTTGCTCTTATTCCATTTCTTTGTGCTTATAATAAGTAAATACTTATCTCAACCCACAGTCACTCCTTTTTGTCCCTCCTTTATCAGAAGGGGGAAGGGGAGTGGATGATTTGGAGTTTAATTTCCTGCTGATGTTAAAACCAGCACACCTGACATTGTGAAGAAGATGAAAAATTTGCCAGTTTATCTCCAACAGCAAAATTAACCACTGGCCACCAGAATTAATCATTAGGCAGAATCAAAGTTTTTGAAAACTATATTGTACAAAAAGTCAGGGAGTCTATACCCTGAGGAAACTATTATGTTGGGGTAATGAAGAACCAGTCACTCTCTACTAAACTCTGTGAGACAAAGAGGTGCTAGAAGAGATGGCATCCATACCAAATTCTCTGTCTTGTGCTCTTGGTCTTCCTTCAAGTCATAACCACGGGTTGATAAATTTGTTTGGCTTAAAAAAGTCAATTTTGTTTCAGTCATTTCACTTTGAATTGGGAGGTAAGCTGACTGTAGGTACAATGGATGGCATCATGGCAGTATTAGCAGCGGAAATAGTTTTCAAAGAAGCATGTTCATTAAGAAAGCAACAGAAAAAAACCTTGTTGAAATACAGTTGGATAAATAAGTTATATAGATAAAGAGGTAAGAGATAACAGTTCCTAGCATCTGTCTGGTCTCATTCTTGACATGGCCCACTGAAAATCAAACAGACAAAGCTCTACCAAACAACCTTCAGATCAGATTTTTTTGTAACTGGTTTCCTGTTCCTTCATCAAGATGAAAATGTCTTTTTGAGTTGAGCATTTTTTGAGAAGAGAAACTAGCTCACTTAGTAGAAGGAATCTTATTGTTCAGACTTTTGTATCAGTTCTGAGATTGCACACAGGCATGCTCAGATATGTTTCAAAAACTTGCCTGCCAGTTCCTTCAGCAAGTAGCTTCCTTTGTATTTCAGAAGCTTAAGATCTGCATATACCTGAACTGTGCTCCTGGACTCTATATATTCTAAAAAAAGGGAAAGTAAGATTCTACTGATTTTTTCTGTGATGCCTCTCACCTAGTCCCTGAACCAGAAGGCGATTTTAAAGGCAAAATAAAAGATATAAGTCTGACTGGATATAGGGATTAGAATTTGAGGAAGAAATAAAAAAATATGGTTTGGGAGTTGTTTGTACATAGATTAAACTGCTGATAGATTTTATGTAAAAAATGAATCTGGTAGATCAATACAAATACGGAGAAGTAAGAAGTGGGGATATGACTGCAGGATCTGATCGGCAAAGCAGGATTAGAACGAAGCAGGCATATAGCAGAAAGCCAAGAGGAGGCAGAAATCAGAGAAAGTGAGAGAAGAAGGAATTGCAGAAAGAGTAAGAGGCAGAATAAACACAAAGATGATAGAAACATGCACATTAGATTTAACTGGAGTGACAGTTAAAAGAAACCTCTAGCTTATATTATCTACTGGCAAAGATAAACCATTTTTGGTAAAATCATTTTTAATCCCTGTAACTTGTAATTCTATGGCCCAGTTTTGCATACCAAAATAAACTTTCTCCCACATTCTATATCACTCTGTCATTATGACTGTTATTTCAACTTTTCCTTTTGAAAAACATTCAGCCCTCTAATAGCCAGTCAGGGAGTGAAGATTTATTTTATCCTTTTTTTTTATTTTTTTTAGAAAAAAAAAAAAAAGATCATAGAAGCCAAACTGTACCGAAGAAAAGTGCAGCAGAGTTCCAACACACAACACTTTTTCCAAATGCAATGAAGGTACAAGACAAGTTGGTTGCATGAAGCACATGACTGCTACTGAACAAAAGAAAAAAGTTTTATTGTGCTAGGCTGGTCCTCCCTTCACTGGGACAAGAGTTCTAACTTCTACTCATTACACCTCTTCTAAGAGTGAGAAAACATCTAAGGGTAAAAATGAAGACAAAGTAAGACTGCAGTGTATACCCACCTCTCCCCAAGAGAAAGGACATGGCATGGCTTCTGTTTCCTTCTACATGCATGTTGGACAACATGTATTGCTGCTTGATTTTATCTTTAAGAAATCTCATGCTTTTTTTCCAGGCAGTTGGCTTGCTTCCTTCTCCTAAAACCAGCTCCTGTTAAAGGGAATGTAGGGGAATTTTGGCATTCTCATTTTACATTTTTTTCCTCTTACACCACTTTTATACCATTAAGCATTACTCTATTCCTTTCAGCACAAAGGTCCCTGGTTTCCTCACCTGTAGGAGAAGAAAATGAACAGATCTAGATATTTTGTCTGCCTCTCTGCTTACTTATCTTTTTGCTGCAGAATTCAGTGTCAGCACATATTTTTGGGGCCTGAGGTATTCAGCATCTTGGTCAAGCCTCATACACCCATTTTCTCTGCTATAAGAAGCAGTTATCATTCATTCCCACAGCTAGAACATTGTCTCAGGTATTTGTGTGTCCTACCTCTGGTCCTGACTGAGTCTGTCCTGCCTCACAGACATGGATAATGCCTCTCTGTCCTTACTCATTATTGAAAAATTGAATAACTTAAAATAAAAAAAAAAAGCAATAATTTTTTTTTTTCTAATCTGGGGCATCTTGCTCATCTCAATACTTTTCATTATTATCTTCCTACATTTTATATTTCTCACCTCTTTATCAGTACTGGAGAGCACTTTGTCAATGCCCTTGGTGGGACAAAGAGACTCTTTCTGGCCAACCTTCAGAAACTGACGATGATAAATACAAATAAATTTCAACTTTTATTCAACATTTTATATGAATTATCGCAGTTTTCAGTCAAAATAATTTTATTGAGGATGTCATAGAGTCATTCTCTCAAGCAGTATTTCAATGAATCAATGAATCAATGGATCCTTATATTAGAAAACAAAACAAAGGTCAAAATTGAACTTTCAGATGTTTAGCCTACTAAAGATTTTCAGGGAAGGAGGAAAATTCATAATCCTACAGTTCCATCATGTGATGTTCCTGTGCTTTGTTTGAAGCAGAGCGGAGAAGCTGACAGCTTTGTCATCAAGAGTACAGTGACATCCAGACATGGTCTGCTACCTATAACCTTCCCTGCACTGTCTGCATTCATCTATAGAAAAGGGAAACTAATAAGATCCATTTTGTATCGACAGAAGGAGTTATTTCCATGGCAGGGAGAGTTAGTCCTTGTTAACCCCTGTAATCTGAATTCAGTCAATTAATTAAAAAAGACAGATTCAAATTTTTGGGGGAACTATAGGAATGAGAAGAAGAGAGCCATAATGTTGGAGAAGTGGACATGGACACATTTGAAAAAAGTGTCATTAAAATCTGTGTGGCATACATTTATATGTTTTTTATATACATGTGCTACTTTTAAACAAAAGAGCTATTTATTAGACAGCTTTAATTTAAAAAGTTTTTCAGTCTATTTTTGTGTATTCTGGCCAGTTTCTCATGCTGTATTACTAACATGAGTCCATCTGTGAAAGTTTTAATGCTGCATCCTTAGTGAACAGTGTTTATCACATTCATATGAGTTGAAAATGTGAAGAATATAATCACAAAGTTTCTAAACTAAAGTTTCACCACATAATGAGCCTTCTTGTTCTCAGCTTAATGAAGGGTGAATATCTTGAAGATCATGTGGAAATCAGTATGACTAAACAAAGGTAATTTCACCACCCACACTTCTTCCTTAAAACAGTGTTCTAGACAACTATGTGTAAAGAGAGAACTACAGCTGTCATCACATCAAGTCAGACAATATATGAATTATCTTTTCAGAAGCTGTATTAGCCAAGGTTTATATTATATGTTTTTTATTGCTGCGTAATTGTGTGATATTTGTTTTGGACTAACAAAAGGTTGAGATTATGCAATGTATTTTACATTGTGCTACTCCTGCAGTGTTAATGATTGAGTTCTTCCAGCTATGTCATTGTAGTTTTGCAATTTTCAAATTTCACTAGTTTAAAATTCCTCTCATTATTTATTAACATATCTTATAATCAAGTATTGCAAAATCCTATTAAATGGCAGACTGTAAAACCCCTAATACTTATTCTGTAAGAACAATATCATTTTTCATGAAATAAAACCAAAATTTCTGTTAACATGGTAGAAGAATAAAGACTTATGAGAGTAGTTTTAGCAGTCTGGTTATAAATTCCCTGTCAACACCTTACAGGAACAATTTGTCTGCCAGCCCTCTGTGAAAGCCCAGGTGATTCTTCTAAATGATCCTGTTAAACAGAAATCCTCTGAAATCAAAAATCACAGACTGAGTCAGTTTGAAAGGGACCACAGTGGGTCCTCTGGTCCAATCTCACTGCTCAAGCAGGATCATCCTAGAGCACATGACACAGGGTTGCTATCCAGATGGTTCCTGACTATCTCCAGTGAGGGACACTCTCCACTTCTCTGGGCAACCTGTTCTAGGGCTCAGTCACCTGCACAGTAAAGAGGTTCTTCTTCACATGATGGAACTTCTATACATCAGTTTCTGCCCATTGCCTCTTCCCCTATTGTTTGTCACCACTGAGCAAAGCCTGGCTCCAGCCTCTTGACACCATCCCTTCAGATACTCAGAAACATTAATGGGGTGCTCTCTCAGTTGTCTCTTCCTGAGGCTGAACAGGCCCAACCCTTGCAGCTTTTCCTTGTAAGAGAGATGCTCCAGTCCCCCAGTCATCTTTGTTGCTCTTAGCTGAACCCACTCCAGAAGTTCCATGTCTCTCTTGTCCTGAGGAGCCCAGAAGCGGACATAGCACTGCAGATGTGGCCTCAGTAGGACTAAGTAGAGGGGAAGGATCACCTCCTTTGACCTGCTGGCACTGCTCTTCCTAATGCTCCCCAGGACACCACTGTCCTCCTTGGCCCCAAGGACACACTGCTAGCTGATGGACAGGTTATTGTCCACCAGGACTCTCAGTTCTGCAGAGCTGCTTTCCAGCAGATCAGCCCCCAGCTTGCATTGGTGTGTGGGGTTATTCCTCACCAGGGGCAGGACCCTGCATTTGTCTCTGTTGAATTTGTGAGAGCACTTCTCTGCCCATGTCTCCAGTCTCTCTAGGTTCTTCTACCCTGCTAAAGAGAAAACAGCCACACTCTCTTAGAACGTGGGAGCTCTTGCTTTCCCTGTTTGCCCTGCAGCTGTAGCACTGCTAATTGGCAGGCTTTCACCTGCCAAGGGCCATGTGTCAGTGAAAAGACAAAGCTGTGCTCTTCTCAAAGGGGACAGTGTGGCCTTCTTGAAGCAGCAGGACCCTGACTCCAACTCCCTTCTGCAGCATGGAAGCACACTGAGGTTTGCAGTGAGGAAGTAGGAGGAGTGTAACAGAGTGTAATGGTTGCTGCTGCCTATTACTAGACCTGCCTATGTGCCACCATGGGGTGGAGTCTTCTGGTTGTTTCTCTTCTCTCCTCACATAATTTGGGAATTGCTGCTGGAATACCTCACATCCTTGGACTCTTGACCCTGTTCTCCCATTTACCGAGGACCCACTGGAATAGTCGCGCTGTATTGAGTATGGGCACTGCAGCATTTTTAATGTCCGCCCCTAAGAACTTATGGTCTTGGTTTCAGTCAGTTGAGGAGGTGCATTGGGAGAGTGAAACAGCTTGTTCTGGGTGAGGAACTGAAATCAAAAGACCTCTAAGATCATCAAATCCAACTGTTGTCCCCAAACCACCATGTTACTGCTAAACGTCTTCCAGAAATGCTAACATAAGATGTAAGAAGCCCATTCTAGAACATTAAGGAACAGAAGAGCTTACTCAGGGTTGAAATTCCTTAAGAAGGCAGAGTAAATGAAATTCTTACTGATCACATTGCATCTAATTACAGGACCTTTGTGAAAAAGTGACAGCAAGGATATTTCTTTCTTTGACATCAGTGTTTTATGCTAAAATTTACCCCAAAAGTTTCCTCTCATTGTTGATTGTTACATGAGGGGCTTGTTGAAGCCACAGGGGACAGAATTAGTAAATCACTGTTAAGAGCATCATAGGGACATTTTAGCATCATCTCAACTGTGTGAAGAGGTCACTGCATCTGAGCATGTGTGGATTTGCAGGGAAAATATGCTGTACCATAGCAGTTGCATTAGGAGTCTGAAACTGCATGTTCTTAGTGTAGCTCGTAAAGTGCTCCATTTTTTGAGGATCAAGCTGCAGGCAAAGAAAGCTTGGACCTGAGGCACTCTGAAAGAATAGTTTGAAAACCATGAATAAGTTCAAAGCAAGTCTCCTACTGAGAAACTCAAAGAGATATTTATTTTCAACAGAAAATAACAGTTGGTTTCAAAACAATCTTGTATTTCCAACCGAGTTATTTGTAGGAAAAGAAGTATGAAAATATTGGAATGAAGTGCCATCACAAGAATGTAGGGTGAAGTTAACAACTGCAAGGTTGTCATTATGAAAAATTCTAGGATTCTCTCTCTCTTGCCAAAACATACATAAATATATGTAATGCTGTTAACGAGACACATACATCTATCATCAGACAGTATAATTAAGTCTGAGAATTATTGTAAAAGCTAAATAGGTGTTAATTGAACTCTTCCTTTTTTTTTTTTTTTTTTTTTTTTTTTTGTAAGGTCCCTCCCCTTGTATCCAAGATCGTTAGCTCCTTGGCAGTTGCCTTGTGCCCTCACCACAAGACTGGAGGGAACTCCAGGCAGTCAAGATATGGAAAAGGCCCAGCAGTTCCACCATGTAACTTCATTTATAGTGCTGAATAGGAGACAGCTTCTTTTAATATTACTCCAGCAACTCTGTTGGAGAGCATGACATTAATCTCTAGCTGCTTCATTCCCTGGAGCTGGCAGAAGGACATTATAAACATGATGCTCATTAAAGGGGAAAAAACTTCCATCAATTGGTAAAACTTGAAACTTCTTTGTAGGGACAGGAAACCATCAGTGATATCAAACCTTTCATGGCATTGAACTACTGAGTCTCATTATAGAGGCATTAGTGAAGAGTTTTATAGTCATGTTTTTGTGGCTTAAAAGGTAGAAAAGCAGAATTTAGCACAATTAATCATCTTTTAAGAATAGACAGTGACCATTCCTGAGGAAGAAAGACTTTTGATCTGAGATTTATGTTATTAATTTCTTTCAGAAGGCACTGAATGTATTTGATAGCAAATTCTGGGAACTTCTCAGGTATCATTCAAAATTTCCGAAGGAATGTTTTTGTGTTATTTCCTCTGCTAACCCAGAAGCAAAGTATGGTCCAAACTATTTCAGTAGGAAAACTTGTGTTTCTGTGTAAAAATAATTCTGCCTTTGCTCCTCCTGTGTCCAATGTTTTAGAGAACTATTTTGTTACAGTATACACACTTTAAGTATATTACCCTATGTATATAAAATATTATTCCATATTTTTCAGTGATTGGTGTAGAGACTTTTATTCAAAACAGAATCCAAAATAAATTAATACATTGACTATTTTTATAGAGGTTCAAATCAGCAAAAATAGCCTTTTTTAACTCCATTAGCCAGAAAAAAATTATTGTTACTGGAATAAATAACTTAACTCTAAATATAAACTGTAGGCAAAGTTATAAATTCTCAAGACTTTTCTGGTTGATATTTAATCCATGTGGATAAAGTGAAGAGATCTGTCCTTTCCAAAACAGCAGATGAGGATATGGTTTTAGTAGAGATCTATGTCACTTCTCAGTGTCCTTGTTTTGTGCATGATGATTGGATTCAAAGTCTGGTCCCTGTCCTTGCCTGAATGGTGATTAAAACCTCAGCTACAGGATGCTGTGGTAATGCAAGAATTTAGTGCGAGGCTCTGCCACAGTGACACGCAGATAACCCTGAAATATACCACAGCCTGGCATTTATAGAGTGGGAAGGAACTTCTGGTGAAGGAGGGATGAAAAATGCTAAAACCAGAACTTTAATGGCTGGCCTGTTGAGTAAAACAGGAGTTACTCTTTCAGCTTGCTTAGAAATGTGGGAAGCGGGGGAATGGGCAAGTGTTGATAAGTATGATCATCTACCAAATCAAAGTGTATTTTGGGAGAAGTGGAGGAATGTGCATTTTATGAGTCCTGAAGGAGTTGAGCTATGAGAGAGGAACTCAAGTCTACTGCAGTCAGATTTCGGGCAGATATGTGCATACCCAGTAAAAGGGTTTTAGTTCCATAGCAACATTACTGAATGAGATAAGTTTTGGTAGTCCTAGATATGTGATTGCTAGAATTGACTTGAGATTAAGTTTTACTTGAATTTAGATGCTTAAGTAGCCATTGAATATCTAAAGGTCAGATAACAGTTTAAGAGGCAGTCAAAAGACTGGGATGCTTGGAGAAAAAAATAATAGAATTGTTTTTATTTTTTTAACAGTTGTTCTTCTCCTGATCCAGAATGACAGGATTAATAGTGTTCTGATTTTATACCCATTGAAGATCTGGCTATTACTTGTTGATTTTATATGTTTTTCACTGAAATTACTTGAAAGCCTTCTGAAAAAATGTGTCTAAGGAACACAGATGACTCTTAACAAAACTCAGCACAGAATTAATTGAAGAAGATGAACAAACTCATTCCAAATCCTTTGGGATTAAACTTTTAATGTAAACATCAAGGGAGAATGTGAGTACACTTTTTAATTTTTTAGATTTCCACTCAGTAACATTTCTGCAATACGGCATAATTTGCTTTTAGTCTTTCAGAGTTTGCACCAAATATGATTTGTTTTTCACCTTCCTTCTCACTTCATATTTAATGCTGATGTTGAATATTTGTAAATATTGTCTTTGGGTAACTTTATTGTAATAGTTCCACAAGTGAATTGAGAAATATGACAAAAACCCTTGATGAAGGCTGTTCAGATGAAGCATTTTGCTGTTTCCAGTTTTAATATGTTCTTATGGAAACCTGTCAGGGGAGGAGTTCTTTGTTGGAGCTGACAACATTGTATGACATACTGAAAATTATACCTTTCTCCCTCTTTAGTTTTCTTTTTTTCTTCTTTTTCCATCAGATAAGAGTCATGGCTTTAGCAGACTTGCTACTTTGCCTTTTGAATCTTCAGTTTTCTGCAGTACACCCATTACTTTCCTGTTTATTTGGCTCTATCACAGCACTCCACCTCTAGTTACAGAGACAGAAAACACTGAGCCATTATGAATTAGGCAGGGCTGAGAAGAGACTCCAAAGGAGCCAATAGCCGAGAAGAATGCTCATCTATTTCAAAAGAGACCAAGCATATCCCAAGGCTGCTGTCAATTATAGATCTGTGTGAGAAGCTTTTATTTTGCTTAACCTTCTGGTACCTGCTAATGATGTGATCACTGAAGTACACATGTGCTGCAGTGAAAACATGATGCATCTCCTCGTTTGTTTGCTCATCAGACCTCTATTAGCTGATCTAGTAGAGCTGCTGTTTTAGCTCACTGGGTGGAGGTCTGTGGGTTTGGAAGCCACATTTAAATCCCAGTGCTGTGTTTGTGGCTGGCTGATGATCCTGGGGTCAGTTTGTCTGTGGTCACAGATCATGACACCCCATAGACAGCAACTCTCGTACCACATCACCAAAAATTATACTCTGTGAACACAGTCATGTCTTCTGAACCATCCGAATATTTTAAATGACTAATTTTTTGAAGATTGTGTATATTAATTGCTTTGGAAAAAATTTGGTTTATGAATTTTAAATTTTATCACATTTTAAGAATTTTTTTATATATAGTAATTTTCTTGTTTTTTAATGAACACAAGAGAAATTATTTTACATTAGCACATCACAAATAAAGTAATTTGAAAGCATCTATTATGGAAAAAGAACACAATCCTTCCACTAACTTCAGTAGGTGTTGGATCAGTCTCTGAGTACAAGAATATGTCAAATTCAGATCAGGCACAGAAATAACAAACAGGCCAAAGCTTGCTCTGTTTCCTTGTATCATATATTGGAAAAAATTAAATAAGTTCTTAAATATGCATCATCAATTTTTCTACATAAATGATTCCTATATCTTTACCTAAAAGAGACATTGAATGAATTGGAATAAAAATCATTCTGCTTTTGGAGCAAACCAAAAAAGCACACACAGCAGTGCTGCAGTTGGCAAATATGAACTGGATGAACTTTGCAGGCTTGAAGATGAAGTTGTAACCTGA
The DNA here is from genome assembly GCF_017590135.1 of Pyrgilauda ruficollis. Lineage (NCBI taxonomy): Eukaryota > Metazoa > Chordata > Aves > Passeriformes > Passeridae > Pyrgilauda > Pyrgilauda ruficollis. The sequence continues at coordinate 7,901,762 of NW_024516984.1, read as the reverse complement.
AGTTAAAGCATCTGTGACTCACAGATCTGAATAAATATTTGTTTGTTGGAGTCCATTTCTGCATTACTAGAAGAGGCAGAGGCTTTCTTTTGTGTCTCTGGATGTCCTGCAACTTTCTGTAATTGCTGGCTGCACATGTACAAATGTTGGTTAAAAATGGCCTGGCATATGTGAGAACACTAACCAGCTTCTTTCATGGATGAGGAAATAAGACAGAATATGAGGACCATTTTTCCTTAGAGTTTCTTTTAAAAATACTTTGCAATATGCAATTTTAACCATTTGATGAAATATATGTGTTAGAGCACTTTAACAGAGTTTGATTTTGCAAATCTGTTGGCTATCTGAGCTCCTGAAAAAGTAGAAAAAATGTAATGCACAACTATAAACTAGTTGATTTATTTCCCAATCTACCAGGATTCTCAAGAGCACCTTCTTTTAAACATATGTGCTGGGAGGCATATCAGTAACAACACTCAAAACTAATTTCATAATTCAATGTCACCCCCTCCAGCTATGATCTTTCAAGGAATGGATCCATTAATAAAGTAACTGCAGTAAAAAAACCAAGCAGCAAAACAAAAAAACCCAGGTACTTCAGTGTCAACATATTTTAGACTGTGTGCTTGCAGACTATTACAGACAATAAGAACACGTCTCAATGCCAAAAAGACAAATCTGAACAGTTTTAATGAGTTCACTACTAAGTGGCTTTCACACATAAGATTTTTTTCCAAACTTCACTGTTTTCTAGCAAACAGCATAAATAGGCCTCTGTCATTGTCCTAAATGGAAGAAACTCCACTTTGCAGAAATGTTGCTAATTTTAATGTTAAGATGTTGTATTAGGGAATTGAGTTTGTAGCTCCTCTGTTTACAAGCTGGACATTTTGGTGGGAGCCATCATTTTAGTAGCACTGATTCCCATACTGAAAAAAAACCTTATTAGGATTTGCATAATTCAATATCTGAATGCAGGTAAATATCCCAGTTGTGTTTTTGTTGCCTATTGCGCTGATCTCTTTCTGTCTGATCCAATGTACATGATTCAAGGAGTAAGGCAAGGGAGTAAGGAAGTAAATCTCTCTTCAGTATTAGGAGGTACGGTGTCTCTCCATCTGGGTGTGTCTAAATCCACTCTTCTAAATGTGCTTAACTGCTACCCCCCATTTCTTAGTGTTTAGATTGGTATTGTTCAGGCACCTGCCTATCCTGAGCACTTCCATCACGCAGCAGTTCAGGAAGCTGTAGTTTGAAAATGGAGGCAAATAATTATACCATCACTCACAGAGTGTCCCCACATCTGGGTGTGCCAGAGTTCCTGGACTCAGTTGCCCTGCTTGGAGCATATTCAGTGTTGGAGCATGTTCAATGCCTCTGGAGAACTGACAGAACACAGGCATCCTTATACAGATGTTAGAGAGTGAGGCAGAAAAGGGAGGATTTATGGATCTTATGCTGTCTAAAAGATAAGGAAGTGGTCTGCAAGTTTATTTTAACATCAAATAATGGAAAAAAATTAACCACTGTAATTATGATTTAAAACCCCCATGCAGTACAGGGCACCCTGTTCTGTAACACATGGGCCCCAGCCACAAAGCTCTTAATCAGAGCAGCCAAAACTCTGATTTTACAGATATAGGCATTGCTTTGCTTAATTTGGAGACAGGCAAACTAGCACTGTGGTCATCAGGAGTTTTTTCCAAACAAATCTGAAAATGCGTCACTATGTTTGCAGGTATTTTGTGTGACATTACACCATGTAGTTTCCACAGATTTCTGTATGTGGGCTAAATAAGGCAGAACTAATGCTTTGCTTGTGGTGCTCTGCAAGTAGGTTTCCACTTTCCCTGTTGTCTTCTTCCTTGCTCTTTCTCAATATGTTAAAAAATGCTGCATTTATCGAACTTCAGTCTTTGTTTCCTAGCATTCAGTCCCACCAGCCCCTTCTCCAATCCATTTTCTGCTTATTTATCCACCCATTCAACCATCTTAATCCATTGCAACCTCCCACCTCTTTGTTCTCTCTGGCCTTCACTGACTGACAGCATTATGAGGATCACAGAACCATTTAGGTTGGACAAGATCCTTAAGATCATTTGGTGCAACTGTCAACTTCACACTGCCAAGTTTACCACAAAACCACGCCCCTAATTGTCAATATGTACTGTTTAAAAATAACAATGACTGCATTGTCAGGTGTTGTGGGTTCACGCTGGCCTGATGCCAGGCACCCACCAAAGCTGCTCACTCGCTGCCCTCTGATATATGATGTAACAACAGGTTCATGTGTTGAGATAAAGACTGGGGGAGATCACTCATCAAATACCACCATGGGCAAAATAAGCTTAACTTACAGATATGAAATTAATTTATTACTAATAAAATTAAAGCAAGATAATGAGAATTAAGCTCTTAAAAAACATCTTCCTCGCACCCCTCCCTCCTTTCAGTGCTACCTCTTACCCCAGCAGCATGAGGAGACAGGGCATGGGAGTTATGGTCACTTCATCACCCATGACTTCTCCTGATGCTCAGGGAGAGGAGTCCTTGCCATGCTCCACTGTGGGGTCCCTCCTATGGGAGACAGTTCTCCATGAACTTCCCCAGAGTGAGTCGATCTTATGAGCAACAGTTCTCTGTTACCTGCTGCAATGTGATTCCATCCCATGGGCAACAGTCCATGCCCAAACTCCTGCAGCATGGGTGACTCTTCCATGCAGTGCAGTCCTTCAAGGCCAGGCTGCTCCAGTACAGGAGCAGGGCCCCTCCCTCCACAGGTCTCCCATGGGATAACAGCCTCCTCTCAGGCACCCACCTGCTCTGGTGTGGGGCTCCTCCACAGGCTGCAGGCAGATCTCTGCATCCCCATGGACCTCCATGGGCTGCAGGGGCAGAGCTGCTTCTCCATGGCCATCATCATGGGCTGCAGAGGAATCCCAGCTCTGGTGCTTGGAGCACCTCCTGACCCTCCTTCTGCACTGACCTTGGTGCCTGCAGTGTTCTCACTCCACTCTTCTCTGGCCGCAATTAAAACTGTGAACCAGCTTTTTGTTTTTATTTCATTGCCTCAGCCAGCAGAATGTCCATCTTTGGAGCCAATAGAGATTGGGTCTGCTGGATGTGGAAGAAGCTTCTATCAGCTTCTCACAGAAGCCACCCCTGCAGCACCCCCCACCCCACTACAAAAAATCCGGGCCATGCAAAACCAATACATCAGGCAACACAGAGATAAACAGAAAAGACAAAATATAATAAAAAATGTACAGTGTCTCCATTTTGGGCTGTAGTATATTGGGTAAGCAGACTGAAAGCAAAATAACCCTTACAGACTGAGCTTCTCTTTTATTTCTATGCAATCTCAGTGCAAATTTTTATGGAAAACAGAAGCATAATATCTGCTGTTAGTTTGCTCTTTGCCTTTTGTAAGAGGGTTGTCCCAGTGACTTCTGAACATTTATACCTGGTGAGGCAGGTACCAGACACAAATAGAATTTCTATATTGCCACACAACAACTTCAGCCATAATATGCATGGATACCAAATGCAACCTTAATATTGATCAAACCTTTCAAAAATTAACCTTGCATTACAAAGACAGTGTTTCACTGAAAATTTTTTGTTTTTGTAGAAGCATTCCTCTTTAAGAGCAGAGGACAGAAATGCCAGAACTGGAGGGGAGGGAGTAAGGAAGAGTTTCACAGAAAATGAGCTGTTTACTACTGAGCTCAGTATCATGGGCAGGTGTCCCATATTTGTATCACTAATCTAGCCCACTAGTCCAGATCACAGCTCTTGTCCACAAAAAGGTCTCTACTGCTGAAATTGGTACAGATTAGTGTTGTATTTTATATCGTTTTCCCACTTTTTTCTCCATTTGCCTTATTGCCATGTCATCAAAAGCCCATGGAATTTAAAAAGCAAATCTAGGGGCTGTAGAGAAAATACAGGACAATCCCTTTAATTCCACCTAAGGAAGGGAAGTGGACATTTGTAAGAGAGTTGTATTCTGTCTTTAAGTGAGCTTATATACTTTGCAGACATGCCTAAAATGGTAAGCAAGGACCAAGTCATAAAAAAAGGAGATGGCCAGGTGTATTCAAAAGTGGCAGATCATGAGCATCTTTGGATAAAAGGAGGGAAGGAGGTTTATAGTCTGCTCTCATTTATCTGGACTGATCTGTTTACTGCCAATCTTTTGTTGAAATAGTGTAGGATTTTTGTTCCAACACACTAAACTCAGATTTGTTTATAGCAAGGAGTCTCATTATTTTAACACTCTAATTAATGTCCTCATGGAAGGTGCTTATTATTATTGGCTCTACCCTGTCTGTAATTCTGACAAATTAACAGATTGAGGGAGACTGTGTTGATGTTGCCTATAGCTGTTTGTGGCTTTCCCATTTGAAAGAGTATATTAAAGTTGGATCCAGATTACAAATGTTTAATCTGGCAGAGATATTTGGTGGCCTCTAAAACAAATATTGTGTCATTAATATAGCAGTATCCATAAATGGGACTGGCGACATATAATGGTGCGTCTGTGGATATTTTCAAACTCTGTTTAGGATCCTTAACTAACCCCGTTCTGTGTAGGTAGTTCCACCTCTTTAGTACCTAAATGCAACAAAATAAGTTTAGACTGTATTTTTAGTATTAACTCTAAATTCTCAACAGTTTGTGGTTTTTAAATGAGACCCTTAGTATTATCTGGACTTAGACTTCTTTTGTGGTTCAATAGAAAATACACAGTATTCAGTTTTTCACATTTGGTACATTTTTACAATGGCATTAAAAATAGTGAAACCTTTCAAGTTTATTCAAGTTGACATGATGAACCACAATTACATTGTTTAGCACAGTTTACTGTATAAATACAAACTTACATTTTTTGAGTGAATTTTGATCCGATGCCAAAACAGTTCTTTGAACTATTTAGCTGATTTTTGACTTGATATTTAAAGATGTATCATCTCCATCCAAACCACTAAACTATTATATTGTTGTTACAGGAAAGAGGTGTGAGCCAAAATGATACGAACATTGAAGTTAGGAAAATATTACTGGATAGTAACTGATGGTTAAAAAAAAAAAAAGAAAAAAGCCTACCACACAAAAAACCCAAGAAAAAAACATGGTCAATTTTATTAATTTTCTACTACCAAAGCAGAAAATTAGAATCTCTTTTGCAAACTGCACCCTTTATGGACTGTGTGGAATAGCTGCAGGGAGCACAAAATGGCAGACCTGTATTTTGGGCTTTTACTGCTAGAAAGGGAGCAGTGAAACCTACCACTAGTGGCAAATCCCCAATGTCTTTGCTTAGAGTTTGCTTTGAAGCATTCCATATCACAAAACAGATGTTAAATTTAGTCCTTATGACCTGACAACAGAGGTCACCTAGTGAAATTAGTTTGGTAGAAATCTCTTTCAAAGAATTTAACCATCTGACAGGTAAAACCACTGCTTAGGAACTTTCCATTGGTATTTTCCATACTATCTTCCCTTTGCTTCTTTGTCTCATAATGGTCCTCTCAAGGTCTCTTTTTTGTATGCACATCTTCCTTTAAAGTTGGCCAACGATCTGAAAAAATGAGGACAAAATTTTGAAACCTTAAAGAAATTCCACACTCTTGTAAGAAGCTATAAAGAAAGCAATTTTTAGTAAATGGAATTATAAATACAAGCTCTTTATTTAAGGAAGCATTTGTTCCATGGAAGGGGAAGACGTGTTGTGAAATATAAATCATGTTTATACAGTGTGTATAAACTATGTGTAATTTTTATGGCTATCAGATGTCATGTGCATCCTTTTGTAAATAATTCATACCTTCTTCCCTTTCAGGTAGTTTTTAAATAGCAAATTTTGCTTTGCAGGTACTTTTCTTAGAAGATCTTGCCAGAGTGAAAGGACAATCATAAAATAGGGCATTACCGTTTTTTGCAATGCACGTTGTTCTGAAGTGCAAATAAATTATCTGTTTCAGCTTGAAGCCTCATGGTGGAAAGACAGCAAGGCCCTTAGAACAATCAGTCAATGACATATGGCATTTTTACTCTAAGGTTTTATGAAAAAATCCTACTGCTATGTAATGAAACTTGGAATATTACATACAGTGGAAAACAAATTTCCTCCTCTAAACTTCAAACACAATTCATTCTCTTGATTGCTGCAAAACATACTTTTTTGTGCAGTTAATACAAAAACTTCAAGTAATTCAGTAAAATATTCTGTATTTCTCAGAAGTGTGAACACAGAAAGATCTTCTTTATATACTTAGGTTCAATTGGCCACTATCCTGGAGACATGGAAGAGATTATGCCACTTTAATCAAGAGATAAGCACTGGAATTTATCATCACCTTGTCAACAATGATTGACATCTAATTAGAAAAAGTGGCACCGAATTTTGTGAAGGTTAAGAAAGTATTATAAGAGTTAAGAAAGGAGGAACAGAAGCCAAAACAGTCCCCAAAAAAAAAAAAAAAAATTGAAAGCAAAGTCTAGATTATGATGCATATGAAAATTTTACATTCCTATGAAACATCAGGTCAGAATTTGGAGATAATTTAAAATTCTTCCTGCTGTTCCTTGGCAGCATTAGGCTGTAGTGCATTAGCTCATTATTTTCACTGCAGAAGACATTAAAAGTAAAATCATAAACAAAGCTGGTGGCTTTTTCAGTCCTTCACTGCCATCTATTGGGCATAAAGTGTATTGAGTGATCTTAAAAAAAGCTGATGAGCAAAGCAACTTCCAATTAGTGATTCTGTATCAAAGTCATCCGTGAAAAAAGATGAACTCTCCACAAAGTGGGACCACGGATCTCCCACCCCTCCAAGTTGTGATGATATTGCAGTAAATGCAGGGGGAAATCTTACATCTGAAATTTTTATGTAAGTAAGTCAAGAAAAAGGTCAGCTGAAGGAGCCCCAAGAGAATGGGAAAGTGGGACATCCTTGAATAGTCTCTCTTCCTGTTAAGACAAGCAATACAGGGCTTTCCCATTTACAAGGAGATCAAAGCAGGAAAATACAGTAAAAACAATGAGATTTATTTACATGCTTATTTAATTAGGTTTTTATTGCATTGATTAGAGTAAAAGAAAAGTTTTCCAAAAATCAAATACAAATTTTCTGTTTTTCACAGACTTCCCTTAGAGCAGTCATAGTACATCTCAATTCTATTTTCTTTCTGAAGTACAGAATTATGAAAATATTTACAAACCTATTTAGATTTGCCCATCTGTTAGGTTAGATATCCTTGAGTCCTGAAGAAGTCATAGCCATCCTTCTCTCAATATAACAGTAATAAATTTCTTTTTATTTTATTCCATCTTGCAGTTCTAATTTTGTGAGTATTCTACCTAAATCACTTCTTATCTAGGCAAACTAGATTTAGATATTCTTCACCAACAAATGTCAACTGGGAACAATACTGACATCTGGTACAGGACTCTCAAACTCATGGAGATTGAGTACTTCCTAAATTTTGCTCAGCAAAGAGTTATATTTAATTTTAGCATTCACCCCAACTCCAATACATTCATTAAAGAGCTTATCTGCTATAAAATTAATTTCCTGACTAATTTCCTGACTTCTATAAATATTATAGAAGAATACACCCACCCACCCACATCCCCACCCCTCAAAATTAAAACAATATAAGCATTAAAATATTCTTTTTTTTTTTTTTTTTTAAACATTTTTTTGCAGTTAAACAATAATTAATTAAGTTAGGTAAATCCAATTGTCCTCAGTATAAGACAGCAAAATTATGTGGTGAAATGAGGTAAATGGAAAGACATCTGGAAAAAGCAACATCCTATTCACCATTCCTAACATTTTCTAAGAAATAATTTAGTGAAGGTTTCGAAGATTATTTTTAGTAAACCCATTTAGTAAACCCGTGTCTAAACATTCCTGAGAAGAATGGAAGGAGTCATATACTCCCCAGGCCAAGGAGGAAAACTTTGAGGTACTTTAAGATACTTCCATCTGTTTTGAAAACAAAGCAAAAGGCAAGGAGGTTTTTTTTTTTTTCAGAATTATAAATGTACATTTTCAGCATTTTCCTGGCTTAAAAAGTTTAAGCAATTTAATATGGTTCTTTCACACATATTTTCAAGTATATTTTTTATTTTCAGACCTATAAAGGAAAAATAAATAGGGCTGAATAGGACTAATTGACAAGTAGATAATAAATTTATATTGTATTTGCATAAGTATGGCTGTCAAAAAGATAATTTAAGCTTTTCTTTGTTTTGCTCCCAAAACCCTCTTCTTATAGAATAATTTTTGTTCCTTTGCAAAGGGATGGAACAACTGCATGTTATAGGTGGGGTTTGGTGACTGCCATCATACATGTAAGGCATGTTCTCTTTTCATCTGCATTCTTAGGAGTATGAAAGTTAATATGCTAAATTAATGAGGGATTAATGAGGGTCTTGGCTGTGAGACTTTTCCCTCCCCCCAGGCACTGTTCCGCTGTCAAGCCTTGCTCCAGCCTAGTGCAGGATCAGCAAGTGCCTTAGCTCATGTCCTCAAGAAGCCTTATCAATTCTTCAGTGGCTGAAGGCAGCTCTGCACATAGTCTGATCATTTACCACAGCTTCCCAGGAGGGCTTTTGGGGCAGCTCACCCTGTTACAGATGGAGAATACCCCACTGCCTTGGCACCTTCAGTGACCGTGGTACTGGCAGAGAACCTGCATCAGGCGTTCACTGGGCTAGAGCACTCATAGGGACCGAACTTGAAGCTCTTGAAGCCTAGACAGAAAGAAGAGGCATTGAGTCCTGTGCACTGAATTATAAACTCATACATGCAGGCTGTCTTTCATGCAAAAAAAGTAAAAAACTTCTTTCTCGTGGTGTGTTTGTGGGAACTCAACACTTCATCTCCCCAGCCTAGAGCCAACAGATTCACTCCCAGCAGAAACACACACCTTCAGAACTATCATATTCATAGATGCATCTACACTGTTGAAAAGAAAATAATTCCAAAATAACTATTTCTTTTGGATCATGCATTTTCAAAATACCCAAAGAAAACTTCTTCAAACAATATTCATATTTGGAAAATATATTTAAAAAGTGATTCTTTACATCCAGAAGAGAAACTAGCAGTCTCTGGTGGTAGAAATGGCCACTTCCTCCTCTCCCATTACAGCAAAACTCACAGATCCAAAGATTTCTCTAACCAACAGGTAAACAGCCTCTAATTGTTTTTATGGTGCTTTGGCCCTCTTTAAATAGCTTATTCAAAAGGATTAAACATAACAGCCTCACTGCCTGTGTTCTCCTGACAGTAAGGCTATTTCTATTTACATGTGCTAGAGGCTGGAACACGACCAGCAAAATTTCTCACGGTAGGTTTCCTTTGCTTGCTCCAAAATTTCTTCTGGATTGAGTAAATGGCTCAGAGGTGCTTTATGATGTTTTATACTCTGTCTTTTGAGAAGGAAAGCACAGAACTGCCATGTATATGCTTAGTCTTCTTTGTTGAATTAAAGTGATTTACAGTGATAAAATTAAGTGATTTTACTTAACAATTTAAGACTGCATCTGGCTGTTCTAGATCATGATGAATTTCATATTGATGGAGTAGTAAGGCTGGCAGCATATTCCCCTTATGAAATAAAATCTAGTGGCCACAAGAAGAAATGAGGGCTGATGTGCATAAATCTCCCTCCATAAGGAAAGATAACATCTCCCTTAACACATGTATTTTCTGTTGGTTTTGTCATATGCCTAACTTTTTTTAAACAAATTTAGGCATTAAAAAAAATCAATTTTTGAGCCATGTGTGCTCTACATCAGATGTAGATGATGTTAAATAGCTACCTCAGATATGGATAACCTGGAGGTTGAAGCACAGAAGACACAAAACTCTGTTAAGAGGTCAGTAAAGTGAATGTACATACATTTCTCCATTCAAGCAGCTTCAGCTGAATGGCTTCATTTAATGCTCCTCCTTCCTCAGATCTTATCCAGGAAGCGAGAGTCAACAACTGATTTCCATCTATCCTTTTTATGACTCTTGGGATTTTTCAGGATTCAGCTACATTCACACTTCAGTCATATCCTTTAATGGAGCAGGGAAGAATAGACAACTGCATTAACAGGGAAGTTAAAAAGAGCCTGCAAATAATTATTCTACAGGTCCATAATGTTTCTGTCCTTTACAAACAGCAGTTTCTGTGGCTCATCAGAATGAAATCTAAGCACTTTTTAGTTTGAGCCTAGAAGGGTAAACTGAGTTCTCAAGGGATCAAACTTTTCTTTATTGGGCAGACACCTTCCTTACCATTTGTCTATCTTGCAATGTCTACACTGCTGCTGTTAAAATATCCACATATTTTGGTGAAAATGGTTCTTCCTTCATAATAACTTACATTAACCCAAGACAGAAACAAAGCAAAGGATAATTTCATGCAGTAAAACTGACCAATAAAACAAGCAATGAGAAACTGCTGGTCACACAGGAACTAGGCAGGTAGGCTTGGCTATATTATGATCATCTGTTCAAGGAAGAACATACGAAAAATAGCATGAGAATGAACATAGTTTACACATACATCACGACCTTGTTTGTAAGAAGACTAAATAGACAGAATAAGCAAGGAGAGTTACCAGCACGAAAAATAGCATTAGAATGAACATAGTTTACACATACATCACGACCTTGTTTGTAAGAAGACTAAATAGACAGAATAAGCAAGGAGAGTTACCAGCACAGAATATATAATTCTCTGCAAAATGGATTTTTCTTTTTTTCCAAAGTCTAGGACCTCTGTTCCATGAGATTTTTGAACCTACAGCAAGTTTTTACCATTAAAGAAATCCACTGGAGCCTTTTTCTTTGTGGATAAGGAGTTATTTAGAGTAAATGCTGCTGTTTATTTTCAGGGATTGCAGGTTTCTTACTCAGAAATGTAACTAAGTTTAATTGACAAGAAAGTACTGAAGTTTCTCCAAGTGTAAGAGTGAGAATGAATTTTAATGACACTTGGTTTGGATGTTAGATGAGGAGAGTTGTTTAAGCATGTGAAGAAATGGCACAGCCACTTTGCAATGGAGAAAAAAAAAAAGAATGGTGGAAAAACACCAGGGAGTAGAACTGGGACATGGACCATAAAGACTTCCTGATACAGTGACTACTTCTTCGTCTTGATAAATGGTACTTATGTGCTGAGGACTAGGAGCAAGAGTGGTCAATACCAAGATTTGGATGGCTGATGGCAGCATGGGACAGATCTGGCTCGCTCACAGCAGCAGAGGCAGGTGCTCTGCTGTGGATCTCACTGCAGTAACATGCAATATATTCTCAAAAGTAAAAGAAGCTATTTGTGACTACTAGATCAGGAACTACAACAAACTGTGCCTGGAAAAGCTTTGAAAAAGAGTGGGAAATTCAACATCACATAGGAATACAAATAAACCACACAAAGCTCAAATTATTGCTTATGTAAACCATGAAAGCAACTAATTGTTCATTAAACAAAGTTGAGAAATAATTTAGTTATTTTTCATGAGGGACGCTCACAGACTTTGAAACTTTTCATGTATAATCTAGGTATGCTATAAAAGAACATTTGAGACAATTCTGATAAATTTTCTACTGTATTTCATGCAGAAGCTGATATGGTTTTCTAAATGTCTATGTAAATACAACAAATCAGTTCCTTAAAAAGGAAACTATCTATTTTTATGTAGCAATAATTACAGCTGTGATAATATTTACAGCAATGTTTTCCAAGGAAGGAAGGAAGGAAGGAAGGAAGGAAGGAAGGAAGGAAGGAAGGAAATCATCATGTTTCTTTTTCAAAAACTTGTACGAATGGCATCCTAAATGTATTCTTACATTAAAAACCTATCAGAAGAGATTTTACTGTGTCTGACAGATGTTAAATTTTCATTTAAATGTATCTTGATCCTCCTACTTTCTAGTGCTCACTGTCATAATGCTACTAAGCTATTGTCAGTCTGCCCAGGGAATCTTTAGCACCAATACAGAGTGAAATTTCATCACTTCCTCTGAAGTGGTAGGAACTTCAAAGACTGCCTCTGAACACTTTATGCCAATTATTTAAAGCAACCTGCACAAAGTAAATATTTATCTTAATCAATTTAAATTTAATTATAAAAGACAACAAGTCTGGTTTTGGTTTTTACTCAAAGGACCCATGAGAATGAAAGAAAAAAACTTAAGTACACAGAAAAAAAATCAATCTTATTCCAACTGTCTCACAGAAAATAGATTTAGGTGTTTTTAAAAAGGGCATGTTTATCAGAAGTTCTTTTGGTTTTAGCATTTTATCTAGTTTTAAAAGTTCTAAACTGCAGTGTACTTGTTAGACATTTTCTGTCAAATGCAAATCTTTCCCTTGAGCAAAACTTTTCCCAGCAGAGGGGAAAGGGATTTGAGGCACAAGATACTGGGGTGGTGTGGTTTGTTTTTTTTTTTGTTTTTGTTTTTTTTTGGGGGGGGGGGGGGGGTTTGGGGTTTTTTTTTTTTTTTTTTTGGGGGGGGGGGTTGGGGTTTTTTTTTTTTTTTTTTTGGGGGGGGGGTTTGTTTTTTTTTTTTTTAATTGAGATGATGCTCAGATTTTCCATAGAAGCCCATTGCCTTTGAGCTCTCTTAGCTCCTGGCAAAAAGTGCCACTATTGTGTGGACTTAAGCTTCAGTTCTGGAATGTTTCTCACTGGATTGTTTCCTATGACACCCTGGAAACAGAGGTTGCATTACAAAAAACCAGTTTTACTCACAACAAGAATCTGTTTAATTTTGAACATTCGGTTTTGTGGTGTTTAGTTTTCATAAAAAGGCCTTCAACAAGTTGCAATAGAACTTGGTCTTATAGTGGTTCTATTTGTCTGAGACCTGTGTGCAATTCCTTATCTTTCTAGGCTATTTTTTTTGACAGAAAATTGCCCAGTATTGAAACTTCTATTTACTTACAGAAATCATAACTAAACAGTATTTTTCAGTAAGTGATTCAAAATCTGCGTTTCCTGAGAAGCACTTCTCAGATGTTGCTAAGATTGTAAGTTGTTGGATATCAGGTTTTCCTTGTGCTGTTATCTCATAATAATCTGTGCTTTGCAATATCTTTCTCCCTCTAGTCTGTTCTAAGTCCTTTCCTGTATCCTTTCCTGTTTAAGTTTTCTTTCCTGTTTGGTGTGACCACCTCCAGGTTTCCCTCTTTTTTGATTTCCATTTCTATCATGGTGTCTTTCATTCTGTCTAGAGAGATATATGCCTCTTGACAGATCCCTCCCCAAAGCCTGTTTTCCACCTTCCAAGAGGTTTTTGCTTATCTTTGAATCCCTGACTCCAATCACTTTCTGATCTCCTACAATGAAACTGGCTAAAGTGTCTGATCTGTAATCAAGGATGGATGATTCATTCAAGAGTTTTTGAAAAAAATTTCCTCAGTTTCTCCCACTCTCATAAAGTATCATGAATTCTACACCATTTAGGTGCTTTATTTTATTGGGAGTAAAATATTCAAAAAATTTCTGAATGGCAACCAAATATTATTTTTTTCTTAACATAATTTGGTTTTATATTTTAAATGCAGATTCCTGCCTTCTTCCTAAACTCAGAGGTTTGCACATAGATGTGAGCCATTCTTATACACCCAGGAGAACTGAGCTGCCACAGAAATTGTGATGACCAGACTTGAAATAGGAAGAGAAATGGTCTCCTCAGGATGTATTAAAAGTAAGGAAAAACGTATTAAATACCCCTTTCTCACAAAAATGTTGCTCCATTAACATTAGCAGACATTTCCCCCTGACCTTTGAGGTCAGCATAGTGCTCAGCCAGACATCAACATCAGGTTCTGGCAGTAGAAGATGCTTTTGGGAAGCGTGTCCATTTCCCTCTGCCTTTCCCCAGCAGTGCTGTCACGCTGTCTCACAAGGAGGGGACTCGTGGCTCCAGCCAGACCCACCAGACCCAATTTGTCACATGTTCCCTTTGAGGGTGTCCTCTGCCTGAAGCCCCACTCCAGTGAGAAGATGATCACCTTTCTCCTTCTTTGTGTCTGTGCCTTCAAGTGGCACAGAAATCCTCTATATGTTCAGCTAACACTAAAACATGGGTTTATTTACTTTTTTTTTTTTTGCTTGTGCTCTGAAACCTAAAAAATTAATTATTTGCCTCAGGATGTCAGCTTTTAAAACAAAAAGAAAAGAACATCTCTAAGCCCCATGGTTCTAATGGGACAAAATGAAGGAATGAGTCTGATTTATGATATTTTATATTTTTTGGTTATGTTGGGACTTTTGGGATTATTTTAATTCTTTTCAAAACTAGACAAAAATATCTAGCCTCACTCTATCAGAGGTAAAATATTTCAGATTATAATATCAATTCTAAATTTTAGAAAACAAATAAAACACTCATAAATCAAACCCTCACGCAATAATAACGTAAAAATTGACTATAGATGGCTTTTGCTCCTAGCTTTTCAGCTTTCAGGTAAAAGAAAATTGTATCTTTTGAGCTTTGTAATAAAATCTGGCTACACTTTTTTTGCTACTGCTGCATTATTAACTGGAAGTTCTGCAGAACTAGAGGTTTCTGACTAGATTTAGATCATACGTAAGGCAAAGGGAAGCCTCAGATTTGATTAGAAAGAGGACATAGCAAACTCTGAGAACCAAATGTGACCTTGGGTTGGTTGAAATTATGAAATGGACCACGTAATAGATGCTCTTGTAAAGTGATATTCCAGTATCTATAGACCCTCAATAAGCTTCTTTTATTCTCCTCTGTAGAAGCAGGTAGAAAGTCTTGTGAGCCTGCTTCAGAACCTTCTCTGCAAAAAATAGGCTTAGCTGTAGGCAGGCCATGAGAAATATCATCAGATGTGTTTAGCAGATATGTTTAGCAAAGCTCCTTTCCTTATTGTACCCAGTCAAGTGCAGTAATAGAGATCAGATCTTATGATGAAATAGTTTTTAAGTTTTATGAATTTCTAATAAGAAGTAATCAAAAAAAAATATCAATAGTAAACCAGATGTTTTAAATAGGCCTCAGTTTTAGCTGGATAAAAAAATTGTTCTGCAATATGGAAGGTTGTCAGGAGAGGGAGCAATCTACCCATGGACTTGCAGCATTTCACCATCTTTTCTTGAGTTTTAAAACCCATCCTATTTGACAGCTGAGACAGGAATTGGACTTCTCTTTCTTTCAGAAATGTGGCACTTGCTACAGTTTCCTTTGTGTCTAAGAGCATGAACACTGAAGGAAGAGAAGCAGGAAATCTTTGTGCAGGTGAAGAAAACAACTTGTGAAGTAATTTTCAATTATATCCTGAAGAAAAGTTTGCAGCAATAGCAGTCTTGAAGGAGGGGAGGCCTGGCAGGCAAAGCTAAAATTAGTAGGAGCAGGGGCTTCATGGTTTTCTGTATACAACTGTCTAACTGTTTTACAATCAATTTTGTAAGGCCATGCTAAACATAACAAAAACCCATCTTGTCTTGGCAAGTTTCTTGCAAAAAATTCTTGTGTGGAGTAGAAAAATTGCTCTCATATGAATAAAGGCGACATAATTCTAAAAATTTAAGGGCAAGAAGAAAGTAATAAGCATTTTGGTTTGCATTTGAATATGTTTGAAAATATACCTGGGCATTAAATACAAAACCATTTTAAATTTAATCACACACAGACTCTCTGTTCTTCAACAAAAAGCACTCTTCACACAAAAGAAATGTGTAAAAACAGTAAGATGATCGTAATTGAAAATCTTTTAATTGTATTTCCTTATTTGATTTTTTTGAATTTCTAAGTCATATTTATATTTTTCTGTTACTGAATATTTGTCTTTTACATGAAGAGCCTCTCAAGCACCTATGCAAGCGCATTGCCTTAAGTGACTCCCCCCATCAGGTTAATATGCACAATTTTTCCACTTGTATCAAGCAAAATTATTCCAACATTAGTCTGAAGCGTTTCATTAAGAACATTTATTGGCAGGCTAAATTATTAGTACACTTTAAAATGGTACACACTCTAAGGATGTGACCGTGTATTTATGTTTTGGCATTTATTTATTGATGGCTTTCCTAATGATGGATGAACTGCAATTCTTACTCATGTGAGCAGCACTCTGAAACTTTTGCTGTAAAATGGCATAATTCATATGAGTAAATGCTGCCTTTTAGAACCCTAAATTCTTTATTATGCTCCCACTCCTGGCAAAGTTTACCCAGGAAAATAGTCATTACTCAGCTTGGGGAGTACTTTGAAAAGCACGAGGATTCAGAATTTATCCTCTGTGGATCTTAATTAATCAGTGCTGATGAGATAACTCATGCTCTCATAAAATAAGACCTCTGAGATGTTGAACTATCCATCTTAATTGCTAGCAGCTGAAGGAATTGGGTGCTGTGCAGAATTAGCCTCTCATTTGGAAACATTTACATATCAGATGCGTTGATACTATTAACTAGGACTGAAAATTGATGGCTTGCTGCCCAGGAGAGCTTTCCCTGTGGGGGAAATAAAATATCAACAATCAAAACCCAAACCAAGCCAAACTGAAACTAAACCGACAAACAAACAAACAAACAACAAAAGAGCACACCTTCCCGGCAAACAAATCAAACCGAAACAACATCCTAAGAGCCAAATCAGGATAGCCATAGTTTTCTTCTCCCTCATTCTGTAGCCTCAGGCTGCTAGCTCAACAGCTAATTGATTTACACCTTGCTAGCAGGGTCAAGACGGTGCTAAATGCTCCTCATGCACCGTTGCCTTCTGCCATCAGAACAGCCCAAGGCAGGAGGAGTTGTAGCTTCTGCCAAGTAGAAATATAGCACTGGGTGCTCACCCTTCACAACCTCTCCCTGTGCTTTTTCCAGATGCAGCAACACCAGAAAGCGGAGGAAGCAAAATTAGAAACTACAAAGTGGAGTCCTAAAGCAGATGATGAGGGGTGAATAAAAGGTCAAGAACACTGAGCAAAAAAAGTTGAGTACAGAGCAAATAATGTCAGATAATGAATTAGTTTGGAAAGGTGTTATTTGTGCTGTAGGATAATAACTGAAATTTGGACAAAGGCACCCCAAAAGGATAAGTAACCTTATCCCTCTCAGTGCATTTTGAGATGACAAGCATTAAAAAGAGAGGGTACTCTTTGCTTCCTATTCCCTCTTCTCTCAGAAAACCTGTTATCCTCAGGAAATACTCTACACACCAATCCATTTTTTTAAGTTAAAAATCTAATCATTGAGATGTGACCTGGGAGAGCTGATTGCTACTTGCAGCTTTTCATTGTCACTTGGTTGCCAGGTTCCTGATCATTTTATCATACTACATTATTTATTTACTTATATTGAATAGTTTGTATCTTATTTCGAATATATTAAAATGTATTTCATAATGGATCCCTTCCAGCTGGATATATTATATGATTCTGTAAACATACAGATATATTTTATAGCTTATTTATTAAAATCAGCCATTATTTTGAAAAGGCACATTGCTGGTTAGTCCAGGGATGCCTCTTCAGAAGGAATGTCTTTGCCAAAAACTTATCTTAGAAATCAAAAAGAACTTGTGATAGACTTGGAGGAAAAAGGTGACCCAAAGGAATTTACAAAAGATAAGGAATGTGTAATCTGTCTTTGAACTCAGCAGGACAGGTTTGAACAGACATAGAAAAGAGGAAAGGACTACACTCACAAACACTTTGGCTCTGATTACTGATACTTACACACAGGCCTAACCAGAGATGCCCCACTAAAGTCACTTCTTAAAATTAGGAAAATGCCTAAATCCTCTGACAAGCCAGCTCTTTGAATGTTAATACTTGCATAAAAGTCTGTATAACAAAGCCAAATACAACAGCATTCAGTCATGAGATCAAGAAAGAGTTTAAAATGAATCTGCAATTGTACTCATTTAGATAAGTTGCCTTTTAGTGAGCCCAGCCTGAGTGGTAGGGAAGTTTATTATCCTTTTCCTACCACAATTCTGGCAGCTGGTACAAAGACTGGCGTAGGAATCATATCTACCAAGGGACTGGCCTGGATGTTGTATTTTCTAACATGAAAAGTACAAAATGTATTTTTCTATACAAATAAAAATCAAATACTTTGAAATAGTATACAGATTTTAGATAAATTAAAGTTATGTATAGATATAACTTGTGATTGTATAATCTTTCAAACTGGAAGGGTCCCATAGGGATCATAGATGAGGAGGTCTATTTTTTGTTAGGTTAAAAGAAAGAAATAGACACATTTTGTTATTGGGTCTGTGTGGTTTCGTATTTTTTTTTCATGTTTTCTTCTTGGTCCTATGAGCTATGTGACTCATTACTGTCTGGGGAAAAAAGACAAAGTACATGTTTCAAGCACTCAAACTGTTCAGGCAGGTGATAAATGTGCTGCCTGTGGTGTGTGTAAATGTTTGTGCATGTGATTGTGCAAAGTCATCGTCTTCCATACCCTCTCTGCTAGTATCTATCCACAGTCAAGCACAATTTCTTTGGGATGCCTCTCAGCATCTACCAGAGTCTTGGGCATGTGGCAACCAGAACAGTAGAATATCTTTTGACAGATACACAGACGCACAGATAGAGGAATTACTTACAACAACTTTGGGTTGAGGAAAAAGCTGTGGCAGTACCTTTGAAATCTGAGCAACTTGCTAATGGAAGTACTTCTTGTCTCATACATTTCCTTTATGAGCCATAGTTCAGCACTGTCCACATACACTTTTTCTAAAAGGCTAGAGAAAGCTCTCTGCTTTGAAGGAAAGATATCCAGGTATTACTCATAGTTTTAGTTTGAGGCATTTGCTACATTTAATCTTTCTCTTTATAATAAATTGTGCAGCTGCCCTCATCCCCACAAGTTATTGAGAAATAATTAATCAGCAGAATTTGTAAAATATTTGTACACACAGACCTGTTTTGACAGAACTTCATTGATACCATGATTAGCTGTGATCTCTCACAGAAGGCAACGAGGATGAACAGTAGTTTTACCCTTTGTTTAGATAACTTGGATCTTACCTAAAGAGACTGAAGGAATCTCCAAGATAATGGACTACAAAAGCACAGAATAATGCAAGTTCATATAATTATTTTTATAAATTGCAGAAAGTCTGAATAAAAATATTTAAGCTCTGCCCCAAGAAATTTTACTAAAAATCTATTATATTCTCTCATGTTTGTTGTTAAAAATATTCTTTTAATTTGCAGCCTCAGTACTGTCCTAGTTAATTTACGACTTTGTCTTGTTTCACCTCTGTCCTTTAAACAGCTATTTTATCTTCCTGTTGTTGAGTGAAAAAACACCCTAAAGATATTTTTAGACAATCTCAACTTTTGATTTGTTGAAAAGTACAGTTGCTGTCACCTATTACACAAAAGAACTTTATTCTTGTGATCTTCCTAACAGACCTGTGCCTTTGTCCCATTCTAAATCCTGCTTCCCTAGACATGGATGACTACTGTTATACATGGAGCCCTACCAATGATTCATATAAAGGCACTATTGTTTCACTCCTTCTGTATTGATAGAGCCTTCCTTACCTTTTTCACAGACACATCACATCATCCAGATTTCCTGAGATGGATCAGTATACATGAGTTTTCCTCCTTTTCTGTGATTCTCAATGATTAGCTCCCAAATTTATAACAGAGATTCCAGTTATTAGTCTCTAAGTGCATGACCCCATACTTTGCAGTGTTGAATTTCTTCCCATCTGTAATTCTTGCGTCCTCAAGGTCGTTCAACTTTTGTTCTAATCTCTTCCTTATCCAGCTCAAACACTGCTTTCTCATGAAGCACACTGCAACACAGCAGGCTGTCTTTAACTTTGATTACACTTTGGTTGAAGTCCTATTTGTTTCCATGCTCTCATTTCCCTTTTTCAATCCTGTCTTTGCCCTTATGCTCAGTATAATAATTCTCACTGAGAAGGAAAGCAAAATATTAATCTAGTCTGAGACTGTATTTTGATTATCTTTAAACTGTACCTAGTCATCACAGCATGTCATAGTGATTCTTTATTCCTTGACCTCTTTTCCCACACAGATACAGGTCTAGGAAATCTGTTATCTGTTTTAACTTTTTCTGTTTGTTTTCTTTAAAGATACAGCTTAGTTTAACTTTCAAAAATCCTCTATCTCAGTATTTCTTAGCTTTCTAGGCAGAAGTCTCTTCACTCACCTCTTGCCATTGATTAATCTTAATATGTGCCTTTCAGACTTCACGATTCTTCTTCCATCTTTTGCTTGTCTACAAGATCCTCACAACCTTCACAGCCAAACACAAGATCGCTGGGATTTCTCAACAGTTTCCTTTGCTTCTCAGTCCAGTAGAGTCCCACATGGGGGCGAGTCATCAAGCATTCATGGTGGTTTGGACAGACCTTCCTGAGAGTCATGAGAGTCCATCTGGTGCACGAAGGATGCTGAGATGCATTTGCAGGGTGCCTTCCCATTGCAGCCTGTACTGACAATAGTTATGAAATCTGCAGGTGTAAGATTGCAGGTGCAACTGAACCAGAGCAAGGGAAAATTACTGTCAGAGAAGCTCTAGAAAATGTTAGCCAGGGCAACCTGAGTGACTGCAGAACTGGATGTCAGAAGCAAGCTGCAGAAATTGCAAATGAGAAGTCTTCTACATTACACGGGATAAGACATTTAGGCAAGTATGCCACACTGGTTTGTGTTATTTCTATTGTATCTAGTTTCATCTGATGTGTGATTATTTTGAGTGTAATATTTATTGCTAGAGCTCACTGTTATATAAATATTTCAAGTTTTTGTTGTTAATTTTTGTCTTATTTTTTTTCTGGCTGTGTAAAATATAATACTCTCAGTAAATGCATTGCTCTTGTTATAAATTTTAGTTTTCATATTCCTCATATTCCTCAGCTCATCTGATCTTCCTTCCTTCAGCTGTGAACTAAACCTAAGAGTGAGCTCATCTAAGTATCTTCCAAATGCATCCTACCTCTTTTAAAGATCTTTTTATCAAAGGTTGCCTTCTTGATGCCAGAAGTCCCACTGTTCAAGTGCTCAGGTGGAAAAAATATTTCCTACTTGGTGAATACCTACTTCTTTCCTTAGTCAAAATCCCAAAATATCTCAGGACAGAAGGAAACTGATATAACCCCCCTGCTGCAAGCAGAGCCACCTAGAGACAGTGGCTCAGGATCATGTCCAGAAGGTTTTTGCACATCTCTAAGAAGGAAGGCTCCACAACCTTCCTCAACAACTCATGCCAGTGTTCAGTCATACTCACAGCAAAAAGATGTTTCCTCCTGTTCAGAGGGAACCTCCTGTGTTTGTGTTCATTTTCTTTGGTCATGGGCACCACCAAAAAGAGCCTGGATCTGTCCTCTTTGCCCCCTCATTTCAGGTATTTATAGACATTAATGAAGGTCCTCCTGGAGACTTTTCTTCTCCAGGCTCAACAGTCCCAACTCCCTCTGCATTTTCTCACAGGAGAGATGCTCCAGTCCCTTAATGATCTTAATGATCTTCACTGGATTCTCTCCAGTATGTCTGTGCTTCTCTTTTTTCAGGGGCCCAGAACTCGACCCATCACTCCAGCTGTGGTCACACCAGGGCCAAGCAGAGGGGCAGGATCACATTCCTCC
This sequence comes from Pyrgilauda ruficollis, assembly GCF_017590135.1. Taxonomy (NCBI): domain Eukaryota; kingdom Metazoa; phylum Chordata; class Aves; order Passeriformes; family Passeridae; genus Pyrgilauda; species Pyrgilauda ruficollis. Next base: position 7,880,130 of record NW_024516984.1, on the reverse strand, counting down.
ACCTGCTGGCAACACTGCTCTTAATGCAGCCCAGGACACCATTGGCCTTTTTGGCCTCAAGGGCACACTGGCTCATGCTATTGTCATATCACGTGCTTGTCCTTGAACTGTTATTCCTTTTGCATTCCTATAAATTATTTGGAATACTTTCTGATTTTTCTTGGTTGAATTCATTAATACTTTATCACAACATTCTTTTTTAAATTTAAAATTTTCTTCTGGGTGTCTGTGTAATAGCTATATTGCTATCTATTTATCTTGTTTTTCTTCCCAATGGGAACTTTATTTTTCTTGATATATGTCCCACTTTTTTAAAATAATAAAATAAGTAGGAGTCCAGTATCTTCCAAATTTCTTTTCACTGTCTGATTCAGACAATGTTTTAGGTTTAGAACACCTTGAGAATTAATTTGACTATGCTAGAAGGAAGCAATATTACCTTTACTTGAATACTCTTTATCTGGCTGTTTTCCATTCCTACATATTTGGCTTTTGTCAGTGATGTCAAACTATGCCTGTAAACACATCCTTCACCTTATTTTTAAATGTAACAATTAAAAAAAATTAGATGTTCCTATGCCCTTTCATTGTGAAATAATTTATACACATTTAGACAATCCCCTTCTAAAATATTGGTTACTGTAAGTGGTTGTCTTTTCACAGATTATTCTTTCCTATAAAAATCCTTTTCTATCTTCAGTTTTGGAGAAAAATTTTTTAGGACGTTTTATTTGAGTGGCTGTAATAAGCAGCTCTGAGTACTTGAAATTGTCCCTTCCACCATCACTGACCCTGAATTTTTTTTCCAACATTAACATATCACTGAATTGCCAAATTACCCATATATATATTAGTTTCTGTAACAATGCTCATAGTAAACCATATAATCTGCATCATTCCCATTTTCACTTAGTAAGGTCTTAATGAATTTTAGAAATTATGTAGTCAGGTCTGATTATGTAGGAGAAAAACATCAATTATGTGAAAAATTCTGAGATTTAATATGGACAAAAATATTTTAAAAAACCAAAAACAAGGCAAGACTTAATAGATTATGCAGTTTGAATTCTCTGCTACAAGCTCATGACCCACATCAAAATGTCAGGGACAATCTTGCCCCAAGGCAAGACAAGCCCTAAAATGCTGTTGATGTAAGAGATATATTAACTATCTCCATTCAGGCATGATTTCTTCAAGAACACTTGCAGATAATCCATGGTAGTCTGTGGAGGACAAGTTGGAAATGTTGTAATGGTAGTCTGTGGAGGAAATGTTGTAATGGTAGTCTGTGGAGGACAAGTTGGAAATGTTGTAAAACTAGTGTCTTTTCTCAGGGAAAATAGTGAAAGTAGCTCAGGTGCTAAATTCATACTCATGGGTTTTGCTACACATTATCAGGCTACTCCAGAGAGGGAAGGACCTAATGAGGACCCTGCCAATGAAAGGGATATATCTATACCCTTACACATAAAACTAGAATGGCTGTTTCTCTTTATTTATGTTATCTAATCAGTTATTGCCAGCAAACGTTTTGGCTGCTATGCAGTATCTGTGAAATTATCCATAAATTTCAAAAGTTCACAGTGGAAGTACATTAGTATTGGTTTGCATTCATGTTGAGCATCTGTTTGAAATGTTTGTTATCCATTTAATCAGGAAGCAAACCTCCCTCCTGATCTGTGAATTACTCATTGGTCAAATGCCAAATTACCATCAAGAGCCAACAGCAAATAATCGACATGATTAGCTTTTAGCATTTCAGGGAGTGGGTTTTGATTTCAAACAGTGAGTGCCATATGGCTCATTGCCTTGTTGTACGATTCCTGGAGTGCTTTTCAGAAATTAGCATTACATTATATTTTTATGAGACAATTACTCTCTCTTTTTTTTTTTTTCCTCCAAAATCTTAAGTGTCTAAACTTTATTGCATACTATGCAGAACATAAAGAGCAGTGAGACAGATCTACTTCATTACTGCCTCTCTGTAAGTAGCCAGCATGGGTGCTTCAGGAGGAACAAAAGAGCAAGGCACCTGGATGTACTTCTCAATATAATTTCCCAGGTTTTGGCCATCTGTGTCTCATGGGTTTCCTCAGGCATGAGAGATGTATTTGTGTTTGATCTCTTTTGATATTATTTTCCTCTGTGAATTGGTCAACTGTCTTCTTGAGCCCATAACAACACTTGTCTGGAGGTATTAATTTTTTTTTTATTATTTTTTTTTTATGATGATGATGATGATGATGATGATTATCCAGGGTGGAGCATGCCATTCATTTTCTTCTGATTATAAAGAAGCTACATATATACAAGTTCAACTTGAATGAATGCTGTACAGCTTGAGAAAAAAAAATAGGGAGAGGTATGTCTTTATCAAAGTAAGAAAATATTAAAAATAACTAGTTTGAACTAAGCTTAAAAAGTCCTAGCTGTATCAGCAACTAAGGAAATTTGGTTAAAGAATAACAGTAAATCTATTTGGTTAAAGAATAACAGTAAATCTATTGCTCAATAGTTCTGCTAAAGGAACATTTAAAGTCCTTTCAAAACTGATGTAATTTTGCATTTGCATTTGCAGTTTTATTAAGAAATTAATAAATGGAAACACTATTTTGGTGCAATTCATTTTCCCCTTGCAAAATCCAGAAGTTTAACACTGGAAACACTGTACTATGTGTTTTCTTGGTCACAGATGCTGATGTACACAAGTAAAATGTAACTTCTGTATATGTATTTTTACTTCACTACCCTCTATATTCCCATCACACTCACACAACAACTCTTAAACCTCAAGTTAAATGTCTTAATTAACCAAAACACCAAAATAACACAGGAAGATGTTCTTAGCAAGAGATAATTTTTGTAACCACAAATTAAAACAGAAGACTAGAAATAAGGCTCAAAATCTCTATCACTTTAGTAGGCCTTTTCCCAAAGGCTTATTGCTCTATTCCTTTGTCAGAAATTCTCTACATGGCTATATATATATATATATATATATATATATTAGAGAGAGAAAAAGGCAGTAAGAAATTTTATTTGCTTACATGATGACTATACAACCATATATGTTTTGGGCTTCAGAAAAAGTGACACTGAAAAATTAACGGCTATGTTTAAAAATATGTCCTATATTACCTTCTTGAAAAGCAGATGATGCTGTGATAATGGACAAAATAATGAAAACCACTGATTTTTGGTGTGAAAAACACGTGTCTGATGTTCTTCTCATGTTTATCTTCTATGTTGTTCATTCTACATAGGATACTGTACTTCCGATTCTTCTCTCATCCACAATAGAACATCCCAGTGCAGAGCTGCTTGGATGGGTCAGTCACCTACCTGTAATCCTGCCCCAGAGATGGTGCAATGTGATGCTAAAGCATGCCTGACATTATACACAGCCAAGGAACTTGAGGACCCTGTGTTCATGTAATTGTAACTGATACATGACCCAGCGGGCTCAGTCTTATGGATAGCAACCTCTGGGAAAGTGAGAACACTACAGAATCAATAAGAAAAGTGCATCTGCTTCTCTGGGAAACTTTGTTTTTCTCAGATACAGCAATTTAATACCACTTGTCTTCTCAATATTCCGTTTTCTACATCTGTTTTTGAGTGGATGTCAAATGGGGCTGTCCTCTGATGCTGTAGGCCATTAAATGTCATGTCATCACAGCATTTTAGCTGCAGGGATATCACTGCTAACTCCTGTGGAACCAGGCTGAAAATGTGCTCTCACTTATATTTAACAACTCCATCTGAAAAGTCTTTTTTTTCCAGTGTAGGCAGTTTTTTTGTATATAGCTCCTTATTTTATGAATGCTAGTTTTGTGGTTGTGCCACTGTGGGTCTGTGGCTGCTGTGGTGATGCCTGTTTGTCCTCAGTGTCCTGTGTGTCTATTTTACCACTTACACAAGCAGCCTGATGTTGTGGTGGGGATAGCAGCCAAAGGCTGGTGTGTGACATCCAGTACACAGAAGGCAATTCTGTGTAACTGCTCCTTAACGTATTAACCTATAATTAGTCCAGAGCCAGTAAGCTACAGAAGAAGAGAAGCTTGAAACAGAGCATTGAGTCAGATGGAAAGGATAGTTCAAAGCTCCAATAACCTCTCTGAAAAAGTTCACCTTTCCCTTCGTGCAAGCACTGAAATAGTTTGTTTTCCAAATCATTTCCTTTTGTATACCCATCCACTTACTACTCAGCAACTTTTCACTGGTCTGAGCTACTTTTATGCTTTACAGACTGTTTTGGTTTCGATTACAACTGTAAAGCTGCTGATGGTACTTGAGCTCAGTGCTTTTTTGGCAGAAACATGTGCATGCCTCCCACACAGAGCCCTTTGTGCTTGTGTTGCAAGCTCTCTGAAAACAAGAGACTCTAACTTGTAAATTATCTTCTTGAGTTCTCTCCTTCTTTCAGACTGATGTTACCCAGCAAGCCATGGTGATCCTGGCAGCCACTGGAATCACAGCTTATCAGTAGCCATGTGACAGATGATAGACCACTGAGATCTCCTGTAACCTTAACTAGGCCACATGACTGAAGCCAAGTAGTCTTTTACTTTTACTCTTCTTTATCATGGCATAATGAAGAACTAGAAGTAAGCTATGTCTTTGCCAATAACAAAAAGAAGAAATTATATTGCTTTAATTACTCACTACATACAGTAGCTATCAGAAAACCAAAGAAAGTATACAAAATAGAGGTGCTTTCACATTTTATTTGTTAAATGTTTTCTGAAGGAAATTGTAGATAATAAAATCTACTGTTATTTGTAAGGGCAGGAGTGAAAGTGCTAGGAATTAGTCCACTGGCAAGGTAAAGATAAGAAACCAAGACAAAGAACAAAAAATGAGAGCCTTTTCTTCAAACCATCACTCATGAAAGCAAATTTACAAGAGATGTAGCAGTCGGTAAAAAATGTGGATTGAGATTTACAGCTAACAGAAGTTTGGAAGTATCACCAGAAAACTACTCCATGAGAACACAGCTAAAAGAAGAGATATAATTTCAGCGTCTTTGTCAATGCTTCGTTAAATGAGATTTGGTGATTTGCAGTGACATTGAGTAGAGGTTATTCTGACTTCAGGCACCTAGACTAGGAGTCCAGGTGCTCCTAGAACAGTCAGTGTAGGCTGCTTTAGAGGGCTGGCCAAAGTGAGGAGGTTAACTTTGGTGTTCAAAGACTCCTTCACAATGGACATATAGGAAAACCATCCTTACTAAGCTACCTACCTCAAGTGTTCCTAGTAAGAAGTTGTAAATAATTTCTATCAGATGCTGTCACGTTAATAGTCAGCACATTTGCTAATGAAGAAGAAGCCCCATTCTACGTATGATCATTTGACCTTGTGTTAGGAATATGTGCTCTGAAGTTGTCACTTCAATTCACATAATTAACAAATGGATTATTTGTGTTATTGCTGGTAACTAGGTCTAAATAAGGTTATTGAAATAAATTGACTCTGCTGTGTGAAGAGAGTGAAAATGATGCTTGCCAGTGAAAACATTAATAAGTAATGAAAGGGCAGAATAAGATTTAATTAAAAAGGCATATAAAAGACGGCAGAAAGGCAGAATAAAAAGACAGAGAAGTAGCACTAACTAATAAATACAAATGAGGTGTTGTATTCAGCAGTCCAGGAAGGAAAAGAGACAGGCAGAGACCAGTGTTTCACTTATTTTCAACTACAAAGAATTACCAACTATAGTACAGCCCTGACATGGAGTACAATATTTTTTTTGTTGTAGGCATGAAAAGATGATGATGCAAATCAGGATTTTCCATTAAATCATTTAAAAATTGCCAAACTGTAAGTCCAGATTCTGTTAATAGTTTTCTGATAAGTCAAATGAATTCCCAAAAATCAAGTATCTGTCTGAAACTAGATCTGCAGTGATCTAGGATAATCTTTTAAGTGAGAAGAATTATTTCACTAACAAAATATTATCACAGATTTTCTTTTCATGAAAAACAATGAAGTTCATTACAATCACTTTCCTCAAAAAGAGATCTTGGCTTACAAAAAATGTAATTTAGTTCATTATGGGTTTTTTCCATCAACTTCTTTTTCATTAGCTCATCAGTTTACCTGTGCCACATCATTGTTTCTTTTAGTGGATTGAAATGCTTATCAAAGAATTTATTTTTTTATCAATCATGTTTTCAGAGCTTGGTAAGACATCTAGGGATTTTCTTCAAAGACAAATCAGATTTGAAATGACTACAGTAAAATGGCATACCTGGAACTCAAAACAGTAGAAATATTATAATAAGCATATTAGTTTGTTACTTTCTGTGTATGATCACTGAAGATGCTTTCAGACAATGAAAACGTGAAAAACCATGGTAGACAACATTTTTCAGCTCCTTACAGAGAAGTTAAATGTTTGCTGTTAGTTCTTCACTCACTGATATTACATAGTATGTTTAATAACCATAAATTAATCGATTAATCAATAAATTAGTCAGTCAATCAAGGGCATTGAAGATAGCATCTATATCATATTCTGTAGCCAAGTGAGGGACTGAAGAGATGGGACTGTCACATGGAAGGTGGTGGTGGGGGGGTGCTTTCCTAAAATCCTTTTTGTTTTTTTGGTCTGTGAGCATCCCAGGAAAGCTGAGCCCCTCGTGTCTGACCAGTCTGTCTGTGTCCCACTAAGGGCACACTGCTGCTGGATCAGAGGGTGGTTTGGCTAATATGTTCAGGGTCACAGCATAAGAGGCACCCCTCCGTGGTCCCCACTCTTAGCTGAGTGTGTCACCCACTGCAGGTGAGTGCCATGAACATTCCCTGTGCATGGAATAACACACTTGATTTATATATACCCACTGTTAACAGAAAAGTGTGGCAGGTTAATTTGAATATTTGAAAATTTGAAAATGTTTGAAAAGTTTTGAAAAGGTGATAATATCTGACTGCAAAAATGTATTCAAAGCAGTATAAAGACATGCTCTAATCACCAATAAAAGTTAACTCAAGGTAATAATTTAGCAAGCATAGAATATGGCTCCTTCACAATAGACATCCCAATGGGGGAGAAGACAGGTTCAGTCCATCAACTGATTCCACAAGTTACAATGGAGTCTTCCCTAAATTCTCCCCATTCTTAACTTACTCTTATACTATTTATTTATATTTAGTTGGAAATTGAGTGGCTCTAGTCATGTATACCTTTGTTAATGATGGGTGCAAAATTCTCTTGCTTCTTGCATTAAAATGATAATCAATAAAATATAGAGCACATGCTCAGTGAAATGTGGTCATACCTTCAAGGCAGATAATTTGGGATGAGTGTTAGTCTAACAATTAAATTATAATGAACCTGGTTCATCCAATGAGAGCCATTTCACCCCAGTTGCTGCTTCAGCTCCATACCTGCCCTACATGCTATGCAGCTTCTCCTTCTGCTCTATTAACTATTCTGTAGCAGTGTTATTAAATTGATATTGTACTGTATTGCTACTTGAAGGGTAAAGATAAAAGCAGACATTGAAAAAAAAGAAAATGCAGGTACTTGCCATTTAATAATCAAACTTTTCCTGGAAATCTGATCTGTGCAACAGGACCCAGCTGTCTTCTATCATTGCTATATTTGGCATTTATAGCAACAGAAGCCAGATTTTCCTGGGTCTCATCCAATGGTGTAGCCTGACCTACCATGTCAGGCTGGCGGAGTATGAGGAAATGACAGATGGAGAGAAGATGAAAAAATGAAGTCAAGGAAAGGGAAAACAACTGTTGAGGAGTTGAAGGAATAGAGACAAAGAAACAGATGTCTGCTCTGTTCCAAGAATGAAAAGAAAAAGACATAAGAACATAAGAAATGTGACGGGGAAGTGTTCAGGCTTGTAAAACAAACTGTGGAATGAAAGAGACTGAGAAAATTCATTCTAGGGGGCAAGAACTGGCTGGAACAATATTGTGGTGAGCAAAGAGTGGGAAATATTTTAAAAGGGCTAACTGGAGAAAAATATGGAATGTGAACAAAGATGGTTGTAAGTGCACAAAGTATAGGGTATAGAATTGAATGCGGCACACACAAAACAATCAATACATTCCAGTAAAACTTAGTGGATTCTTTGTACCCAGCAGATGGTAAGTAACTGTTTATGAGTTATTTATACAAGCCCTCTGGAAAGGCTTCAAAATGTATCAGTCCTGGTTAGACCTATTTTAGGCTCTATCAAGGATAGATGGTTGTCCACAAGACCTGAACTGGCAGCTGGCCTTGCTGGGGGTTCTCCAGGACAACTTGATACTTTCTGCTTTCCTAGGAGATGCGGTTGCAGGAGGCAGTGTGCAGCTTGCCTTGGCTCGTGTTACCAAACGTACTGTGAGTTTAGGGAAAATGTTGAACCACCAGAGGTCCAAAGCACGATTTGAAGAATATCTGCAGTCCAAGGAGGAATCAAGGCTTCCCCAAGAGATTTGGGAGTGTTATCTCATGCAGAAGAAAAGGCTGGGTGCAGGCACGGAGGAAGCTCTATGAACTGACAGAGGCACTGTACTGAGAGCAGCAGCCTGGAAGGGTATGGAAGTTGAATAAGGAGTTGGTTGTGGGAAATGTGAAATACTAGAAATATTTTCACTATGATATTTTAAATAACTCTTCTACACCTGAAAAGATATACATTATAATTAAAGCTACTTATTACAAGCTTTGTGATTAGGAGAATTTTGGCCTTTAGTTTCCTTACAGAAATCCCTACAGACATTACCATTCCCAAACACTTTTCTGCACTTAATGCTGTTTACTTTACGTGCCTTTATACCTTAAACGGTCTTAAATTTAAATGTTGGAAGAAACTGCTTTCTTAGCATTTTTTAAAGAAGTATGATATTTGTTATACATCTGGAAATAATGCATTATATAGCTCCCTCAGAACATATTTTCTAAAGTGTATTTTAGGAACCTTAGAAATTTCAGTTATTTTTATCATGATTAGTTAAGCATAGATGTTGAGTCTTGCTGACAGGCCATTTTTCAAAACCTTATCATATGTCAGTGAGTGGGTGGTCCTAAAGTCAGGAAGTGATTGTGGAGGGAAACCTGGCTGAGGTGAGAAAACATGTAGAGTTAAAATCTGCCCAGAGGCAGGTGGGTCACCACATTAATGCTGTGTGGCTTTTTATCATGATAGTAATATTTTGAGTACGTGATACACTATCATTCATACATAGTAATTCCATTGTCAAATTCATGTGATATGAAATATTTAGGAGAAAAAGGCCACAATACATAAAAATGTCATCCACAAGTTTTCACCAAAACCACAAGGATCAGTTTTCACAATCTTCAAAAAAAACTTTCAACTTCTAAGAATTTTCTGAAAAGTATTTATCCCAGGCATAAGAACCTTTTAAGAAAACCTTCTCAATATGCACCCTGACAACTTTGCACATAAGTGGCAGAATTTTACCATTTTTACTATTTTCAAAATGTTATGAGAATTAAAAAAATGAGAGTGTTAAATGAGAATTAAAAAAAGCACAAGCCCAAACCAAACTGCTGTACACCTCTTGCAGAATATAGTACAAACCCCCAAGTATTAAAATGCCACTTTCCTAATAACAGACCAGAGATCAGAAATTTTGTGCCATTCTATTACAAGACTGACAAGCAATATCAAAGGACACAAACACAGCAGTATTTTGATTTTCTAACTGCAAAGGACATACAGACTATCAACAATATGTGAGGGATAGCTCTTTTTCCCCTCCATTACTGAGTCAATATGATTTGCACTGAGGAAATGAAGAAATCAAACTTTCCCCCTTTAGCCATGCACTCACAGATGGGGAAGTTGCGCGTCTGGTGATAACAGCAGCAGACGGTGATATCTTTCCCAAGCAGCCTAAATGTCCCAGTCCATGACATTTCCAGGTACACATCTCCACAGCACAATCATACTGTGACAGCCACAGACACTTCAGCATCCTCTTTGATGTGTGCCAAAAGGATGATGTGAAAAAGCCTTTCAAATTCCTGCAAGACCCAGACCACGAGTCCTACTGCAATTTGAACATTTCACACCTCCTCTCTCAAATAGTACAAACTAATTAAAATAAAGCCACATCAAATTTCTTTCCCATAGGAAACAGGCTTTGGGCAAATGTTGTTAGGTTTCTTCCACCTGGCTGCACTGAATTTTATAGCATCCTTTGGAGGATCATTTGCAAAAGACCATATGGGTCACAAAGTTTTTCCTCACACTGGTCAGGTTACTACTGCAAAGATGCCAAGATCCCAAAGCCCTTCTCATCAGGAAAGACCTGCCACTTTTCCTCTTTTTTCAAGGCAAGAAGGATCTGTGGTGTGTAAATACTGCAGTCCATACCCTCTGTAACAGTCTTGTTTGCACATATGAATACTGCTTCTTTAAGAAAAACAGACACTGGCACCAGTGTAAGAATGTATGTTTTAATACTTGCACACATACAGATATCGGTCTGTTTAGAGCAAAAAGGCTGAAGAACAGGCACACACAACTGGCACAAAAGCGGAGCTGACCTTTCAGTGTTTACCCTGGTGGTGTTTGCAGTGGCACCTACCTGGCTGACGTTGGCGACGCCGTTTTGGAAAGCGCCAATAGACTTTGCAAACCTGAAAGCTTCTTTGCAAAACTTGTACTACACTGCTTGCTTGAACTTCCTCTGCTGGGGCCCCACATTCTGTAAGCAACTAATTATGTTTTATAACATAAACAGGTCAGTATTTTGATGTGTATATCCTGCACTCCTTTAAAGGTTCTATTCCTTCAAAGCAGCAACTCAAATCCTCACATACCCTCTTGTTGCTGTAGCTGCAGCAGTAGCTGTGCGAATTTGCCTTCTGCTGCAAATGCTGTGGATGCAGCATTTTCCCCAGCCCTTGGCTGTGGTGCTCTGTTTTAACAGTGGGTCTGAGGAAAGAGGAAGTTTGGATTATGGGATGCAGAACATCAGAATATGGAAGACTAATGAAATGGGAGATTCCTAGGGAAAAGCAGCTCTCTAATAAATATCCCTTTATATTTTTTCATCCACCTGTATACCCAGTCCTATACTCTTGCTGATTTTTTAATGCTCTTACTTTACAGACTTGCTATACAGGCAAAACAGGTGGTAAATAAATGACATATCTATTTGGAAACAAGCACAGTTATTCTGAGTGGCAAGGTAGGAAGTTAAGGAATTGTAAGGACATTGCTCCTCCTCAGATTTCCCAATATAAGGCAGGTAAGTAAATGCAGTAGCAAAGTTGAAAAGGCATAAAATAAAGGGCTGGGTGTTGCTGTGAGAGTACAGAGTCCGGTTGCTTGTAGGCGGAAGACACAGCAGACATGTGGAGGGAGGGGGAAGTGTGGGACTGGGACAGAAGGAAGTAGAGAGGAGAACTGGCTGATTTCCTTCTATTAACATTTGACGCTGTTTAGTTTAAAGGAGAAATAAGGGAATAATGGCTCTTCCTGTACCACCTGCACTGGAGGCACAGAGCTGAAAGCTGCTCCTGCTGGGGGTGGCAGCCCATCCACATCATGGTATCCTTGCAATGGTTTTAGTCTTCCATGTTCGTATCTGTATCGCCTTGAGCCAACCAAATGTGCCCCATGGATCAATCCCCAAAGCCATCATTGCCTCAAAAAAGACACTGCAGCAGACACTTTTTCCTGATGCTGGAAAATAATTTACCCAGCATGAGAAATGAGTATTTAGAGGTGCTAACAGTCAAGGCTACGCACTGAATTGTAAATGACTGGCAAATAAGCTATTAATTAAAATAGAAATTGATTCCATCTTGTGGGATTTAAGGAGAAATAAGATTCTCACAAGGTCTCTTTTGAGTGCTCTTTTAGTACAGCTGAAGGCAGTATTTTAATTTTCAAATAATCCAACCCCATAATTAAAGTTACATTTTTTGCCACAAATTTTAAAATATTAATGAAACTTGAATAAGTCTGGCTGAAGTGCTCCCGGGCAAAATATAGAAATATGCTAATGAACACCTTCTTCAAAGATCTACTTATGAAAGAGCTATATTCCTACTGACAAAGTTCATTGCTTTCATTGTCCCTCATAATTGTAATTAAAACTTCTTTTATGAATCAATTTTTAAACCATTCTATCCTTTCATGAGCTTTTGGAAACTTATATTTAATTATACTTATCTGGAAATTTACAGGGAATACAATAATAATAAAAATTAATAATATTAAAATCTTTATTTTAAACATTGTGTTGTTTTTTTGTCATTTAGAATGAGCTGGTATTGCAAACTGAGGTGATATGTAGGATGACATAAATTAATTCTTAATAATTTGACCATAACTGCCTATACTGGTATAATTTATAAAGACCCTGTTTTGCACAGAAAGGTATGAGTGCTTTATATAGAAGAAAAGAAAAAAAAAAAGATTTCTAACAACCTATAATAGTAGAATTAGCATGCTTATTCATGCCAACGCAAAATCAGAATTAAATATTCTTACTGATTATGAATATCTGCAATGAATATCTGCACCGACACAGATGTGCTGGATGTATGAGATCTCTAGAAGGTTGCTGCCAAAGGGACACTTACTAGCGTGGCATGGATGGTGTGAGATGTTGTAGGTGCTAATGCAGATGATTCTGTATTGGCACCTGAACGTGTTTCTCACATGAAGAGCCTCTGCTGGTGCCACTGTCAGCCTAGTTTGTTATTCTCTTTCAGTCATATGAAGTTTGACCTAAGCAAGTAGGCTGGCTCTTCCCACTTCCTATCCACACAATGGCACACAGATTTTAAGAACCAGGATGATGAAGATGAATCCAAGATAGGGGCACAGACATGGCAGAGGCTCTCCCAGGGTAAAAATGTGCTCTTTAGAGAAAGATTACTCCTGACTACTCAAGTCATCTGAAATCCTCTGATTATGCTGCAGGAAACTGTGAGTAAAGAGCAGCCCATGTAGAAGCTGTTCTATAGGTCCTTTTCCATTTGTGTTTGATTTAAAAACCAAACAAATGACACTTAGGGACATGTTCTAGTGGTGGACTTGGCAGTGCAACGTTAACAGTTGGCTTGATGATCTTAAGGATCTTCCCCAACCAATGATTCCATGATTCTATCAGTATGTACGTAACATGGACAAGACAGACCCAAGCATTTCTGTCAGCTGGAAACATTTATGCCTTGCACTGTTTCTAGCTCTAGGGCTGGGCAGTGCTATTTCCTATACTTCTCATCACTTCATCCATCTCCCAGCTTACTTACAAGAGCTCAGGACCTGCACGGTTTGGAGCACTGGTATCAGTTCAAGGTACCTCACAGTGCCGGTCCTTCCAGTGCAGTGTAACTGCTGCTTTTGCCAGAGACAGGGTGATAGTGCTGCTGAAATCTGACAAATTCACATGAAGTTATAGTGTGTAACCATCTGCCTTACCACTACTGTGAAGGACAAAACACACAAAAAAAATAATAGGACATCAAGTCTGACACCAACGCATCTTCATCTTCCTTCCAGATAGCAAAATGGATAATTCACATGCAGTCGTACAGTAAAGGTCAGCCTGGAATTTGCTGGCAATATAATATTTGGAATCCTAAGATGGTGGCTTGATACCCACAGCATCTTCTTCACTGTCAGTGGGAATCTAGTTTGCTCCGTGGCCGAAGCAGCTCAGCACAGATGCCTGTATCATTTTTCCCACACAGTAAAGATCACCAGTCATTTCTCCTCCAATATTCCCAACCATTTTCAACAGGGAGTAGAGATGAGGCTCTGGTGCAGGTGTTACAGCACCATGGGGAACACGTGTGAGGCTGATACTTGCAGGCTGTGTGTGCCATAGCTGTGCACAGTTTGAGCTGTACAGGTTTGCTGGAAGTCTCCCCAAAGAGGCCACATGCAAGAGGCCTGGCAAGTTGCTCTTGCAGAGCTGTTCACTGGCGATAGCGAAGCGATAGCTCCCTTCACATTTAATATAAAATATAAGAAAAATGATGAAATCTGATATTAGGTTTTGTTCCAAACTTATCCTTACAAAACTTCTCTCTTGAAGTACAAGTTAGTTTTTGGCAAAATTCTCCATTCTTGTCTCTGCAGAAACACTGTGCACAAGAGCAACAATTAATTCAGTTAATTTTGCAGGAGAAATAGCTGGAGACAATAACCTCCAACAAAGTCCTCAGTTGTATTCCAAAACAATCAGTGACAAAGGGATTTAGAACAAAGTGATTCTGCACTTAAGGCTTGAATTTATTTGAGCTGTCTGGGTATATCAGTCTAGGCAGAAAAAAACAACATGCTCATAAGTACCCTATTCCCCCAAAACAATAAAAAAGGATATGGTGGTGAGCTTGAGAGTGAGCATAATTGTGAGACTACATCAATAAGAATATATATGATACCATAAACCTGCCACAATTAGTTCTTTATTTCATATAGATTAAATGTAAATATTGGTTTTCAGTGTGACTGCATTTTACCAGAAGTGCCCTCACCACTGGCTTACAGAAGTGTTACTACACATCCTTCTGGCTCAAAGTATACTTGATTATTTTGTGAAATAGAAGTGACAGAGAGAATGTTGTTCTGACTCACTCTAATGTACAGGTTGGAGAAATTAATCATGGGCAATCAGGCTCAAATTCCTTTAGAGAGGGGTGGAAATAGAAACCTACTCCTTCAGATGCTGGCTGATTATGTCTTGTGATACTGTGTAAAGGAAAAGGCGGCATGTGTCTTTTGTTTTGTTTTGTGAACAGCCATATTGAAATAATGATTCTATGTACTAAAATCTGATGTCAGAGACTATTTCAAAGGAGTCCAATTGTTCTTTATTTCAAGAGCTTTTTGTTTGGTAAACAAAATACCTTTTGATCTTGATGCACTTATGAGTAAATTAACCAGTTATATAATAAACTACCATTCAGAAATCGCAATAATTTCCTGTATCTTTATTTTAAAATGTATCTTCAGAGTAATTTAAATAATGGCATTTTTCTTTTTAATGATATCCTGCCTTCCATTCACACCAGCTCCCCAGTGGCCTGCCGCTCTGACATTTCCCCATTGGTTAAAATCTTTATTGGATTTCATACCAGTTGAAGAATGTTAATTGATGATAACTTTTGTTCATTGTTGATCTTAGACAAAATCAAACTAAAAAAATAAACAGTCCTTAGTCTCAATTAGAAGCAGAGTAGAAGATTCCCTTAGTAGAAATAATTGCTTCCAATTCCTGTAAATGCACAATAATGCCTTTTTCAAAGTAATACAGTGATATAAAGTAATAGTTCTGACCTCATGCAATCTCTGTATTAAAATTGCAAAATGAAATTTTTAAATTAGTAACAAAAAAGTAAAAGTTTAATTCCATTTATTCATAACAAGTATAAAAACTTATGTTCAACTAATTGTTCTAGGAATCATTGCATGACTTTATTTCATAGACTTCATGTATCTTTATATTTGACTATTTGCTTTTACAGATTTTTATGATTACTTTTTCAGTTACTTCTGTGAAATAGCTGGTGAGGGCGGTGCAGAAAAAACATTTCTGCCAATCTTGCTCTTTATCAATGCAATGGATAGTATGTGCTACCACATAAGGCTGCTATTCCTGAAGGCCAGGAACTGTGATGTGCTAAAAGTATCTGTTAGATGCTGTTCTTTCAAATATTTTTCTGAGAGATGGATGGTAAATATGATCTTTGGGAACTCTGATGGTATACCACCAAAACCAATGGATACAAACTTTTCTCTATAATGTTACAATGTCTAAAGATGACCAGCACTTGAATGAACATCATGTAGCACAAACTTCACTGGGGAATGCACAGTAACACCGAAAGGAAAAGGTATGGAAGATAAAGGAAAATGCATGGAAATGCTACCTGGTAAATGCAATTTGTCCAGGCACTTATACAACTGCTGATAGGTGATACAGGATCTTAATGAATCTTTTTGTTCTGGTAAATCTAGCCAAAGGAAAACTATTCCTCCTCATTGTTTTGTTCTGCATTTTTTTTTGGTTTTTTTGGGGGTTTTTTTGTTTGTTTTTTTTTTTTCTTTCTGTGTATGTGTGTGTGTATGTGTGTGTGTGTGTGTGGTTTTTTTCCCTGCTGAGTTCTGTCTCTGAATTACCAATAAAGCTGTGCTTCTCAAGGAGAAGTCAGTTCACAAAGTCCTCAACAATGATGTGTCCAAGATATTTGTGGCTGAAACAATCCATCTATCAAAAGATTTTGCAGCACTGGAATAATCTTGCACAGCATTGTAACCACACCCAGAAGAGCAGGGATACTGACACCCATCATCATCTCATCATCTCTTTTCTTTATTTGTTGTCCTCCCCAGAAGTATTTAGATTATTTTTTTTTAATCTGAGCAGAAAATGTAAAAAAAAACAACCCCCCACCCCCCCAAAAAAAAAAAAAAACAACAAAACAAAAAAGTTTGGCAAAAGCTTAAAGCAAGGCTTTGAGCAGAGTTCATCCATTTTAGTCAGCAACTTTCTCATGGATATATTTACCTTCTCTAGCTCTATGTATATTTAATTGTAGGGGAAAAAAAAAAAAAAGAACAAAAAAAAAAAAAGAACATATTAAACAAGAGTCACCAAAAGCAAAATCAGTTAAGACCACTCAGCAACATAGCAGGCATATTAGATCTCAGCAAAGGAGCATTCAAGGACCTGCTCCACATTAGGAAGAGACTAAATCTGAAAACTGGTCTCTCACTGTAGAGACATGTCTCTTGAAATATCTCCTGCTTGGCCATTTTTGTGTCAGTCTGAAACAATTGGCCACATTGTTAGTACAGACAGGCAAATGGGGATCCTGATTTGGGAGTCACTGGACTTTATGTGTCTGAGAGCAAGTTTGTGATAAACTCAGTAATGTACACCTCCAGGGGTTAAACTTCAGGTGTACAGCAGGTCTTTCTGGCAAAAAAATGTTCCCATGATTATTAGTTGCCTATTTAGTCACCGTCAGGAACAGGTAACAACTAAACACTGTTTTTGTGAGTCTAATTTTTAAGTAAAAACAAGATGCAAATTGCATGGATCAGACTTTTTAGTGGCTATTTTAGTCAATACAGTGCTGTGATGTTATAACATCAAGCAGAAAATCACAAGGTGGATTAGCTAAAGCCACTTAAAATCAACAGAAAAATGGCCTGAGATTCTTCCTTCTGTTTTAAATTAAATTTCAACTCTTACAGTTCAGCAGATTTGTTAAATATTCTTTATATGTATTACAGTCTTTCCTTGTCTTCTTAATTGGCGGTGTCACTCTTTCTTAGCCCAATTATCCATATTTGCATACTCCATATATTCTTTCTATTAGGAAAGCAAATTGATGGTGAAGTAAAGTATCTTTTATTCATACCCTTGTTGATGTACAATGACTGCTGGAACTTGCTCTCATCAAATGCAGGAAGATTCAGTCAGCAGAAGATACTTTTTTCCCCTCACACTTTAAATCTCTTTTAGTCAAAGTTCAGGCTAAAATCTTCCTTTCAATGATTTTCTTAGTGCCATGTTTTCTTTGTGCAGCATGTACCTGGTGACCTATTACTAATTTCTTTCAAGTGGGTTTTTGGTTGCAATTTTTTTTGTTGCTGTTACAGCAATTCAGAAAACAGTTACTCAGTCCATCTGTTTGAACATGCACATGCACTGTCTGCATGTGCCTTTGGTAAGGGACGATACTTAGTATTAGTTTCAAGAGATGGAATGGTGCTTAACTGTTTATTATAATAATTTTAAATTGTGGGTGGCAGTTACGTATCCAGTGGCAGAGGTTTAAACTAATCCAGAAAAAAAAAAACAAAAAAAAACAAAAAAAAAGAAAAAAAAAAAAAAAGAGAAAAGGGCCACTCCAATTCTGATTAAGAAAAGAGATCCAGCAATGTTTAATTATATTATACACAAAAATTAGTGGATGTGTCAAAATACTGTTTGTCAAAATCATAACACTTTTATGTGGCTACAAACCATAGAGCCATAAAACAAACTCAAAGGGCATAGTCATGGAGTGCAAAGGATTTATTCATTTGCTGAAAAATTAATAATTGACAACCAAAAAATAAAAAAAAAGAAAAAAACCAATTTCAATGAAGCCTATCTCTTTTTACATTAACATTTATTTTAATGAATCTGAAACTTGCATCATAAAACAATGTCTTCAATTTGACAAAGACCAAATATGATCAAGTGCTTTCAGGAAAAAGTATGGTGAATACTCAAAATCAAAGACAGTTACTGATATTTGATCTATATTCTGTTTGAAGCCCAGCAAGTATTGTGTTGATGGAAAGGGGCAACTATTGCAATTTCCAGTTGATGTGAATGCCATAAATACCCTCACTCTCTTAAAATTTTTCAGTTTTTTGTGTGCAAGCATTACTGGGTCTAATAATACAGCTATTCTACTGCTTTATAATGAAATAACACTCGTGCTGGTACACAGAATTAAAGACACTTTACTAGGTGATAATGCTAAGCTATGCCTTGATGGCACAGAATCTGCATCTTGGTCTGCAGAGGCCTAAAGAGGATGGAAACAAGATATAGCAATGCAATAGTGATGTGAGCATTAACAAAAAATCCAGATGTGACATATAGATTCCAGCAAATACTTCTAATATTTTGTTTCCTTCCCGTTTCTTTAAACTCTTCTGCATGGCCAGTCTGTAAGTATGGCTCATTCTTCTGTACTCAAAATGACAAGTGATAAGTTGTCCTGGTGCGTGAGCGCTGAGAAGACTTGCATCAAGTCTGTGTATGCAGCTGCAGAGTGGTGTTTTACCTCACACAGTCTTGTTATTAAAAAAAAAAAAAAAGTTTAGTGCCCAATACTTGAGAACAGAAATCCAATTCCAGGATTGCAAGAAAAAAAGCTATTAAGATCAACCAATATGGAGCATAAGAACTTTTGAATATCACAGTGTGTAAGTAAAAGAGTATGTATAGCATCCTGCACTTAGTTCCAAAGACTTTGGGGAAATTACAACTAAAACTGAAAAAGAGAGAGCACAAGAAGCAGCAGTGTGTTACTTGCATGGCATTGTTTCTCTTGGGCCCACGAAATTTGGAAGCATTTATAGAGCTGGTCTGAAGCCAGCTGGATTCTGATGAATTTTAACCTCAGCCTCTCAGTTTCTGAAAATGAAAATACAGAAAACTTCTGGAAGCTGATACAGCAGTCCTGTGAAGACTGGAAGTTGGTCAATCCAGCCGTTAGCTCAATGTAACAAATTATACTAAGTAAATTAAATGTCAACCCCATCAGCTCGCAAAAAAATTCAGTCTAGAAGACTTCTATACAAAAAAAGTATGTATCTGATGCCTATTCTTGCTACGCACAGAAATGAGTGCTTACAAACTTTTGAATTCTACTTCGCAAAGAGAAGTCTCATGTGGCTGGTTTGAATCCACAATAAAATTCCTCTCCTGATACCTCCAGCCGTATTCACATGTTCTGGACTTCTGCGGAGCTCACAGCTTTTACTCTTTCCGTGTCTCACCAGGAGCAGGCCGGTTTAGCATCCTCTTGCCTGCTGCCAAGGATGGAGGCGGTTGGGGATGGGGCCTCCCTCGACTTTTCTGGGCGATCGCTTTTGCAGGACCGCGGCCAGCTTCTGCTTGAGGCTGCGGTGCCAGCCAGCCCTGCTGCCCGCCGGACTCCAGGTATCGGCCCGGGAGCTGTTGCGGGTTCCGCCGGCCCCGGGTGCCGATGCCGCTGGCGGGGCGAGGGCGCGGGGGCCGGGGCCAGGGGCGGGCGCGGCGCCCGGAGCGCGGCCGTGCCGTCCGCGCCCGCCGCGCCGCTCCCAGCGCTGCTCCGCCGTAGCCGGCGGGGCGAGGCCGTGCCCGCGCCCCCCGGCCCGAGGCGGGCGTGGCGAGGAGGCGGGCGGCGGAGCGAAGCTGGCTGCGGGGAGAGCAGGCAGCCGCCGCCGGAGGGGTAAGGACACTGGCGGGGAGCAGCATCCTCCCCGCAGCATCCTCCCCGCAGCATCCTCCCCGCGGCGGCGGGAGGACGGGCTGCCGGGGGCCGGGGGCGCTCCGGCCGGGTCGGCTGCCCCACGGAGAGCGGGGCCGGGCGCGGGAGGCGGCGGCGGCGCGCTGGGGAGCGCTCGGCTCTGCCCGTGCGCCTCTTTGTGTTTCCCTCCCAGCGGCCGGGTCCGGTGTGGCGGGATTCGCGCGTGCTCGCCCGGAGTGAAGGAGCGACCTCGGCTTTCCTGCCTAAAGCACTCAGTCGTGTAGCAGGCGTTGTTAGAATATCGCGTTCTTGGAAGTGGTGCTACTTTTTCTGAGAGTTTTCAGTGCTTTCCCTTGTTTGGTGACTAGAAAAACGCCGTCTCCTCCGTTTTCGTGTCCGAGTTGAATACCTTTAGTTTCATTAGGGTTTTGCAAATTGTAAAACAAAAACTTGAATCAACGTCATATTTTGAAATTCACTAAGAGGGGATACTTTGTATCAAGTTTATTGTGGATTTCAGTTTACACTCTGGCAATGACTGCAAGCCTTTAACATTTTTTTGTTAAGTTCCAATACTGGAAGACCTTATCTACAGTCTAATCTTCATTGAAGTCTGGCTCCTTTTAAGTAGATATGAAAAGCATGCTGTTTGCATGCAAGCACTGAAATGTGCATGTCAATGCAATATATAAAACCACTTGAACAAACTGAACTTCAGAAGGCTGGAGATAAGCTATCTTCCCAAATCAACAGTGTGCACTTTTAGAGTAAAAAATGCAGCATCCTGCTTTCTTCCCCTAGAACAACAGTTACAAAATCTGTATGAACTAGAGATTTTGTTGATTAATACGTCCATACAGGCCAGTCCTTCAGTCTACAAATTACATTACTCTCTCTTATGCATTTACAGCCAGCAAACGTGGAAGAAAGACTTTGTCTTGGAGCTAACTGCTGAGCATTTTGAGATCATTCATCATGAAGTATGTAGTACAGGAATGGCTCAGAGTAACTACCTTGCTATTCATAGCTCAAGCAGTTTCTGCAATGGTTCTTCCCAATGCCACACTCTTAGAGGAACTTTTGGAAAAGTACATGGATGAAGATGGTGAGTGGTGGATCGCCAAGCAGAGAGGGAAAAGGGCTATCACAGACAGTGATATGCAAAGTATCTTGGATCTTCATAATAAATTACGGGGTCAGGTGTATCCACCAGCTTCCAATATGGAATATATGGTAAGGAAAAACGGATAGTGACATGCAGAAAAAAATGTGCTTAGAATAGTTGCTATCACTTTATAAAACAGCATACTTTCAGTATTAGCTTGCTTGTTTTCTCATTTAAAGAACGTGTCACTTGTTTGTCTTTTTATTTTGTTTTTTGTACAGGTATGAACTGTGAGATAAAAATGCCTGTTTGCGGATCAAGTGTCATGCTCTAGTTATAGTAATGTGTTTAATCTCTCATAGCTGTCCTAAATTTAAGTGGCAGTTCCTCAGTGTTAGGGGCCAATTTCCAAAATTGCAGTACTCAATAAAGTTGATTGTAATTGTGGCCTAAAAAGTTACCATCTGAGAAGAGTACTGAGCAATGAAGTTTCAAGATAGCATGCATGTATTCTTTCCCATGCTTCTAGGTTGGATGGCATTTCTGAACAAAATGAGGGTCTTACTACAAGGAAGTCTTCTCTTTAAGTTGGCACGTGTTACTGGAGGGCTGTATATTTCTGTGTTCAAGTTAATAATGTGATTTCTGTTTTTTTTTTCCTTAAGAAGCCTCTATATTTGGACTATTATTAGTGGCGTTAAGTTCCATGTTTCTGAACTTTGTTTTTATGCCTTAGTTCAAGGCTAATTCTATCTCTCCTTGCTAAATAGATGAAATCAGGTCATTAGAGCTTTTAAGAAGTCTAGAGGTTTAACAAAAATGGGCAACTTTTCTTTTATCAGCACCTTTTTCCTGTGTCCACGTGGCATATCTGTTCATGCACCAGAGAAAGAGCATTGGTATAGGTTGAGTTGTTTATATCAAGTATTATACAGGTTTCTTGGCACTTTCCATGACAGAGGTTTGTATTAACACATTTCCATATCAAAATATCTTTCCTAGACTGGTGTCATTCAGGTTGGAGATTTGCTTGAACTGAGCATATGTGGGTCCTGGAGAAACCATGCTTGCTTAAACCATCAGTAAAATCATAGAATGGTTTAGATTGGAGGGGACCTTTCAACGTTCTCTAGTCCACCCCATATTAAAGGCAGTTTAACTTAAGTTTACCTATGTAAACTTAAGTGTTTAAGAGTGTTATTGTATTAGACTAAGAGCCGCCAGGAATGGAATCACAGGATATATTGCCACATCATCTCCATACAAAGGGATGATAATACCTGTAACCGCTTTAACCCATTCAGTTACAATTGTCTGCACATACTCATAAGCTTTGTTTTCTGTTGTGATTTTTTCAGACTTTGCTATAATGGAGGTTAACATTTTTTTCCCCAGTCACTCAGGCTTTTTTCTGGAAAGCTCAAGAACAAGCTATTAAGTATTTTTGTAAAAGAAGAATTGGAAAGACTGTTTCTTTCCCTTGCTAAAATACTGCAAGCCTTTTTCTTGAGATTCTCTGAAAGTGTAGATATTTGTAGTTATGTGGTTTTTTCCATTCCTAATGCCATACTACATTTTCGTGTCTTATATATCTTGGAAAGGAGAATTTGGATATATTCACAGAAGTAAGGTTTTTGACAGCTTTATTCAAAGATTCCTCCAGCACTGCACACACTTGGGCTTAAACTCTGTGTTAGGTCTACATCTGGAACAAGTTCTTTTGGTTTTGTTGTTTTTTCTGTGCTCTCCAGTGATGCCTGAGCCAGAGAGTACAAGTAGCATGGAAAAGCAATTACCCAGTTTTAACATCAAGGATGTTACTCAGAACAGGGCAGCAGCTTTCAAGAGGGTGGGATTCAACTTTGGCATAATGTCCTAGGGAATGAGGGATTTGGATAGGCAAGGGTTTGAGACCCGTGAAGGCAAAGGGTCTGTGTAAAGTGTGTGGTCAGAGGGATAGATACCTGTGGAGGGTATGAGAAGGGTGTGGAGAGAGCGGTCAGAAAGGTGTTGAGAAGCCATGGTGATGGAGAGAAAGAGCATTTGAGGAATAGATACGGTTAAGCTAAGACCTGTGACTGTGATTTGGATCAGAAGTTTATGGAGGGAGGTTAAGAGCACAGACATTTGCTAAGAGAGGCTACTTGAAAAGTCTAAACCTGTTAGGAAATGGGGAGGAAGATTGTATCTGGCAGAAGCAGGTGAGAGTTGATGTTGGGAATGGAGACAGGAGCATTTAGAAGACAGTGGGAACCACATGCTGCTTGAACAGAACAAGGAAAGGACAGGACTGCTGATTGTTTGCACATATATTTTTATGGTAATCTTAGAGATTTTAATTTCAATGTCTTAACAAATATAATTATTAGTGCTTCAGAAGAGGGAAACCATCCATCTAAATGCTTGCCTGATGTTTAGCAAGATAAATGAGTGCATTTGAAATACTTTTCTCTACTTTTGGTGTGGTTTTTTACTATAGATATACTGGCAAACAGGTCTCCTGCTACCGGCACACTCATGTCCCTGTAAACTGCCCTTTGTATTAGTAAACCCTCTCCTTGTGAATAGAGCTAGTTCTGCTTGGGGGAGTGAAGTTTTGTGTCTCACTGAACCTGAATGGAGATGAGCAAGGTCCAGGTGCCTCCCTGATAAACTTGTGTCTCTATAAATCTGTGGCATAGCTGAGAAACTTAAGATATTCAAGAGTGCTTGGAGCTGGGAGAATTACGTGGGGGCTGCATGCTCTCACTGCCCTGTTAGGTTACCTAAGATGTTCCAGACTAAAAGGCAGCTCTGGTTGAAATGCCTCTGTCCTGCTCCTGCTGATGGAACACACCTGAGTTGATGATGAGACTGATCCAAGTACTTAAATAATCAGATTTAATTTAAAAAAAAATGTAATTTTAGGTTTTTTTTTTTTTTCATTCTGAGTCATGACATTATCTCCCTGTTTGGCAGAATCAGATGAGTACCACTGCTGATAAAAGAACATTGGAATGCATAACTAAGGAATGGGTGGGATGGAGAACCACATTGGGTAGGAGCTATTGGTTTTATTATTCACAAAGTCCAGCATTACCTTTGAGATAAGGCCTGCAGCATAAGATCTTGGTTCTATTAAAAAACAAAACAAAACAAAACAGAACAAAAAAAACCCCAAAACCCAAAATAAACAACCAAACAAAACCAAAACAAACAAACAAAACCAAAAAAACCCCAAACAAACAAGCAAACAACCAACAAAAAAAACCAAAGAAAAATTAAAAAGTTGCATTACTGAGCTGTGCACACTTTCCATATGCTTTAAAAAAGCAAACATTACTGGGCTGTCATAGTTCAGAGACCTAAAATTACAGTAAGATTCACAGTAGCTAGGTCTAATGAACAAAGTGTTCTCATGGTTGTCTGGCTGAACTTACTGGATGAAAAGTTCATTTTCCCAAGTACTGTGGCTCTGGTGGTGAGCAGTAATGGATTCCTAACACAAGAGGATAAGAATAAAGCATATGAAAAAAGAAACTTCTGCAGTGAAGCCCCCCACTTTTCAGCAAACATCAGCTTAGGGACTTCCTCAATCTGCTGTTATACTTTTTGCATCAGATAGAATACTCTCACATGGAATTTTTTTACAAATCTGAAAGCTTCTGAGTCCACTTGTATTTTTTGAATCCGTGGCATCAATTTGCAGAGCTCTATAAATTTAATTATGCAGTGGGTGAAAAAGTACATTTGTTTTCCTTTAAACTTGGTCTTTTATTTGATGCCTTATTTTTCTTTATTGTGAGAAATGATAATTTCCTCAGTGATCACAAGGCTTTCAGCTGAAGAATCCTAATTCCTTTTCTTGAAAACTGTTCTATCTGAAAAGCTGTTCCATTTTCCTGTTTTCCTTTTAATGCAAAGGGGACAAACCAAACTGTGGATAGTTATGGCATACTTCAGATTGTTATAGTTGTATTTATTTTCTTCACTTCCTAATAATTTCGAACATTGTTTTACTTTTTGACTTAGTGTCCTACAGCTGACATGTTTCACAGAGCTATTCACAATGACTTCAAGATCTTTCTAATGTGCTAAGAGGTCATTTACTATACTACTGTGTATATATAGTTGGCTGTTATCTCCAGCAATGTCCTTATTACTTTGTATTTATTCACGTTGCATGCTATAAATAATTTTGTCTTCCAATCACTTAGCGTTAGTGAGTCTCCTGTCTTTATCTTTTATTTTTCCCATCCTGTTTTTGCCTATATTAAATAGTGAATACTATATTGCATTTTCTTTTCTTGGGCTTTTGTGGAGAAGGTGTGCTGCAGAGATCGTGGACACATCTTGTAGGGAATCTGAAAAATTATTTTGTATTCTTAAATCCCTTTTCTGTCATTTATCACTTCTTCCTTTACCTTATGATAGCTAAATTTTGTTTGTTATTTTTATGTAACTTAGGAACTCTGTGGAAAACTTCACTGCACTTACATGTTGACACCTTCAAGGTGTAATATATGTGGGAGTAATTATCTGTATATTTCATATTTTTTTAACTTACCCTATCAAATCATCCCAGTGGAAGTCAGTTTTTAGTCTGTGGTTTCTCAGGATCTTCTAGAAGCTTTTAAAAATATTATCAACCATGTGCTGTTTTTTTTTTTAATGTGGTAACAAGAGAGATAATGTACTGCACAGTAATTAGAAGTTTAATGAGCAAGTTCTTCCAGGTTCTTGAAAGATATTGTTTGGTCCCAGCAATTTGTTACTGTCAGTATTTTCAGTTTTGGCTATCATTTCTTAAGGCTGATTTGGATTTTCCACCTCTCCTTCTGTCTCTTTTTCTATATGGAATAATTCTGGTGTGAGAACGTACATAAGTTCCTCTGTAGGGAACAGTATTGCAAAATTTCATGAAACTCCTCTCAGTGGCCTTATATGACCTTATGACTGCATGTTAGATCATTCTTTCCTAGACCTCCTCCTTCAAAGCTGAGAGTTTTTGGGTTGTTGACATTATGACTTAAATAGAAAAAGAAAAATCTTTTTTTGAGGTTGTGATGAACAGTGTGCTATGAAAATGGCAAATGCATGTTATATATATTTTTTTATCTGGATTGCTTTCTTTTAAAGGAAGGTGTAAGGAACATTTTCTTTTTGCTGCACACATGAATTTAACAACAGTGGAAAAAGAGGAGAGAGGAATGAGGTTTCCCTGCTCCCCTTTTAAAGCACCTGAACAGATCTTAGAGCATTGTGTCATGCTTTCAGCATTTCCCTCCTGGGCTGTTGCCACCAATGTGGACTTCACACCATGTGTGCACTTGGGGTACATCCATGTGGAAGAGGCACTTGAGTGAGTACTGGGAGCTGTGGCCAAGAGCTGCTGGCCCTGTTCAGTCTGACCAGAGGAGTGGGGCTGTGGCTCTGCTCTTCTGCAGCTGCTCAGGTGTCCTTGTCTGGTCCTCTGCTCTGCTGGAGCTGCCTGTGCCTGCCCAGCCTCTCTTGCCAAAGACCTGTCCTTTAGGGAAATAATGGGAGCCATCATGCTTTGTCATATACTTGTCAGTGGGATTTGTTGTGGGTTCATGCAAAGTAGTCCCCTTATTCTTTTATTCAGTTAGAAAGGGTTTGCTGCATATTAATAAATTCTTACTAGATTGTAAAGGCTTAATAAAACGTGAAAAACTTTCTAAACTCCTAAACTCCTAATACTTTTTTTTTGTTTTTAAGCATTAGTTGTGTATCATGAACTGAAATTGGAAAAACTTTTTCCCAATAATTTCATTGGTAATATTGCACCTTAGTAAATCTGAATATATTAATGTAAACAAATCTTCTTCATGATTATTGCAGTCAAGACTTCAGAAATAGTCATTATTATTTGGATAGTGAAAGTTGTTAATTCCTTTATATTCTAAACAGTTTGGTTTGCAAAATAAAATGATTCACCAAGAATAATATTCACAAAAGTCATTTTGGTTAATGAATTTATAATGCACTCTATTTTAAACCATTCTTTTAGTATTCATTCCTTGATTTCATACATATTTTCCCAAACAAAGAAGTCAAATCATTCATGTGAAATCCTCATTCCATGCGTGTGCCTTTGCTGTACTTAAGAGTATTCAGGTTTCAGCTTGATAGATAGCAGAGCATTTCAATCTGGTATTTCTTGGCCCCGAGCCATGCACTGCATTTTGTAATTACTGTAATTGGAGACACCAGTGTCTTCTGGGGCGAGGAAGTCTTTGCTTATTTCATTATCTCTAGTCTTTTGGCCAGGTCTTGCCAATAAATACCAGGGATGTCATTGCAAAGCCCATAACTTGCTTCTATAAAGTTTTACTTTGGAAGACTTGTGAAGAAAGTACAAAGTTCTAGAGGTGCTTTTAAAACAGTTCAGATTAGAATATTTATTTGTGTGTAGCTGTACATGTAGCTGAACATATTTTGTTTATAGTTGTGTGTAGCTGTACATATTTTCTGTATAGTTGTACCATATAGCTGTGTGGTTCTTCAGGAAAATTCTGGATGTGTATTTGGCAGCAGTGTTGGACCCATATTTTGTTCACAGAGGGGAAAAAAGAAATATTTTTTCTTAGTTTGGTATAATGTTTGGTATAATATCTCTGAAGGCCTTAGTTTGAAAACTTTGGTAGTGATGTGTTGAAAGTGCTAATACCATATTACTCCTTTCAAAACCATGACTAATTCATAACTTCTATGCAGGGCCTTATATTTTGGGAGGTTTGAAGATTTGTCTCTTCATTTCAGCAGCTTCAGGAAGACTTCAGAAGAAAAAAAAAATGAAGAAATATTGCTTATTTAGATTTGTAAAATTTTCCAGTAGGCAATCTTCTGTTATAGTTAAATAGAAACCATTGGACTTTGGATTATATGAACCCACTAGTGGATACAGCTCTTGCATGATAGTAAAAGATTATTCATGACATCATAGGGACTGAATAGGGATAAAAATAAATTTTCTGTTATTTTGTTATGCATTTAGGTTCTACGATCAGTTTAATCAGGGAGTAGCAGCTCCTCTCTGTGTATCTGTAAGTTCCTAGATGAGGATTTTTTGTTTTTGTAGTATTCCTAGGAGAATTGAAACAGCATTAGAAAACATAAAGGAAGACCTGGTAATGGATATACATGTTTTGGTGAATTTTTCTGTTCTGAAGTGCCCTTTTAAATTTCCTAGACCTTTCTGACAAAACATTTTGATGTCTCAGTGTATCTTGCCCATCTTGCCAAAACTCTTCAGTGATGCTTGATTAAAAACAATTCCTGTTCCTTTTGAGCAGAGGGCTTTGGTTTGTGGAATTGCCTAAGTGGTTGAAGAGCACTTTAGGTGCCAAGAACAGAGCAGCTCTATTCAGAGTGAACCTGCCCTCTTTCCCTCTGGTTTTCCACTTTTCTGCTTCACTTCAAAGATTGGTAGAAGTGCTTCAGCTCCTTTGCCTGTGCTCAAAGGCTACTGACTGCATCAAAGAACACAGTGACGTTGACTTATCCTCTTATTCTCCCTGGCAGTTTTAGCAAAGGATTGTACAATGTGAAGTGGCCAAGTTAAAAAAAGTGGTATGACTTCTATTGATGTAATGCCAACAACAACTAAGCAACTCCAAGTAAAGAAACTGAAAGTGGAAAGTAGCAAAAAGGCTCACTGTCTCAAAGTTTAAGGGAGCCTTCCCAAAATAAAATAATTAGCAACACAGGACAGACACTGTTCATCTTTTATTTTTGCTGTCAGAGAAGTTTTTTGTCCTCAAATTAAAGAAGATTGTTAAATATTAATCAGTAGTAGCAGAATCTAAGCTGAAGTATCAAATATGAACAGAACACAGAAAGGATCAATGATATTTATAAAAGTAGCTCCCTGTTGCCTGTGATCTTCATGATAATTGCCTCAGAATCTTCCTCAACTAATTTTTTTCTTTTTGATTTAGAAAAAATTACTTATTTCTTAACATTATTTCATTGAAATGCTAGATATGAAGTTATCCTGTTCTATGTTAATATAATCAGCCTTAGATTTGGCGCGAGTCACTATCATCAAAAATGTGTGATTCAAGCAAAAGACTATCCTCTGGTAATATAAAATGGACAAATTTCACTTTATTATGAAAGAAGATAACAGTTTCTTAAAATGAGGCTGTTAAATCCAGAATTTGGCTGCCTGATATGTATCACAATAGATTTGTCCTGAATTCCCTGTTGGATCTTCAAGTGGTCAGGGATTCCTTTAATATATTTTCCAATGTTTTTTGAGATTTTATTTGAAAATATCTCTGAGAGTAATGCCAGGTCACGTATGATCAATGAATGCTTTCTGGCAGTAAGCGCCATTCACTTATGTCAAAATACAGTGGTCATCTTTTAAAAGTATTTAGTTTGACACATATTTGAGATACCATAACTAATTCCTGTTCAAAGTCCAGGAAATTCTGTAACATGTCTAAAACTGCTGTATGAAAGCAATCAGTTACAGTGAGTTTAACCTGGTAATCACTACTAGGATTTGAGGTAAGGACCTGTGCTCTGGTCAGTCTGTGATTAGCTATAAATATTCATGAATACTATTTGTAATGAATGTGTGCAATTCATAATTTGACAATGGACAAACTAGAGAAATCAAGATCAGCTTTCATGCTGTTTCTTCTCTTCTATTCCTGTTAGAATATAGAAGTGAATAGATGATTTTTTAGTCATGTTCTAGTAGACAGTCTCAATGCACTCCTTTTAAAAAGTAGCAAAGAAAATGCTCGTTTCAGAACACCTTGGAAAGCTGAATATTCCAGCATGGTTTTTTTAACATGCTTAGAGTACACAGAGAATTAAACGTGATTAGTCATGTCTGCTAGTTCCTATTCCTGGTTTTACTTCTTCAACACAAGGAGCTCAAACACATGAAGCTGTAATAAGGAGATACTTCTAAATATTGGTGCAATTTTTTCAGTGTTTGGGAACAATATTTTTGGCCATATACCACTTTCCTGTTTCCAGGCAAAAGCCACAGTTTTCCTGCTTTCTACTCTTTTCCAAAAGAGTAGATGAAACCTCAAGGTCTATTCAGGGATTTCTGCCCAGTTTAAAGCTCTATAAACTCCAGTCTGCCACATGGTAGCATGTAAGTTCCTTACATTTCACTTCTAGCCAGGTAGTAGTTTTCCAGCAGAAAATGCCTTTCTTAACTTTCTTGGTAGAGGAAATTTTGACAGTTTTAGCTATTCTTTCTTTGTGCTTAAAGAGTATACCAGTACTAATTAGTATTGTTGGGTTTTTATTTTCAAGGCAGTTTTGTCTGGTGTTTTTGCCTGAGTTTTTGTGTTCACTGCTGCATAAGGGACCTCAGGCTGTGGGGAGACCACATTTTTTTCTGACTTAAATGGCTGGAGGTAAGTTCTATGACTGAGTGCAAGATATTTGCTTTTCAGGTGTGCTAATTATGATCAGTTTTCATGGACTTCCTTCAGTATCTTTGTACTGATGAAATTGCCTCGCTGAAGCATGACTCAGAGACAAGCTGATGAAAACTGCCAATACCTGTTCATCAAGAAAAGATCATGTCAAACCAATCAATTTTTACTTTTTTAATCACCCAATAGTTAGGGAAGTATTAGGTGCCATATTTTGGCTCTGGAAAGATCTTGACACTCTCTACCCTGATGGTTTTGTGAGAGAAAATTGACAGAACCTCCTTTTAAACAGGCAGAAGATTGAAGGTGTTGGAGCCTCTCCTGTTTTGGTTAAACACTTATGACTTGTGTGAGCAAGGAGTACACCTGAAAACTGCAGTGTGTGTGTGTGTATATATATATATATATATATGTATATATTTATTTATTTATTTATATATACATACATATAGAGTGGGCATAGGATGGGGTTGTTTTAAAGAACATGATCAAAATTAAAACTTGAGAAGTAGAAATAATGGCCAGGGATGAACATGATGAAAATTAACTGCAAGGTATGGAACGAGGAAGAAATCAAACTGGTGAAGTACAAGGGATAAAATGTAGAAGTAAAACTGCAATATAAAGATGCAGGACTTGCACTGACTTAAAAAATAATATGTGGCACCAATCTGTAAAAGGAGTTGTCCATGTGTGAAACTGATGAGAATTCACCTGAAATGGAAACGTCCATTTTTGGTAATTTTTGAAGAATTGTCTACCCACTCTAGAGAGAATGAAAGATATTAGTAAGATTGATTATGAAGGCAGGATATGTGATTTATAAGATCATTGAAGGAATGAAGCAGCTGAATTTGGTTAATCTGGGAAATAAATCAAGGTAGTTACAGGAAATAAAGAGATTTCTTTTTATGTGACAATAAAACATCAGCTAGCATTGCAGGGCAGGAGGTTTAGGTTGCATACTAAGGAGATCCTCTTTGCTCTTACAATCTAAAAATCCATAAAGAAATAAAAGTAAATATTATTCTGAAAGTACTGTTACTATTTTAAATTATAAAAATGAGGATAATACACATATATTTGGCTCTGTGGAAAAAGCTAGATAGACTACAGTCAGGATCAGTCTCTTGAAGTAACTTTTAGGTATACCTTTCTGTTTTTCTGCGTTGGTGCCATGCAGGTGATTTCTAGTTTTCAACTGTATTTCTGGCATATTTGCTCATGGCATTTCTCATTCTGTGTTTCATCTTTACTTTTTTTTTTTTTTTCCTTCTCAGTGTCATTAGTCTTAATACAGTGGATTCCTTTAAAAAGTAAATAAATACCCATACTGTACCGTGGTATTTACTTTACCACTCTTTCCCTATATTTAGAATGTATACAGCAATGAGGTATTTATACTATGCCATGGTAAATGTTTACTTTCAGTGGTGCCCACTGTACTTACTTTTCCATCTTTACTGAGCTTAAATTTTAGCTCTTCTTTAATTTCTGTATAGTCCCAGTCCATATGATTTTTTCTGCCTTCCAACATATGTGAAAATATGTTAAATTAAAATGTTACCACTGCTGAGGGTTTTTTAAAAATTATTTTTACTGGAAAATGTTTTTTGGGCTACTGGCTTTTGCAGTTCTGTTGCAATACCTTTTGGTGTAATAGGTGGACTCCTGCTGCTGTGCTTTGGATGAGAATGTACATTTTTGATTTAACACTCATGCAACACAAATGGTGGGATTCATCTCACAAAGTCTTTGATGTCTGTGGTGTATATGTCTGCATTTGAACCAGTGTCCTTTAATTAGCAGAGAAAAATGAGAACTTCCAACACACAGTTTATCTCATTTAAAAGTGGGTGGCTAAAATTATCTCCTTCTATCGATGCTTATTTGTCTATGTAACTGTAAAAGTTATTTAGATAATTAGCTCAGATGTAGGTATCTTCTTGGAGGCTGTTTAAATTCAGGGTACATTAATCCCACCTCATGTAATTTGTATGGCTGTAGATGAATTTTAATTTAAGATGTGGTAGTCTCACTGAAACAGCAGCTCCTCCAATAAGTAGAACATTGGTTTAGGTCCACACTGTACATGAACCCTTGTTGACAGAGGTTAAATTCCAAAATTTGTAGTCCAGTATGTAAAGCTAAACTGGCATTAGTTGTGGTTTATATAAATGTGATATGGTGTAAACCAGAAGCAGTCATAGGATCCAGAGTTTCTGCAACATCCCTGCTGCAAAATGTGGTGCAATCTTCTGGGGTAGAAGAAGAGTCAGCAGCTGGAGGCAGTAACTACTGCTACCATTCAGTTTAACCTGCCCAGCTGGGTTTTGGCTTCAGCCAGGGTAGTGTTTGAGAACATTTGTGAAACACTGATAGTGCCATATCTGTATGTCTTTCATGGTGCACTAGTTTTAGCAGGATACTGATGAAAGAAATGCCTGTGTTGACAAGTGTTGTGGTGCCATTCAAACAGATTTGTAGAGCAAAGGAATTAATGCTGAGAACCTGACATTCATGCTAATTGCATTTCAGGGTTTGTTTTTTTTTTCTGCTCTGTCTCTCTGTGTGGAATGAATACCCATGAACAACTTCAAAGTGCACTCTAGCAGTGTTCTGCAAAACAAAAGGAATAGTTCCAAGGAGGTTCATACCGCTGAGCAGTTTGTGGTATTTTCAATGTGTGTCTATCTCAATGTAGAAAGTCAACCCTGATAATGATACCTTACCCAAAAGATAGATCTCATGGTAGTTTTCTGACAAAGTGAGCAATACTTTTTCTTGATAAACAGGTTGAATTACCTTGAATGTAGTAGGAAACGATTCCCAGTCAAAGTGCTTGTCAGACCTGGGAATCAGCTGCCTTGATCCACTTCCATCTTCTTGTGCTCCCTTCACTACCCTGCATTTACCAAGGAATTTTCATAGAGCAAAGTCATTGAAACCTGGCCACATGCTCACATCAGAGCATGGATGAGGGAACTAGTGGGTGAGAAATCAGGTGCTGTGCACACCTCTTTTTCAAAAAATTATGGTCTCCTTTTTTATGAAATTTCCTCTATTTTTAAGTAACAGTGTTTGAAGATTTAATTCATCCTTTGGCAAACAAAAGGATCCTTGCCTATAGCTATGCAGAGGTTTCTTTTCAACTTCACCATTTCTTTCAAAGAGTTAAGTTGTTTTAAAAGTGTCCTTAGTTTAAATCTGTAAAATACTGACTGTTTCTGAGTATTGTGGAAGAACTTCTTGCATTAAGCTTAAAGCTTAATTTAGGTCAGCTCAATATATATTTCAGTAGCCAGATTTTAATACATCTAATGACATTGTAGTTAAAATTTGAGAAATACTTACTTCTGGTAGGACGTAAAATAAATAGATTGCTGTGACTCTTCATATTCTTCCATTTTTATTCTAGTTTCTTTTAAAATCCCAAGCATCTCGGCATTTTAAAGATCACTAATTAGTTTTCTATTTGAAGTTATTCATTGTGTTATTTGATCCAAATGATAATGAAAACTTAGGTGTTTATCTTTCTTTGTATATGGAGATGCTTTCATTGTTTGAAGCCCAAAGCTTGCCACCATGTAAGTGAAACAAGAGAATGCTATTAAAAGTACAAGAATAAAATTCGTATTCCAGTAAAGAGGTATGTTTTAAGTACTTAGGCAGATTATTTTACCTGTTTGTGTCATTTAGCCTACTTTGTGAGTGGAATGCATTATATTTCGAATTAATCTGACAGGATTAGTATGAAAAAAACTTTAAAATAAACAGTCTTTTATCCTTAGAATTAAGATGCACAATTTTTCTTCATGCAATTTCAATTAGAATAATTACTTTAGGAAAGAAATTTGAGTCTTCTATTTTAATTACTGAAAGAGAAGAACAAAATTCAAGGTAGTATCAAAAATGTAAAGCAGTTCCTCCATGTTCTTGATCCCATCTCTGAAACATGTTGATAATACAGTAGAAAATCTTCAGACTTCTTCAAATTCCACCTACACATAAATGTAGAATTGGCCTTTAAAAATACCTTTAGGCTAATTTTCTCAGAGTAAGCTGTGATGTGGCATTGCAGTCTTACAGATTTCTTGTGCAAGTTTTTAAATTTTTTCAGAAATTTCATATGTATTCATATTACTAGCACCCATGTATAATTTTTGCATTACTGGAGTAGTCAGATAGAAATTAAAGATAGTTTTCCAAGTGGTTGCATCAGAGATTAGGATACCATTTATAGAATCACAGAATTGGTAAGGCTGGAAGGGACCACTGTGGGTCATCCGATCCAACCTCCTTACTCAATCAGGGTTATTCTAGAGCACATGGCAAAGGATAACATCCAGATGATTCTTGAATATCTCCAGTGAGGGAAACTGACAACATCTCTGGGCAACCTGTTCCAATGCTCACTCACCCACACAGTAAAGTTCTTCCTCATGTTTGGGTGGAACTTCCTCCATCAGTTTCTGCCCATTGCCTCTTGTCCTATTGCCTGGTACTACCAAGAAGAGCCTGGCTCCAGTCTCTTGGCACCCTCACACCTGGAGTTTTTCCTCCCCAGGTGCAGGACCCTGCATTTTTTGATATTTACTCCATCACATCTCAAAATATATTGGAGTGATTAAAATGAGAAAAAAAATTAAGTTATGTCTTGGTACTCATAAATTAATTTGCTTCAAGGAAGGTGCATTATGATGAGGCCTAGGAAGTGGGAAGTGTGCTTATCTCTGTCTAGGTAAGGTAAAGGGAGTAAAACCAATATTTTATACTGTGGATGAAGGCAGAGAAACAGTTAAAGAAAATGGAACTTTTTTCAAGACCATATCCAATTTCAACAGTACTTAGAGTGTGGGTGTTCATCTGTCAGGAGGATTAACGATGAATTTCAGTTTTTCATCAAAAAGCTCTACTTTCATAGTTCTGGATGGCTCTGTCATGCATAGCTTTCATCACTCTTTAAAGAAAATTTTGTTAAAGGTATTTACTTCACCGGCTTGCAGAGCTGATTCAAGCAGCTACTATTGATTGCCTAGCTCTAAACTAAAAAAACAAAAAAAAAAAAGTATAATTATTTCAGTTAAAATAGCTGCATAAAATATATTTAAACTTATGTGGTGAGAAAAATAGTACAATAGTGCAGTTCCTTTAACCACGACTGACGCCTTCAAAATGGAAAATGTGGGGGGATGCTTTACAAGAGAATATCTTCTGGCTTTCTGGAGGTTGTAAAAGCTATAAGAAGTTGTCGCTAGCCTTGGAGGTAGGAAGGTTTAAAACTGAGCAAGTGCCAAAAATTTTGTTCTATCGTAAGTCTAATTTATTCTAAATTTGTATTTCAGTGTCCAGTTAGCAAACCCATTCTTAATAGCAATTATCCGGGAAATATATTAACTCTATGACTTGTTTATCCTAAGAACTAAATCTACATATTTTAAAGACATTGAGGTGACTTAATACCATACAATATATGCAACAAAGACAAATTATAGTAGCTTTTATTTTAAAATACTATGAACTTGTGATTTTGTGGTAGAAGATGAAGAAACTCTACTACAGCCTATAAGAACAAAGTATAAATGTGGAGAAAGTGTGTTAATCTTCATGTGTTTTTACAATGGGTACAATAGGGAGAAGAACATTTTATGGTGGTGTGACAACTAAAGGGAAGGGGAAAAGAATTACACAGTCACTTCATGATTTAAGATTAGTATATTTTCTTCTGGAGGTTAAATGTTATGGTTTATGACATTGAACTAATGGCCTAGGAGAGTGAATGGAAAATTTGTACAGTTTTCTAAAGTCAGTGGTCTTTGTATCCATTGGTGGGTTAAAAGATGCATTTTTATACTGTTTGAGTACTTCTATCAAAATAAATGTTGCATTTTGGGAGTTAAAATATACCCTGAAAATTGTTTACTTGCTAATAATATCAATAAT
Source organism: Pyrgilauda ruficollis (assembly GCF_017590135.1). Taxonomy (NCBI): domain Eukaryota; kingdom Metazoa; phylum Chordata; class Aves; order Passeriformes; family Passeridae; genus Pyrgilauda; species Pyrgilauda ruficollis. The sequence goes on along the minus strand of NW_024516984.1, from coordinate 7,843,709 downwards.
AACAGACAAAATGCCATGCAATGCTTAACAGATTTCTGAAGAAGCAAAGCAAGAACAGATATTCTAGGATTAAACTGAGTGATAATAAAGTCTTCACATAATAATGGTCTTGCATAACCAAGGACATACTTGTTTTTGATGAGTTATCTGATTAATAATTTGAAAACTGCATATCAAAATCCATAGAAAAATAAATTTTAGCATGCGGAATTTGTCTGTTGTATTTGTGCAATCTTTGGCTGTGTTAACGAGTTTTCTACCTTTTATCTGTGCCAAAAATTAGTAGACATGATCTCCAGTGTCTGCATGGGAATTTGGATCTGGAAATATTGAATTACTGTTATTTAGATAGCATAGTCTTACTTAATGAAATTTAGTCTGAGCGTATGATTAAATACTTCAGGTTCTATCAACATGTTTTTCTTTCCTGTAAGCATTCTAGTTTCCTAACCTGAGTGTTGATATTAGTAAGGTATCTGGAAACTATTTCTGCAGCTATCAGGAAATTCCAAAAGCCAAGCAAAATTATAGATACTTTGCACTAGAGCGATGGACCACTTTGAGCAAACCCCAGACTAGTGCAGTAGAAACTATGCATTCACAGTATGGTATGACTTTTTTCAGGAAGAGTATGTCTTAGTATGCTTTTGAAAGAAAGAAACTTGGATTTGCCTTCAGCTGCAACCTTATTCTTCCATCTTCCTTAAAGAATAAAAATTAAGGATAAACAACAATTCATAATCTTTCTTTTTTTCCTTCTTCTAAGCATGCCTCTTTACTATGATGAATGTCCCTTTTTTTGCTAGCCTATCCATAAAATCAGTGAATGACAACCTTACTCTAGTTTTTATAATTTGCATTGGAATTGTGTATTATTTCAACAAAAGGTGGTTATAGAAAAGGAAGAAGAAATCTCCTTCATTTCACATAAACTATTAGTTTAGAGGAAATAAAGCCTTGTTTGAAAGCAGGTTGGATAATACTCTTTCAGTTAAGAAAAATGCCCATTACTGAAAAACAATCTCACAAGACAAAAAATGCACTTAATTTAGCTTGGAAAATTGAACTAAGCCTTTCAGTTTCATATTTGTGCTTTATTCACTGCAGTGTGGCTGCACGTGGTTTCTAAAGGGAATGCTGAGAAGGGATTAAAACTTTTTTTCTCTTGGTGAAAGCATTTTTCTTTCTTACAAAACACAAGTGCAGTGTACATTTTTCAATTCTAACTTTTCAGTCTTCTTCCTCAGTAAAAAAAACTTCAAAAAATTTAAAAAATTGACAATTTTTTTTTTTTTTTTTTTAAGAATAAGATACACAGCAAATATTCTTAAGAAGATTTCTCTTTGTTTTCTTTTAAATTTCAGACATGGGACACAGAACTGGAGAGATCTGCAGAGTCATGGGCTGAAACCTGTCTGTGGGAGCATGGACCAGCAAGCCTTCTTCCATCAATTGGACAAAATCTGGGGGCACATTGGGGAAGGTAGTTTAAGATACTATTTTGTGCAATATATGAGAGTTTTAAAAATCTAACAAAATTTGCTTGTTAATAAAAGGAAAAAATGGCAGAAGCTACAACTTTTGAATTATCTAATACACTGCTACTGGCTTTCCTAGGTACAGACCTCCAACATTTCATGTCCAGGCATGGTATGATGAAGTGAGAGATTTCACATATCCCCATCCTCATGAATGCAACCCATATTGTCCATATAGATGCTCTGGTCCTGTTTGTACACATTACACACAGGTATGTAGGTGTGCTTGATATTAATCACCTATGGAAAAGAGTGGCAGAGATTTCCAGCTAGGTTGCTGTCTGACAGAGCACACTAAACTTGCAGTACATTCCACAGCACAAAAGCACAGAAAGGTTTTGTTTAGACTCCATAGTTACAAGCACTGGGTATCATTGATAAAGTAAGGTTGTCATACAAATCTTTACATTTCATCCTCTTAAATATCAGCAGGATTGAGGAAAAAGCTCACAAACCCCAGGGTTAAACTGAGTATTACTGCTCATTTTGCATAATCTGGATAGCTCTTCCTATAATATGTTGAAGAAACAGCTCATTAAAAAAAAAAAAAAACCAAAAAAAGTTTTCTTAGATGAAATCCTCAGATCAAACAGTAGTCTTAAAAACCTTGCTTTAACTTCAGGAAGATTTTAAAATTAGTGATAATTTACTTCCAATTTCTGAAATCTGTGTATCTAGCCTCAATTTTTTGAGGGGTACTAGTCATGCTTTCAATGAATGGGAAATACATGATCTTCAAATTATACTATGGTCCACATATAATTATTGATATAACATTGGAAAACTTAAAAATTATTAATTTTTAAACACTTCTATTTACTAGCATAATTTACAATTGTATCTAGTTTTAAAATAAAGTTACCTCTATATTCTTATTTACTGTATATACAACCTGTAATTACATTTACTGTTTCATGTAAGATCAATACATATATACAGCTTTTTTATGGTACTAGGTCTTCACAACAGTTATCTCTTTCAGCTCTTGAATCCTGCTGGATCTACAGATTTGGCTTACCTTGAATAAATAGATTTTCAACACCTGTCATATTTTTATCATTTGAACATTCCAGACTTTGTCATTTTGATTATTTTTGAGATTTGTGGTGAAAGGTGAATAGAGGAGCACAGCCACCTTAGGTTGCAATGACATAAAAGCATATTCATTTAAAATCCATTACTTGGGTCTATTCAGTGTATGAGTATTTTTCTTAATGTTTTTATCCTTTCTTACCTCCTTTTACTGCTGAAAAATATCTGTTGTCTCAGTCCAACCAATCAAAACCCCTCTAGGTCTTTAGATTGTACGGGGAACTCCAGCACATGGGACCATAACTTCTAGCTCAAAATTATCAATTAATTGTGATTCCAAGAACCAGATCTTCAGCTCATGTTTTGTAAATGTTTTGCTACACTTTCAAATACATGCTTAGAGCATTTGTATAAAATTAGAGCCATATTTTTACCACCAAGGTAAAACTTTTCTCTCTAATAAGGGTATAACTGAATGGCCTTTTGACACCTGTAATTAGGCCACTTCAAGCCATTTATAACAGAGGGGAATACGTTACTTTGGTAATTTGAGTTTTGTATTTTGGAGAGTTTTGATTTTAAGTTGATCATCTTTGGTTTTCCTCTTTTCTTTTCCATAGGTTGTTTGGGCTACAAGTAGCAGAATCGGTTGTGCAATTAATTTGTGTCATAACATGAACATCTGGGGGCAGATTTGGCCAAAAGCAGTTTATCTTGTATGCAATTATTCTCCTAAGTAAGTAGATTGACACGCAAAAATATCTTGAGGGGGCAAGATACTTTATAATAGTCCAGGAAATAATCTGCAAGGAAATCAGTCTGAATTATCTGATTTTTGTACCGTTGCAAAATAGAGCCTTCCCTGTTCCCAAACAGCCTTCGGCTGCACAAATACTCTTGTGAGTTTTCTGGTGCTTCAGTTTTCTGGCCTGTATTTTAGTGCATATACAACATTAGAGACTTTTATTATAGTGTGATATTTTTCTGAAAAATAAATGTATCTCCCCACTGTGACTTAAAGGAATGTAAAAGGAAGCCCATGGTTAAGATAAAATTTTATAGGATATTCCTTCTAGGAGAGAGTGGAGCCCATTCTCATGAAGTGGAGGAGTTTAGTCTTATGGTGCTATGCCAGTCTGAAAAGAGATCTTACAGTGATTTATGTCAGCTCTTAATTTTTTTTCTTCATGGACTTTTCAACTAGATCCTATGTATTTGGTGTAGAATCATAGAATCATTTGAATTGTAAAAGACCATTAAGACCATTGACTCCAGCCAGTAACCTAACGCTGAAAAGTCCACCACTAAACCATGTCCATGAGTGCCTCCTCTACACACCTTTTAAATACCTCCAGGGATGGTGACTCCACCACTTCCCTGGGCAGCCTGTTCCAGTGCTTGGCAATCCCTTCAGTGAAAAATGCTTCTAAATATCCAGTCTAAACCTTCCGTAGTGCAACTTGCTTGTACATTGCTTGTAACTTGGGAATATTGGAAGAATGTTACCGTCTATGTGCCTGCTGGTTTTCATAATTTATTTCTTGATATATTAAGTGCTGTTTAATATTAGCATGTTAATATGCTTATTGATTAAGGTATTTTTTGTGCTTTTTTTCTGTAAAGGGGTAACTGGTGGGGTCATGCTCCTTATAAACCTGGGCGCCCCTGTTCTGCATGTCCCCCTAGTTTTGGAGGAGGTTGTAGAGAAAACCTTTGTTACAGAGGTATGTACTATTTCACCATTACAACTATAAACAGGAATAGAAATGTAACTTTTCTTTTGATTTCTTTCCTCACTCTGCTTTAACATAGTGGAATAAAATATATTATGGGTGTTAGTTAGGCCCTACTTTACTATGCTGGATGGGAATATGTACTTGTGATACGTGAGGCTGAGTTTCACCAGAGGGAATGAAGTGCACTGAACTCCTGCTGATAATGCTGATTCAGGGGTTTTTGTACACAAGGATGGAGACTCATTTTATGCTCTTTTTATGCCTTCCTGTAATTACACTGGAAGTCTATGAAGTAATTTGTTTATAGGGAAAAATATCTCAGTGACAAAGACATGTGATGTGTGTGAAAAACCAAGAACAAGAACCAAGAAGACACTGGTAATTAAAGAAAATATCAGCTAGGATGATTATTACTTTACAATTTTTGGAATAGCATTTATAGCATTGAAACACAGCATATTACAAAGCTGCTACTTCTTTTTGTTCTACTCTGTGAACAACTTATTTAGCAATTTTTGTTAATAGCTTCTGAGATTTCATATGGACCACATGAAAGCTGCATGTGTGTACCCAAATAGCTTTCTTATGGTTCTAAGTAAGAAATGTAGATACAGTTATGAGTGTTTCAGAATTATTTTCACTATGTATGAATAGAAGAGCCTCATTTTCAGGTGACTGTTACTATGAAATAAGCTTTAATTGCATGCTATCTATGAGCTTGGTAAAACTTTGCCCATGTGTAACAGAGATTGTCCTTGACCAGTTGGTTTTATGATGGCATGAAGATACGAAAGGAGCATTAAGAGCAGTTTGATACTTCAATTGTGCTACATATGCTGGGAAAAAAAATGTATCACAAATATACTTGAGGTGTTTTATTAATCTTGAGTTCTCCATCTTATGAAGCAGTGGAGAGTTTTCCTTGCTTTCTTCCTTTTGTCCACCATTTTGTGAGAACAAAGCTGTTTTACTGAAACATGGTAAGGGATTTACATTCCACACTGATTCCATTTTTCATCTGAGAGATTTTTTTTTTTGCCCATTTTCTGAAACAGAGGATTCAGAAAGGCCTTATTCCCCCCATGAACCAGAAGAGGAAACAAATGAGATTGAACGTCAGCGATCCAAAGCCCAGGATGCAACTGTGCAAAGCTGGCCAAGAACACATCAACCTTCAGCCTCCACAGGCACTGACGACAGTGAGAAAAATGAAGTGATAAGCACGCAGCAAATGTGTAAGGAATTTACCTGATTTGCAAGTGGTCAACAAAATTGAATTATCTAGTATCAAATTCATTACAGTGAATTTGCTTTTTGCTTGTTTTAGCTCAGATTGTTTCATGTGAAGTAAGGCTAAGAGATCAGTGCAAAGGAACAACTTGCAATAGGTATGGTAAATTTTACAGTTATCATTTTGAGATTTTTCTGAAAGGCTATATTGTACTTGAGCTGGAATATTTCCCCTTTTTGTAATCCCAGGATTTAAAACCAAGTTGTATTTAATTCTCTTAGGTATGAATGTCCTGCTGGTTGTTTGGATAGCAAAGCCAAAGTTATTGGAAGTGTACATTATGAAATGGTAAATACTTTTAAATTAGATTTTGTACCAGTAGAGTGTTTGATGAAATGTCTTTTCTGTTGGCATACTAGTTAAAATTGTATTAAGAGTGGATTTTGAGGATGTCAGCATTCACCAAAACTAAAAGCTCACACCAAATGTTTAAGAAAGCATCAGATGATATAAATTTGCATCTGCTATTCTGTGTATACTATACAAACGTACTTCATACTTATACATACACAGAAGTAGAATTTTTATGCCCACATATTTACATGCAAATATGTGAAGGTGTGACTAAAGGAGGAGTACAGCAATGTGTGAGTATGCTTGTATAAATTGTTTCAGTAAGATGGACCTGCTTGTGTGTAACCTGAATACTAGCTGAGAGTATATCATTTACTCTGTAGAATGGGAAAACAGTATAGGAAATGACAGCTACTGTGAACAAGTGTACTGTAAGTGAGAATAGTTTATATCTGACTAAGGCAAAGTGGTGGTTTATTTGCTTGAAATAACACCTTCATGGACCAAGTCAAACATAAAAGACTCTCTACCAAGTTTTTAATGACAGATTGTAAGTAAAACCTGTTTTCTTCTGACATGGATCTGCTTTTCCTGCTCTGTTTTTCAGCAATCCAGTATTTGTAAAGCTGCCATACATTATGGCATCCTAGACAATGAAGGCGGTTGGGTTGATGTGACTAGGCAAGGGAGGAAAAATTACTTTATCAAGTCGTACAGAAATGGTGTTCAGTCAATTGGGTAAGTTTTTTCTTAAAATTAAAATGTATGAAAAAGTTTTCATCTGTTTATTTTTATTTAATTCAAAATATATCACGTTTTTAATAACATTTTGCTATGCTTTTTGTCATAAAGAATATGAAAATTCTATAAAAAGGCATGTGGATATAGAGATATTGTATGCATTCTGAAACTTTAGCCAGTGTTTAATGGTGGACAGAGAGTAGGTGTAATAGTAATGTGAAAGAAGGTTAAATAATTTACAGAATGACTTGGGCAGTAAGTTAGTGTTTGTAATTAAAACTGTTGAGAGTATTCAGTTAATTAATTGATGAGACTATATATTTATTGTCAAAAACTAGCACATACTGGCAGATTATGTTTTTTGGACATGGACGGAGCAATCTATGACAGTTAACAAAGCAATAATATTACAAGTTCGTGTTTGTAAATGACCCTCTTGCAGTGTGCATGTGGAACAAGAAGAAAAGACATCTCTTCCTGTATGCTTCAGTAATTTCATCACAGTTCCACAGTTTACATATGACATTTTTCACAAATATTTTGCACGATTTCTACATTGGCCAGTGATGGAATAATATTCCATACTGTGGAAACTTAGTTTGGAGGTATACTGCACTGCTGAGGTGCCTTCCCTAAGACTGGTATGGGAAACAGCTCCAAATACTTGTAGATATGCTAAAGAAAAACCCAGAAAAGCAACACATAGAAATGGAGAATGTTTGGCTGTTTCATATATAATTATCCAATGATAGAAAGACATCAATATTAATATATTTGAATCTAAGATATTACTGGTGGTTGCAAATTATGCTTCACTGTGTCGTAAAGTATTTTTCGGAGCTTTACATTGATGCCTTTATTTCTGTCTATACTTAGTACATGTGTAATAGTGGTATGTGTGTAGCTCAAAGAGCTGAAAGAAAACAGGATTTTTCTGAGACATATTTGGCTCACATGCAAACCTAAGAGTCAAGGACATAGGTAATCATCAGTGGCCGTGCTCTCACTCTGTGCTGTTCAAAAAAATGATACAGGCTATGACACCAACAGGTATGTCTAAGCCAGCATGGAGAGGAGCATTGACATGGTAGACCAAATTCAGTGGCCTATAATTTGGGCTACCAGGGTAGCGCTTAAGGCATTGATATCAATCAGTTTCTTTGGATCATCTGATGACTGGACTCTGGTTTGATGTACCTTCCTAAAAAATGAAGATACAGGCAAACATTTCTCTTTTTTACTTGCTTTGATACAAAGACAGAAGTAGATCTTGATTATATCAATGCTAACATATGAAGAGCCAGCTTGCTTACAAATATAGGAGTAGATAAGCTGTAAAAAACTTTTTAAACTGGAACAAATTGATTTCCCATCAGTTGAAATCTCTGAGTTTCTATGCTATATGAGAAAAAACTGTATGATTGTCCAGCCTACAGAGTGTATTTAGCACCTATTCTCTGAGAATTGGAACTCAGGGGAAGTTATTTTGGTTGTTTGCCAAAGTTTCAAACCTTCAAAAGGCCCATCAATAAGGCAGGGGATGCCTTGCAGCTACCTGACTCTCACCAGTGTATGTAGATGGAGCTTTGCACAAGCTACTATTTAATCTATTCAAGAATAGATTAAATAAAGTGGATCTCGCCTATACTGTGTATTGCAAAACAGAATACAGAATACAGAAAAGTGTCAGGGAAGCATACAGCAAGTGTCCTAATTTTCAGCTCCTTGGATTTCTTATCAGGATAGCCAATACCAATGTTTTTTCAGCTGTTGGATTTTCTTAGGATATGGTACTGTTCTGAATATCTCAACAAGCTAGTGAAAAATAGAATACATATTCCTACATCAGTGTTTGACAGTGCTGGGGCAAGAGAAGTATGAGCTACATCAGTGAAACTAATTGGAATCCAATAAATGAGCAATGTGCCATTGATGAGTCAGACAAGTAAATAAACTGACGCAGGCAAACAGTGAGATCTACAGGAGCAATTTGCTCTAAATCTAAATAGGGAATAATTTCCTTGGTTTGTTGTTATTTCTGTTTGGTTTTTTTTTTTTTAATAAGTAACTTTATGGGTGCCAAAGGCATCCTCAGCTTTTTTGTTGCAGATGAAAAATACCATAATCAGATGCATATCCTAGGAGTCAAAAGAGGAGGAAAATAGAAGATGGGGGGAATAAAATAGAAACGTTCATCAACTTGTAATGAAACAAAATAATCTATGTACCTGACTTTTTATAACAAGAGGAAGCAGGTACATCTGAGTGCCATATAATTACATTAATTAGGTTTTTAATGATGCTGATGATAACAGGAGATTCAAGATCCAAAAGTAAAATAGGATCTTTTACTTTTGAAACATTTCAGGAAGGCTGTGAGGAGAAACTCATCTCAGTGTTGGAATTTTTTATAGGAATGAACCTTTAGCAAAAGGTGAATGAGCTCTTCAGATAGATGAAAGCTTCTGAGCAACCACATGCTGCATTATGAGAGACCAATATATTGCTTAATTGGTTCCTATCACAAGTTCTCTTTGAAAATTAAACTCCTGAAAATGTTTAACACGCATTTTGAAACACATTTGCTGGGAGTACAAAGTAGATGTGTCATTACAATAAATATATTTCCAACTGGGGACAAGGGGGTGCAGTGAGTAAAAACTGTTTGGGGACATTCTCTTGGGTTTACTTCCATATTTTCTAATAGAAACTATTCTAGCTAAAAGAAATCACTGAGATATGTTATTTACTGATAATTTCTAATATTTCTTCTTCAGAAAATACCAATCTGCTAACTCCTTCACTGTCTCTAAAGTAACAGGTCAGTATTTATTTCTTACAAGCTCAGAACTGCTGTTTTTTCTAAATAGTAAACATTTACTTGTTTGTGTTTTATTTTCTTCAGTTCAGGCTATCACCTGTGAAACCACAGTGGAACAACTGTGCCCATTTCAAAAACCAGCCTCACACTGTCCGAGGTAAAATTCATAAAATGTTATTAATTTAAAGTGCTGCTCTATTTTCTGCCATTTAATAATTATTTTAAGTCATCTTAAGTTGTTGAGAAAGGTGACAACAGTAGCTGTAAAAATGAAGTAAAAAATGTTCAAATGATATTTTAGTCTTTGGTCTCAGTAGAAGGCAAGGTAGGTAAAGATGATCTGCAGGATTTTTCATTAAGAAAATCTCTTTTTCTTTCACTCATTAAGATCCTGTTGCTAATCTTAGTGAAATCCTTACACTAAAGACTGTGAATAAAAGTACATTTTTATTTTTCTTTGTCCATTATTATATATATGCACCTTGGGCAAAGTACACTTTATTTCAATTTATTTACCTGTAAATCAGATACAATAGAAGGATAAAATTCAGATAATTATCATAGAAGTTACCAATTTGCTTGGGAGTTCTGCAGAAACTGGATTTTAAAAAAAATTTGAAATATATCTGGTTAAGGTAAGGCCTGGTCTGCAGGTTGGCTTTAAATATCTGTGCCATTTCTTTGAAGCCTGTGTTTTAACTCTTTGAAAGGCTCCTGTACCGCAATATTTTGACAAAAGAATTTGGTAACAGTTCTTAAAACCATAGATGAGTCAAAGGTAAATACACCGGAGCATGACTTACCACAAATTAAGCTGGAGATATCCACAGGATTACTTTCATAGCAATCCTACAGCCAACACAGGAAACAAGTACAAAGCCAAAACTGCTAGGAAAACATCCTTTCATGTAGCACTTGGGTCCATGGACTTACTTGGTGTTTGGCTATGACTCCTGGCTTTCTAGCTGGAAGATGTGGAGAATTAAGCTAAGGACTGGAACACAGGAATGGATGGGTACAATCTCCTATATGTTTCTTTTTCTTTTCATTATTAAGAACTAAAGCTAGCTTCATTAAGAGAAAAACATGTTTTTTCTTTAGGAAAATTAAAGAATAAGTACAAGGTTTAAAATGACAATTCTGATGTGTCAACTTAAGGAACTTCACAATAGCAGTGATTCATTCAAGATTCCGTGCATGCTCTTCATTCTGAAAATGTAGTCTTGGGAATTACAAGAAGTAGTCAGTCATGGCATTGATTACACAACCTCATTTTTCCCTCTTACTCCCAACTCATAAATCAGCAGGTCTTCAACAGGCTTCTTCAACTTCTTTCTTCCTTCTGACAAAAATATCTTTCCTGACTCTTATCAGCATGTTTTAGTTACCCATCTGGCAAGACTCTAGCATGCCCAAGTGATTTGACTTCCAAATATTGATTGGAGCCTGGATAACATTTTAGAGAGGAACACTTGCCCAGGGCTGTCCCATATAGGGTGGCTCAGTTTTTCAAATGAAGTAGCTCAGAATAGACCTAGAGTCAGCTGATGGTTCTTGCTTGTAGCATATCAACAGTTAGCAAATAAAATGCTGACACCTTTTGTACTACACTTAGTTTGCCACATGGTTTTCCTGTGCATTTTGAAGGCATAGAAGATGTGAATCACAGAGAAAATTTTCCTCAAATGTTAACAAAATGTAGTTAATAAAGACAGTGTTTGTTTTAGTAGGTTTCTGACCTCCCAGGATCAGCTAGGAGTTTCACTGTTTTCCAAGAGTTTTCGTTCTAGCCACATATGCCAATGCTCAGTTTCATTATAAGTTGCTAAATTGGCTTGTGTCACCAGGTCATCAGTATCAAAGCAGGTCCTCAGTCACATCTGCCTCTTCAGAGAAGGTATCTGACTGTACATTTTGTATAGGGCACTTAGATAAATTATAGAATAATGAACAGGCTTTCTTCTCACTGACTTTTCTACTTGCCTCACATATGTTTAACAAGCATACCATCTACTTATTCAAAGGAAAGAAGACCAGACTTGTTAAAGTATGATTTTAAGCACTTCATATGAACTTCAACACATCAGCAATGCTTTCAGTTGTATGGTCAAAGCCTCGCAAACTGACAGGTTTTAAATAGCATTATGGACCCATATGTATAGACAATCAACTTGATTTATACTTAATAATGCTGTCATTGAGCATGATATATTAATCCTCTGATACTCTTCCTAACTGTATGTGGTTTTGTTTTTGATCTTTCAGGGTGTATTGTCCTCACAACTGTATGCAGGCAAATGCACACTATGCTCGTGTAATTGGTACACGAATTTATTCTGATGTAAGTATAGGGATTTACATTGTGTTATAAAATGAGACATAAAATTCCATGAAAAAATTGTAATGTAACTATAAGATAGAATATTGATATACAGTTTTCCTCCATATGATGATTTTTTTACAAAAAAACCCCTTTCTTTTAAAAAATTCTTTTTCAGAGGCTTCCATTTCAGTTAGCAGTAGTCAGATGTCGAAGATACGGAAAATTATTTGGAAACTCATTATAGGCTTTACTAGGCTCTTGACCCATACTTTAAATTATTTTTAACAAAATTCACACTCTTCAATATTTGTCCAACATTACCAGTGTATACTCATTTAAACCCTTGCATTTCAAATTCTGATGCAACCATAACTTCTATCAGACTATACAAAAAATATTGATCTTAAAATAAATGTCTACATTCTCATTACTTTGAATATTTATTTTCTGTGTGAATAGCTAAGTATTTACAACAGAGTGATATATTTGTGTAAAGTGTCTCACACCATCATATTATTTTAACAGTCTTTTTTTTGTCATTCTGTTTGCTAGTCAACTTTTTTTCCCTGTCTTTTCTACAGCATGTTTATTTCTGAGGTGGGTAGAAAGTCTGAAAAGAGATTTCTAATTTAAGCCCCTCTTTTGTCATGTCTCTATGAAGAAGCCAGGGTATAGTAGCAGAGAAAGCAGTTTGTATTTTTGGCAGTAAATTGTAGTTTAACTGTCTTATGTATGTCATAAAGAGTAGTATGGCAACCAGTTGGGTCAGATGATGATTTTCACTACTTTTCAGTTCTTTGAAATGTGTGAAAACAATATGTGAATATTTACTCTTCAGCATTATAAAACTAGCTAATGTCCATTGACAAGACATATGTCACCTGAGTGTCTTGTCCTGAAAACACTCTTGTCCCTAAGTAGTGTCATGGGTGTGAGTAGTATTCCCAGTTCAGAAAGATAATTGATTTGTGAACTGGATCCTTAACATGCAGGGCATGTTAAAAGGGGCAGTGAAAATAGATTCAATGCAAGTCCAGATCGTGGAAGATTATTTTCTTTCAGCTCTGTGGTTGCAATTAAGGGCTACAGACAAAGTTTCCCAGTGAGTTAGAAGAGACTGCTGTAGGAGAAAGATGTGCTTGTGTTTAACCTTGACAGCGTGAAATCTCAGATTATGTATTTTTGAATGAATTCAATGAAATTTACATTGAATATGTATTTTCTTTGGCTGAGAAGTCCTAGGTGACTTTAATTAGTGATATAGAGGTACACTTTAACATTATTTCAGGTGTACTATCTCGTTATTCATCTTCATTATGTAGAAATGTGTGCAGCCATACTGCTTTTACGAAAGAATGGATATGCATGCAAGTGAAAAAACAGAGATGGGAGTCTTCTTATCAACTTCACATGCTATCAGGATAGACATTTACACTGAAGGTGCTGTTCTAGGTTATGTTTTCAGTAGTTTTTAGTACAGAGAGTATAGTGGTAAAGGAGATAAACAGGTGTCTGCAGAGCAGAATTCGTTTGAATTTTTCGGTGTGTCTGCCTTACTTCTTCCAGGGGCTAGAGGCCACAAATGTCTTTTATCTAAAGTGTTCTATGAAGTTGTATAATTTTATACCATTTGAGCACTTAGGTTGTACTAATTTTTGTTTCAGTAACCACATATACAAATATTCCCTGAAACTTTTGCAAGTATTCATAATTCTCTATGATGGTAAAATATAGAGAATATTATGTAGAAAGCTATTAAATAGATCCAAATTCCTATGATGGTATGTTAAAGATACTTGTGATTTAAATGCCTTTGTAGAGTAATGCTGTGCTATTAGATACTGGTATTTGTTGAGTATCTGAAGAAGGAAAATAATTAACTTGGTATTCAGATCCCGTGACCTGTTAAAAATACTAACAAACTTAGGAGTGTTCACAACACAGTAATGCTGCATGAAATGTTCTAACTAACTTTAAAATACTGCCTTATACATCCTTTGGAATTTCTTCATCAAAATTAAAGGAACAACCGTAAAACTTTTGGGAAAACTTTGAAGTTTTCCCGAAAGTGACACCAGGATGCTGATGTATACCACAAATAATATGCTGAAATTTGTGACAGACATAGTGAAATCATGTTTTGCTTAAATCAACAGGAGGCTTGCCTTTGTGGTTCAGGGAAGTGTGATCTGGATGACATAATATTGAGCACAGGAAATACTGTGACATCACTACTGGAATCTGATTCCATTTAGATGCATGTCTAATAGTATCATTCCAAGAAAATGAGAAGTTATTGAGAGATAAGGCCAGATAATACTTGTAAAAAAAGATATTCTGTATATGTTTATAAAACTATAGGTATCTATTCATAGCTATTCCTACAAACAAGTTCATAATTATGAAATTATACTCATGTAATTGTTCATTTATTCAAAAACTATGTGAATTTGTTCTCCAGTCTCATCTGGAATGTAGCATCAGACTCTCAGTTTATTTTCATCTGAAAATAGCCTTTGAGCTGGCCTCATGAACCTCTGTCTTCTGACCTCTCCTTTTTCACATTTTCCATTCAAGTGTCTTGCCATCATTTTGAAATGTTGTGCATTAGCCCAGCCATACTTGATTGGTCCAGTTGTGGTGTCAGCCCTAACAATGGCCCCATCCTTTGCTGGAGATTGTTTCCAACAAGCAGTCAGCCTGCTCTGTCAAAATCTCCATCTCTTGACTTTTCCTTTCCTTTTTACTTGACTAGAAACTTCCAAATAATGTTGGAACAGCCACCACATCTTAGCCATCCTCAAATGTAATTATGAAACCCCTATGTCATGATGTAAATGGTGAGGGTACATTTTGGTTACTATTATAGAGGTGAAAAAGCTGATCTTTCTTTTCCCCAGTTGTACCTCCAGCCTTTTTTTATATCTCCAGTGGGAACTGAAAACAAAGTTACTGCTGTGTTATTGTACTAGGAATGAATAGAATGAATAGTTTTCTTCTAGTTCTTCAGTGTAGTTAATTGCTTGTAAATATCATCTTTTATTTCTTCTGACTGTAATCCTGTACTGGAGAGGCCATTATTCCCCCTGGGTATTTGAAATAGCACATGATCAGTCTACTCTTTAGTTACTCCACGGTATGGATAAATAAGGCTTGCTATAATCTTAACAATAAGGCATCTATTGGTGTTCAGGCTATAAAAAACGTTTTGCAACATTGGGAGGAGGAAAAATACAGAGGGGTATAAATGGCATCCTTTCTGGCATGTTCAAAAACTGCGCCCAGCAATGTGGAAATAAAAACTCTAAAGCATCTTTGCAAACAATTATTTGCATAAATTATTTCAGATCTTTACTGCTTTAAATATTGCAACGTTAACAGACAAACTATGTATGAGTGAACCTGGCAAGTCCTGTGCTTTGAATGAAAGTAGAAAAATCATTGCTGTTTTAAATTCCTGATTTCATATAGCATTGAGGTTGAAAATGACTATGATAACATATATAAATTATTCCAATTATAACTGGAAGAAGTGCAGTTTATTGTTTAAATCGTGGTCTGTTTGAAAACTTTTCCCACCAAAAATACTTGTCTCTAAGTGGAGATACACTGAAGCTGGAACTGCACTTTGCTATGCTGTGTTTTAAAGATTGGGACCTACCTTCTGGAATATCTAAGTTTCATTCTTCTGACAATTATTAAAATGCTGAAAGAGTAATAGAGTACTGCAAGTTTAAATCAATTATTTAAATTAACGTTATCAAGATGGTCACTGAGAAATCCTTCTGTGGATATTGTTTATTCCTCATGGGTTAATAAGGGAAATTCGTGACCAGAAAATAGAGTTTCAAGCAGCTATAAGTGCTGTTAACAGAGAACTTTCATTTTAGACCTCTGTCTTCTGTCTGATGTTCACATTATACCCTTCATCTAATTAGCTTTTAGTATTTACCCATGCCTGGATAGAAAACTGTGATGCTTCCTTTAATCATGAATCATTTTACTAATGTTCGAGATTTTGGCTGTAAGATCATTTAGTTTTGAAAGGTTGAAGAATTCAAACATCTTCCTGATCTTTGAACTCAAATAGCCTGAAATAAATTATTTTTGCATCATGGTGAAAGTGATCTGAAATCTCTTTCTGAATTCCTATAAAATGGCCTAATTCCTAATGAAGCTGGTTTAAATATCATAAGACTAATAAAATTAGTCATGCAATAAATATAACTATTTTATGTTTCCTTGGTTTAAACACCTGTATTTGTCTTCTTTTAAAAAATGGTGAAATGAAAGGATGAATGCAAAGCTAATCTGTGTCTTCACTCCCCAGATCTCCAGTATCTGCCGGGCAGCAGTGCACGCGGGTGTGGTCCGCAACCAGGGCGGCTACGTTGATGTGATGCCAGTGGACAAAAGAAAGGTCTATGTGGCTTCCTTTCAGAATGGGATATATTCAGAAAGGTACAGAGCCCATCTGCAAAAGTTACACTTTACTCTTGGCCTCGCTAAGGTTCTCAGTCTTGCATTGTGTCTGCTTGTACCTGGGCAGTGCTGGAAGCCAAACAAACGGGCCACAAGGGGCGATTTACAGGGCTTGTGTAACAGCAGCTGCGCTGACTCTGGAGAAGCTGTGCTGCTGGAGCTGCCTGCCTCCTCTAAGCTCGTGCAACATTACCCTGAAAAGCTGCTTATGAAATAAAACAAACCTCTTGTTTGCTTTGCTGGTTCTGTTGCAACTAACACAATAAGAAAATTGCAGCTACTCCTTTGAGGATTTTTTAAAAAATTAACATTAATGATGCAGGTTCCTTGGTTCCTGATGAACTGTTCATTAGTGATTTACATGGTATCGAACCAGTGATCCTGGATCATACTTAATACTCACAAACATTGAAATTCACAATCATTTAAACATATTTTTTATGTTCTTTTTAAATAATTTGTTGTTAACAGTGTTTTTTGAAAGACAGGGAGATGCTGTGAAAGTTCACTGCTTGTATTGAGTGTATTTGTGCATTGTGTGATGATAACACGTGGCTATATGTTGCAGGTTTAATTTAATCCCTGAAAGGGTTCTCCCAGTTCTAAAGAAAGAAAGAGAAATCACTTTTAAAACATTGTGCCACTCTTTTTGTCCTGTAAAGCTAAAAATGTTTCTTAGACTAAATATTATGGTTACCTAACCAGACTATAGCCTTTCTGAGAAATTTGAGTGGGAAAAAAGTGTCAAAAATTTTCTGTAGAAAACTCAGAAGTAGGAAAATATTGAGTATTTTTGTCTTGTTTTTAATTGTGGGTAGGAGAATGTCTTCTGTCTTTCTCTTAGACTATTCAACAATTCTGGAAGCTTGTGAAAATAAAGATTTTCTTTGCTCAATGGATGACTGATTTTACATATTTTTTGACTTTTCTCTGTGATCATCCAATTCCCTTAGAGTGCTTCCTTACTGACACTTTTACTCTCAGTGTAAATATTCTTGAGTAGAGAGGCAGACAGGAAGAATATTGCAAATTTGATCATTACTTATACTTTATTATACATATTAGATATTGTCTATAAATATAAATTTAAAATATGTATAGATACACATATTAATCACCTTGGTAAAGTTTGGGAGGTCAGAAGTTTGGAAAAGAGTCACATACAAGTTTTCTGCAAAGCAGAAATTATGAATTCTGATGCTGTTGCAGCCAACCTGTTCCACTGTGCCTTTCCTTGATTCCACTCCATTTCCCTTTCCTTCCCAGATAATCTTCAGGCAGGGTTGTCTAAAGAAAAAACAATGGACCATTAAATAGGATGTGCTGGTCCAACTTTTAAGGCAAAAATACTTATTTTATCAACATTTCATTGCAATTGGGTATTTTTGTTTCTTTTCTTTGAAAGCCAGATACTCATCCATTCAGAAGGCATTCCCTTTGCTTTTGTTAGACATTAGGTCTCTGCAGAAATCTATTATTCATTGTATAAGCAACTAACAAACAAGTGATCTCCTAGGTCTGCAAGTTCTCTCCAAATACAGTTGCTAGAAGAGTAAGAGTGACATGTATGTTTTCTCTATTTCCAAAACACTTTTAGCATTTTGCTTCAGTTCTTTAAACCACAGTCCCTCATCACAAAGGATGACTATTGAATTTTTCTATGTTGTATTTTGTTCCTATCAAACTTTTTGGGAAAAAAATTCTAAAATTTATGTAGTTTTTATTTGCAGCAGTTTTAAAGAAATCCTAGATAGATGAATTTAGGAGTTGTCACAAGAAGTGCTGCAGGACACTAGAATTTACAATTGAAAATTTTAAAAAGTTGTTATTGGAGTGTTATCGTCTTAAAATAACATAAAAACTGTTTTTATGTTTCAGTTTACAGAATCCTCCAGGAAGCAAGGCTTTCAGAGTATTTGCTGTTGTTTGAATCTAGCAAGTAAAACACACAACAGGCAAGTGAAGCCCGAGCACTTGGAAAAGATTAATACAGGCCATTTGTTGTGATTCCTAAAATTTGTATAAAGCTGTAACATTGTTGTACAGAAGATGTATACTGCTTTCCACCAACAAATTTAAGTTACATATAAATCTTAATGAAAAAAATCTGTAAAAATAAACATGGGAGAAAAATTCATTTGAAAATCTATAATGATATATAACATTACTTTGAATCCTGTGTTAAATATTGCTATATTTTCTTAGCAGTTACTCCTATACAGTTAATTCAAAGCTCATAAATGTTCTTTGTTTTCTTCATCTGAATATATTATTGTATGGTGCTTTATATATGCCACTAACAGTAACCTTAAAACTATACCAGAGGGAGGCCTGAGTTTTTATTTTCAATGTACATAAAAGAAGTCATCCCAATATTTTGATAAAATAAATCATGCCTTAAAGTAAAATAAATACATATATAACTTTTTGATTTAAAGTAGCATTAGCTATGAAAGCATCAATGAAGAGGCTAGATTGTTCTCAATTTCACACTAATCATAACAAGTAAAAATACCTATTTTGAAATAAATTGGGATAAAATCATAGAAAATATAGGAAGAAGCCCTAGGTCATGCTAGCATGTTTTCCTCCGAAAAATTCTTAAGAGACTGGGCCATTCATGTCTATTATTTTTAAAATAGATTAATAAAATATTTATTGGATGCTGCTAAGCTCTTTATTTCAAACAGCCATAATTCATTATGGCCCAATTCTTCACAGATATCCCACTGTTTTGGGATGGGTGTGTGAAACATATATAACCTTGAAGGATCTCATAAAATCTTTGTATTGAGAAGTGCAGTAACCGGAAATTAAGGAATAAGCTTGAAGTTCTGCACAAACACGTGCTTTACTTTTGCCATGTGATTCCTTCAATTTACCTAAATTTGGGTTCACAAAAAATGTAATATTGTACAAATCCAAAACAATTTGCATGCTTATAGCCTTGAGCTGTACATGTTATCAATATGCTAAACATTAATATAGGAGTAAATGTTCAAAAAACCAAAGAAAATGGTAACAAAGGCTAACCTTGCTCCTTGTGACCTGGCAAATACTCCTGCAGGCCAGGAAGTATAGTGGCACGAAGCCCAGTGACAATTATGTCATTTGTTGCTTCACAATTTTAAAGAATTCATTTATGATGAACAGCTTGATACATTAATTTTACCATATTATGGTATATGAAGAACATGTAGTGGTGATACTATGTTTCTTTCTATGAAAAGTGTATTGGTGCTTTAAGACTGAAAAGCTTTTAAACTTTATTTTTGGTATATTTTGTTTCTGTTGTTGAATTTATTTCACTGCAACGTGTAAACTTATTCATATTCTTCATATTTCAGAACATTATATTCTGCCTGCTCTTTTGCTACATGTACTACCTCATGTAGTTAGGCAAGCTTTGTTAGTTTTTTTAATCAGTTTTGAATAAAATTAATTTACATTGTAAGAATACATTTCATTGGTGGTTTTTTTTTTTTTTTGGTCCTGATTCAAGAGAAAAAATGTAATAGCCACCCTGAATATTAGCCTTTGTTTGTTTTTCTGACCTAAACATTGCAAGCAGCCATAATCTGAGGTTCTAAAACTGTAAAGGGAGTTTAGACCTAAAACTTTCATTAATTGCATCAGAAGTCTTATGGATAAATCTCATTTCTTCAAGTTTTGACCAGGGTCAAATCGATGAGGAAGACTAAGAGTCTTTTATGTACAACC
Source organism: Pyrgilauda ruficollis (assembly GCF_017590135.1). Classification (NCBI taxonomy): domain Eukaryota; kingdom Metazoa; phylum Chordata; class Aves; order Passeriformes; family Passeridae; genus Pyrgilauda; species Pyrgilauda ruficollis. The sequence goes on along the minus strand of NW_024516984.1, from coordinate 7,823,731 downwards.
CTATTTTTTTTCTGCAAGTAGTGGCCATTGAAAGAAGCTTTTATATAGATTTTGCAATACTGGCATTAACCATTTCTCAGGATTGAAACCAAAGTACAAGTTCCTGTGCAACAGGGCATGGGTTTACCCTTGGGGCCATAACAATAAAATTAGTGCTTGGTGGGAGGGGAAAGAGAGCTCCAACATTCCATGTGTGAATAATTGCTGTAAGCAGCTCTACTAATCAACACAGTGACAAGAAGAAAGTTACTCACCACCCTTTATCCTCACATATTCCATTGCTCAAATTTTTGGAGTTCTATTGCTTTCCCCCATGACTATCCTGTTCTTATCTAAATATTCCAGCTAACACCAACTATTTGAGAAACTTTCTTCTGTATTTACTGTAAGTAATAAGTCAACGAGGAGACATTTCCAGAAAGTTGTAGAGTGGCAGATACACTTTGGTATTTCTTTCTGCAGCAGAAGCAACTGTAGGCCAGATGCTCACAACAAATTCACACAAAGCCCAAAAGAATAACTAACAGTATTAGAAAACTTGGCTGATGAACAAAGCATACAGAAAATTCAATTTTTGACTTTAGTGAACTTGGGACATTTACGCATAGTACTAGCTGGACATGAATTAAGGAAACTTAAAAAATATTTCCTAAAATGTGGATGCTGAGGAATTTTTATTAAAGGGTTCACATACTTTGTTGTGTCTTGATTTCTGCATAGAGGACTGTCTGATCGAAAAATTTTGCATAAAGTGATTTGAAACCAAACTTGAAACACAGGTTGGGAGAACCTTTGTGTAAGTTTACAGCTTTTTAATTGAAGAAATAGATTCAAGTTGTATGTAAATGTCAAGAGTGTCAGCTGTCTATGGGTTCTCAGTGGATTTGAAAGAGGAAAATAACATCAGCTTTTTTTCATGTATTGATAGATATGTTCAGGACAATGCATGACCCTTTACTTCATATGGCAGAGATGTAACCAAGGTACTCACATTAACAGTGTCTTCTGTGTGACAATTGCTTTTGAAGTATGTTTTGAATTTTGTTTAAAAGCCAGATAACCCAGATTCCTGTGAATACACAAGGGAGGGTTTATTTCCTGCAATTTCTGCAGTCATACAAAGGGCAAGATTTAGAAACATAAATATTTGGAAGTTACAAAGATTATTCATACAGTGCAATATTCCGTTCAGAAATGTATATAAATACTGTATGAAATACTGTACAGTCACACTTCTATGGCTTAAGGGTTTTTATAGCATCTGTAGAACTCTAGGGAATTATACAAGGAGTGAAAAGCCTGAAGATTTTTTGTTTCATTCAGTGCATAATATGTATCTTAGAGAGCTTTAGATATACAAATGACAGCACACTTTAACACTCAGAAAATTGCATATGATTTTATCAAAACATGCATTGTGAATATAGGAAAAGAAGCCATGCTGTCAGTCTTAGCTTTAGCCTGCCTTTGCTGTCAGAAATAAATGATGGAGATAGTATTTTATATATGGTCGTTATTTTTATTATTGATATTGTTAGTAAAGCAGAAGTCCTTGACATGACAAGTGAAAATACAATATGATGTGATTCCTGCTCCATGTTAGCATAAGATGATAATGTGACACCTGGAATTTGCCATCGGCTGTTCAATGATCTGTGCTGTCTTGTTCATCTCAGCCTGTTTGCTGGGAGACAGATTCCTACATCATTAAACCATCACAGCATTTTGTAAAAAGTGCTAATAATGAGTGTTAAATATTCAGAAGCTAGCAAAGCCCCCCAGTCAGACCAGCTTAGTATGGTAAGGCACAGGAAAATAGAAGAGACGAAAGGAGGAAAGTCAAGAACATGCAACCAAAATGGCCATGAAGCTCCTATGTGTTACTATCGGCATCAATTACTGCAGTAATCACCCCAGTTATTCAATACAATATCTGCCCCCAGTGCTCTATCCAATATTGGTTTTGTCTTTGCTAACAATGGGGTTAGTCTCTGAGGGTTGGCAGCAAAGCTGTTGGTTACAAACTGAGATACGCCGGCCAAACAACACTTTGTCTTAGTAGGCACAGAAAAGATTTCAGTTGCCAATATCAGTAACTCTTGGGCTTTTAAATCTCCAATTTTATTTTAAACCATAAGCATTTATAACAATATTAGCAATAATATTGAAATTTAATATGAAGTCTGGTTATGCAGTTTAAAAAACTTTATTTGATGTGTTTGCAGTTATTTTTGAATGAATGATTTTCTATGACAATATCCATAATAAGAGTATGATCTTAAAATAAATGCAAGAACTTGCCTTTAGATTTGCTCACGTATCTGCAAGCTGAGAAACTCATAAGACTTTGTAGTAATACTAATTATTTTTAGGATCCTCAAGAAATTAGAAGTGCTAGGAAGTAGTAGGGCTTCCAAACAGCCTACACAGTTTGAAAAACAAGTACTTCAGAGGCTTAATTATTCACTTAGGCTTCTTTATATGTAATGTAAATAGCAATCTGGCTCTGACTTCTTATAAATTGCTGCTACTGTACATCTCAAAGATAAATGGGAAACAGTTGCTAAATAAACCTCCCTGTAGTCAGTTCAATTTTCATTCCATATTTATCTGTTAAAATCCATCTGTTTCTTATTGGTGGTTGTTTGCCTACTGAAGATCATGTCCTCTGAATAAGTATTTCTTTCATTGTGTCAGAACAACTCCAAGACCTTTGAGGCTGCAGGCTGCACTGAACACAGAAACAGAGCAATCATTTTATGCAAAAGGACTTAGTCTCAGATTTTGGATTTAGCTCAGTTTGGTACACAAAGAAGTGCATTGTATGAATTGATTTAGTGCTTACTGTACAGGAGGTGATAGTCCTATTCCAGCATAGCTATAAAACTGAGCCAAGGAAAAATTTTGTGAAATACTCTGAGCCCTTCTCTCTTATCCAATAAGAGCTGCAGGGTAAAGTAGATCACTTTGCCATTTTAAGTAAGAGGAATAGCTAGACAGATGGGTTAGGTGGCTTATTAATAAAGACATGCCCTTCTGCCAGTGATTGAGGGTTTATGCATGTTATACCAAACATGTTCAGTGATGTGCAGATGGTGCAGATGCTGTGATTTTTTTGCTTGGCACTAATATTAAAAGGATTTAAATTTGGACACTTCTGGTAGCTTTTAAAGCATTTTAAAGCAGTTTTGTAAAGTAACAAGGCAATTAGTTTCTAATTTGTTATTGTTTTGTAATATGTAAAGATTTGTCCTAAAAATAAGGAAGTCATACCTTGACTGAGATGCACTGTTGAATCTACTACACAATAAAAGTATTGTTCTTTCTTTTCTGCTAATGCTTCAATTCAGTTTGTAGTTTTCATTGCAAGTCCTGGAGAAGTACAGTCCAATCAAAACACCTAAATATAATTGAGGAAAATCATCATCTCGACCAAAGTGTCTCAGAAGACATTAAGCTCTTATTTATCTCATCAGTACAGCACCCAAACAGTAACTCAGAACCACTCCTATAAAAATGTCAGTCTATGGCCCCTGAGAAGGCTGAGATTCCAACCCAGCTTCTGATTTAACATAAGTCAAAGACATGGAAAAAGGTTTAACAGGAAATGTGAGACAAATTTTCAGCAAAAGCTAGAATAGTTGAGATATCAGAGAATATGAGAAATGCCTCTTAAGGAAAGAAGGGCACTTTGATGTATTAGGAGATGAACCTATGTGCTTGTATCACACAATCCATGAGTAGAACTGGTAGATGCTATTATAGAACAGAGTGAATATGAATAAGGATTGATCTCAATAACTTAAAACTGTCTGTTTACTATCCCAAACCAAATAACCTTTAAGCAACACCTGAAAGCTCATTAGGTTGGTTTTTTGGTTTGTAAAATTAGGGAAAAACTGAGGTCAGAGGGGCTGAGAATGAGAATTTTTCTGGAGTTTGCCTAATAGGGGAATAAGAACTTGATGAGGTATACTGGTGCACAAAAATCGGATGCAAATTTTCTAGTTCACTCACAAGTACTCAAACTCTCAGAAAACAGTTTTCCTGTGAGCTTTATTCTTTCTGCCAACAAAACACTGAAATGGGTATCCATTTGAGTTACATTCCTTTGTTTTGTAGGACTGGCAGAAAAAAATTATTTGTAATTTGTTTTAAAAAATGTAGGTCTGAAGTTATTTAGTGATAGCTGTAAGACGAAATAAGAAATATCCCTTGTATTTCAGAAATACTTCTTTATGCCTTGAATCTGCTTATAATACAAAGCTACAGCTCTCAGTGTTCTCTGATTAAATAAAGACTATTATGGATCTTCCACATTTAAGAACTATTCTAAGAGTCAGGAGGTGATGGATGTGGAAGATGGGGGTGGGGGAGTTGTTTGTTTTACAATTTTACCATAACAGGTTTCCCGAATTGGTTAGATTAGTTAGCAAGTACATCTTCCTGTCTTCTAAACAGAGCAATCTCCTAATTTCTAGAGTTAGATTTTGTTTAAATTTGTAGATATAGAGGTGCCAAACTGTAATTTATTTTAAATAATTTACAAAAACTTAAAACTGAATTTATATTCCTGTAGTATGTTCAATTCAAGACTCTTGTCTTTGCTTGTTGTTTCCAATCTTTAGTTCATCATGTGTCTCTGCCAGTTTGGCCAGTAATACCCTCCTGATAATATATATTTCTAGGCAGCAGTGTGTTAGGAGTGAAAATCCAGAGAATATGCATTGATAAAAGGTTGTAATGATATGTGGGTTATCCTCACAGTGCAAGGAAAGTAATCTGCTTGTGTGGAATGCATTTTTTTTTCCCCAAAAGCCAGTATAAAGGAAATAGTATCTTTCAACCTACTGCCTAACTGATATGTGTTAGTGAAGGACTTGTTATTCAGTAAAACTTCTGGGGTTGACCCCGGAGTTACAAAAAGTATCTGCACAGTTGAAGTTGCTACCCAACTCTCATAACTCATGCCTAGTGACAGAAGTGACTGTGAAATAGAGGCAGTGCCTCTCCTCCCACCTAACCCAGCTTCTTTGTGTCTCAGCAAGAGCATAAATGTCTCTTTTCCTTCCTAGTCAAAGGTGCGAGTTTCAAAAGAAGAGAAAATCTTGAGAGGATGTCTGTGGTGCTATCACTCTGCACAGCAGGGCTAGAGGGATGGCAGACTCCTTGCAGGGCTCTGTCACTGGAAATGCTCATGTGAAATCACAGAGAGAGGAAGAGAGAGAGGGAGAGAGGGAGGGAAGGAGTCCTGCCATAGAAGGAGTGTGTACAAGGAAGAATGATAACAAAGGCATCTTCAGCATTGTAATAATAATGACAACAGACCATTTTTGAGCACCAGAAAATTTAGCAAAAAGTATTATGAAGCGATCAAGCTCTTTATTACTAGATATAATGGTGCAAAATTGATAGATGATCTTCAAAACTGGAATAAGGGTAGCTTTTCTTTAAATAATAATAATAATAATAATAATAATAATAATAACAATAATTCAGCTGTTGGCCAAAATTTTATGATGATGTCATGATTTTTTATCTTGGTATTTCAGATTTTTTTTAGTGGAAAAAGGGTAAACATTGTCTCTTTTTAATGATGTCTTATGTTGGTATGAGGTATGTTAATATAAAGAGACTTTTATAAAGGTAGCTAATCCACTTCACTGGGACTTTCATTGCTCATGATCATGGAATCACAGAATGGCTGAGGTGGGAAGAGATCTTTGAGTTCACCCACCCTGCTTTAGCAGGGCCACCTAGAGCTGGTTGCCCAGAACCATGCCCAGACAGTTTTGGAGTGTCCCCAGGGATACCACAGCCTACCTGGGCACCCTGTGCCAGAGCTCAGTCATCCTCACAGTAAAAATTAATTTACTGATGTTTAGAGGAAACCTCTTGTGTTTCAGTGTGTGCCCATTAACTCTGATCCTGCCACGGGCACCACTGAAAATAGCCTGGCTCCGTCCTTTTTTCATCCTCCCTTCAGGTATTTATGGACCTTGACAAGATCCTTCCGAGCCTTCTCTTCTCCAGGTGGAACAGTCCCAGGTCTCTCAGCTTTCCTCATTGGAGAGAAGCTCCAGTGCCTTAATCATCTGTGTGGCCTCTTGTTGGACTCTCTTTAGGGGCACTGCTGGCTCATATCCCATTGGTGTCCACCAGAGCCCCCAAGTTCTTTTCTTCAAAGCTGCTTTCCAACTGGGTGTCCCCCAGTATACAGTGGTGCACAGAGTTGTTCCACTTCAGTTGTAGGACTGTGACATATGACCTGGCACTTCAGCTACTCCTCCCAGTTTGCGTCATCAGCAAACTTGCTCAGAATATGCTGTCCCCCTTCACCTAGACGGTTAATGAAGATGTTGAGCAGGCTTGGACCCAGTACAGGTGCCTGGAGAACACTGGCCTCCAATGAGACTTTGTGCCACTGATCATGACTCTCTGGGTGCCGCTATTCATCCAGTTTTTAATCTACCTCACTCTCTGCTCATCAAGGCCATAACTCATTAATCTTCTCTGCAAGGGTCTTAAGGGAAAGAGTTGATCTATTGACAGAAAGGATCCTCTTTATGCCTTGCCTCTAGTGCTTTTTACTAGTCTGTGATTAATCTGCTCAACCAGTGGCTGCAGGATCAGGAAGTTTAATGCAGGGATTAGTAGGGATTAGTTGATGCTTTTCATTCTTTAGGTGGGGGCAGTCTACAGACACTGGCAAACACTGTTCTTAATGTATACATACATATACATATATATATATATGTATACACACACACATGCAGTCATATTTTCATATTATTTTCGAAAAATAACAAAAAGTAACCTTTTCAGTCTTATCATATGACTCTTGCTGGATGTATGTCTGTGACCTTCATCTAGCTCTAAACAATGTCCTGAATTTCCACTGTCAGGAGCCCAAAATACCCACCTCAGAACACGTCCTTTACAAAATGGAACAGTAGACTGAAAGTGATGACCAGTTTTGCTGTTTCAGGTGACTGTTACTCAGTCTTGTAATCACTGACAGACATATTCAAATTTAAAGCATTGTGTCAGTCTATTCATGCCTATTTGCATAAACTAAAGACACAACTCAGGAAACAATGCAAAAGTGGAAAGTGTTGTAGTGCCATGAGATAAGACAAAACTCTGTAAAAAGCGAATGTTTTTTCTACATTATGTCAATAAACAAAGCAGAGAGATTTGAGTGTGATGAATGAACTGATTTTAAAAAAAAATTATTTTTCTGATTTCACCAGAACAGCTCTATGGAGAACAGAGGAAGTGAAGCACATTGGTTTAGAAATGTTTGAGGAAGTAGCATGAATTATAGAAGTTTCAAAACAGTATGAAATTATTTCAGAGGGGAAAAAAATACTAACAAAGAAATGAACAAGTTTTTTGAAATGCTTTGCTTCTCTATCACATAAGAATGACTGACTCTGGTTTTACTTCAGACAGCCTGAGTGGTGTTTAAAATTCCAGGTGGAGGCTTAATCTTAGATCTCGCTCCTTTCTCTCCACTACACACATTTCCTCAACAGTCTTATCCCTGCATGTCTTTTTGGGATGCTTTGCTGTGATCCAGCTGTGTGTATCTCTCTGTGTGCCAGCCTTTTTGCACAGTAAGATGACTAATCTTGTACCCTCTACTACTGTGAATAAGAATAGTGCACAGAGACACAGGATGTTCTTCCAAGCAAGGTACAGTTTACTTCAACCAAAGGAATGAAACGGGAACGGTCTCATTGCCTCATTGCTAGAGGTCTTTCTGCCCCAGATAAGTCTTGAGCTTCCCCTCTGTTCTCTATGTGGGCTGGTTCAAACTTGGTGTTTGGAGATGAAGTTACAATTCTTTTGGCTTTCAGACAATCTTTGTGCTTGACACAGCTGACAGCTCCGTTGATCTCTTTCTGCCAGGGAATGAATGCCCTGGCATAATGAACAGGATTTATTGGTTTAAAGGACACAGATTTAGTAAAAAAAAAAAAAAATCTGCTAACTTTACTGTCATGTGGAAGAAGCAACTGCCTGTAATGGCTCATTGTCCCAGTTTTCTTTGAGCTGCATAGCTGAAACTCTTCTAGCCCCAAAGCTTTTTCTTCATTTTCCACTTTGACAAACAATCTTAGACAAGAAAAACAACACCAACATTTTTTCACAGTGATTTTTAAAAGCTCAAGCCAAATTTTCAGCTGGTGTCAATCAGGCCAGTGATCTTCACTTCAAGGAAAATTTGCTAATTTACATGAGCTGATAGTATAGTTTAGAATTCTAAAGCTACAGTTTTCAAAAACTCACAGAAAATAAACATTTACAAAGCTTTTTAAAAGGACATCAAAATTGGTTTCATAGTCTGTCACCTCCATAAACTTATACAACAGAGCATACATGATTTCCTGTTCCCAGGCTCATTTCCTGGTCTACAACACAAAATGGTATTGCAGGGAAACAAACAAAACTCTCTTTAAATTGATGGTGTTTTTAAAAAGTTACTGCTTTTGAAATAAATATTTCATAAATAACTGGTTATACAATGGAGTATATCTCTTCCAGCATGAAGGTAATTGGATTTGCTGCATGGATGGGACAGAAACTCTAGCTTGCACCATGAAGTAATTTTACTGTCATTAATTTTCTTTGACTGAGAGAGAGACTCTTTTGGCAACTCCTGCAGAGCCCCCAGCACACAAACTATTTATGCAAGCTGAACTCAGATCCAGAGTTTAAGCTAAGCACAGTGGAAATAATGGTAATGTAAAAAGCCAGGTATTTGGAGCAGTCTCATACAAACTAATAGGTATTTGTTTTTATAGGTGTGTCCTGGTAAGCCAGTTCTAGATGATATTTTGCCAGACCCCAAAATGTGCCAAATCACAGGGGAGTGGTCTGATTTTTTTTTCTCTGCATGTAGTGAATATTTAGGGGGACTGAACAAGAAGCTCTTTAAATTAGTTTTGTTGATTTAGTCTTTGTTATTATTTGGTGGAATATAGATTACATCCTATGAATATGTATGGTATTGCAGAACCCAAACCTCTGCTCCTTAGCATTGCTTCAGGAACGCTCAGAGGGAAAAATACACACACCCCTCTTGTTCTCTGTTAATTAGGGCAAAAATCTATGATACAAACGGTCCTAATTGAACCTGAATGAAGTAACAATGGTGGGTTTTTATTTAATATGTATATATATGGATACTCATATATGTTTCTTGGTACATAACCTGTACATTTATGGACAAATTTTCTAAAAAATCTGATTTCTGGAGTACAGGGTTAGAAACTACACGTAGGAACATAAAATCAGAGTAAAACAATACTTAATTCACCTAGTCCTTTGAAAAATCTATTCCTGCAGAAGGCACTTGTCGATAAGATCAGAGGTATTTTGAAAACCTAATAATTTTAGTAGATGATTCTGGGGGAAAATAGCTACTAAATCATGAACATATTTAAACTACATTATGAAACAATGTGATAGTCATATTTTTTCTTCTTTGTTTCCATCAGCTTTTTAGAAAATCAGAGTATGTGTGTGTACATATAGGCATATATATGTAAATATGCAGAAAATATTGAGGAGTAGGGAAAGGAAGACAATAAGAGAAAAAGAGAAAAAAAGGAAATATCTCTTTTATAGTTTGGGGAAAATATTTCTGTATTAAAATAGGCGTGATAATTTTTGCATTCTGTTGGAATGGATAAGCAGAGCCATTTTCTAAACAGATAGTAAGTAAAATGTGCTAACAATTGGCCTGGCATTTACTTGTTTGAAATCAAACCATTTGAACACTGGGAAAATATCATACTATTATGTGTAACGTGGCTGTCAAATTTCAGTAATAACTTTTTACATGGAATACCATAATTCATATAAGCACAATTAACATTTCTCAGAATCACAGAAGGCTGAGCTGAGAAGGAATCTCTGCAGGTGTTCTGGTCCCCTGCTCAGGCAGGTTCAACTAGAACCCGTTGCTCAGGACCATGACAGCTTTTGAATATTTCCAAGGATGGAGGTTCCACGACCTCTGAGGGCAACCTGTGCCACTGCTCCATCATTTAAAGCAGACATATGATGGAAAACAAGGTGTGTAGCACACCAACAGGGGCGAAACCAAAAATTGTCCTGCTTGAGAAATAAGTAGGAGCTCGTGATCAGTTTTGAAATAAAATTTTCTTATTTCCTTTTCCATTACTGACTATATTCCCATGCCAATATTTGCTTTTTCTAAAATGTCATCACTCACACAGTCTTTTGTCCACATATTATTTTTTACCATCCTCTATATTTGGAGGGTCCTGAAGGGGTAGTTTAAATTGCAGATGATTATTTCTATCCCCACAGGCAGTGTTTCCTTTCTATTTGAATGTATAAGCAATCCAATATAATTTTGACTTTGTTGTTGCCAGACTCAGTAAAAATAAAATCAGAACGACAAAGTTTGTATGCACAGCAAAACCAGATGTGTTAACATGAGAGGTAAAAGTGAATAGGCGAATTTGAATGAAGGCAAAATCATTTCTCGATGGGGTAAGATGAGACTAAGGATGTTTGAGGGGCAAAAAGTGTGCTAGCCTTTATAATAATATTTTAAAACTGCTTAAATTTTATCCAGAAGAAAAATCTACAGTTCCTGCACAAACTACTACTTGCTATTGAAGAAGAAAAGTTATTGAAATGAAAATTGACATTTGACTGGAACTTGGCTGGGCAAAGCTTTATGGGCTACAACAAACCACTTATCTTGATATATTTGAGTTACTAGTATCTTAATGTATTTCTTCTTATCTAAGATTCCTGAATTTGTCATAATTAAAATTACCTTCAATAACTTCAAAAACAATACCTTTAAAGAAGCATGGGCAGGGATAATAGGCCCATCAAGTGTGTCATTTGAAGACACACCTTCCCTTATACGAGCATAATTCCTCCAGTTAGAAAAGGTATCACACACTGGTGGTGGGTCAAAAGACTGCCACTGGTGTTCACCACTCCCTTTTATCCAACCACCTGGAAATCATCCACTTCTGGACTTTCAGACTGTTGGCCACCCATGAGCTAGAAGATCCCTTGATCCAGGGAGCTGAGGGCAGCAGGGGCTCCCTGGAGGGGCAGTCCAGGGCCTGGAAACCCATCCAGGAGCAGAGCATTATCAGGCTGGGCATGGTGACAGTGGGGCTGCAAAGTTTCTTGCACCATGCTAGATTTCATCCCCTGTGCTCAGATGAAAGGATCTCAGCTGTTCCCTAGAGTCTATGCTAAGATGGAGGCAACAAGCTCATCAGTAGCTGCAGCAGTTTCAAAATGCATCAGTTCTAAAACTGAAATATTTATTTTCCTGCCATAAGGAATTCCTAGTAAAGATTACTCAGTAAAAGTTAGTGTTTTGCTTTTGGAGATCGAATTTTCCCATTCTATCTGCTACAACTTCTACAGGATATAATTTTCCAACAGAATCCCTTGAAAAGTGCTTTAGTTCTGAAACTGAACCAAGTCTGTTATTAATATTTACCTTCTGTCTTCTTGTACTTCATGCAAGACTAGGAAACTTTTTCCATACATAAATCTACACTTCTTTCCTTTCTCTCTTCTTCATTCTATCTACAGTCTAGCCTCCTGTGACTTATAGCATTAAAGAAAAGGGAGTATATATGACAGAGTCAGGTTCTGAGGAATGCATTATGCTATGAGAGATGCAGTCACTTATTGGAATGTAAAAATGTTAAGTATTCAACCAGGCCCTTGTTCAAGAGAATCAGTTTCAATGCCATGTTCAGCTAGCAGAAGAGGTGGAGTTTTTAAAATGATTGTTGGGTTCTCACTGAATGTAAAGTTTCTCAAAAAATATTTATGTTCTGGTCCTCAAAACCCCTCTAATACTGATGACACTTCAGTAAATAAATAAAACAAACCATCAAATTGCACTGAAGTGGTAAAGTAACTGGGAGACAGATTAGACACTACTACTAGTTTTTCTTTTTCCCTCTTTGGTACTTTAACCCATAAGGCTGGAGAGTGTACACTGAGCAGGCATTTAGCTCTGTTCAGCTCTATTGCTTTGCACTTCTGAACAAGCCAGATACTGTAAAATCATTGAAATTCCTCTCAGATCCACAGGCCTTTACAGATATGGTGCTGTACACTAGGCATTTAACATGGTCTTTGGGAAAGAAGAGTCAATAATATTGCCATATACATTATTTAGTTGTGGTAGAATTGGCTATCACCCATGAAACACATAATTAAGAACCATTTTTCATAAACAAGTCTCCTTGCAGCCCAGCAAATAAGGATACTTACTGACTACTATGCTCAGTGCCTGTTTCCGAGATCTTTTAGAGACAAATGCCAAGCACGCAGTACCTTCTAGTAATACCTGTTTGTGCTATAAGATTATTTAGAAATCATGAGCAGGTTTCTTGTTTAGCAGACAAGGTGTTCAGAGTTAGTTCATAGCATGACATTTACTGCCTTTAGTTCAAATATTTTTGAGTGGTCTGAGGTGGCAGTCACATTACTAAATTGGGCTTTTAAACAGTAATGTGAATACTTGGGGTGGGGGCAGTTGTGGTGAGCTGCTTCTCCTAGATTTTAGATAGCACTAGTTAATGGAAAAGCACCAGCTGATCTTTGCCTTTGAGCAAGACATTGACCTCACTTTAAACTCTTAAAGTAAGATACAGAAACTCACATTTTCTAAAAGAAATGTCGGAAATTATGTATTTGAATCCATACATGGGCAATTGAGTGATTTACTCAACATTCACTGCTTTACTGCTTTTGAGCACTGGGAGTTTTTATTAATTTAAATTTTTATGGGAACACAAATAAAAGTAAGCAAATCTAAATAAACATATCTTTTTCTTTGATTTTTTAAATTTACATTTGTTTTGTGTAGGTTGTGTTTAACTCCAGTAGACAGCTATAGCACCACACAGCCACTTACTCACTCCCCTGCAGTTAAATTAAAGACAGAATCCAAAAAGCAAAAGTGAGACAGCTTGTAGATTCAGATCAAGACATTTTAGTAAGGACAGCAGAAGCCACACAAGCAAGCAGTCCAAAACAAAGAATTAATTCACTACTTTGACCTCCATCAGTTATGTTGATCACTTGGGACAAGAGAGGTGATGTGTTGCCCTAAAGTCATTGGGCAACAAAACCAGTTCTGGTCAGGCCACTGCTGCTCTTGCACTTCTTCCATGAGGCACATTCTCCATTGGTGTCCACTATGTTCTGTCCACCAAAACAGAAAACACTAGAATTTCACAAAAAAAAAAAAAAACAAAAAAAAAAAAAAAAAAAAAAAAAAACAACAGACCAGAATTCCTGGCCAGGAGACAGTAGTTCTTGAGCACAGTAGAGTTCTTCTTTATCCATGCAAAAAGGGTAAATATACACTCTTAATCTCTAAAAACTCTTTTTCACACTCAGTGTTGATTATAGAAGAGTGATGGCTCTTCAGAAACAATGAATTGTTTAGACAATGTATAAATTGAGTTTTTATAAAAGGAATGTTCGCAAAGGGCACACCTATATTAGTGATAGAGTGCAGAGAAAGGTTATTTCCGGTGTGAATTTTCCTTATAGCTCCACTTGGAGTCTTTCTATATACTCTGAAGTGTATTACTGCAGCTCTGAAGATGCACATTTTTGATGGAAAAAAGACTGAAGCCATCTACCTAACTAGAATGCCCTGTTTCTAATGTGTACATACAGGTTTTAATAAATTTTCTCATTATTAATTAATGGTAAGAAATAGAAATGGGAACTGGCAGAAACTTCCCTGCAGGCAAAAATGTGATACAGACATTTGATTTGAAACTATAACAGATCACAATTCACAGATCACAGATCACTGTTGTCTGCACCATTTGCAAAGAGAAACATCCAAAGAGTACCAGCGGGGAACTTCTCAATTTGGCTAAATTGATCATGAGCTACTGATACAAAGTTCCATCATATTGGAATATACTAAATCAAGTGACCTCTTGCAAAGATAAAGTCAATTTCAGCATTAAGTTACCAATCAACAAAGCAGAAGGAACAAAGGAGAGCATGCTCAGATTATTTCTTTTTGAGTGGCCAATTCTTTGTCATCCTGTAAAACAGAACTCAGTTTCCCATTACTGCTGCTCTGAAAAGTATTGCAGAATACAGGAAAACAAACTCCAGGTATAAAGGCTTTAGGATTTGGAAAACTCCAGTTATTGTGAATGCTGCTATGTGTAATCATTGAAGAATACAGAAGGTGCATTGTACTCATCCTCTTCCTATACTATTTGCTGTGCTTTTAATCAGTTTTGTAGAACACCATATTCACATGTTTGTCTGTAGACTGGGAAACTTTCCCTTGGAAAGTGAAAGGCACTTACAAAGCATGCCAAAACATAAAATGCTTCTCTAGTAAACTCTACTTCTCTCTCTAGGGAGAATTACAGAACTGGAGAATCATTAAAGTTGGAAAAGACATCCAAGATCATCAAGTCCAGCCCTTAATAAAAGAACAAATGACACAAACTAGAAGTTACTGGTAGAAGATGCTAATTGTATCTGTTAATGCTCAACTGGAAGATACTCAGATACAAAGAGCAGGGCATCATTACAGAACCTGTTTGAAACATAACAGAAATATAATTAATCAGGTGGAATTCACATTTCTTAGCTGCACAGAGGAGATGACTTTGAAAAATTGCTTATTTTGTGGATTTTGTGCAATTTTATCCAGAAACCACCCTTGAACACTAACCATCATTGTTTATGACTCACTCTTTGCCATGTAATTTTTAATAGCCTCTGTTCTTGTCAACAGCTTCATTTAGTAACTGCCTCATTACTTTTCAAATTACAGGAGAAAGTAATCCAATTTAATGAAAGCTACTATCACTTTGAAGTCAATATTGATGTAAAGCTGCAGGGGAAAAGTAGCTAAATTTAATAAAAGCCGCAGCTTCTAAATTAAGCTCTGTGGCATCTATGCTTTTAAATTGTGTTATGCTTATTGTAGATGTAAAATCAAAGATATTTTTCAAGTACACACCTGGATGCCAGCTCTGGAATACAAAAATTCTGAACAAGGCACAGCAGTGCTGGTTTTTCTGGGTGAAGATTCTAGATGGGATTTAGTTAATCTATAAAGCTCATATTTTATAATAATATAATTACTAGTACAAAAGGCCAAGGTTGCCTGCAGGTGGAATTCACCCCTGTTTAGACACCAAGCATAAAGACTGCATTGCTTGCAGTACTGGTCTTAATAAGCAATACAATCATCTGTGGGCCTTTTATTGTCCCATGAATAAAGGTGAGCAGTGTGAGCAGAATTCAATTCATTGCAATTACTGAACATTTTGATTAGAGAGGACAATCAAACCATGAAACTTTGACTTTGCCTCTTGCCCTTCTTATATAAATGAAATATATTCTAAAACATCATTGAAATCTTATTCATTCTGGAAGACGAATGAAAGCATTGTTATAAAAATCTCCCTCCATGAATCTACTTTGCCTCTTCACGTGCTGTGGCTAAGGTTAAAAGACATAACAAAAATTATTATTCAATACCTGACACTGGACAATTTTACAAAAGCAGTCTTTCACACTGTTCTATGTATTTCTTTGACTATAACTAAACAGATTGTAGGGTAGGAAAGAAAAGTTATAAGAAATATATTTTTAAAACTTAAGTTCCCTCTGTAAGACTTACATTTATTACTCTTCATACCTCTCAGCATAAATCCTTACCTAGTGATTGCTTGCATGCCTGCTCGTGTGCCTTTGTATGAACAAAAAACCAAAGTTAAACAGGTTTTCATTTCAAAATATTTTTCCTTGTTTTTGTGTGAAAGGCAAGAAAGAATTGTTTAGTCTATGTCATTTCATTTGCCTGTTTCTGGAATTTTTATACTATCTATTCCCTTGAGAGTGGCCCTGCCTCTTATTTTGTATTGCTGGTAAAGACTGATAAGTTCTGCTCTTAAAGCACAGCAGTTGTTTTCTTTTCTGTATTCTCTAAAGATGATTTATTATACATTTTAAATGACTGTGTGGCAAAGTCAGTGTATATTTAGATTTGTATGAAATCACCTTTATCTACAAAGGTGTGAGGTCCAAAGACACTTACCTTGTATTATCTGTTCTTAGGCTGAACTTAAGTATTTCATTGGACTTAGACTAATTTGATTCAGTGATAAATGTTGACATAATTCTAAATAATCAATTCCTTTTGTGTATCTAAAGGAATACATATTCTCTATACAGAGAGATAATGATATTGCCATAAATTTCATTCTTAAATAGCTTTCTGTGAGGAATATTTATATAGCAAATTGTTCACCAGTTTAAATCACATAATAAAAAAATACTGCAATAAAAAAAAAAGTGTTTAAGGATCTGGTGAATGACACAGATATCATTCTTTTCACATTAGAACTGTCTCCACATACACGTAATGGAGATATAGTGCAGAGAGTTGTAGTTAATTATTAACTTTTTAAACAAGTTCTCCTTTATGTTTTAATTGTCTTTAAAGAGTTTCTTATTATTATAGGCATAAAATAATTACGAAAACCGCAAAACCAGCATTTCTAGCCAGCCGTACTTCTTATACTATGTTTGTAAACATTCTCAGTATCCCCAGTAAGAGAAATAGTTACAATGTTTGTTTAAACTCTTGCAGTTACCCATATGGCAACCTATTAATCTTTACATAATTGACTTGAGATTGGAATTCATTTGATTTAGCCTCACACAAGGTATAGAATTTCTGTTGTCCAAAAAGATGTATTGGGCTGTATCATTTTATTTCTTTAGACCCTCAGAATGAGTATGTGGGGAAAAAAACCCAAATTTACCCTGACAAAATCTGGATGAATTGAGGAATGATGTACATGCATGTAACCAACTGAAAAGGCACCTGAAAAACTGCAAATGTGTGTACTTAGAACATCTTTACCTTTTGAAAAAATGGTAAAGGATAAATTAAATAAACACCTAAGATGTTCTTAGAATATCTCTAACTTTTGAATATGAAATTTTGCAGGACCAGACACACATAGGCAAGATGTTGAATCACATTTGAATTCCAAAAGTTCCATAAAGCAAAAAGGGCTTAAGAGGTTTATGTAATGTTTGAAGTGTCCTTTACAATTGTCAATTACCAATTGCCTCTGTCATAAAACAGGAGTTTTCAATCAGTCATCAATATCAGTCACTTGGATATCCCCATTCCTAGAAGTGTTCAAGGCCAAATAATCGTACCTGAGAATATCCGTAATGCTACATAGGTTTTTGGGTTTGTTTGTTTTTTTTTTTTTTTTTTTTTTTTTTGAGGGCAGAGAGCAGGGAGGACAGTTTTAAGATTAAGAGAAACCAAAAGGTTCTGCAAATTACATTATTAGAAAATTGTTCATATTACAGTGTGACACAAGTGGAAAGCAGAGCAGTTAGGAATAGAACCACATTTCCTGACTCCCAGTCTATTATGCTATTCTCTAAATCTTGGCTAATTTTGCATACTAGCATAAGACTTGACACCTCTTGCCAGTCACATTTGATTGAGTTTCATATTGTCCACCCAGCAGTTTCAAGGACCAAAAAAGTGTTATGGTAGTGAAGGGTTTAATTTCAATCCATCCTTTTCCTATATTTAATCTTTCTGAAAATATGTGAAATTATTTTTAATTCTTTCTGTATAGTTAATACTGTTTGAGAGTTTTGTTAAAAATTTAGATTTTTTTTCTGATTAATTCTTTTAGAAGTTTTTTTATGTTTTCAAAAATAAAATACCTTCTTTCACTTTTTTAATACCTTAGATGGCATTTTTGCTATAGAGTTAAAGCAATGAAGTTGATTATTTTCAATGGATTTACTTATTTAATTTTCCATGGCAGGTGTGGCAAAGGTACATGACTGGGAGAGACACAGATTCCTCCCACTTCCTTTCTTGATCCAGAGCAGAGTAGTTCAGGCAGAAATTTTCCCAAATGGGTGATATGCCAAATGTTGCACCTCTTCAGAAGAATATGCTGGCAAATCTTGGCTTACTCTATACTGATATGTTCCTGCTTGTTTCACTGGAAAGATTTCCCTTTGTTCATGTAAAGGTGTTTGGCATACCCCAGAAGACAGTGCTCTGCACTCTACCCAGAGTGTGACTGATTGCATTTTTTCCAGCTCCCTTACCCCAGAACACCACCTTTTTGAAATGTGTTTCTACAGAAAGGCATTTCTGCCATAAAAGTGAGTTGCATTTAATTGTGGTGGAAGGAACTGGAATCAAATAGATTTGAGAAGCAAATAGGGCAGTGACAAAAGCTTCCCAAAGCTGGAATACCTCTGTCAAAATCTGAGGATGTAATGACGCTTGGAATTACTCAGGAATGTTGAGATAGAAACCTTAACTTTGTGCATTTATTCTCACACTAACAGAGGTGTCAGTTTCAGGACTTACTAAACTTTAGTTTTAATAATTTTCAGTATTATTTCCTAAATTTTAAAACCAAAATAGGACTCTTGGTTAGCCAGTGAAATGGAAAAGGGCTTCATCAGTGAACCAAGCAGTATTGTTATTCAATAGAGCATTTAAAAATCGTCTGTCAATCCTTCTATGCAATAAGTTCTTCATTGAGAGAAGGAAAGATAGTCTGGATGATATTTGAAGAAATTAGAATTCTTACTACTATCTCAGTTGATTTGGTTTGTGAACTAGTAGATTTAAAACAACTGAGACTGCCTTTGCTTTTCACATCTGTATATGCAGGGAGAACCAACGGTGGTGCCATTTGAAACCACTGTTTGTCTTCTTCAGTCATCTGGCAAATTCCCTTCTAAACTGCGTTGATACGGTGGTTTCAGTCTATTCCATTGTCTGCATTTTTCCATTCAGGATCTCCTCTAATTTATGACACCGTTTAATAACCAGTCTCTGTTATGAACAATAATCTTACTGTGAGCTGCCAACTGTACACAAAGTCTTACACAAGCTGTGGGCTGTTATCACTACATAGCTACATGCCTTCCATTAGTCATTCTATTCCCATTCAGGGAATAATCACCAATAATAAAATCTTGCACCTCTTAGACCAGAAGATTATCAATGGTTTTTACTGCTTAATTTCTTGATCACTTTATCCTGCTAGATGTGTGAAAGAATTTACTAGACAAAAGTGCTGGACTAAAACTGTGTACTCCATCAGGTTTAGAAGGATGTGGTGCATTATGCCACCAAAGATCTTGTGCTTATGCTTAAAGTGTTTAGCACATCCAGCTTAGGGAAACAGGGCCAAACACAGCAATTCTATAGTTAAAGAAATTGCAAAAGTCAGTAAAATTATGATGGTTTATAACCTCTGAATATATGGCATAATTTGTCTCATTAGAAGAATTGGGGCACATTTAGATCAGTCGTGCCTTCTGCCACATTATATACTATTATAGAGTATGTATCATACAGCATATGCCACATTTTATATACATATAATTTTCAAGAAAATATTAATTAAAAAAAAATCAACGTTAGAAACTAATCCAAAGCTAGAAACTCAATAATAGTTGAAAAAAATATGGAGGCTCTCTTGAGAAAAATATTTTTTGTGTTGAATGACTGCAGGTTGTTTTCATATCCAGACCTGTCCAGCAGAATTTGAAGAGCTGGAAAAAGCAGAGATTTCACTATTTTCATGAAGAAAGACATGAAACAACAATTGAATTCTCTATCATTCTGTTTTTCCTTACTTTGTGAAGGAAGACCTCAGGCTTCGTGTTTTAAGCACAAACCAGATAATCCTTTTACTTATTGTGGATTGGATTAAATTAAACTGACATGAATTTGGGTGTCTATATGAAGAGTTCTGCATACCTGCCAGGTCTCACTAACAGCAATAGAGAACTCATCAATATGTTTAATAAAGGCACAGAAGACATGTAGTCCACCCCAAATGCACACCTACTGCCGTGTTCCCAAGGAGGAGCACTTAGGATGCTTTGAGCTTCCTGACCATCCTGAAGAGGAAGCATAGAGTCTTCCATAACTCCTGCGTGTAATCTACCACTATTTTTATTGCAACATATTATATAAACTCTAGAAGTATTATATGCTTCTTATATAGCAAACAGTTTATGCTACTAAATGGCTGTACTATTTTTGCAGGTGTAGATAGGCTGTTGCCAGGTCATGGGTTCTAGCATTGCTCTTCCTAACAGTTGATAGGACCTTTTTAGATTCTGTCTTGGCAAAATATTGGGAAAATAATTGTATAGAGGTTATTCCCAATGAGAAGTGAGAAGAGGTCTTTTGAAAGGAAAGACATACAGATTTAGAAAACACAGGAAAGTATTTGTACTCAGGCTGAGTTTTGCAGCATGCCCTCAGAGCTAGAGAATTAAACCTGGTTCCATATTTAGTTTACTAAGGAAAATGTTGCACTTGTGTCTTATGCTTTTGAAGTCAGATTTAGACTGTGGATGATGTAATGTTATTATAGAATCAATTTCAGAATAATTAGGCTGGAAAACAGACTCTGAAATCAAGTCCAACCTTGATGTCACCTTCTTCTAGTTGTTTTAGTTTATTAAGCGAAAAACATTGAACTGACATAGAGGAAAATCCTTGTAATGTATCAGCATATCTATACTGCTGTCCAGAGGAAGGACCAGTCATCTACTAGAGGATTTTGGGATAAAAATTTATCCATGTGTACTGAAAACCATTAATGTCCTTAAAGACAATTCTCTGCTTCTGCCAGCTTCCATATGAAAAACCTGTCTGGCTTTTAGATGCTTTAAGATTTCTGAACTGCCATAAACAAACATAGGAGGATAAGTTTCTAACTTTAAGTACCTGAGAATTTCTCTTTTATAATATAAGAAAAACAGTATCTTGACATCAGCATTTGGTATCTTCTAGGCTTGAAAGTTTGAACGTAAGAAAATTTCATCTGAGCCTTCCTTATGCTTTCTTTCACTGAAAGAAATTGAGTCATTATTACATATAACACAAATAATTACCTGGAGCATTTGCCAAGATCTAATTCTATGGAGTGCCTGCTGATTTTGCTTGACAGCAAACTAGTCAAGATTTGGTGCAATGACATGTGCATTTTGATTCAGATATTCTGCCACTTAGCTGTTTTCTCTAAATACTGGACATATTCCTAATGTGTTTAGGGCCATCTGAATAGAGCCAAGGACTAATATTGCCAAAAAGACCCCTAGTGAATTATGGTATTTCTAAACAAGAAATCTAGCTAGGGACACAAGCATACTTTTTCACTGAAATGGTTTTAATCTTACTCTTTGTAAACAATTAAGACATTTAAGCATTTTAACCAAGGACTTCTGTCAATCCCAGCTTTACCCTTCATACTCTATTGCTCGTGAATTATCATACAATCAAAATTTTAGCTAAAAATGCAGTAAATATAATATGGATTTTGGTTACTTGTATTTTATTGCCTTAGATTAACCTTCACAGCCTTCATAAATTCACCATCTAGATTAACCATATGAAGAAACTTTTCTGCTGCCATTTTGTAGGCATGGCATTCAGGGTACTGTGCTGTACTTCCAGTAGGAAATTTAGTTGGCATTTGAGAATATTTCATAACTGTCTCAGAGAAGCTGGCTTTCAGCAAACTTACGCTAATCTCTTTTAGGGGCTTTTAATTATCTCTTTCCCAATATATTGGCTGAATGAAAAATTTTCAATAATGTTTAAGTAGTTATAGTGAAATATTACAATTCCTAGTAACTAATTGAAATGTGCCCTGGGTCTGGGTAATCTTAAAAGAGTATAGGAATAAAGCTGAAACAGACAGAGTTTTAGTTAGTTCCTTTGAACTGTTCAAAAAAGGCAGACATCCTGAATGAAATTCCAGCATTACAAATAGAGAGATCATATCTAATTATTAATTCAATGAGTGAGTTATGTGTATTACTGTCTGGAGCTGATCTGTGAAAAAAGTTTGTGTGTTTGCTGGGAGCTTTGTTTTGTAACCTGTGATGTAGTGCCAGGCCTTGGCACGGAAGTGTGGCCCTGACGCAGGCATGCTGATGTGTTTGTATACCTATGAGAGCAGATAGTCCCAGACAGAGACAGCTCTAACTCTGTGAATACATTTTAATAAGGGTTTATTTCATATTAACTGTGGTCACTGACTTCAGCAATGAGAAGTATGTGTGTAATTCTATGCCTGTTCTTCACTGTTTTGTCTTTATTTAAATAAATAAAATTCTTGCTGAAGTTTATAAATCTTCTACCTGAAGCAGGAAGATATAAATATACTTGTCTCTGGTTTGCAAATAAAAAGCCTGAGCATCACAATTTGGTTTACATCACTTCAGGGAATAATCATTTTCCTGGGAAAGAAATAGGATATCATATTTATATGCATTATATATTTTATTTCCAGTTCCATTCCTCAAAATATTAATATTCACTGCCTGTCAGGAAACATCACTAAGAAATTACTACTTCACGACTCTGCTAAGGCTTACTTTCTTGAAAATATTTGTATGACTGGTCCTTAGTTAAATGCTTAACATCTATTTTTTCAGTTGGAAATAGGAAGTGTGCATGTAGGTATTAGACCTCTAAACATCATTGAGGTTTAAGGCCTTCTCTAATTTATCTAGCAAGCTCATTGCACACTCTGGACATGTATTTTACTCCTAGCATATGAGTTAATCACTACATCTGCTTTCCAGAGCAAGTACTGAAAAACAGCTGCACGTAAAAAAAAAACAAAAACCCACATGCATCCCTAGAGCATATGATGTGTGCATCATGCTTTCTCACAGATATTTTAAGAGGAACATTCTCAAATGGCTTTTCCATTCCATTTAAAATTTCTTCTTGCAGCCCAGATCCCATCCTAGAAAACTACTGCCAGAATGATTTTTCTGGTGTCAATAAATTAATGATAATTTTCCAGGGCACACAAGAAATTTCATTTGGGAGCAGCATTTGTAATGTGCCATGTGTGTAGAAATTTAGAGCCCTGAGGCAATCGAGGGGAGGGAACCCAAACAACACAACCCTGAAAATGAAAAAAATTACTTGCTAAGAGAAGACTGTGCACAGCAAGAGCAGAGGGAGTCAAAGCAGAAACATTCCCTAAGCTGAAGAGACCAGCTCTGAGTAGCTTGACACCCAACTAAGTCTCTTTCAGCATGGTATTAATTAGCAACTCACTTGAGTAACAATGTACGTGCTAGAAGCATTACATCATCTGAACTTGTCACTGGCTGTTGAGCAAATAGCTGTGAGGACCGGATACTATTGCATTACAACTTTTTTGAGTCCTTTCATAAAATTCCAGGCATGGATTTAACAGAGAAACTAATGGGGTTTTGCCCCCTCTCCCCCTCCAAGTTACCTCCTCTCCTCATTAAGAACACTCTTTTAGCATACATTGAGTGTCAAGTGATGAGGGAAGTGGTAACATCTAACTCTGCATGCAGATACCAAATTCTTTCCAATTTTCCTTGAAGCTATTAAAAGACTCCCACTGAAGAAAATGGGAGTTACATAAGAATCTTACACTCTAAAAGAGCAATTATTCTAGACAATGAGCAATCATAAAATTATCATTCAGCAGTGTTTATGCACATACTTGCCTTTAAGCAAGAGCATAAAAGCCTTTCATTTTGTACCCCATGTAAGCGTGTACGTTACTTTTAAAACACAGACTTCAACATAACCTTTAGGTTCAAGATACTTTGCCACAAAGAACATTAATGAGTTTGTCTCCTGAAGATTTTAAAAAAGAGTTCCTGCTTCAGAGAGGATCTATTGAAACAAAAATGAAAACATGAAGCCTTTAGAATAGCTTTGTTTACTCACTTAAATTGTTCATCCTATGAACTTGATCCACTGGGTTTGATAGGAAGCTGAACAGGATTTCAGGGGTATAGCCTGCCTTTTTTTTTTTCTTTCTTTTTTCCTCTCACATGAAATTCTTCTTACACTTGTTTTATCATTATAGAAGTTTGCAACTTTGTTCTGAGAAATCCATAAGGCTCATCTAGCATTGAACAGTTATGGAACTAGGAGAAAATTATTTGAAAAGTACTATTTCAAAAGCTCTGAGAAAAAGAGCACCATACCTGACACCTGTGGAACATAAAGTGCTATGATAGAGTTATTCAGGATTCTGGAAAGAGACGTAATTTTCTGGAAAGTTTACAGTATATTGATGATGATAATGATGACATGAGGACTTGCTCATGCTTTCTTTCTCAAGCAAGGAGAGGTTGTGCTCAGAATCCCCATCTGTGTTGGTACTCAGTTAAGAAGTGAAATGTAACTCTGCAAAGAGATTCAGGTGAATGTGCAAACATAGCTGGAAAGACCATAGCAATGTGACACTAGTATTAAATCATGAATGTTTGGTGTGCAACTTTCTCACAATAAAATAGGCCTGAAGTATGAAATCTGCATTGGCAGACATCTAAACTTTAGATTCTCAAATATTTTTTCTTTACTTCTTGAACCCCCTATTTCAAATAACTACCCAAAAACAGGTTTAGATTTTTGTAATTTTTGTTTGCTTATTTAATTTATTTCCTCAGAAAAAAAAAAAAACAAAAAAAAACCACCCCAAAAACAAACAAACAAAATACCAAACAAAAAACTTAAATAATTTATTGTTTAAAAAGCAGTCAAAATAAATCCTTTCTTTGTAGTGCTTGACTGATCTGAATAAAATAGAAACTTTAGATGAACTAGTCTCCTTCTATGGCTCAGATTCTTTCCAAACAGCAATTTTCAAGCTCTTATAACTTTCTGGGAAGGTTATTCTCTAGGTTGAAATTCATCATGTTTATTTCAGTGTGCAGCCGTTTCAGAAAGCATTGAGCAGAATGTCATGTGGATGCATGTTATCACATTTGAATCTCATACTGCACATTGAAACAAATTACTCCATGCATTTACATCAATTTCCAATCAAGTGAGTTGTTTGGGTGTTTTTCCCCCTTGCTGGATTTATCTCTTTTTTAATATTTTAATATTACACACACTCAAAAGAGGCATAAAATGCTTTCCCATTTTATGTGCAATTACTCACCACAGTTTTTAAGAGCAGAGGAATTTTGTGCAAATAATATGTTAATGCAACATTAGTCATGAGATTTGTTGAGAAATTAACAGCATAAGTCAGAAACTTATCAACCAAATTATGCCTCCTACAGCAATGTTAAGTTAGCACATTATGCATATATATGAGACATAAATAGAAGAAGGTACAGTTTATAGAGATATAAAGTGTTATGTATAAAGAAGATGATAATATTTAAAATTACAGGTCCTGATACATCTCTAACTTACCTTGGATTAATTACAGCTGCTTTGGAAACTGTAATATGAAAATATGTGATTTCTATCTGATTACATTTTCATGATAGTGCACATAATGCAGACTATCCTCAACACACACACACATATATATATATATATATATATATATATATATATATATACACTGCAAACTTCTCTGAAAATACTTCTTGATGGGTTTGTCAACTGATGAATGATAAAAAATAATAATTTTCTTTGAAAACATTCTGCCTAATTTTTTGGCCCATTTTGCAATAATTAAAAATTCTGCAAGATTCAGACAAGAAATTTGAACCTTCAATTATTCATCATGTAGAATGAGACCAAAAGTAAAGCCACATTTTAATGCCCCACTAGAGAAAATTGAGATTAATTAAGATAATGTTTTAGAGTAACCTGCACTTCATTCCTAGGATGTCTGTTCCTACGTATTCTTGCTCACTGGTTTTGATCAAAAGCACGGTAACAAAAGTTGCTGATTGCGCAAAGAAATTAAATGGACAAATTTTTTGACAGATTAATGCAGTTTTGGCTCTATATGTGCCTCAGTGGAGCCTGTGATTAACTATGGCTTAGGCAGAGCTGTCTCCATTGAGGAATGATCTTTCCTTGAGTGCACTTTCAGTTTCAAGGTCAGTAGGCGCCACGGGAATTGACAACTAAATATATTTTAAGCAGTAACGGTCAAAGTTCTCTTCTTGTGCACAATTGATGAAAACAACCAAAAAAAGCTAAAAAACCAGTCACTATTTTACTTTTCTAGTATCTTATTTCTGAAAGATTTTTTTTTCTTTCATAGCCTTGGTTTCTTTGAAAAGGTCTATAAATGCAGTAACTATTGGGGGAATGATTGGGAAGATCTTTATCCAAGTGATACTTGGTTGCTTAGGAAAATGTAGTAATATCATACAGGAGATGATCAGTCTTTATTATTTCTTCCTTGTGGGGATTGTTTGAATGACACCTGATAGGATTCTTGAGTGTTATTTCTGGTTTTTATTTTCACCTTTCAGTTTAGCAGCAAAAACAGGCTTGAAGGGAAAATCATTTAACCCATCCAGTTTTTGTGATTTAAGTATTTACTAAGTGTCCAACAAACATTTCTTGGCTTGCTCCAATAGCACACCGCATCCCCTAGAGCTCTTGATCCATTTACTAAACAAATCTGGGTTTGACAGCTTAGCCACCATGGCTAGATAAAACACTTAAATTGCATGACCAGAGACTATTTTGAATGTAACTTCCATGTAAATACTAAGTGGGATCCTGAAAGTTATAAAACATCAAATTGTGATGGAAAGATACTTAGAGTTACAACTTTTTATGGCAATTTGTATTAAACAGTACTACGGTTTAGCAAAAATCAAATAAATAATAATTGAAAACACAGATACAGGACATTTTCACTGGATGTTTCTCTTCACAGTTTTCTCAATAAATGTCTGCTTGAGAAGATTTATTAAATTATAGGTGGGACTAAAATATTTTAGCTGTGGGTTTACAGTTTGGTGACAAAATTTTGAAGAGACAGTGCTAACCTGCTTAAAGTTCTGAATGTTAGTGAAGAAAAAATGGGGAAAAATATTATAAAAGAAAAAGCAGTATCAAAGGTGTATTTCTTCTGTCTTTGAAATGATGTAATATTGACACATTTTGATTAAAAAATTTAATTTCTGTATCTTTGTCTATGGTGTCTCCATTCACTATTGTCTACATCATGTTCCAATCATGAGTATGGTTTTTTTCCAGCTTTGATCTATGTTATCCTGTTTGCTGGTGTCCATTTCCTAGTAGACTAATTATTTGAGTTATACTTTTTAAAACAGTTGAAGAATTGCAAAGTAATCCCTTTGTGTCCTAAATGCAGTGGATCTAGATAGAAAATAGAATTCAGATGCTGATTGCTGCAAAGTCAGGCTCAGATGAAACCTCTGAGGGCCTGATGAATCTAATTTCACACAGTACACTTTTTTTTAACTGTGTTGTGATAATGCTAGGGAGTTACTACTGATCCCCTAACCATCTTCCACTTGTGCAGTAAATGTACCAGCAGCCTTATTTAGACTAAAATTCAGAGTGGATTTTTTATCATTAAAAACTTGAAAGGTATTGTTGCTAGATTTTGGCCCACAGTGAGGAAGTTGCTGTGAGATTGCTTTTAGTGATTATTTCCACCATTATGAGTACAGTATTTGCAATGTAAAATTAATCACAAGATTTCGGGAATTTTGGGGATATTTGGCATATTGAACAATATTCTGAAAATGGGCAGAACCCTCTCACTATGGCAGAAGTCCTTGTCTAGTCCATATTCCCTTCCTAAACCAGGATAAATCACCCAAGTAAACATTATTTTCTGATGGTGATATTGCAATATTCCTGAACTGGTTTTGCCTGTGTTTACTCTTCCCATCCCTTTGAGTTGTAGGGTTTTTTTTTTCCCTTGAGCTGTCTTATGTCACTTGTTACATTATATCTATTACCCTTTATTACCAATGAACATGGAAAAGAAGTAATTTCTTTTCTTTCTATGGTGGCCACATTTTTATTTGGAGATATTTCTTGTGTTTCTTCTACGCCTTTTACTCTTTACTGTATCTCTGTCAATGTACTGTATTTTTCAGATAACTTACCATTCTTCTAAGGTTTTTTTGCTGATGCTGCTAGCTGAACTCCACTTTGAGGCTCTCTCTCTGGTGACTACATCTTAAGTTTAATGAAGTAGATTAAATTTTTAGAAGACATTATTTTATTTTAATAGAATTTGGATAATAACTTCATCACAATGGATATGGCCCTGATGTCTCACATTCCACGAGTAGTCCCTCTAAATCTCCTCTTGATCACTGACTAGCTTGTTGTTTCTCATTGTATATTCAGCTGATTATTCCAGCCTAGGGGTAGCACTGGTTCTCTCATTGAACTGAATCCTGTTTTTCAAAATCCACTTCTGCTGAGACAACTTTGAATTCAAATCCTGCCTTGCCAAAAGCTTGTGGGTTGTCTCTGCATGGTATTTTTTTAAATCGAACAAATATGCTCTCTATTTCATCATCTGTGTCCCTAATGAAAAATAGACCACACCCAGAGCAGACAACTGTTGGAATTATTCTGAATATATTCTGCTATCTTGATAGTAAGCTAGCAATAAACTTTTTCTGATGAGTTGCTTACATCTGTACTCATGTTGTACTTGTGTAATACTCATTCTCAGTTGTTAGACCTAATTTTCAGTTTGTAGGACTTGCTGAGTTTCAGTTCTTGCAAGAATGCTTTTTTTCCACACAATACTTGCTTTCTATATTTGCTGTTCTAGATATTGTTCAAAATATCCCAAAATGGGAGAGTGTCTCCCTGGTAGATCACAGGTTAGCTGCATTCATCCTTGCCACACAGGCCCGTGCATTGAATGACTGTGGTACATAAATGGCTCTTGCTTATTTTGTTTTCTCAATTCCGTGAGCAGGTGTGGACTTTTGAAGTGCTTTTGATCCATGTCATTTCTTCACAGAAGAAAATAATTCCCGTATACCTTCCAAAATACATGAGGCAAATTTTGATATGGGTTAGATTATTCTTTAGAAAACAGATCTTTCAAAGCCATTGATGACGTATTCAGATAGGCCACTGCTAGCTCATCTGACTTCATTTAACATAGCTTGTAAAAGAAAGAAGCCAATGGTGAAGAATATTTAATGAATATTGATGACTTTTTGGTAAAAGCAGAAATAACTGGGTCCCAGGTGTAGCACAGATGTCAAGTATTCAAATACTGAAGTGAAAATTTAACTTTCATTCTTTTTATGTTATGCTACAGGTCCTGTGATTATGGCTGGAAACGAATCTTTCTTAGTGCCTGTATAATTACAAAGGTCAATAATTTTATGCCTGGTTAAAATTTTGAAAATAATAGAGTATTAAAAATGCAGCTTGAGAAGTTATGACATGAGAGTAGAAGATTTTCTTTTGAAATTTGCCAAATTTTTTGTAACAAAAATTAAGAAAAAATTTAGAAGCTTCAAATGCAGCACTAGTTGATGACATACAGGTAGATTATAAACTTAAAGATTTAGTTAATCTTGAATTTGAACTTATCATGTTGGTACCTCTCGAGAATACAATATAATAAAATTTTGTATTTTACTGTAACTAGTGAACTTATACTTTAGGAAGAAAAAGGTTGCATATCTGGAAATGCATTCCTAAGGTAATCCAAGTAATCCTGTATCTACTTTGCATAAAGTACCTGCATATTACTCTCAGAATAGTAGCAATTTATAGTCACTTTGCAGTGAAGTGAATGAATGTCAAAAGGAACCATTCTTCTGACAGTGAAATCCATGGAATAGAAAACAGGGAATTTACCAGTGCCAATTTTGTTTATGCTGGCAAAATTTGATGTAAGCTCAAAATATTTTTGTTTACTTTTAGGGTCTTACAGGGCAGAATTTATGTTCTTAAATTACTTTATGTATATTTTCAAAATTCGCTCATGAACTCTGCAAGAGCTAGGTGTGTCTGCAGTAAGGTAATTTTGAAGGTAAGCATGCATAAACATAGCAAGTAGAAGTGTAATCTGATGTTCCTGAGCTTGATCTCAAATATGCAAAATTTTGTTTTATTAAGTTTTTATATTGCTAGGTTGTTTTCTGCTAGGCATATTGCTGTATAAGAAAGCTTTAAACAGTCTTACTTAAATATGAGAAAGTTGTTTGAGTTGGGAAGGAAGATTACAGCATGTATTAACAAACCCTCTTTCTACTTCACTTTTGGGCTACTCTGTCATGTCATGAAAAACAGCATTTCAAGTTGTTATTTAAGCCATATATGGAACACTTAATCATGAATTTTTAAGAAGTTATAAGCCTTTTTGTCTTCACTTCACCCATTTTTACTGAGTATAAATGTAAATATGTAATGTAAATGAGTAAATATAAATATACATTTATATTTACTCATTCTTGCCTACTTTAGACCTGTGTAATTGATTTTTCATTTTGAGCAGTGCACAGTTTATATTACACAGGTTCAGCTGGCTTTAATCTCTCTTTTCTGTATTGTCTGACTTTCAATGAATAAACCATTACATTGTAAAAAACTTTTCAGTGATACTAACAGTCAATACTACTGACTGAACTCAAAAGAATTTGATATTTTTAGGCCAAGGTTTTTGGTTTTGAGCCAGAAGCCTTTTGAAAGCATTCCAAGGAATCAGAAATACCAGACACTTAAAAACCCAGCATCTCAAATAGGAAACAAATAACAGTAGATCACATTTAAAATCATCTCAGAAACTGCTATTCTCTTAGAAAAACTAGAAAAGTTTGGACATCAAAATCAGACATATAATGGGACAGTAATATTAAATATAGACAGGAAAACATCAATACCCTTCCATATGTAGATATTTTACTTGCTACACTTCCATTATAAAATAGAGTAAGTCTCTTGCATTCATACCACATACACATATTTTTTTCCTTCATGAGTCCGCATCCTGTGCCTGACAGGCCAAAACTGCCACTGAAATCAGAACTGCATCCAAGACCTTTCTTTTTCCTTTTGGCAAATGCACAGAAACATGCTTTTTACCAGTTAGGTACATGTTCCTCTTTATTGTAAGTATTCCCTATTCTCTTAAGCATGGTGTTTTACTGATGCAAAGTGGCCTAATTGACATAAATAGATAGGAAATGTCACCACATGATGCGTCACTGTGGATATAGAAACACATATGCTGTTCAGAAATCTGTGGTTAAAATGTCTGTAATATGTGATTAAAGAAATATTTATTTTTCAAAAGTAAAAGATTTACTCCCCACAAAAATGTTGCTCTGGTTAAGTTCATCTCTTTCAATACTTTATGATTTTAATAACTATGGTGAATATTATACTATAAAGCTCCCATTAGTTAAACTGTATTAGGATCACCATAATATCTTCCAAAAAATGAAAGCCACCAGAATATATTTCAGACACCTCTTTAATTATTTCAGCCTTGTAGTTGCCTTTATATAGGAAAATCTGCCTTCAAAAATAAGGCAAACTGAACAAAAACTGTGGAATGTAGTTTAACTGGTACACTTGCATATCTAAGTAAAATTGGGGGCTTTCCAAAAAAGAAAAAGAGGTCTGTTTTCAGCATTCAAATCTTTTTTGCAAGATCTATGAAACATAACTCAAAAGAGTTTTCACACCAATTTTCTTTAATACTCCAAAGCAATATTATTTCATCAATTGACTGTAACTGAAAAAATAATTTGGTACTGAAGAGTGATAGAGTTATAGAGTCTGAAACTTTGAGTTATTGAAAATAAATGGGTGACTGCCATGAATTTTATAAATAGCAAAGTCATGCTTATTAAGAAAAAAATGCAATTCTTGACTATTGATATATTTTGTGGAGTTTTTACTCATAAATAATATAGTTACATAATTGTGCTTAAGGATGGAGCAAATAATGGCATATCTAACTGCAATTTCTTTTGGAAATAGGTGAAAGGGCAAAACTAGAATGGGAAAGAAGATAAAAGCAGGGTTTGTTTTTTTTTAATGGAGAAAGAATATTGATCAGCCCTAAGGAGAAAAAATATTGTTTTTTTATTCAATATTATCAATATCTTATTCTCAGTTCTTGTAGCTGCTTTGCACAGAAATATCAAAATACAGACACGGTTTCTGACAATAGGAGTGAAGAGATGTGACCAAGCCATGATGGCAAACATTATTTTCCAAGTTTGACAAGACCTAATGTGAAATAGTTATTGAGATTTATGATCCAGAGTGCTGTGCCCTAGCATTGCTGGAAACAAAAAGAGTTTTCATGTCCTTTGCCACAATGCCTGTTAAGTCTTGAACAATGGAATTGTCTTGCTTGGCAGACAGAATAGACAATCTGAGTTGTCTTCGCTCAGGAATGAAATTGAATATTTCTTGCTGTGAAGAGTTTTCCATTTTCTCCATTGTTCAGACTGCATTGATTCAGACAAATTGATTGTCTGTGGTAACAGAATCATGCCAAGGGATGACAAAAGTGAAGTCATCTGTGACTAAAATTCACTCAGTTTTTAACACTGAGTTTCTGGAGGCACTCAGATGAACTTCTGGAGGCATCGTAACTACTGAAATATGGAGGGTACATATTGAAATTCTTTGTAGTACTGGCTACAAAATGCAATTAATTTTATTTTTATGATTTAGAGTTCTTGTCATGTAGCTTTAATATATGAACTCATATGTAGACTAATTGCTGCATATGAATTCTCTCCTCAAAACCCCAACTTTTATTTACACATAGCCAGATATTGGTCAAATGACCTTTGCACTTAGTTAGGCTAGGTATTCTGAAAAGCCTGTCTTTGAATTCATCACTCCACAGATCAGCATCATAAGCACTGAGCAGTAAGGCTCAATCAACTCTTAACCAAAAGTTTAATGTAGTCTTCATTTAGAGTGTGTTTTTCTTTTGTTCTGTGTTTTCTTGCTAATGTACTTATATAAGGGAACTTATGTGAATATATTGTAAAATAAACAAGAAATGTGTTTTGTCCTGTAGGTTTACATACAAACAATTAAAGCTGCTTAGATACAGATTTTGTTTAGATGAAGCACATCCTAGATATCTTTTCATTGAAGAAGCAGGTCTCAGGTTAGTGAATGTAACCTTTCAGTAAGCATATTTTTATTAGTTACCTTCTGTGGGTCACTTGTGGTCCATGGACCCCAGGCTATAGCTTGAAAACCACTTATTTTTGAAATGGAGGGGCTTTGCCAGCCAATAATTTTAAAAGAAGACTTTGATATGATGGCATTAGTTTTCTGGTCAAAGAACATAATATCTTCCCTTAGGAAGAAAGATGAGGAAGGAGAGCAATGTCTGGAAATATTTGTTATGCATAGAGATATTGAACATCAACATTAAATTTTTATTATATGACTGGGGCTGAGCGATTATGATTTATATTTAGAATTTTTGTTTGTGTTATGTTTTGCCAATAGAATACTCCTTTGACCAGAAAAAAAAAAGAAAATCCAACTCAAAATACAGAAAAACATGGAAATTATGTTAAATCTTGGAGTTCCAGGAAAAAACATAAAAAACTGAGAAAATTGCACATCTAAACCACAGGCAAATAATTTAACTTGTCATTTTCACCATTCATCCAGCTTTTATTTGGCATAATTAGAACTATTGGAAAATTAAAGGGCAACATAGAACAGAAAGGCTTAGTTTTTCTTCACCTAGTGAAAACATTTCATGAAAGCTCTCTGTAAATAGATTTAAAAAAAAATTTACTAGCACAAAAATAGATTACTCACAGATCTTTTGGAAAACTTAAGTATTGCTGTAAAATTCTGAGAACCTTGTGGATGATTTTTCCTTGTGAAAATTCAGAGATGGTAGCTTTGCAAGGGAAAAAAAGAACCTTTGGAAGGTAATTAAATGTCTTCAGCAGTTTCTGTGCATTAGTCTGGAAAAAAATCTGAATGAGTGGCAATTTTTTCTATTCCTCAGTGCATTTCAGAGAAGGATTTTTTACACTATTTAATTTGAGCAATAGTCTAACCTTTTCATAAACCCTACATTACATATTTTTGCAGAGTTGTCACATTTTTGCTTTTTGCAGTTAAAAATGAAGTTAAATTTTTTGCATGTGTTTTTTTCTTTACATCATTGTGTTTGTTGACTTCCTTGCTTCCTGAGTGTAAAGGTGTGACTTTGTCATTTTCCAGAAACCTTGTGTTATATTGAGAATCCAGAAGTTGTTCACAGACCATTTAAGAAAAAATAGCTTGGAAAAATGTAACCCAAGTATTATTTATCTGTGCCAGTAACCCTTCTTTCTGTTTCTATGTTGGAACATAGCTATAGAAGGAAATAATCCAACATAACCTGTCAGTATTTTGGGTTTTTTTAGTTCATTCTCACTCCTGGAGAGGCTAAGCAGTAGATTTTGGGAAGACAGCAACACAGGTTAACTGAAGAAATTTTTTTGTCCTTTGTTAATTAAAATAATTACATTATTGTTATATGGAGAAAGGTAAGAGTGTGCTAAGGATTACATTGTTTCAGATGTAAAAGGGACTTAAGCCATAAGCTTAAAAATACTCTGCAAAGGTAAAGGTTCAGAAGTCTACAGCTCCTTTGTTAGATGTAAAAGAGAAAATAAGTGGAAAGATGTTATTTTTCTGCTAAACATTGAACAAAGATCACCTGCCAATATGGCTTATATTCCAGAAGTGCCTAGAAAATGATGGTGTTGAGCGTGTGGTCACTTTTGCAAGTTTTTTCTAGTTCTGAGGTTTATAGGTTACTAAATGGGTAAAACACATGCAGGACACAGTAGCAGATGCCACACGATAATTTTGGTTACTCTAGCAAACAGGTTCTGAACAACCTGTTTAGCTTTTAGAAAAAGAGATAACTTACACAGAAAGAAAACCCCTCAGGGTTTTACAGCTAGAAATAAAAATTTTTACCATATAACTGTAAACAGGTCATATAAAAGTTATCCAATGCAGTTCAGAAGTTAAGCTTCTAAGTTAAATAATCAAAATATATGAAATTAGGAAACAATTGTTTCATAGCCTTGAATTTACGATATAATAATTCAAAGCAGCTTTATACAACCTGGCATCCTTTGCTTTGGTGAGAAATTTTAACCTGTTCAAAAAAAATGGAGTCCATCTGTTTTAAGGTCCATAGACATTAAAATTCAACCGGGTGTGTAAGTGATTTTCTTCCTTTAAGGTGCCGGAATGAAACAGACCTGCCTCTTCCCACATGGACCATTAAGACAGTAATGTCAGCATCCTCAGGATGCAGTTTTTATCTTTAACTGCTCATTAAATGAATGCATGTTCCTGGGAAACTCAAACTCTGCTGACCTCTTTAAACCTTTGTTCAGATTATAATCACTAAATTCATTCATTCAGGAAAAATAGCATGTGACATACCAGAATAATTACAATTAACCAACACAGCATTAACTTGGATTATCTAAGACTGAAATGAATGATCAGTCTCTGGTGGGGAAATTCTCATCAAATGAAAGTGAAGTATAGATGAATAATGATTAAGAAAAGGAAATTACAATTAACTAATGAACACTAGATGAACAGAAAAATATGCTTGGTATGTGAGACAGTAAATGGCTAATTTGGGAAAATGGATGTTTGAGGAGGAATATTTCTAAACCAAAACACTATCCTGCCACTTTCCTGACACTTTTTATTTCAACACTTTCCTTGTTGAAATAACCCATATCTAAAGCAAAGTTTTACCTTATTCCTGTCTTTAAAATATTTTTCAGTACATTTAAGCTCTATTTTAGCTGATGAAGTTTATTGTTTTTATTTAGTCTGATAATATCCTGTATTGAGGTATCTCTGAAAGAATTGTGGAGAGAAGATTTGTCATGTGGAGAACTTTAATTTTGGCACAGAAATACTATTTGATTGAGACTGCTAGAAGATCTACTGCAGTCTACATCAGGAACAAGGTATAGTTTTCTCCTGTGCTTGAAGAAGGTGGAAACTGTGAAAAAGCAAGTTCATATTTTCAGACAATCTATGGAACAGAAGGGATTGTATGCAACAATAACACTTGATCCTTTTGCATATTGAATTTCTTATATTTTTGTCTGTGTAAATGCTCTGCCATCAAGATCATAACACAAAAAGTGAACCTCTGCTTCTCTCAGAAGTTCATGTGGTTCCCATATTCAAAAACATGCCACTTTGGCTTTAGGGTAACTCTTCTGGCTTTAAATAACTCCTTTATTTAGCAATTGTTAATTTCACTTCTGTA
The DNA here is from genome assembly GCF_017590135.1 of Pyrgilauda ruficollis. NCBI lineage: Eukaryota > Metazoa > Chordata > Aves > Passeriformes > Passeridae > Pyrgilauda > Pyrgilauda ruficollis. The sequence goes on along the minus strand of NW_024516984.1, from coordinate 7,787,585 downwards.
TGCTAAGAATTTATTATGGAAAAGAAATTTTGCTTGAGTCATTGCCATCTGTTTTTGAGTATAGCTAGTACTGACTCCTGCTAACTATGCATGGTTTATTTATGCTTACAAACTGCTTATAAGTATTCTTATTGTTCCTTTGAGTTACAAAACCCAATTAAACCAAATAGCTTTAAGTTGCCACCCAAAAGGTTTGCTAATAAGGGAGATTCATCTCTTCTCAAGCAAAGAAATGCATCAGGACTGATGCAGTTGCATTCTATGGGTCAAGACAAGGACAGCCACCGTGGGGACAGGCAGACACGTGTCTGAACCATGGAGATGTGTCCTCTGGGACTACACCTGGTGAGTGTACACCAGGACAGAGGCAGTGAATGAACGGGGGGGATCATCAGTTATTGTCCCCAGTGAAGCATAGATACTAAGGCATGTATTTACCAGCCATCCAAGTACTACTCAAATGATCTCTGCTCCAGGCAATATCTCCAGGGCAGGGGGAAGGCCCCGCTGTGAAACCTTCATGTTTCATAACTAGTCTGTAGACGAAAACAAATTCACAAAGAACTTGCATGAGACAGGCTACCCTTGTATGGATCGCTTAGCTGCCTAGCAGCCAAAATCAGCAAGTTTGGAATTAAATAGCATGAGAAACAACAAGAGACTACTTAAAAATACTTTTGAAATTAAAGATTCAAATCAATTTGAATTGTGTAAACACTTGAAAAGGAGATTTACTTCAATATGACTCTTCAGTACTGCCAGATTCTTGCTTGGAAGTCTTCATCCTCACTCCTTGTAGTAATCAAGGAAGCGTAGCACTTTCAGGAAAAAAACATAATTAACATTTACTGGCTTACAGGTATCCATCCGATACAAGAAGTGAGCTCTCAACCCTCACTGTCTGCTTTATTATGGTTTTAAAGTGCTGTACCCATGCACCAAGTTCTTACCACAGCTGTGCTATCCCTTTGCAGGGGTACAGTGGAGAATTCAGCCAGTCTATCTTTAGACTGCAATCATGGGAGAGGACCTCTTACTTTCAAAGCTGAGTTATTTGAAATGCAATGAAAATAGATAAAAATAAGATTATGTTCACCCTTGAAAGTAGTGCTTTTTGATAGCTTAAGTGAGGACAACATACATGCTGTATGGTGCACCTCTGGAATCAGCTTTCATCAGTTTTTCTTTAAAAAAACAAACCAGGTGCCAGTTACTGGAGACAGACATCACTGGGGTCTTTAGTTCAGTAGGGTACAAATATACTCTAAAATTAAAACCCAGTGCTCTGTTTGTTTCTGCTGTTCACGAAGCTGTCAATAAACTCACAAAAACCTGGTCTCTCTAGTAAAGTTCCAGTGTCAGCTGCTCCTGTGGCCAACTTTAACCTACTGTGAAAGGGTTTCATTTAGCTTCCCCATCCTCTGTGTACAGTAGGCTGGCTATCCAGGAACTATATTTTATTTTCAGCTTCAGTTTCCTTTCCACTGAAAATAAAAACCCAAAAGGTATTCATCCTTCTGGGTTCCAGTCTTAACATGCTTTAAAATAATATAGCATTTTGCATTTATATACTGTCAGCCAGAGGGCTTTTCAGGACCTAATGCAGAGGTACTGCTTTACACCTCTCAGAAGAACAGCCAGTAAATGGAAAACCAAGATCTGTTTAACTGGGCATGGTAATCCTGTACAATAATTCCACTCATTGCCTCTCACACTATAGGGGAGACTGTGAAATCTTAAAACAAATGAGTTGCATGGAAAACTACTGTATCCTAGGGAGAAGCTAAATCTACAGCATTATGAATAAAGAGCAAGTGCTGTGATATCAACAGTCACAAAGTAATTCAGGTTCATACCTCAGAGTCCTTTGCTGTGACCCTCATTCCTGTTGATTTCCTCTTTTTACTATTCTACATTTAGGCATTCTTGACTTTACTTTTCCTGGGACAATTTCTTTCAACTTTACACAGCCAGGTCTCTGTAGCCTGTTTTATGTAGGGCTGGTTCCTGCCTCCTAACTCTCCCTTTGAGCCAGCAAGAATTAGTATTTCCATAAAGCATTCCATTCCTTATAAGAGAGATATGTTCTTATATGTTCTTATAGCAGGTCTCAGTCTTACCTCAGCTAATGAAAAATAAATATAGAATTAGAATAACCATTTGAGGGAGCCAGGGTAAAAAATAGAGTACCATCTTTTTCACTGTAAACTCTGCCTCAAGTGGCAGCTACAAATAACAGTCTCTGATGTATAAAGATACATAACACATAGAAAATAACATCACATCTCTAGCATAGGTGTGCACAACTCCCACATTTTGTTGTGGTTTTGTCTCAGCTCTATAACTATTTTATCTTTTCAACAAAATCAACTGTGAACTTCAGCTTTTGTCCACACCTTGCACCACACTCTAAATAGCAGAAGGTCTTAAAGCCTATGGGAACTGTCTTCAAAATCAAAGAAATAGTAAATATTATTTCAGTACAAGGTCTCTGGTGTTTGCAGAAAGACACCTTGTGGACAGGGTCATGGTGTCAGCAGACAATGAGCTGTGACAGCTGGCACGAGGAGAGGTGCATGGGGTTACGCTAGGATTGAGGGGCTGAGACCTGGGATGATGGAGGAAAACCCTTCAAGGTGCAGGCTTGTCTCTGAAGTTGCTAAGGATGACTTCTGCTAGCACTGACTCCTCACCTGTGGACCTGCTCATTGCCATCCTTGCCCTTTTGCAGCCCAAAAGGCAGAGGAGGGTGTCTTAGGTTGAAAATGGGGGTGTGTATTCTATTGGCATCTGTTAGAGGTGGGGCAGTTATCTTCTGTTAATTGGGCCACCCGTTGAAACCAGATGGGACAGCTTTCTTTATCTCTTCCACAACCAATCCTTCCTGTGGGACAGCTTTCTATATCTCTTCCACAACCAATCCTTCCTCCAGAGAGGAATCTTGTCATTGGGCCACTGAGTGTCACTGCATGACTGATAAAATTACATCATCCCTTTGTGAGACATTCTGCCCAAGGGTAGGACCCAAACATTCCTACCTGGATATAATCTGAGATTTGGAACACCACAGGCAGCCTTTTCCACTGGATTCCCAGAGGAAGACCAGGCCCATCTACACCACCACTGGACCTTCAGAGGAAAACTCCACCCTTCTACAGGATCACTGCTTCAACAGAACCACATCTGTCACTGCAGGAGGACTGCAGCCACCATTTAATCAGTCTGCTGCCAACACCCTGACCCACAGGGTGTCAAGTCATGTTCTGACTCTGTCAGTATTGTTTTGTATTACTACATTTTTATTTTTATTTTTCCTGATAAAGAACTGTTATTCCTACTCCCATATCTTTGCCTGAGAGCCCCTTAATTTCAAAATTATATTAATTTGCAGGGAGGGGGTTTATATTTTCCATTTCAAGTGAGGCTTGTGCCCTCCTTAGCAGATGCCTGTCTTTTCAAACCAAGACATGGGGAAAGAGAAGAACAGACATTGTGGCTGCCACGTCAAATGCAAATTTTTCACAACTATAAGGTACAGTGGCAGAAATCTCTGCTGGGTGCATGACAAGATAAGTAGGATCTAAGAATAAGGAGACAGATTGTTGCTGCCATGCGAGCACTTTGCAGCCCTGCACACACCACAGAGGGAAAGCAAGGTTTAGGAAGAGAAGCTGATCCTGATACTGGAAGAACTGTCCTGACAGGGATAGTGAAATATGGCCATGGCAGCAAATCCAGTGAAAGGATAACACAAACAACTCCTTCTTAGTCTTCTTAGTGATTAACACATGTATCTGAAAGATTAACACTTCTGTATTGATCCTTACTAATTGTTTTCCCCTGGCTATGACAAAAAGTGCTCTCAGATGCAGAAACACAAGTGCAGGTCATATGTGTTCAATACCATAAAAACCTACAGATTCTTTAATGACTGAAAGAACACAATTCTGCCAGCAATCACTTAATCCACTTCCTGCAGCCCCCTCTTACTCTCAAGTGTAGCTCAAGGTGACATATTTTCCATGTGTTTCTGACTCACATCATCTACTTGTTGCAAAACCTTATCCTCTGTAACTATATCCAGTTTTATCCTTGCATAAGAAAGCCTCTTGAATTGTACCTTGTCACCAGTAGTCACAGAGTGAATGATCTCTGATCCCACTGTCCCTTGAGATACATCCTGAAAAATGAGTAAATTCAGGCAATCAGTTGCATACCTGGTAAAACACTACGAAACATAAAACCACATGACTGAATTAGACAAGCTGTATCTGAGATTGTATTGCCAGGGAGAGAGTGGTGATGAAGATGAGTAGCTCCAAATCTCATGAAAATTTAAGTGAATTTTTCCCTACATGCTAATGTCATGATGCTGATTGACTCTGTCAAGATTTAAAGAAGTGGTTTCAGGCTTTTTTTGTCTATCAAAGAGTAACACACCAGGCATTTGTTGGCCTAATTTTACAAAACTAAATGTACATTGCTGTGCATTGTCATTTGATAGTTTTGCTGGGGTGGCTTAGAACTGCAGCAAGGTCCTGTAGGCAAACTCCATCCTTATCTCTTGTTGATGTGAGATAGATGAGAACAATAATATGTGTTACAAGAGAATAAAGAAAGTCTGGCATAAAGAGTTTAATTAAAAATTGCTTTCATTTCATTGAAAGGTCCTTTCAGAAGATTTTGTTCAAGACAAGTTTGACTTCCCTTATGTAGAACTAAGGACTCTGCAGCAGTTTTGAGTTATAAATATTTTTGGTTTCCTTTTATTCAGTAACATCATCTAATAATGTTGCCTTTTACCAGAGGAAAAGGGAAGAGAAATGCAGTATATTTATATGCAATCTGAAAATTAGGCTGAGAAAAAGTTCTGGCAAAATCTCTGATGAAAAATGGTAAATCAAAACAACAATAAAACATTTTCTCTAACAATTTTTATTAAAACTTGAACACCTAACTTTCAAAATTAAATATAAATAAAAAATTATATGGTAAAGATTTTGGATATTGATTTTCTAACCTTTGGTTGCAGAAAGAAATACAAGTTTATTTAACCACATATTTTACTGTGAAAATTATAACTGTCCCTTCCAAACCCCTTTGATAGGATAATAAACAATGACAAACCTGGTGACAAACTGTGCTTACCAAGCCAGCTTGCAGATATGTTTGGCAATGGCCATGGTTAAGAAAATTAATGACACATCAAATATTCTGGGAAGACAGCATAAAGAATAGGCCTAAGATCTTACAGAGTTTTCTTTTTTACTTCATTTAAATTGACTTATAGATTTTTTAATGTAGAAATATTCTACATTTTGCAGATGAATTTCCTCATGCTTTTTTCTTTAGTCACAAAATATTTTGTTCTACATCTCTGATACATAGTTTTGATTTAAATTCCTAATGTTAATATAAATCTTAACACCATGAAATATTTAGTCCATTTTTACTGCCTTTTTGCCTTTTTTCATTTTGAATTATATTTGAAAGGGGTTTTGTTTAATAGAACCTGGAACAAATGCTGTATTTTTATTTTAATCTGACTAATCCTTCCTCATTTTTTAGTCATCTACTTCTATTACATTTATTAAAAAAAATTGTATGGAAATGCAAGGAAATTTTATGATGCATTTATTTGTCTATATTTTAATTTTAAAATAATTTTTGCAAAATATCTCAGTTATAAAAATCTCATCTCACTATGGAAAACTTTATTTTGAGCTGCATTTCATAATTTCTAATAAGAAACTCTTAGGTAAAATGGCATTGAGAAAGCTTCTGCTAAGTCTTTGGAAATATATCTTGAGGCTTCAGATTTAATTCTTTACAGGATGCCTAATGGCTGCTGCTATAGAATAGTGAAGTAAAAAAAAAAAAAAAAAGAAAAAAAATCTTTAGAATGTTAACCAATATTCAGTGTGTCTCCAGGAGATCAGGAGACAAAAAAATATATTGTATTATCTACTTGAGAAAAAATTTAATACTTTGAAGATTATTGATAATTTTTTAATCTCTTTTAAATTCTCTTTCATTTCCTATTGATGTATCTGAGATTAAATTTTTGTGGCTAGAGGAATAATGAAATTTGCAACAAGAACATTAGGTTGGTCATGTGATATTGGGACAGCAAAAACTTATGTAGAGTAATGGAGAATACAGAAGCTGGAATACCAATGAAACTTAAAATAAGATTTATTTTAAATTTTTTTTACAATTTTGTTTTAGGATACGTGTAAAATATGTCTAATCTGAAGTGAATATTTTAACTGCATTTATAATTGTAAACCTTAGAAAAGGTACTCTGAAATGCTGGTCATTGGTTAAAAATTTAGAATCATTGCTGGGAGGAAGAAACAGAGTCCATAGCCTTGCTTTTCAGATGTATGCCCCACTCACTATTCATTTGACTTCTCTCTTACTTAATTTTGACTAGAAGAGTGGAGCATCAGCCCAGCTTTGAACAGGTGGACAGTGATAGGAGTGCTTCACTGAGCACTGCTGATGTTAACAGGATGTTCCTCAGAAGAAATAAATGCTATTCTTTCACACACATCCTGACACAGACCTTATGTGAAGGAAGCCAACAGATGGATGATATTTCTTCTACTTGTGTTTTAAAGTAGGCGGAAGTGGTTCACCAGGCAAGGAACCCAGCCTTAATCCTGAATGTAATTGTTTCCAAAGGACACACAAATCATTCAGGGTCATCAGGCTGGAGAAATCTCTTTTTTGGGCCCTAGTTAGGCTCAGTCCTCTGGGCGAAGTGCAGAACAGTCCTCTCTTCCCTTATAAATGGACAGACAGCAGGATGGGGACTGAGGGAGCAAAATCCTTCCCACTATAAGCAAGGACCAGGCCCATGACCACATGGGGAACATGAACATATGTAAGTCTACAACAACTGATGAGTTCCATCCCAGAGTCCTGAGGGAGTTGGTTGATGTAGTTGCCAAGACACTCTCCATGACATTTGAAAAGTCATGTCAAGTGAAGTGAAGTCATGAAAAGTCAAGTGAAGACCCAGGTGACTGGAAAGAGGGAAACATTGTACCCATCTTTAAAAAGGGTAGAAAGGAGGACCCTGGGATCAACAGAGGTGTCAGCCTCACCTCTGTGCCTGGGAAGATCATGGAACAGATCCTCCTAGAAACTGTACTAGGCACAGGGAGGACACAAAGGTGATTTGAGACAGCCAGTTCAGTTTCAACAGGGGTAAGTCCTGGCTGACCAGCCTGGAGGCCTTCTATGATGGAGAGACTACATTGCTGAACAGGGAAAGAGACAGATGTAATTTGTCTGGACTTCTGTAGAGCCCTTGAAACAGTACCTAGCAACATCCTGCTCTCTGAATTGGGGAGAGATGGATTCCATTGTTGGTCTGTAGGGTGGATGAGGATTGGTTGCATGGTGACATCCAGAGGGTAGTGATCAATCACTCAGAGTCTCACTGGACATCAGAGACTAGTGGTGTCCCTCAGGGGTCTGTTGGTACCAGTGTTATTTAATATCTTCATTAATGATGTAGATAAAAGGATCAAGTGCAAATCCTCAGCAAATTTGTACGTGACACCAAGCTGAGTGGGGAGGGATGGGATGCCATCCAGAGGGACCTGGACAAGCTTGAGAAACAGAATGGGAACCTCATGAGATTTAACAAGAGCAAGTGCAAAGTGCTGCACCTGGGTTGGAGTGACCCCTGTTATCAGCAGAGGCTGGGAGATGAACAGATTGAGAGCAGCTCTGCCGAGAAGGACTTGAGGGTGCTGGTAAATGAGCAGCTGGACATGACCCAAAAATGTGCACTCACAGCTCAGAAAGCCAAATGTATCCTGGCTGCATCAAAAGCAGGACCAGGGATTTTTCCTTCAACTCTGCTCTGGTGAGACCCCACCTGAAGTGCTGCATCCAGCTCTTGGCTCCCCCAGCACAGGAAGGACATTGACATGATTTGCTGGAGCAAGTCCAGAGGAGGGACACCAAGCTGACTAGAGGGATGGAGGAAAGGCTCCTCCATCCTCATAATTTCCTGTGAGGAAAGGCTGAGGGAATTTGGTTTGTTAAGTGTGGAAAAGAGAAGTCTTTGGGATGATCTCATTGTGGCCTTTCACACCTAATGGGGGCCTACAAGAAAGATGGAGAGGGATGTTTTACAAGAGCGTATAGTGACAGGGCAAGGGGGAATGACTTCAAACTGAGAGTAGATTTAGATTAGATATTAGGAAAAAGTTCTTTAGTGTGAGGTTGGTGAAGCACTGAAACATGTTGCCCAGAGAACTTGTTGATGCTCTATCCCTGGAGCTGTTCAAGGCCACCCCGGAGAGAGCTCTGAGCAACCTGCTACAGTAGAAGATGTCCCTTCACATAGCAGGGGGATTGGAACTGGATGATCTTTAAGGTCCCCTCCAACCCAAGCCATTCTATGATTCTATGACCTTCACCATTCTTTTCAGAGTCGATGCTTCTCGATGTCCTTGCCCACTGGTGCCAAGTCTCCCAGAGTATGGCTGAGCAGGGAGATGAGCACTAACCTCAGGCTGGCATTCTCAGCCAGTACTCAAAATAACCTTTACACAGTAAGCATAAGTTGTTATGTTCGTGGGTCCCAGGATGAGGGAAGAGATGAGTCTTACTCCATATTTCTTAGAAGGCTGATTTATTATATTATGATATTATATATGATATGATATTATATGATATGATTTGATATTTAAAATGCTATACTAAAGCTACGCTAAAAGAGTAGAAGAAACAATTGCATCAGAAGGCTAGGAAAGGAAAGGAAAGAATAATAAAAACCCGTGACTCCTCAGAGCCTCGACACAGCTGGACCATTATTGGTCATCAAGTAAAAACAATCCACATGAGGCCAATCAAAGATGCACCTGTTGGTAAACAACCTCCAGACCACATTCCACAGCCATCAGATAGTTATTGTTTATGTTTCTTTTCTGAGACTTCTCAGCAGAAAATCCTGGCAAAGAATTTTTCAGAAAATATCATGGTGACAATAAGTTGCAGTGTGATAAAAGGATATGGAGTATAAATAGCCTGAATTTAAGATGTCAAAGTAAATTTGCAAGGATTTCGCTGCAAAAATATGTATCTCTTATAAAATTATGACAGTGAGGATGATGGACCTGGGACTTCACACAGTTACTAGAATTTTAACATGTCCACACACATGGAGTACAAACTAGATGGGCTTGGCTTCCTAAGCCAATGTGTATCTGAACAATTCAGTCATCTATTACAATGCCTGCACCTTTCAAAAAGTAATTTCTGTACATAGGGAAAGGAAAATGAGACTAATGCAAAGTATAGAATGAGAACTATGCAGCAGTTTCATCTGTATCCATTTCCAAGATGAAAAGGGTTGGCAGTAACTCTAGAAGTGCTGGCTAGATTAGGAAGGTTGGTGTAACTTTGGTTGTTTACACCATTTAATACGAAATGATGGCATATTTAGCCTTTTTCTGTCAAATATTTTAACAATAAATAACTTCACAACTGGGAAACAGTCCAAAAAGATTAGGATCACAGAATCATTTACTTTGGAAAAGATCCCCAAGGTCCTCTGTAGTCCAGCTATTAAACAGTAAACCATGTCCCTAGGTGCCACATCTACATATTTTTAAAATAGCTCCAGGCAGACTGACTCAACCACCTCCCTGGGCCTCTTCCAATGTTTGACAATCCTTAAAGATTTTTTTTCCCTAATATCCAATATAAACCTACCTTGGAATGACAAAGCTGTTTCCTCATGTTTGATTTCTTTTTCCTTATGAGAAAATGTCGACCTTCATCTCACTATGATCTCCTTTCAGTTGGTTGTAGAGCATGGTAAGGCCTCTCCTGAGCCTCCTTTTCTTCAGGCTAAACAATCCCAGTTTCCTCAGCTGCTCCTCATAAGAGTTATGCTCCAAACCCTTTACCAGTTTCATTGTTCTTTTCTAGACACACTCCAGCACTTCAGTGTTTTGGGGTTTATTTTGGTAACAAGGGGCCTAAAAACACAGGACTCTAGTTGTGTCCTCACCAGTGCTGAGTACAGGCAAAAATCACTTGTTTACTTGCCACGCTATTTCTGACACAGGCCAGGATGCCATTGGCCTTCTTGGCCACCTGGGCACAGCTGGCTCATGTTCAGCTGCTGCTGACCAGCACCCCCAGGTGCTTTTCCACTGGGCAGTTTTCCAGCCACTCTGTTCCAAGCCTGTAGTGGTGCAGGGGGTGGTTGTCACCCAAGTGCAGGACTCAGCACTGTGGGGGTTGGGGGTGAGAAAGCCATCTCAGGAATGCCCTGGGAAAGCACCATTGTCTAAGTCAGGGGAAATTCATTCCTTTCCCACGATTCAAATGCTGTACTCCCTTTCACCTCCAGCTCATCCTGTACCCTTTGTATCTTTCAATAGTTACTCCTGTGAAAACTTTTCCCCTCCCATCCCCCTCAACATGTAGCTGTGCACAAAAACTGTAATTTTCCCTAAAGACGGGGCACTCTCCCTGGTGTCCTTCTGCTGGTTGTTACCCGTCCCTGCTGTCCCTCCGACTCACAGTCCGTCCCTCAGCCTACCCTCCGTGTTTTCCTATCCCTTTTGGACCCAATCAGTTGAAATTATCCAGGACTCGAGCTGCCCTCCTTCTATCTTGTGAAGAGAAACATCTAGCCGGGGTCGCGTGGGTGAAAATCCTGATGCCGGCACAGCACCTGGCCTTGTTGAACCTATACAATCGGTCTTGGCCCATGGATTCAGCTTGTCCAGATTCTTCTGCAGAACCTTCTTACCCTCCAGCAGATTGACACTCTCATCCAACTTGATGTCATCAGCAAAGTGAGCAAGGGTGCCCTCAAACCCCTCTTCCAGTCCATTGATATTAGAGAGAACTGGCCCCAAACTGAGCTCCAGGGAGCTCCACCTGTGACCAGCTGCCAATTGAATGTAACTCCTCTCACCACCACTCTTTGGGCTCTGTCTTCCAGATAGCTTTTAGTCAGACAAAGATATATCTGGTGTACATGAGTCTTAGAAGAATTTGGAAATACTCACTTAAAGTGAAGTAATCAAAACAGCATGTTATATAAATATCCTGTGTAGGTTTCTGCTGCAAAATGAAAACAAAATGACATCATGGATCTTTTATACTGAAGTTTAATTCCATCTCTTCAAGGCCACCCCGGAGAGAGCTCTGAGCAACCTGCTACAGTAGAAGATGTCCCTTCACATAGCAGGGGGATTGGAACTGGATGATCTTTAAGGTCCCCTCCAACCCAAGCCACTCTATGATTCTATGACCTTCACCATTCTTTTCAGAGTCGATGCTTCTCGATGTCCTTGCCCACTGGTGCCAAGTCTCCCAGAGTATGGCTGAGCAGGGAGATGAGCACTAACCTCAGGCTGGCATTCTCAGCCAGTACTCAAAATAACCTTTACACAGTAAGCATAAGTTGTTATGTTCGTGGGTCCCAGGATGAGGGAAGAGATGAGTCTTACTCCATATTTCTTAGAAGGCTGATTTATTATATTATGATATTATATATGATATGATATTATATGATATGATTTGATATTTAAAATGCTATACTAAAGCTACGCTAAAAGAGTAGAAGAAACAATTGCATCAGAAGGCTAGGAAAGGAAAGGAAAGAATAATAAAAACCCGTGACTCCTCAGAGCCTCGACACAGCTGGACCATTATTGGTCATCAAGTAAAAACAATCCACATGAGGCCAATCAAAGATGCACCTGTTGGTAAACAACCTCCAGACCACATTCCACAGCCATCAGATAGTTATTGTTTACGTTTCTTTTCTGAGACTTCTCAGCAGAAAATCCTGGCAAAGAATTTTTCAGAAAATATCATGGTGACAATAAGTTGCAGTGTGATAAAAGGATATGGAGTATAAATAGCCTGAATTTAAGATCTCAAAGTAAATTTGCAAGGATTTCGCTGCAAAAATATGTATCTCTTATAAAATTATGACAGTGAGGATCATGGACCTGGGACTTCACACAGTTACTAGAATTTTAACATGTCCACACACATGGAGTACAAACTAGATGGGCTTGGCTTCCTAAGCCAATGTGTATCTGAACAATTCAGTCATCTATTACAATGCCTGCACCTTTCAAAAAGTAATTTCTGTACATAGGGAAAGGAAAATGAGACTAATGCAAAGTATAGAATGAGAACTATGCAGCAGTTTCATCTGTATCCATTTCCAAGATGAAAAGGGTTGGCAGTAACTCTAGAAGTGCTGGCTAGATTAGGAAGGTTGGTGTAACTTTGGTTGTTTACACCATTTAATACGGAATGATGGCATATTTAGCCTTTTTCTGTCAAATATTTTAACAATAAATAACTTCACAACTGGGAAACAGTCCAAAAAGATTAGGATCACAGAATCATTTACTTTGGAAAAGATCCCCAAGGTCCTCTGTAGTCCAGCTATTAAACAGTAAACCATGTCCCTAGGTGCCACATCTACATATTTTTAAAATAGCTCCAGGCAGACTGACTCAACCACCTCCCTGGGCCTCTTCCAATGTTTGACAATCCTTAAAGATTTTTTTTCCCTAATATCCAATATAAACCTACCTTGGAATGACAAAGCTGTTTCCTCATGTTTGATTTCTTTTTCCTTATGAGAAAATGTCGACCTTCATCTCACTATGATCTCCTTTCAGTTGGTTGTAGAGCATGGTAAGACCTCTCCTGAGCCTCCTTTTCTTCAGGCGAAACAATCCCAGTTTCCTCAGCTGCTCCTCATAACAGTTATGCTCCAAACCCTTTACCAGTTTCATTGTTCTTTTCTAGACACACTCCAGCACTTCAGTGTTTTGGGGTTTATTTTGGTAACAAGGGGCCTAAAAACACAGGACTCTAGTTGTGTCCTCACCAGTGCTGAGTACAGGCAAAAATCACTTGTTTACTTGCCACGCTATTTCTGACACAGGCCAGGATGCCATTGGCCTTCTTGGCCACCTGGGCACAGCTGGCTCATGTTCAGCTGCTGCTGACCAGCACCCCCAGGTGCTTTTCCACTGGGCAGTTTTCCAGCCACTCTGTTCCAAGCCTGTAGTGGTGCAGGGGGTGGTTGTCACCCAAGTGCAGGACTCAGCACTGTGGGGGTTGGGGGTGAGAAAGCCATCTCAGGAATGCCCTGGGAAAGCACCATTGTCTAAGTCAGGGGAAATTCATTCCTTTCCCACGATTCAAATGCTGTACTCCCTTTCACCTCCAGCTCATCCTGTACCCTTTGTATCTTTCAATAGTTACTCCTGTGAAAACTTTTCCCCTCCCATCCCCCTCAACATGTAGCTGTGCACAAAAACTGTAATTTTCCCTAAAGACGGGGCACTCTCCCTGGTGTCCTTCTGCTGGTTGTTACCCGTCCCTGCTGTCCCTCCAACTCACAGTCCATCCCTCAGCCTACCCTCCGTGTTTTCCTATCCCTTTTGGACCCAATCAGTTGAAATTATCCAGGACTCGAGCTGCCCTCCTTCTATCTTGTGAAGAGAAACATCTAGCCGGGGTCGCGTGGGTGAAAATCCTGATGCCGGCACAGCACCTGGCCTTGTTGAACCTATACAATCGGTCTTGGCCCATGGATTCAGCTTGTCCAGATTCTTCTGCAGAATCTTCTTACCCTCCAGCAGATTGACACTCTCATCCAACTTGATGTCATCAGCAAAGTGAGCAAGGGTGCCCTCAAACCCCTCTTCCAGTCCATTGATATTAGAGAGAACTGGCCCCAAACTGAGCTCCAGGGAGCTCCACCTGTGACCAGCTGCCAATTGAAAGTAACTCCTCTCACCACCACTCTTTGGGCTCTGTCTTCCAGATAGCTTTTAGTCAGACAAAGATATATCTGGTGTACATGAGTCTTAGAAGAATTTGGAAATACTCACTTAAAGTGAAGTAATCAAAACAGCATGTTATATAAATATCCTGTGTAGGTTTCTGCTGCAAAATGAAAACAAAATGACATCATGGATCTTTTATACTGAAGTTTAATTCCATCTCTTTTAGAAGTGAAACACCCCATCATTCTGCTAAAACACTCTTTCTTTCATGTCATGTCATGATTATCCTGTAGGAAAGTCTTCCACTGTCAGATGCAAACACAATATTCATCTGTGCTGTCTATCAGTGTGATAGTTGTTTCTGTAGCGCAGAAAATGAGAAAGGAAACAATATAAAGTACAAAAAAAATTTATGGATCGTTTAGTCCATGATTACTGGGACTTCAGTGCAGAAGCATTTTGTTTTTGTAAGACTTCCTTGGCAGTCTTAATCATGTTCTCATCAATAAATTGAAAGTGCTGTGGAAGGGTGCTGCATAAAATCCATGGCTTAGATTTTTCAATTTATATTGCTCTACCTAGATCTTACTTGTCTGTACTACAGTAAAAGGCTAATAAAATGAAGCCAACACTGTGACAAAAGTCAACAATAGCAGAAATGTCAGAAGACAAATCTGAAAAATAAAAATGAGAAAATTATATACAAGAAATTATAGCAGCCAGATTTTTATTTGCTTTCCACATTATATTTTCCACTTCATGTACCACAGTATTATTATATGCTGTAGCAATAATTATTGTTAATATTATTAAAGTTGTGATAGGAAGAAGAGAAAAGGAAAAGGTGGCAGAATAATACTCATATGTCCTAACACTTGGAGAAAGATGTGGAAAGGAATGTAGGGAAATTACTTCAAAGCACCCCAGCACTGGATTTTTGTCCTTTATTAAACTTTTAAAAATTCTAAAGCTTGAATTCTCTTTTTCACCTTTTCCCTTCCCTTCCCTTCCCTTCCCCCTTGCTTCCTTCCCAAGCATTTTCTTCTTCCTATAGAAGGACAAAGATATTTCAAACAAAGGAAAAGATTTCATGCTCCAAGAGATAATTCTTCTCTGATACGTGTATTTTTCAATCAATATTCAGCATTTTCTTACCCTCTGCCTGCCAGGTGGTCTTTCTTTTCCAACCTGCTTAATCATGTATGACAGTTTATTAGATGAATACTTTTGCCTTTCCAATGAAGTACTCCGACTTCATATTTCAATCTTCATACCTCTTGTAAGCTCTCTCCAGTGATTGATTAAAACAGATATATATTTATGGCCTACATAAATGATAACTTATTATAACATTCTAAAGTATCTCAAGCATGCAAAACCAAGGGTGAAATTCTGGCCTCACAACAGCAAAACTCTTATCATTTCTGAGAGCTGACATTTCACCCCAAGGATGAAGAAAAATTATTTATGGCAGCACAGGGGAATATAACTATGAATAATTTGATGAAATTAAGATGGAGTAAATTTCTATCAGTGAGATATATTATGTCAAGGATCAGTATATCAAAGGAAATAATGGAAGATCTATAGATTCAGACATTTTAAACTAGCTTTGAAGAAGGACTAGATAGTAAAGCAATGAGAAACTTATTTAATGGATTGCTTCATAAATTCAAACCCTCTCTGGTTCTTATAGCTCAAAAGAGCTCTTATTGCTGCCTGCTTATCCCATTACTGTTAATTTTCCTAATGAAATAAAACTCATAGTCTGTCTGATGCATTTTTTACATGTCTGTTTGGAATTAAGTGGTCAGATTGAATTCTATTGAGGGAAGGGTTTACAAAGTTAGATATTCAAGACTTGCTATTGGCATTGTGGAAAGAGACAGCTACATAGAACAAGACAGGACCAATTAATAGTATTGATAAGAATCTAATAAGACATCAGGGAATCCATACAGAAAAGAAATTCTGGATGCCAAATTTCATTTAGTCTATTATTCACATTTTTGTTTTGTTTTCTTTTGTTTTAATTCCCTTTTTTGCTGAATGCTGTAAGGAGGATGATGATGATGATGATGATAATTATAATAATAATCATCATAATAAATTAAAGAGCACAAATTCAAGGTCATGCATTTAAGCTTTCAAACAAGAATTTATGCTGTAATCTAGAATCTTCTCCAGTAGATACCATATAAGAGAAGAAAGGCCCAGATGAATAAGATGTTATGACAATGACAGATCAGCGTGATGTAGAAGGGAAATATAATTCTGGGATATATTATTAAACTTGATTTTAGTAGATGAAATTCTACCCTTCTCTTGTCAAAAAACGTCCCAAAAATATCTAACCTTTGTGGAGTCTAGGACACTTTTGTGTAGTAAACACAACAGTGAATAGAAGTAATTTCTTGTTGCAGATTAAATGCATTATTCTACTGAAAACGGCTCAGAAGTGTGAGTTCTGTTTATACATATCTCACAAAGGCTTTCGACTTTCAGAAATTTAGGTTTGTTTTGTACTGCCAAACATGTATTAATATAGTGATATCAGAGGAGAGCAGGGGTAAAAATCAATGAAATCAATTAAAATGTACAAAAATTTGCCAAGAAGCAGGCCAATTTATTATTCTCTTCTCTGTAGAGTAAATGTGTCCTATCACGGACAGAGACCACTAGCTGAAGCCGTGTCTGGTTCTCATCTCTTTCCCTCAGTTATCAAGAAGTGGAGTTCAGACTTGTCTTTTTCAAATATTTACAGCCAATGATGTAACACAGCCATGAAGAGGTAAATGTTGGATTATATGAGGTATTACCAGGAAAGATAAGTTCACCACTAAAATTCCTTCCATGGGTTTTGGATCTGGCCCCTAATAAATAATAAATGAAATTTTTACCATTGCCTTTTTCTAATTCCCACGAATCAGAGCTATTATTAGAAAAGAGAAGTCTTAGGGCTTAGTCTTAAGGCAGTTCTCTGGCTTATCTTGTAGCATAGACTAGGAAGCATGAAATGAAAGCAGGAAATGGAACCTTCCCAAAAAACAAAAAGGAATATTTTTTTTTCACATCTCTGGAACGCTTTGCTTGTAAAATTGTAAAGTGACTACAGAAATGTATTGAAGAGAAATCTGTTAATGTCTACAACATTCCAAGATGCCTCTTTGCATCAAAAGTATTATTTTAAGGGTCAGCAACACCCTCTGGTACTGCCATCACATCCTTGTCCTGCTCATATCATCCTCTGGGCTTTTGTTACTGGCCTGTATCAGAGACAGGATGCTGAGTGTAGTGTAAGTGTCTGACTTCCAACAGTCCTTAAAAATGCATTTATGCTCTTGCTTTCCTCCTCTGTCACCTCCACAATAGTACTGCTGAAGTTGAGCTTTATAATTAACATCTGCCTGAACACACAGTAAAACATTGTCCAAGAGCACTGTGAGACCAGGAAAAAATAAATTAATAAATAGAATAAATTACATCAAACATCTAATCAGGAATTGGCAATGTAAGTTTGTCTGATGTCCACAATTTAATATATGAATCCACAGACCAGTATCAGAAAAAAAATCGACAAGCAATTTTTCAGTCTTCTCATTTTTCAGTTAGTGGTGAAGAAAAGTCTGTAGTAGTTTAGTGTGCCTTATACAGTATTTTTCTGCTCTAAAGATACAAGCAGGGCATTTTTGATTTCCAGATAAAAAAACTAGATAATTGATTCATACTAAACAAAATTTACCTTTGTTTCTATCAAAGAACTTTAAAAATAAAAATTAAAAGCTGAAACAGTGAGAATAATGGAGGATCCCATCAAAGTCAGACATTATTTATCCTCTCAGCACTATAAAGATCTCATCAGTCATCAAAACCTAATTTCAAGGTGAGACAGGTTCCAAACTTTAATCCCAGTCCCCCAAACTACAAGAAATTCAATCCTTTGCGACTGCTCTTTAATATAAACTTCTGATATGAAACACAAACATATTCTTTCTTTGCAGTCTTTATAATTTCTACAGTAGAACTGGCATTTAAAAAAACGGAAAAAGGGAAAAATGTCCTGTTTTTCATTCATTGCATGATTACACAAGAAACAGATGTGAGTGTTGGCCAGGTCTCCTCTTGTACACATGTCCCCACAAGCAGCCTTTCAGCCTCCAGAAATTCTCCTGAGCTCAGACTGAACAGCCCATTCTACAACAAGGAAAGTTGCTGGAGAATCTGAGCCAATGATGGCAGAGCAAGATTTGAAAATAAGTTTGTTATATTCCTCCTAATAATTGTTTGTTAAAATGAGTGTCAGTAGAACCCTATCTAAAAATACTTTAAGAAAAGGTAAAATTAGCAAACTAAAAAAGAATAATCCTTAGTAAATGTAAGCATGACCTTTTACAAGCAGTAGAGACATTAGAGCATTTCTCTTAACGTTTCTCTCTGATTTTACAAATACTATGAAAACCTCATTCTCCTTTCCATGAAAGTGAGGGTAAGTCTCATAGCCCAGAGATATTGAGAAATTGTCTAGGACAGCACACAGTTTTATGTCAGAAGGAAGTAGACCCTATTCTTTCTTTTGATGCAGACAGTAGTCTTTTCTCATGGCCAGGATTTGACAATTCCTTCCAGCAATGAACTACTGAATTTTTTTCCATGTCCCTTTGTTCCAGTTTCACACATCAGACGACTGTTGTTCTCATTTGGGTTGATTTCCTGAATCTTGTAGCTCCTCAAGGCTTTTTTTGCATGTACCATTGTCATGGTCCTCATATAAAACGTGAGTGGTGTAGGTTCAGCTTCCAGCCTGCAGTATTTCTGTCCTCCCTACTGGCTCCTACTGTTTGAGCATATCTTTGAAGTATAAGA
Organism: Pyrgilauda ruficollis; assembly: GCF_017590135.1. Taxonomy (NCBI): domain Eukaryota; kingdom Metazoa; phylum Chordata; class Aves; order Passeriformes; family Passeridae; genus Pyrgilauda; species Pyrgilauda ruficollis. Next base: position 7,768,914 of record NW_024516984.1, on the reverse strand, counting down.
TTTGCAAAACAGAATTTGCAGACTCAACATCAAAAGAATACTGTGAAGTATTTCCTATTTCAATATTTCTTTGTTGAAAATTATGTCTGGCATGCATACAATCTAGACAAAGGCTGAAAATGGAAGAGGAGGAAGGAAATTGTAAAGTAACCATGCTTGAAAAATCTACAGAAGTCTGGATTTTTTAAACCCACACACAGAAAACATGAGATATGTGTTCCTTCACTTCATTGCTGTATTGGTACTTCTGACAACAATAACCACAGAAACCTCAGAAAATAAATGGCAAGTCTAGAATTTCTATAAATAAAACTTGGAAAAACCCCTAAACTGTGGAGGTACATGTGTGTGTATATGTGTGTGTGTGTGTATAAAGTCATGTTGGAAAGATACTTTGATCTTAAAAGACGGATTTTTTTACTAAACCATATGTCTCAACATAAAGGTATGTATGTAAAATTTTAATTGGAAGACAGTCTTCATGAAAGCTGATATTTCCTTTACAGAGTGAGTCTCCTGAGATCTTGATCTTATTCAAGAGTTTTAAAATCCAGATGAGGAATACTTTACTTTGACCTCCTAGAGCAGTGTGTTGAGAATAATTTCCTTATTTTGCTATACTTTGCATAAGTTAGGCCGTGCTATCAGGGTTTTTTTTTTTAACTTTGCAGAACTCATTACAGAATTTCTGTGTTAATAAACTATCAATTCACTAAGCCATTGTTACTACTACTACCACTAATGCTACTACACTAGTAGTAGTATTGCCTTTGTCTGACTTACCCCAAGTAAAAGCCATGTGGAAAGGTAAGATTTTTGCCTGTTTATAGATTGAATTATTTTGCTTCTGTTACTAAAAAGTCATTTATAGACAGCTGTAAATGTATATATAATTTCACAAATGTGGTATAAGATACATTCCTTGCCCTGAAGTGCTTATAGTCTCTAAGATAGGAAAAAGATAAACAGAGACCAAACTGAGGAAACCAATTTAGACAGAGTGTGATGTGAGAAATTAGAATAAGATACATATGAAGGGAAATTTCTTAAAAGAACTGGTCCTTGTGGAAGGCCAGATATTATGGAAAAGGAAGATGGTGATAAGGATTTGGAGACTAATTCAGTGCAAAATCTGAACGGGGATACTTACCTTTATCTGAGTAAAAAGGAAAATTAAAGTGGAAAGAAGAGAAGGAGATGGGAATATAAATTAAAAGGCCTGGCAAGAACACAGGCATTGAGTGAAAATGGTGGACATTGGGGGTTTGGTCAGGGTCATTTTGTGTTGCCTTGTGTCCATGATAACAACACATAGGGCTTTTGGAATTTTTTTTTCCTGAATATTATCTAGGCTAGTGCACGGGGGTTTTCCATCTTGACAACAGAAACTCAGGTGAATGTGCTCCTTACAAAATGTCAGTACTGGTCATTTCTTTGCTAGACAATTTATTTCAACCAGTGTGACTTAAATGAGTTGCTGCTCTAATCACAAATGTATGTTTTCCTCCCATCATTGCTGGCTCTGCCTTTAAAACCCATTGTTGAAACTCCTCCTCAAGAAGGCTGAAGCCAGAAAATCAAGGTGCAGGCTTTCCCCCTTCAATCCAAAGATACATGCTAACAGATCTTCTAATCCTTGTTCCTGTCAGTCAGCCTCTGCCTTTGGGTCTAGAATAACAACGAGCATGAAGGATGCATTTATTATGCCAAGAAAAACTTACTTTTGCAAGTGGCCCACTTTGCCTCAGTTCTGGTGACATCTTACTCCAAAAATGCCTTGTGCTCATTCTGGAGGCCCCACAGAAGGGCTTGGTGAGCTGTGTCCCTGTGGGGCACTCAGCTGCGGCTGCTCTGGGGGTCGGTCTGTGCGCCCCCAGCTCGCAGCAGCGCCGGGCTGTCTGCTGTCATTGCTGCCCCGGCGTCACCCTGCGCATCACACACCGGGTGGCTCAAAGCAGGCCCTTGCAGAGCCCACAAAGCAGCGCTGGCACTGTCTCAGGAGCTCCTTGCATGAGCTGTGGCTGCAGGACAGGCTCCCTAACTGGGACATGTAGCTGAAAAGCAGGGAGCCTGCTGGCAGGGGCACCCTGCTCCTCTGTGAAACAGTCAGACCAGCGTGGCCTTCTCTTCTGCCTCTTTGCAACAGCTTGCTGTGCAATTAATGAGATATTATTGCTATACCTATTCGTTTTGTTACAGTTTCACAAACTTATGAAACTTACTGACAATGTGGAAGATTTAACATTCCTAAGTGCTTAATCGGCTAGAAAATGCTAGATTTAAACAAAAAAATGTGCTTATTCATGTAGCTGGAACATAAGAAGGGCATTTGAAATATAAGTCTAGACATTTTTGCAAACTGTTAAAGAAATGTACAAGCAAAAATATTGACTTTGGAATGCAAATGGTCTTTGAAGAAAGTTAACCTGGAAATTATCTCAAGGAACAAAACTGCAATCTGCCTACACAAATACCAATTATTATTTTTTTAACCCGTTCAAACAATACTTTTTAGCTGCGGTACAAAGTTAAAAATGGTCATCAGGAAAGGAATGTTTATAACTTGTTTTTCTATTTAAATAGATATTTAAGACAATTTGTTTTCCATTTCATTTTTGGAAGCAGTAGTTAAATACAATGTCTAAAAGCATATTCCAGTTTGACTTTTCACAGCTTATCACATAAAATAAGAACATGCTCAAAACCTATGTGATTCCATCACTAGTTCTGAATATTTAACTACTGAATCAAGTGTTTTGGGTTTTGTAAAAACACAGTGGCAGAAAACAACAATATCCCCTTTTATTTTCTTTCCCATAAACCTATTTTAGCTTATTTTTTTAGCTATCAAAAGCACTTCTTTTTTCTGAGAGACCAAGCTGGAAAACACAGCCTGCTAATTTCATTGAAGCTAATAATAAAGAAATATACATTTTCCAAGTACAGAACCTTTGAGATGTTTTCTTCTCTGGCATCTGACTTGTGTTTTCAAATTAGCTTTGCCCAGCAAAATTAAATTATAAAACAAAGAGAAATCATTAAAAAAAAAGTTAGACATGTAATGTTTAACCTGGCTGTATTTCTCACTAGCAAGTAAATACTGTTATAAAGAATTACTGTTTACATAGCTGACTCCAAAATGAAAACAAACCAACTCCTGCAAAAGTGGCTGGGACATTAGTTACAGACTGATCACCATGACTTGAAAACACACAGAGCCTGTTATTTTTCAAAACAATTGACTTTGAATTAATTTTTTGTTTCCACTATCAGCTAGTACAGCATGGAATTTCTCTAGTTTGCTGTTTAGTTTTTAGCAAAACAAAATGACTCCAAAAAAGACAGTATCTTAAGGCTTGCAGGGTCTTCATGCAAACTGGTGGGTTGCACAAACTAAGTCACAAACTGGGTTCTACTTATGTCACATTGGGGGAACTATTTTCTCAGGAGTGACTGTAAAAGCCAACATCACATCCATTCCATCAAGGACACAGTAGGCTTGTCTAAAATCTTATTCTCGTGGCAAGACTGCTTGAACTGTCTAAAAGGTTCAGTTGCTAAAGAGTTACAGGCTGTGCTGCAGTAGCATAACTCGATTTCTTATCCAGGTACCAATTCTGGGCATACCCAGGCCAAACTGCAGCACTCGAGACGAGCTTCACATTTCGTATCACAGACACAAGGGACATAAACCTGCAAAGACCTGCCTCTTTACTGTCTGTGATAGGCATAAAAGTCACACATCACTGCTGTTTTAACTTTGGAAAAAACTGGAGCAAAAGAATGACTCTAAACTGGCCACAGTCGTGCTAAATTACACACTCAGGAGCAACACAGTAGCTGGTTAGGCAGCCCTTGGGAAAGAATATCCCTTTCCAATATGCATAGCTATCATCTGTAGTCATGATTGAAAAAAACTATAAATAACCGTAATTTGTGACAGTAACAACAAATCCAATAGTTGATGTCTTAAAATTATATAGTATTTACTATATAGTGTTTATTTATGAATAGTGTTTATTTTGTCTATGGTATCCTGAGCTACCTTAGGAAGTCTAGTGAAAGCATGTGGAGGAAAATGGTTCTGCTCTTCTTCTCTGAACTGCTAAGGCCACACCCAGAGTACTGTGTCCCCTCTCCAGTACAAGGGAGGATCTGGAAGTACTGGAGAAAGTTCAGAGACAAGCCACAAATATGATCAGTGTGCTGGAGCTTCTTCTGCATAAGGAGAGGCTGAGAGAACTGGGCCTGGAGAATTGAAAGCTCAGGAGTGATCAGCTCATATAAATACCTGAGGGAAAGGAGAAAAGAAAGTGAATACACTGAAACAGAAACTTCCACTTAATTGTAGGAAAACACACTTTACCTTGAAGTGGATCAAAACTGTTAAAAGTTTCCCAGAGAGTTTGTGGAGTTTGTATCCTTGGAGATATCCAAAACATGCCTGAACATGGTTCTGTAGATTCAGGAACTGGACTCTATTATGGATATAATTAGATATATCTCTAATAATATCCAATTATATCTAGAGATATATGTATAAGAAAAAATTGAATGCTTCACACAGCACTCCTTGGCACTATATTTAACAAGTAAAGCATACTCATTTTCTATTCTATTAAAACCTTAATATCTCTAGGAGGTCAGCCACATTCAAACTATCTGTTACTAATGGTCTTGACCCATATAGGCCCTTACCTTTATTGCAAATTTCATAGGACAGGGCCTGTTGGCCCAGATCAAAAGGGGATCCGAGTGTTGTAATCATTTCACAACACAGGCATCTGGGAAAAAGGGCTCTACAAACCAACAGGAGGCAGTTACTTTGATTAATGGCTTCAAGCCCTCAAATCACTATAAACATTAAGCAAACAAAAACATTTTTAAAAGCTCCTATCTTTGTGAAGATGTATGGCAGAAGAAGTCCATTTATTGCTTGTTAAATATCCAGAGTTCTTTGGAAACAAGACATTGAGAGAAGAATGTAAATGGGAGATCCATGCCTGCAGATATAATTAAGTTTGGTTTAATGTTCCGTAAATAATTTCTTCACTGTATTCACTGGTCCTGGGTGTCACCTTAATGTCTTCACTGAATCAGAACTGATCCAGAATAATAATAAAAAAAAAATCCTCTTTTACTAGGACAGTACTAACTAAGACTCTTGTTGCTTTTACATCACACAAGCTTTTTTTTTTTTTTTTTTTTTTTTTCATAAAAAGATTCAGTAGTTGTCACAGGAAGGCAGAAAATCTGGAAATAACTCCAACACACAAAATCTCTCAAGACTATAAAATGTAGACTGAGATGTGGATACTGGATCAAAGCAAAATAGCTGCTGAAATAACAATGCATAATTTCTCTCCAGTTTTCTGAAGGCAGACCCAGTATAGTTTATAAAGGCACTTCAGGTACACACTAGAGACACAAAGATAATAATGGAAAATGTATACAGATAGTAAAAAAAAAAATTATATTTGAATGACCAAAAGATTTAAATAATCCAATATTTATCAGCAAATCTGATTTGGGGGATTCTTACCTTTTCTGAAATGCAGTCCACAGTCAGCGCTCTGCATCTGCTGTAAGACGTGCAGTGACACATGACTCTAGTTTACACCTGATGGGAAAGAATACTTCTCTTACTCCAGTCCTAGAGAGGAAGGTTCATTCCTATTCTCATCATGGTGGACCGTGAAGAATGGCCTATATTTATGAACCATAATGAAACCACCACAAACAAAATGCTGAGCTACAGGCCACCGCAGGAGAACACAAAGCTACTGAGATTTGTGGCTGTAGTTTGAGGCTTGTCAAACAGTTTGATAGGTTGCAAGAGATCGCCAGGTATTGTTTCTGCCCAAAATTAACTCAGAATTAACTTCTAAGGTACTGGCAACTGACCTTTCTACATTATACACTTTATAACCTTCCAGATTCACAAGAGGTTCACCAAAGCTTAAAAAGGGGAATGGGTCAAATGCTCAGCAAATGTGAGAAATAGGTGGACTGCATATGATGGTTAAAGCAGGGAATTTCAGCTTTAAATTTGGATCACGTGAAATAAAACTGAAACATATTGAAAGTGGAAACCATCATATTTTAGAGGTCTGTGCTGCAGCCACTGTATTTCTGGCATTTTTTAAAGTTTACAGTCAGGTTTGCATAAGGTTTTTCATAGGAACCCAGAGAGTTCAACATTTGAATTAGCTTAACCTGGAGGAAACTAGTTGAATCTAAAACTGCACTTTGGGCATTGCGGTAAGTGTTGCATTTGAAATCTTTATGTGTGACTGCATTCTGATATTTTCTGTTCTAGATATTGAAGACAAAAATTTTATATAAAGTGAAGCTCAGAGTGGATAAAATATTTTTCTTAAATTATCCATACTAGTACTATAATTAATTTCACTTATGGTACTTTTGTTCCAAATGGAAAGCCATATCTTCCAACAAATTCTTGTGTTACTTTGTGGTCTAAATTCCTGTGTGATGCTTTGTGATCTAAACTAATTTGCCAACATAAAGATGTGGAATTGTTTGTTCTATGCATTTGCTTCAATTATTTATCTTTTATGCAGAAAGAAAGGAATGTAGAAAGGTTTTGTTCCATGAATTTGCTTCAATTATTTATCCTTTATAACAGAAAAAAATGGAACAAAGAAAAACATTGCAGCATTGTCTTGTATTATAGGTGTAAACAAGACATTTTGCCACATAAGTTGCTTTTGGAAATCTCATTTTCCCCTCAAACATAACAATGACATGCATTAAACTACTTGATTAATCAAGCTTTCAGTGACTCATATGCTCTGATTTTCCTGTAACTGATTTTCCTGTAAGCAGTTACCCTAAGTTTTAATCAGGCAGGAATTGGATCCTCACTTTCTAAGGATAAGGTCAGAGCAGTTTCTTTTTCCATCCTTTTCCAGGTAAGACACAGTCATCTTAAGGAAAAGAGAACCCAAACAACTTCCCTTCCAATGGCTGTACAGACAGATTTCTTTCTTCCATGTCATTTTACAGTGACATTTTAAGCATTAGCTACTGTGACCAAAATTTTGTTTTGATTTTCTTTCAGCTGTTTCTGCAGTTGTTTCAGTCTCCGCGAGTGCTGCATTCCTAGTTTACTGAGCTGCCTGTGGAATATATGTGCAGCTGAGGCACAAAAAAGGAATGTGTCTTTTTATGTTCCTTCTTCCTTTGTAAGTTGCAGAAAAAAATATCTGCAGAATTCCAAGCATCTAGGAGTGGTTGTTGTTCACCAACCACACCAGGCACAAAATTACTTAATGTTCCACTGTCTTCAAAAGTCTATTGCAGACACAAGGAGATATTTCCTCATTAGATTTAACATTCTATTCTAAGTTTACATCAGATCACATAAACTAAACCTGAGTTACGAACTACAGAGCTGATAATTCAGGGGTGTTATTTTGGACTAAGTTTACAGGATGTAAGGCTTTGCAATAAATATTGTCTTTGAAGAGGATGGGAAAACTGATACCTAAGTTAATCCCACTGGAAACAGTGAGGAAACTGAGATTTTGACAAAGTTTTTTTTAAGTTTTACAAATACTGGCATCCTCTGCTGTCTGAAGAAATCAAGACTATTCCAAGAAGCTCTGACCTTCGCTGTGCATATTGTGCTTTGTTTAAGCATAAAACCAGATTTCCTTCTGCCATCCAGCATAACTTTTCCCAAGTTCTTTGAGAATTCAGATCATTGCTTTACTATATTCCTAGAAAACCGTGCTGAGAAATATGCAAGTACAGACAGGCTGTGTCTAGAAAGGCATTTAACTTATGTGGATGGGACCTGTCCTGAAAAGAAGGTTTCTCATTCCTTTGGCAAAGCTATTAACAGCAGGAGACTAACACTATTACAGTGAAGATTACTTCTATTACTGATTTAAATAAGAACTTCTAATAAATTAAATTTTTGAAAGAAATCTTCTTTTACACAAGGTGGACCAGGTGATAACACAGTATTTTTCTGGTATGGCTACTGGCTTACTGTAACCAGAGTTTGGAAAGTTGTGAGTAGCAAGAACTGCTCTGCCATGGTTATGCAATTCTTGTCCAACATGAAAGATCTCCTTTTTTCAAAAACCTGCTATCTACTAAGGAATGTCATCAAATAAATTGCATAGATCTGTTAAATGTGTAAAAATTCTGGAAGATTTCGTTATCTCAATGGGGGTGTGATTGGAGAGCTAAAAACACTCAACCTCAAAAAGCAAATTTTCATGAATAGATTGTCTTACCTTATAGAAAATCAGCTTGATTTTGAGGCAGCTTGTAGAAGTAATGTTTAGAATATTGTTCTTCCAAACAAGGAGTTAAGAGCATTTATCAGGACACATTTTTGAGGGACATTTTTGGGAACCTTAATGTCTGCTTCTAAATACCCTCTGTAATATTGTTTTTGAGAGACTACATAAGGATTACTTGAAAAATGCATTCACCTAAAATGAACCATCAGAATATTGCTTTACTGGGAATAGTCTGCAATAACTGTAAGTCTTGGAGTTATCTATTCCTTGACGGGTGTATCACTCTGTATTCTCCACCCAGAGCAGTTCCGTATGAACTTTATATATCTATATATCTGTATATCTATACTACTGCATGGTAGTGAAGGCTCAGGAGTTGGAAACACTGAGCACGGACTCATGAGCATTCTGCCTTTGATCCCTGGCTTTTGGGCCTGGCTTTGCCATTTCTTCACTTTCCTGCACAGGCATCATTTTGTTCTAAGTTTCCTGCATACTCAGGTAAAAAAAGATGAAAGAAATGGAGAACATCCACCTGTGTGAGATGTAGAATGCATAGCCCTGAATTCACAGCTTTGTTTCCAGTTGTGCATGCACACATAATTTTGTAAAGGAGTGATCTACAAGGCTATGAAAGACTCAAAAAATGGCACAGCATGTTCTTGATTTTAGAATCAAGATTCTCACTGTGAATGGGTGAGAAATTGGTGAAAAAATAATAGGACATTAATTCTATAATAGATTGTGGTATGTTTATATTTGTAAACATTAAATTTTTTGAGACAACAATATATCTTTCATAGGTATCAGATTATAATAAAAATTCAATTACAATTAAAATCAAATAATAAATAAGAAATGATGAATAACCCACACTGCTGAGCATATATCATAGACTGCATTTATTTTGTAGTTTTACACTAGTTTTCTAATGAATTTGGAGTGATGTATTTAATGTATTCTTCCAAAAGGATATACAAAAATGTAACATAATAATGAATAAGAAAATAAAAAGAAAAATTTATTTCAGTTCTGAATGGTGAGTCAAAAGTCAAGCATTACTGTACCATAATCATACAAAGTTCAAATACAACTAACAGGCTTAATGTCTGAGGACTCAAAATCAACAACAAGGAATTATACGTGAACTGAAAATGTAAACTACAGAAATTTTAATTCTATGAGAGTCTTTTGGATCTTGGGAGATCCTGAGGTACTCTGGCCCATATGGCATCATTAGTTGAGAAAGAGCCTGAGGACAGAGAAAAAATACAGACTGCTTAGTTGAGGAGCAAAATCTTTAAAACATTTCATAGTATCAAATAGAAAAATACATCAGAGGAATCAAGGAATCACTGAAGTCAAAATATTTAAGAGGTAATAAACAGTGAAAACAGTACTATGACATTGAAATTCTGTTTCTGCAGTAAGGAAAACATCATTGACAAAATATCATTGACATACAATACTTATATAAAAATCACTTGACAAAGTCCAGCATCAGAGATTTATGGTTTAAAAAGCACTGTAAAAACAAGAGTTATCCCACTGAAAGGTAGGTTTGTCAAAGGGCAACAGTGTGGTGGTTTTTCCTAATGTTGAACATAATCATTGAAGTGTCACTGATATCTGGGTGAGCCAATGAGATGCTGGTTTTTTTTTTTAAGACCTGGAACTTTAATAATAGACAGACAGAAGTGGAAAACCAGAATTTTATAGAAAGAAATGTGGGAATGGAAAGAGGACTATATAGGTAAAGGCAATGCAGAAAGAATGAAACATTTTTCAGATTATGATTGAAAATTAGAAATTATAGTAACTGCTGTTATTATAATTTCAGTTTCTATTCAAGGTGGAGCTCCTTTTAAGATATCAGGTGATGTTAGAACATGGCAACACTCCAGAGATAGACAGATCAACGGTGCAGGGGGAGTTCTGTGAATGCAATGAATTTGCCTGTAGGACTGGGGAAGAGTTGAACTAAAAGCCAGGTTACATCTCTCATATTTCCCATATGGAGAAATAAGGAAATTATTTTTCCTATGGTATATTTTTGATGCTCTTGTCTTGACAAAATCTAAAACAAGGATCATATGCTGCAGAGAGGAAGAATTTTTTTCTTTTTAGATTCAGTGTTATGAAAACGTGGAGACAACACATTTAAATAGGGGACAACAGTGCTACAGACAGAAAAATCCATGAAAATTGGGATATATGTTCTTAGCTACAAATATTTGCTGTAAATTTCAACAAACAAATTAATGATTTTTCTAATTTACACAGAGTTGCTTCAGACTCTGGCATCCTAAAAACAAAATGATAGGTTAGTGCCTACCTCTCTTTATCTACATCTAGCATATCTACATCTGGCTGCTGAGAAGAGAATTAACTCTAGTGCAGCCAAAACCAGCACAGTTATTCTGAATGAAACCATTAATTGGCTTGAATGATATTTGTCCATTCTCCTTATGTAAAAATATGAATAGCTGTTTCAGTTACGTCTTGTTTTAAAGGCAATTCAGAGTGGCAGTATGATAACTAAACCTGCTGCCCAGCATAATGTAAAAAAATAGTCAGTTACTTGAAAATTGGTTACTTGAAAATTGATGGATTTGCCATGTGAGTTTCTGGAAGGAGATTTTAATATAAAACTAGAAACACATTTTGCTTCCCTTAAAAGTTTGTTGGAAATCCCTCTCCCTAGCCAGTTTTCCTTTCTTTGCTTTGGAAAGGCCTTTCTTGATATAGGCTTGTCTCTTATCTCTGCAAAATATGATGTCTGGAATCTTTACTAAAATTTCTGTTCCCATCACAGCCTCTTTGTTTCCTGTGGCAGTTATGTTATAAAGTAGCTGTGATTCCAATAATTTTGACTGCTCAAAAGTCAAAAGACTTCCTTTTCAGATTAAGGGCAAAACACAACAATTGCAAAGCCCTAATAGCTCTGATTAAAGAAGATGTAATTTTTTCCTCCTCAATGGCATCAAAACAAAAAGACCACAATGTACAAAAGTATGAGAAACCAGATAGTCTTTTCTGTAATACAAAGAAAGAAACTTGCACATAAAAATCAGTTCTAATAGCAGGTATTTTTAATTAATCTAATCAGAAAAAATGGCAGTACATGTGAAATGGAAATACCTGCAACACACCCAAAGGATGTCATACCAAGTCAGCTCTTTGAAAAAATTTCACTTTTTGTAAAAGAACAATGCAGACACCCTAAGTTCTCTATACTTCATGTGAAGTGTTAAAAGGGAATTGATTAAACTAGAGAAATTGGAGATTAGTACAAAAACTGTAAAAATTACTTTGAATTATCAGTAAAGTGCATTTGAAAAAGTTTGCTCATCATACTAAGATATTTTCAAACTATTTTCAGCAGAGTGAGACAATTTGAATGTCAGTATGCCAAGCATAAGAGACAGAGATTAGAGATCTGAGCACTGACATTCAGAAAGATGAGCCTGGGTTTAAATAAGTGCAGAGGGGAAATCCATAATCAGGATTATGTGATGCCTTGGCCTGAGGAAGGAAAGAAGCAGAAAAAGAAGAAAAGAAGTAGACAAAAAATATTATAGAAAGTAACTTATATCCGTTCAGGTATAGTAAATGTAAAGAGTGTATGTGGACAATCAATTAAAAAGATTTAGTTTTTAAGGGAAATGGCAGCATGAGTACATTCCTGGATCATTGCAATAAACTTTATCCTGCTGTCAGACCTTGCTGAGTTACTGATCCATAACCAAAAGAAGTACACTGTACATCAGAATGCGGAACAAGACTGACTCCTTAGCTGAAGTATTTGGTGGCACTAGTAGGTAACACTGAGCTTTCTGTGACAGAATCATACATCAAGTTTGTATGGCTCAAGTTGAAGCAATAAAGATAAATAGGCTCTCTGTTCCTAAGAGTTGTTAGCTCCATTGATACTAAACTATACCTGTCATTGAATTATTACCATCACTACCCTGAAGCTGAAAAGTAGACATTTATGCTGATTATTGCAGGATGACATATTATTATTAGGCTATTAAACAGAATGCCTAATCTACCATTCAAAATGTTTCTTAGCTATTGAAAATCCTAATGCAGTGAACTATCAAATGTTACCTACCAGTACAGGAGCTTTGATTAAACTTGTTATTAAAAAGAAAAAATGGAAACTTCCTAGGTTCTGCATATTAGCTTTGATATCTGTGGGCATCAGTTTATTTTAGAGTAAAACAACATGATGCCTGGAGGCATTTTTGGAGAAGACCTCTGAAGACCAGTAAGAAAAACTTTTGTAATACAGATCTTACCTCACACCTTTACATGGATCAGGTATGGTCAGTCCTTGTCCTTGAATTAAGAACTTCCTGTGCCCAAAGGCTTCTTATCAGGCATGTGATTGTGCTGTTTTGGTACTTCTGTCAAGGAAAGATTCTTCAGTGCTTGATACAGTAAATATTTAAACCTGAATGCCTTTTTTTTTGTTTTAAACTGTAATATGGTATAATTCAATGGTAGCACAATTTTAAAATGCCAGAGTGTCTACTACCATGGTATTTATTGCTTTTCTCCTTCCAAAATAGTATTAGTTAGTATTGCCTCTGAGTTTAGGTTTAGAAGACTTATATGAAGTGTATCCTTTTATTTGTGTAGATAGTATAATCACTGTGACTAGACCATAGCAAGGTTCACCATTCTCAATAGGAAGCTGAGGCCAGAAGCATGGAAATAACACCATAAATTATTCTCATTAAGTATTTTGACTCATCTTTTTATCTATACACTTTAATATATATTCCAAGACAAATAAATCCAGTGAAATGACTAAAGTAAGTAGAAGGTGGCTTTTAAATAAGGAACTTAAGTATTAATTGGGAAAATCGTCTAAGGAGCTGAGGGAGGATTCATTAGAAGACATTGAATAGCCCTTGATAACATGTCATGTGATGTGATCTATCAGCTCAGCATTCTAGCCATCAACAAATTACTACAGAGCACAGTTTGCAGACTTCCCGCCACTCACTGGCTGTTAAGACAGACCAGGCACATGACTGAAGATGTTTTTTCACATGCCTTCTCAGTTCCCAGAAATGACAGATAAAGTGGTGTCAAATGGCATGAGAGTGAGCCTTCACCAGCTGAGGAGTGAGTCATCATAGTTCGGCTATAAAATTCTGAATATTTGTATGTTGCAGGCTATAGAGGCTACAGGTGTCTTTTTTTGGCCACCTTTCACATGAAAAGAGTTAATTTGAGAAACAGTAATTTATTCCAAAGAAGAAGAATAATTTTTATTTGAGAGCCTCACTAAGACCTCTCTGCTCTGCTTACAGCAGCAGGACTAGTAATTTTCAGCAGTACTGGATAGTTCATTTGCAATTTCTGTCCTGTCTTTTGTAATTACAGATATGCTATTAGTTTGGCTTTTTCTTTTTCAAAAGTGTGATAGATCTGTATATTTATAATAGTATTGCAGAACTCAGCACTGAGTTCTTAGTCAGTTTGTTTAATTTGCATACCTTCTCATACTTTTTATTTATTTGCCTCTATAGATGACCTAGAGCAGAGCTACAGTGCATATATATCCAGAAGGAATCTTTTTCTAAGAGCAGTTGTTTTCTGCTTTGTATTAATGATATTCCAACTGTTGCTGCTAGCTGTAATTTTTAACAAAATTTGCAATGGCATCCACAAGACATAAAAGATTTAAGCTACAAGCCTTCAGATCGTCTAAAAATACATTAATAGATACTGAATTTAGTCAGTATTAATTAAATAATTAAAATCATAGAAATAAACAGTTGCATGAGGACACTTCAGCAAAACTCATTATACTTTAGAAATCACTTAGGCATTCAGACCAGACAGCTGACTGCCTCCAAAAAGACAAAGTTTTGGAAGATAGCTGGCATTTAGATAGTTGGCAGTATAATTTACATTAGGAGTAAAGTGGAATTTAATACACAATAAATCATCTTATGAGAAAATTCGTAGGTGCAAGAAATCTGCTTTAGAAGGGGAGAGGAGATGATTAAGATTGCAGGCAAGATGCCTGCAGGGTTTTTCATGAAAAGAAACCACATCAGATCTCAGGAAGAGTCAAAAAACCCACACAGCTCTGATGCACAGTGCAGTCATATACACTGAACATATACTTCCTCCTGTCACCAAGGAAGGTGGGCCATTGACTGTGGGGAAAAAAAGCTTGTGGCTGTTTTCATCCAGCTGTGTCCTCTCTCTCTGGAAACACATTATTTGCATTTTATTCCTATGCTCTGGATTTATAGTAATGAAAACGTGGAAGAAAGGAGATGCAGAAAGAGAAAGAAAAAGCTGAGATCATGAGACCACCAACTAGGCTATATTGTGTTTAGTTTTAAAATGGTTTTAGGATACTGATAATTCCTCAAGAGGAAACAAACCCCATTTCATTTAAGCTCTAAGATCACTTTAAATCTAGAGAACTTGAAGGTTTCTTTTAGCCACAAAACAAATTTAAGTTCTGTCTTGCACAGTGTGTTATTTTCTAATAGAACAGTGGGTGCCTAAAATCTTGAATTCTCGGATTTATTGTTGTATAAAGACAGTAAAGAGATAGTGAATATGAATACAGGAAACATAGATGTGTGTGCTTATATATGTTTTGATAATAAATACATTGTTCCTTTAGTATATTTTTATGGGTCTACATGAACCTTTGGCTTTGTCTTTTGATGTACAGACTGCAGAGAAGAAAAACCAGCTTTTTTTAGGGGAGAAATGTCACTTACATGTATATGTATATGAAACTTATGAGGTTGTAATACTGTTTATAAAGTGAGGCCTCTGCACTGGACTGATTTGGTCCATAAGAAGCACATTACTGTGGAAGCACGTCTGTTTCATGGTGTTTTATATATTCATAGTGGGCAATGTTGTTTACCAGTATGGAAAAGATTGCTTGGACAGTACAGACAGCCAAGACACATAACTCATGAAAATATTCCTTCTCTCAGATACCTCCCCACCTGACAGATTCTATATTTAAAGTCATGTGATCACTACATATTCCTTTTATCAACACATTATTTTCTTACAAAACTAATTACAGGTGGTGAAATCACAGTTCAGAATGAATAATGGAGTGATAAATACTTAAAAGAAAAATTCCCCTTGTATCTTTCCACTTTTTCAGTGTCAGGATGCAAGGACACTGCAAGACACAATAGCTGAATTTCAAAGCTGTTGAAAGGATGCATAAAGAAAGAGCAGGTGGGAAATTACAACCCTGAGGACTCTGAACTTTGAAATTCTATAAAACTTCATAGCTAGAAGCTGCTAAATACAAGATAAGTCTAGACACTGACAGCAACTTATTAACAACTGCTGCACTTTAGGAGAGAATATATAACATAGCTCATGCCCAAGTTATAGGAATTCTTTCATTCTGGACTCTGTCTTGAAAAAGCAATTGGTTTATTGAAGTGCCTTCCATTTTCATCTCTATAAAAATAGGAGCATTGGTCGGACCATTTGGCCCCTATGTAAGTATATACAAAGTCTAAGGTGACCCTGTGCAATGATGGCCCCACTTCTCATATTCCAACACTTAGTTACTAGTCATGAAAAAGCAGCGCTGTGCTGCTGTCTGTGTCCTGTTCCCTTACCACCAGACTCCTCAGAACTGCAGTGTGCCATATAAACATTAGGGGGATCTAAATTCTTGAAACAAATTCTCAGTGTTCTGGTACTGAATTTTGCACGTTAAGGGACACGATTTTTTTCTCTCAAGGTACATAGGAACCTTAATTATGATGTTTATCATGTGTGAGAAATGCATGCTTTATTTGAGAAATTTAATTTTCAGTGTACTTTGGCATTTCTTTGAGAAAGTAGAACATTTTGAATTGGAAAAGTAGACACAGATTACCTACCCACAAGGACCTTGGAACATTCAGCTGAGCATTGAGGGCATTATAAGGTGTTAAGAAGCACAACAATTTTGGAAGATTGAGGGGAGAGATTTTTTCATTGCAAGTGACTCATCCAAACATAATAAAGTCCCACTTTTTGGTGGGACAGTTTTTGAAATGCATGGATTGTGTAGTACAGACTCAATGCAATCAAGAACATGTTTGGTAGCTACCTTAGTGCTTAGTCTTCTTTCCCAGTTCTCTGAAAAATTATTATTATGTTGAAGAATCTCTGCCTTAACTACATGTAGAACTTGATTCCACCAGATGTTGAAGAGGTAAATTTACACCCATAAATCTGAACTCTTTGAGTTCCCTGTATTCTAGCAGGCACTGAAAGTGATTGGCTAAATCCACAGGGTTGTTTCTAAGCCCTGCCCAAAGGTAACACTGGAGGATTAGAGGTTTTCAGCACTTGTATTCAGCAACAAAGCATAAACTGGTGTACCCATAAAATTTATGTTGAAAATATTACGTGTCGCTATATAGAAATAGTTTTTTTGTGCTTCTTGAAAATAACCTTTTCTAATTCTTTCAGCATGACTTGTCAATCCTAGTGCCTGCTTCTGAGTGCCAGAATCCACTGCTTGTATGTTGTTTGGCTTGTGGTCAGCCCTCACAAGCAGAAATCTGATGTGAAGTAAATGATCAGTGTTTATTCTAAGAAGTCTCCTATATTTATTCCAGATAGCTATAACATTGCAGGGGGTTAACAGGCAAGATCATTAATTCCAGAACCTTTTGCAATTTTTTTCTTGCACATGATGCCATCTCTAAATATAACACCAGATTTGGCATGAGAAGCACAGGAATGTTCCAATTTCAATACTCCTAAACTTCTCCAACCACTCAAATATCCAAGAAGTGCTGATCTATGACATATCCATCAACAACACCTACTATGTGAGAAGTAAATGCCTTGCACAAGAAAACATCATCTGCAGCCCCATGTATCTTGTTTAACTGCAGCTCAGGTTGCCTTTGTTCCGTAAATCTTGTTTTAAAACTTACTCTCATAAAGCCAAAGTATGCAAACAAATGTAGTTTAAGGGGCCTCTCTCATGGATTTGAGGCTTTTTTCCTGACCTCATCATTTCTAAAAAGCACATGTTAAAACAGCATGAAATTAAATTAATGTTTTGCCCAATTTTGGCTTTCAAAAATTGATTTCCGTTCATGTAAATGGGCTCCAGCTAGTACAGTGCTAGAAGAATGAAAAACACATTATTGCCAAACCTGCCTTAAGGTGAAATCTCAAAGACAGACTTAAAAATACCCATAGATTGGTTTGTTTGGGGTTTTTTTTGGTTTGGGTTTCTTTTCTGTTTGTTTGTTTAGGGGTTGTTGTTTTGGGCTTTTTTTTCTGGGTGTTTGTTTTTTTTGTTTTTTCTTTAATTCTAACTGTCAAGCTACTCACACTTCAGAACAGAAACTTCTATGTGTCCACATCCAAGTCTTCAGGATAGAGCTGACATTGGTAAACACAATATTGTACACAATAAAAACATTTTTAGAATAATAATAAACAAAGCTTTAATAAACAAATACAGTGTTATTTTTTCAACTGGATTTAGTATGGAGGCTTTTTTTAAAACTGGTCTTTTAACAGTATTGCAATAGTATACTTGGAGTATTCTGTGACATTTTATTTTTTTAAAAGTTTCTAATAATTTGCAGAGTAACTACAATATTTTCACAACAATCTCTTAATGCTGTCTCTGAAGTCAAGTTTCTGAAACTATGGTTAAATGCTTGATTAAGCAAGGAACAAGTTTTCAGAAAAAAAATATGGAATTTGTGCTCACTCCGTGAAAGGCTTTGATAGCTCTAAAGATTTTAAGTAGAGTGAATTGGCTTTACAAACAGGGACTTTTTTTGGTAAGGACATTGCAATATCACAAGAATGTGAAATTTTTCCATATCTTACATGTTTTGCATTAATTTATGAATAAAATTGGACAAAGTTTTCAAATGTTAGAGAAGATAAAAAACTTTTTTTTTTTTTTGGAAAATGTTTTATTTTCATACGGGCAACACTTCTCATTCCAATCTGTGCTGTTAATTATAACTAAGTTTTTAAAGAGTCTTATAGGAGTGAGCAGATAAATACCATGACCAATTATTTTCTTATATTGATCTTCTTAAAATATAATCTCCAAGTGGTTTGTACTGGTACAATTGAGAACTTAGTTGAAAAAAATTCTTTTTTATTTAATATATGTAGATTCTGTTGTGAAGTTCTAAAAGGTGCCAACAGCTCTACAGTTTCAAGAATCTCAAACAGTGGATTTTAACGAGAGGAAGAGTTAGAAATGTTCGAAATTCATGAACCAATATACTAAATTGTTTAGAAACTTGAGCATTTAGAAAAGCTAAGTCTCTCAAGTGCACAAAACTTTAAACAAACTATGCTGGAAATACAGACTTAGTTTTTGTATTTAGTCATTGAAGAATATTTTATGTAATTAATTTTAAGAACAATAAAGAAATCATGTCCTATTGTATGTGGAGAACCATTCTTGAATCTTTTTCCTTATACTTGAGCAGCTTATTTTGTAAAACATTGTCGTTTGGAAATGAATGTGTTAAAAATGTTAAATAAATTTCCAAGTAAAATTATTTAAGTTGAATGATTACTTAAGTTAAGCTGAGTCTATTTTACTTGCTTGTAAAAAACAAGGTGAACTTTATCCTTTCCCAGCTTGACAACTCACTAAGAATTTTTTTCTTCAAACAATGAGAAAGGTGAAAAAAGCTTAAAAGTGTATCTGTATTTCACAGTGCAGAAGAGAGTAAAGAATCTCCTTTTATTAGGAAATTAACTCAGGTGAAAATCTGTGCTACCATGACAATACTGCTTTCAGCACAAAACCTTGGATATCTCAGAGCAGTTCTTCAGTGAAAACATACACTCTACAGCCTCTACAGAAACTGTCTAGATTCCTTGTCCTTCCAACATCTCCTGAGATCTAACTCAATTCAATTCTGTAAGCAGCAAGGTTGATTGACTAAAGAAGATCCTACATCTCCTCTTTGAGTGTCACTTTGAAAAAAACATTGAAAAGCCTCACTCATCATTCTGACAAATCAATTAAAATCAGAGCTCTACCAGTCTGTGTGGACAGAGATTTATCCATGCAGATGAATGAACTTGGAATTCAGAAATTCAAAATGATCAAGTTTCACATAGTCATAAAATCACATAGTCATAAAATCTCAATTCAAACAACTCAAATGTATTCCTGAAGTTTATAAAGAAGTGGAATGATTGCAGTGGCACTCTGACCAGAATTCTCTAAAGGAAAAATACATTGTGGACACAGGATATGGAAGACAATGAATGTGATTGATAAGTGTGACTGATAATATATTTGCGCTTGTAGAAGACATAAAATATACAATAAAAAAATCAATTAAGTAAAAATTAAATGGGTGAAATCTGGTTAGCTGGTCAATTTCAAAAATGTATGAGGACTGTTGCTAGTGGACTTCCACATGTATCTGATCCTGGTTTTTGCTATATCATGGGCTCTTACAGGTGAGTTAGAGAAGCATGCATTATTTAATTAGATGAGAGCTCCATCAATAAAGACATATATATGAAAAAATTGAAAAAATTTAAAAAAACCTCAGGAACAGTTACAACAATAAATAGGATAAAATAGAGTTGCAGGGAAGGATGTAGCTCTATACAGTGCTATCAGGAGATATTGTTTGATCTATTACTTACAGTTCTCATATTTCTGCTCTAAATACTGCATAAAAGATAGTTTCTCCCTCTGTTTCTTCATATGTTAAAACCACCTTTTATGTAAGAGCACTTTCAGTGCATAGTTACCAGTGCCCAGGATCCTGAAATGGTTTGTACACCATGGTACCTGGTTTGCTCCTGGTTGCATACAAAGAGAGAAACTGATCTGATAGTGACAACATTCATATTTGTAAAAATAAGATGGAACTTGCAAGAAGAAAGCGTGTCCCTTGTGAAGTCATGTAGGGAATATAATGTACTTCAGTTTTGCAAAGTAGTGGAAGTACATTTGGTAAATTGTTTTAATGCCAGCTTCCAGTCATAAATTTGGAATTTTAGTAGTCTGTAAACAGGTAAATGCTGAGTATCAGAAAATAGAAGCCATTGTACACTATTTAAATTTTCTCAGTTTTGTTGTATGGAAACATATTTTGGTCTGACATTCAGACCTTTGGGAACAATGGAGAGAAACCGACAAAAAATTCAAGACAGTTAAAAGCGTATTTAAGGTTATCAAGTTTTATTTTATAGGAGAACACCAAAGACCCAAGAGGTTAGTAGCACATATTTTACAGAAAAAGCACCAGATATAAGGATAAGTTCACCAAGAATGAATAAAAATTGATGTTATTAAAAATTAAAGTTTTGGTGCAGGAGCTGCTGAAAATGTAGCTTGTGTTAAGTAAGACATCAGATATTATATTCATAACTTCTTCACGTTCTAGAGCCAATGAACAGTCTATATTTTTCTACATTTTGACCTTTGACCTTCTGCATAATACCCATGAGCAGAAATCATAATGTTTATAACCAGGTTGTCTTTCTCAAGGTGCACAGGCTGTTTTCCATTGAGGCATTACATTTTATCTTTGGATTTTAAAATCCAAGTTATATTATTTTATGACAACTCTGAAAGAAACTTAATCACTTTGCTTTCACCTTTGCAGATGTGGTTCACACCTTGGAGGGGCAATGATGAATCAGGAAAACTGTCCAGGCAGCAGTTTAAAGATGAGGAAGGGGATTTTTCTTTCTAAGCATTAGGTGGAGCTCGTGGGGAATCAATGGCTGTGTACATTGGCTTACAGTGTATCAGTTATCAGTGGAAACTGTTCTGGAAAAAGGGATGGAATAAAATCTCACTAAGGATAAATGAATCCCTAGAAGCTTCCTGATACAGTTGTCTTTTGCACAGACATACTTTCCATGGCAACAGGGTCTTCTATGATAAAATTTCAATTTTTTACTAAAAAAAGTTTCGAAAAGCAATTTAATTTCATGTAGTTTTGACTTAGATTGACTTAGATTGCATCACTTTTCATATTGGGGTACAAGGGACCAAAAAAAAAAAAAAAATAAACAAACAAACAAAAAAAAAACAAACACAAAAACCAACAACAACAACAAAAAACCAACAAAAAACAACAACAACAAAAAAACCACTGTGAGAAAAAGTTTTGAATACCCCAAACTCATTTCAGTCAGTAGAGTAAACACAATTCTGCTCACAAATTATTAGAAGAAATCTGTCTCAAAAGTCTGTCAACACTTATCATGAAATGTCTTAACACAAGCAAAAGTACCAACAAAAAGAATTCAAACTGCCTTATGGTTAGGTAATAGATATGGATATTTGTTTTCTGATTAGATGATCATTGTTCTTCTGTTTAGGTTGTTGATGGAGGTACTCTTGAAAGAAAAATCTTAATTTTATATCATAATAACATTATTTGCATAAAAGTTCACAGAAAGTGAATAGATAATTGGAAACAACAAAAGAGGAAACAAAGAGAAGCTGGCATTAAAAATAGATGTTTGTTTGAAAATTATTATTATATATATTTTAAAAGAAAATTGCACCTAAGAAATGAATTCATGGACTTTTATTTCTGTGTTCATAATTCATGTGAAGAGCAGTAGTTGCAGAAAGGAAACAACTGCTACTCCAGTTCCAACCTGACAATTGAAAACAATCTATAGAGGGTCAGATGAGTTTGAAGATTTCCAATAGGTGAATGCATTAATTGGAATATGGTGACAATTAGCATGATGCACAAAAAAGAAAGATGGGCTACATATTGGCAAGTCCATTCTTACTGACAATATTACAAAGGGATGTCAAGTTATGAGACATCCAGAGTAATACATCAGGGAATGCTACACAGACCACTAGATTTATGTCTTATCACCTAATGGGACTTTTCACTGTGGAAGAGAAGCTCTGTTCTTCTCTTGCAGGAATTTTAAAGGGGAACACCAAGATTGTTATGAATGAAATAAGAACAGAAATACCTGTGTGTTTAAACACTAGAGCAGGGGGAAAGGGTTAAAAGAAATGGCTGCCATTTGTCACAGAAAACACTGTGCCCAGGTCATTGCTTCTAGGGTGATCTTCCCAGCAGTAAAATTGAGGAATGTGTTGCTCACCCGAAGACCAAAAGGCCTGCATCCAAATAAGACATGGATGACTGATCAGTGAAGTTCAGCCTCCCTACATCAGGAGCATGGCAACAAGAGTCAACATATCACACACAGCAATGCTTTTCCTGCTAGCTCACCAGAGAAAAGAGACTGTGACATATACATCAAACATATTCCAAAGAAAACAAAGCAGCAGAATTAATTGAGATTTTAAAAGGTTTTTTAAAGGCTGAAATTCGCAACCTTTTGAGGACCAGCCCATTAAGGCCAAAATTGGTCTGCCACTGTTCATCAGAAAGACCCCAGAGATATGGTGCTTGTAAATATTATAAATAATTTTCTCCTCCCTCTTCCATAAGTTCTCGTGCTTAATTTTTCATGAACTGGAGTGAGACTTTGTCTGGCATTCCTTTCAAGCACTACAGGAGCCTTGCTATGCCAGGAAATATGGGTAGTGTGACAGCCTTGGCTGCACTTAAAATGAAAGAAAGAAGTTCAAACACATTGGTTTGTTGCTGTCAGAAGAACAAAGAACTTGTAAGAAAAATGTTTTGCACTTCAATTTTTCAAAAATGAAGTAATAAAAATCTTTTTCTAATACAAATATGCCTATTTTCTGTGAGATAAGAATGAATAATTTAATTTTATCTTTTTCTCTATATGCAAATCCAGGTTAAGTGTCTTCTAGAAATACAATTCTGAACAGTGACCATGACATTTTTGTTACACTTTAATACTTAACACAAGAGAATAGTAGCCAACAAAAATACAAGTAAAAGAAAATTTGCTAATGAAAATCTTAAAATATGGGATTATCAGAATGTCTGCTCACAATTAGGAAGGTAAAAGCAATGAGCAGGGGATTTCACAGGGAAGCAATCAGTGTTTAACAGTGTTTTACAGGACAAAACAAAAGAAAGGCAAAGATAAACTAATTTCCAGGAAGAAAATTACCAGCTACATAGGTCTTTATGTGATATTAAATATCAAGTTCTGGTCTTGACCTCTAATCTAAATGCTTTTTTTCCCTCTGCAGTTTTATGGCATTCATCCACAATTTTTGAGTAATGTCTTTGAAATGTGAATAATAAAGAATGCATTAGTATGGATGTTCTCCTTACAAGGACTCTCCCTCAACCAGTTAATCTTTTATTTTCATATTTTACATGCACATCTTCATCTTATCTCTGTTGAGCACAAAGATTTTTAGAGGGAACAGCAAAGACCATAAACCCTGCTTGGGAGTGGATACACTTAAAATGAAACAATAAAGGATGCTTTCTCACATAGGATCTAAACATAGAATTTAACTTTTTATTTTATAAGCTAAATCTACACCTGCTATGAATCAGAGGTACTGTTAGTCACTCATTGCTGTTTTTTTTTTTTATTTCTACCAGCTGACAATTTGGCCCTTAAAGTGTTCTCATACAAGCACAGCTGGTAAATCCACCTACTGTCTGGTTTCCCTGTTGGTTGCATTGCACAACTTTTTTTCAGTTGTTTACAGTTTTGCCAGACTTTAAATGTTTGGTCTGGAATTGCCAATCATGATTTCAGGCTTTAACCTGTATAATTCTGGCAATGAGGGGAATGTTTAATCTGTTTGCCATTAGCTTGAAAATCTGGCTACATGGTGACATGTTTTGAGCACTTGCAAAATTGCAGTCCATGCAGGCTCATTTTATAGTTCATTTAAACAAAGCGTTCATTCAAATCCTGCTAGATTCTCCTCACTAAGGAATAAACAAGGTTCTCCCTAAAATGGCGGTTCTGCAAAGTTCTGCCAAGAGTGATTTTGGATAACTGTTCTGAGACTTCAGCTGTCACATGGAGGAAGAAGACACTGCAGAATTCAAACCCCAAAAGCACAAGGGTGCACAACCCTTGCACTGAGTGCACAGTGATTGCACTGAGTCAACACAAGTGTGGAGGAGACCTCAAAAATTGAGGCTTCAAGTTAGGGAAGTACACAGACAGATTAGCTATTAACTGAGAAAAACTGAGAACAGAAGACTGGGAGTAGCTGACTGAGAAGTCTGTGCAGAGACCAGTGCAGCAGTGGTAAGAGATGCTTAAAATAACTGCAGTATAGTAAAGAGCCAAACTCAATGGACAGAGATTTGTTGTACAGTATAGAAAAGATGCTAAAGACTGGGATTCAGAGGTCCTAAGGGAAGAAAGGGAGAATTATTGGTGTGACATGGAAGGGAAGAAAACAATTAAACCAGGACTAACTAAGACTTCTGGAAGGAAAACAAAATAGACAGTAGAAATAGAATGGCTGGCTGGTCAAGGAGGCCATATTTGGGACCCGAGAAAATTTTTGCTTACAATGTCATATCAGAATCATAGAATGGCTTGAGTTGGAAGGGATATTAAAGATCAACTTGTTCCAACCCCAATTCCATGAGTAGGGTCACCTTTCACTAGACCATACTAAAGAAATATTTATTTAAAAGCAGTACTGAAGTACAAAAGTACTAAAGAAATACTTTCAGAAAGGCATTGGTAGAAGTATTCTGTGGTGGAGTGACCTTGGCTGGCTTCCGTATGCCCACGCAGCTGCTCTCTCATCAACAGGATTTGGGAAGAAAATAAAATGAAAAGCTTGTGGGTCAAGATAGTGCCAGGGAATGACTAACCAGTGCATGTAATAGGCAAAACAGATTCAAAATGGGGAATAATATATTAATGTATTGCAAATTAAAATATTATTAGATAATCAGAATAAAATAAAAGTTAAAGCAACACCTTTCCCTCACCCTTTCTACCCTTTCTTTCAGGCTTAACTTCACTGTTTCATTCATATCTCCTCTACCTCTTCCCTAGCCCCCTCCACAGCAGGGTGTGTGAGAAATTGGGGGTAATGGTCTATCCATAATAGTCCCTTTTTGGCGCTCATTTCTCCTCAGGTTTATCTCCTGCTCAGGGGCCCCCTCCATAGGCCCTCTCCATGGGCTGCTGTCCTTCAAGATAAACCTGCTCCATTGTGGGATTCTCTGGAGGCTTCAGTACCTTCAAAGAACGTTGACCTCCTTCGGTGTTAGGTCCTCCACTGACTGTAGTGTGGATATTTGCTCCAGTCTGGTCCTCTTTACAGGCTGGAGGGGGACCTCTGCTCTACTATAGTGTCTTCCTCAGGCTGTGGGGAAATACCAGTACTAATCTCTGAAGCTCTTCCTCTCATCCTGCAACCTTGGTGTTGACAGGTTTGTTTCTCGCATGTTTTTCTCCTTGCTCTTCATATGGTTGTGTGGTGTGGTTTTTTTCCTGTCTTAATTACATTTTTTCCCAAATATGCCATCAACTTGACCTATGGGCTCAGCTACATCCTGCAGTGGGTCTGCTGAAAACCCCAGCCTGGTCTCACAGAGGCTGTCCTTGTAGACACCTCTTAGTCATGGACATCAAAATGGACATGCCTTGAGAAACACATTTCAGAACCAGATAAAATCTAAGATTTTCTGAATCTCGAGTGAAGTCTCTGAAGCCCTATAAAGTAGCTTTCCACCTAACAGTTGAGAGAAGCTTCTGAGCTTCTTTCCTTTTTTGAGAGACAAAGATTAGTTTTGCCACTCTATCATTAAGGGGCGCATTCCTACACACCTCTTAGTCATGGACATCGAAATGGACATGCCTTGAGAAACACATTTCAGAACCAGATAAAATCTAAGATTTTCTGAATCTCGATATCACCATGGATATTGTCCTAATAAGCTTGTTGGTGCATCCAAGTTTACTTGATGGGGTAAAAGTCAGGGCATTCATTAGGTGTAATCCTAGTACCAGAGCAACTCAGCTTGGAGCAGGGTTGGAGTTTATTCAGTCTCACTTCCAGCACAGTCACCTGGATGACCTTTTCCTGGAAACCAGAATGTGAAGAAGGAGGAAACAAAGGAAAGAAAGAGCTGCAGAAGCATATCTTTCAACCATGTTTGAAGCAGTTAAGGGTGTGCATAATGAGGATATGGGCTATATGTGCTCCTCTTTTACTCACAGATGTTGCAGCTCATTTCTTTGCAAAGTGGTTGCATAGTGAGTGGTAAATACAATCACCCTTTTAACTAAGTAAAAATGCATTTTAACCTTAAAAATGTTTTAGCTCTCATTGCAACATATGCACTTAATATAACCACTGCCAGACTCATAACCTCCTCTGTATACCTTTAATGGAAGTTTAACTAGTTAGATTTTATCAACCTTTTACCTTTCTCTGGATACTTATAATCAGATCATGAAAGTCATTGCTGTAATATACATTGACTAATGAAGAAAGTTAGTTTTCCCAGAACTAACATAAAATCACAATGCTAAACCAAATTGCTGGCATAGTCTTCATATTCCAGAGAATAATTGCAAACAGTAAGTCTGCTTGTCTGTCTGGCCTGAAACAATAGGCTCACACATTCTGGTAAAAAAGGTGTCACTCTCTTTTTGCAAAGGGTTTTGTACATAGAAAAGCTATTTCCACTTAATTACTCCATGCTGCTAAGATTAAAAAAAAAAAAAATCTGTTCTAAAATAATCAGTTCTCTGACATCTGATTTCCATTGCTAACAGAATTATCAGTATGATTAGTTATCATTGGTTTATATCAATCCTTATTTGGATTAGATTAAAATCTAATAAACTGCCTTAGTTCTGCATAGACAATAGTTTAATTTTCCTGAATCCACTGGATTATTTTCTTCAAAACCCTTTCATCCACACATATTCTCACCATTTACCCTGATTATATTCACTTTGCTGTGATGCAAACAACTATGGGCAGGATATGCTAGGAGCTGTTCAGCTGGAAAGCAGCTCTGAAAAAGGGAGCCTGAGGGTCCTGGTGGACCACACTGAGCACAAGTGGTGTCCTGGGCTGCATCAGGAGGAGTGTTACCAACAGGTCAAGGGGGGTGATTCTCACCCTTACTCAGCCCTGATGAGGACACACCTGGAATGCTGGGTCTGGGACTCTCTTCCCCAGTACCAGAGAGATGTAGATATACCAGAAAGAATTCTGTGAAGGTCCCCTGATATCATTAAGAGACAAAAGGATCTCTCCTATGAAGAAAGGCTGAGAGAGCTGTGACTGTTCGGCCTGGAGAAGAGAAGGGTCTCAAACCTGGTCATCAGATAAAGGAGGCCATTATGAGAACAAAACTGTCACACTTAATTGATGAGTGTTGGAATGTGGGAATGTTTATTTCATTAAGGTTATATGATCAAGAACCTTATCAAACAGAGTGTAAGGACCTTATCAAATAGTGTGATAAGGAAAAGCAGGAAGTCAAAGAGAAAAGAGACACAAACTTGAAAATCATAAGGGAGACCAAAGTCAAGAAATAAGCCTTGTCATTCACTAATTGATGGACTATCACGAACTACGGGCAAACCTGGATTTTGATACTGATAAGGATGTAAGCCTGAGCATTCAGGATGTTGGAGCAGGGTTGAGAAATATGGAAACTGAAGAGGAAATGTGCAGGGTAAAAGGATGGAGAAACACAGAACACAGATGGAGAAGAGGGTTATAAAAGAGCCTGCTTGCATGTAAAAGGAGGGATCTTTGTCTGATGGTCATAGTCTATCTTATATTTATTAAATTCTTTCCTAACAACCTCTCTGCATAGTGTTACTTTCTCTCCTGTAGGTATATGTTCTGTGAAACTGTGTGAGATCTATACGTGTCTGTGAGTGACAGCTGGAGTCACACTGGGATGTAGGCACCCCTGCTCTGTGGTGTCAGCTGTTGGAGTGACTGGAGGTCTCAATATCAGTGACTGGGATGAGTGAGGTCTTAAAACTCTACCCATTGGGGAGGGAATGGCATGTGTCCCAAAACCAGCTACTGGGAGGGATCAGAATGAATGAAGTGAGTGAGGGGCTTGGCTTGGCCAGCAGCAGGATCATAGACACAGTCTGTGTGCCTGGTGTTGCCTCTGAAGGGGCAGAGGGGGAGCTCGGGTCTGTGTCTTCCCCAGTTCACGTGTGTGTGTGTGTGTGTGTGTGTGTGTTATCCACTAGGAAATCTCAGTCTTGATCAGCCAGATCCCAGGGAGCCCTGGGTTCAAGCTGGGGTATCAGGTGGCTGGAGGTCCATGCAGGTATTCAGGGGAACCTGTGAGACAAGTGTGCAAGCACTGTGTGTTTGCTTGTGAGCATCAAGTGGCAAGAGGGTCTGGGAGCAGGAGGAGCAGTCATGGAGCAGGTAAGGGGCCTTGATATCCAGGTGGGGGTACCAGGAAGACAGAGGGTGTCTGCCAGAACTCAGGACACTTGCAAATATGTGTATGTTTGTGAACTTACAGAGTGTTGTGTGTGTGCCTGCATTAGTGAATGCTTGTCTCCCCAGCTGAAAGAAACCATGGGACTTCTTGCATTAGTATTTTATGTGGGTTCTGTATGTATTTGCTGTTAGAAGCAGAATTGTGTAAGCAGCAATTTAGGGTACGTATTTAACCTTAGCTAGATTTTAGAATTTTGGAGAATAACCCTTTTGGACTTCCAGAAAAATTATTATATATCAAAGCAAAGGTTTGTTTAAAAGGATATGTTCTATCCACATGAAACCATAAGAACCAAGCTGATTGCCCTGCTCCTTCAACTGTGTAGCCTTCATGTTTTTGGGATCACAGGATTATTTTCTTAATGAAGGATCCTTCTTACTAAAGTTCAGCAGAAAGTCTTGGTTTGTGCCTCTTGTTAAATTTCTTGAATATTGGTAACCAAGCTCTCTAGTTGTTCATCCTCTGTGCTACTTTAATTAAAACATGATTATACCTCCATTCAACAATGAAACAATTAAAGTTAAGCAACATAAAAGAGAATATATGTGTTCTATTCCTGATTTTAGGAACATACAGAAAAAGAAAATCACTCTCCTTTTAATATGGATGTAATTTTTTGATGGGCATTTACCCCAGACACGGCGAGGTTTGCTTGTGTGCAAGTGACTGCATTTTAAAAGAAAGGAACTAATTTTCTTAGTGAATGTAGGAGGAAACAAAACTCAGCAATTTGGGATCACAGTGTTTTGGGCAGAACAATGGAGAAAAAGCAGTGGACAAACCTGAATTCTACAATTAAGGGTGATTTTTCTGGGGTACTGTCAAGGGAACTATAGCTGTGAATTATGACCTTTTTATAAATCCAGAATAAATTCAACTTGTTAAAATCAAGTGAGCATTACAGAGAGTTAAGCAATATGAAATAGGAGACCTATTGACAAAAATTAATTAGGCTCAGAAAAAGCATTTTTTACATAGGAATTAGGGCCTCTCTGAAACAACCTTCATAAAATATAGGAAACTATGTCTCCACAAGCATAATAGAAATAAAGGACATACATCATATGTGGCAAAATAATTATAAAATGTAACTTTATCACATGTGGCCAATGTTTCCAATTATTTCTGTAAAATAAAGCCATTTTTTTCCATTAATGATGTTGCAGATAACTCACTCAGAGGATCATTACTGGTGGTAGAACTCTCCATCTCTTTAATGAGGAGCTCACAGGCCTTGAAATGATACTGAAGTAATTATAAGATTGACTCAAAGTGGGAGTGAAAACTTCCGTGGAGACATATACCAAAGTAACATGGAATTGAAAAGTTCCCCAGAGAGTGAGCAAATGTAGGATGGCCTTAATGTGCTTTCAGTTCCTGCTGAATATTTAATTGCAAGTATATGTTGATAAACTGTTGCCAGTTTTTTCATTGGAAAGCACATAATTTTGTCACCCACGAGAAAAAATTATGAACAAGTGTAGAAGTGAAAAGGCTTGCATTTGACAGCAAAATAATAAAAATAACACTTTGCATTTGTTTACAGCAATTCAAGAATCTGAGTGGAGAGACATGTAAGCCTACCTTCTGTAATTTAGAATGCTTTTAGATCAGTAGAATAATTCACAGTAACAACCTATTGTTTTAATTAGTTTATTTCCTCTGTGTCTTTACATATAATCCTGGAATAAAATTCGTAAGTTTAACACATAGAGCAATAGTTGATGCCATGTCAAAGGTTTCACATGAATTTGTTTTCATTTCTGATATTGGTACTTAAAAACAAAGTAGAAACACGAAGGGAAACAGAGGATAGTAAATGAAATTGTTGAATAAAATGGTACTTAATTTATTCAGGAATTACTTGAGAGAACAGAAAATATGACACTGACGTACCATCAAGTCAGGCACATCAGTAAAAAATGCGCATAAAAGTGTGTTTGAAAGACAGACTGCACTTCATTTCTAACTATACATGTATAAACATGCAACAGACATAACACAATTTCCCCACAACAGTTTGTGACCACATCATATCAATATTTCTCGACTCCATTAAAGACCCTGTTGTAACCTTAAGAACATACCTAGTCTTTACTAGTCTAAGAATCTCCACCCTTTTCTGCCACCACACACAGCACTAGCCTTGTACCTTATTGGTTTAGGAAATGGAATTATCACATGAAGAATGTAAGCTTAGAGACTTTATTTGTATAAAGCAATTAAAATCTAAGTGAGAAAAAAATTACCTTGGACTACCTTCATGCTCTGTATAATAAAGAGGACCAGACCCTGCCTATGTACTGGTGTAAAATTTTAACAATATCAGAGCTTCCAAGATGGCCCAAGCTCCCTTCAAATGAACTGCCCACAGAGTGCAAAGCTCTCATAGCGTTACTCTGAATCAGAGCTATAATGTTGCACTGTGGGAATTAAATGAAGTGCATATCCATTCACTTTTATGAGAATACTGCAGGTGTTAGGTTTGGAAGGTTAAGTTTGAAATAGTATGCTGGTAAGTGATACTGCAATGACTAGACTTTCTGGTCAGCTAAGCAGGACAGCAATAGTAGGGGAGATTTTCCTCTTCAATCAAGAATTTGCAAGCCCAGCAATGCATGCAGGAGCAAAGATAAGTATACAGCCTCATTGTATGTGACCTCTTGGTAGCCTTAAGATGCAGTGCTGAACACTGCTCAGCTTGGGCCTAATTTACTGGGAATATTACTACAAGTTAAAATAGTGTCATGGGAAAGCTGAGGTGTCTGGTCCTTTACAATAAAGGCTGCTCTTATAAATCAGTGATAGTATCAGACATCTTATATTGTCATGGATTTTAAAAAATGCAATAAAAAGTATGCTTGAAAGAGTTAATGAGGGAATTCAAGAGCAATAAAAGATCACAAGACTAACCCTATAGTCCAGCCAAAGAAAATGGTGCTAAATTGTAACCAGGTGTTTTTATTTCCTGATTTACAAAGTGTTGCAAACTCAGCATTCTGCGCTAGAAAGGGCAAGATGCAGACTCACATACATAGAACATTCATTGGATTCACCTAGCCCTTATGAAACTTCTGACTTCCCAAACCAATTTCATCAATTCCAATTGATGTCCCAAAACATACTGAGGGAGCTGGCAGAAGAACTTGTCAAGACACTCTCCGTCATTTATCACCAGTCCTGATTAACCATGGAGATCACAGATGGCTGGAGGTTAGCCAGTGTGTCACCCAGGTCAAAAGGATGATCCAGGGAATTGCAGACCTCTCAGCCTGACCTTGATAGAGGGAAGGTTATGAAACAGGTTATCTTAAATGCAATCACACATCATGAACAATAAAAACACAGAATCAGGCCTAGACAGAGTGAGTTTAGGAAAGGCAGGTCCTGTCTGAACAACCTGATCTTTTTTTATGACCAGGAGACCTGCCTAGGGGATGAGGGAAAGGCTGTGGATGCTGTCTACCTTCAGTAAAGCCTTTGATACGGTCTCCCACAGCATTCTCCAAAACGGGCAGCCCACAGCTTGGACAGGTGCACTCTTCACTAGGTACAGAACTGGCTGGATGGCTGGGTCCAGGGAGTGGTCGTGTCAAAAGGATGATCCAGGGAATTGCAGACCTCTCAGCCTGACCTTGATAGAGGGAAGGTTATGAAACAGGTTATCTTAAATGCAATCACACATCATGAACAATAAAAACACAGAATCAGGCCTAGACAGAGTGAGTTTAGGAAAGGCAGGTCCTGTCTGAACAACCTGATCTTTTTTTATGACCAGGAGACCTGCCTAGGGGATGAGGGAAAGGCTGTGGATGCTGTCTACCTTCAGTAAAGCCTTTGATACGGTCTCCCACAGCATTCTCCAAAACGGGCAGCCCACAGCTTGGACAGGTGCACTCTTCACTAGGTACAGAACTGGCTGGATGGCTGGGTCCAGGGAGTGGTCGTTATTATTAAGTTAGTCCTGCTTAGTATCTTTCTTAATGATTTGGACCAGAGGATTGAGAGCACCTTTAGCAAGCTTTGCAGATGACTCAAAGTTGGACAGGGTGTTGATCTGCTGAAGGGAAGGAAGGTTCTGCAGAGGGATCTGGACAGGCTGGATTGAGAGGCTAAGGCCAAAGGTAAGAGGGTCCACAAAAGTGGCAAAGTGGGTCCACTTTCTTTTTTCTTTCTTTTTTTTTTTTTCTTTCTTTCTTTATTTTTTTTTTCTTCTTGATGTCTTTTTCAACATTAATGGTGCAATGATTTTAGGATTCTAAGACTCTTCAAAGTGATGACTAATAATCAAAACCTGTGATGACATGGGTCATCAGATAAATTGCATAATTTATTCCTTCATTAGTGTTGTGCAGTTTTGCATATTCAACTGTTTTGTCACATGGATAACTAAATTGTACTTCAGCCAGTGAATAAGAATACCTTTGCACAGTGTGACTCACTATCATCAGACTGGGTAATGTGCTGCAGTATCCATTCTCAAACTCCACTGAACTATTTTCAAAGGGCTTCTGGTATAAGAACAGAAGTACAGAAAGATTTCAGAAGACAGTTGATAAGACTTTCTTCTGTAGAAGCTGCAAAAAAAGCTCCCTTCAAATGAACTGCCCACAGAGTGCAAAGCTCTCATAGCGTTACTCTGAATCAGAGCTATAATGTTGCACTGTGGGAATTAAATGAAGTGCATATCCATTCACTTTTATGAGAATACTGCAGGTGTTAGGTTTGGAAGGTTAAGTTTGAAATAGTATGCTGGTAAGTGATACTGCAATGACTAGACTTTCTGGTCAGCTAAGCAGGACAGCAATAGTAGGGGAGATTTTCCTCTTCAATCAAGAATTTGCAAGCCCAGCAATGCATGCAGGAGCAAAGATAAGTATACAGCCTCATTGTATGTGACCTCTTGGTAGCCTTAAGATGCAGTGCTGAACACTGCTCAGCTTGGGCCTAATTTACTGGGAATATTACTACAAGTTAAAATAGTGTCATGGGAAAGCTGAGGTGTCTGGTCCTTTACAATAAAGGCTGCTCTTATAAATCAGTGATAGTATCAGACATCTTATATTGTCATGGATTTTAAAAAATGCAATAAAAAGTATGCTTGAAAGAGTTAATGAGGGAATTCAAGAGCAATAAAAGATCACAAGACTAACCCTATAGTCCAGCCAAAGAAAATGGTGCTAAATTGTAACCAGGTGTTTTTATTTCCTGATTTACAAAGTGTTGCAAACTCAGCATTCTGCGCTAGAAAGGGCAAGATGCAGACTCACATACATAGAACATTCATTGGATTCACCTAGCCCTTATGAAACTTCTGATTTCCCAAACCAATTTCATCAATTCCAATTGATGTCCCAAAACATACTGAGGGAGCTGGCAGAAGAACTTGTCAAGACACTCTCTGTCATTTATCACCAGTCCTGATTAACCATGGAGATCACAGATGGCTGGAGGTTAGCCAGTGTGTCACCCAGGGTCAAAAGGATGATCCAGGGAATTGCAGACCTCTCAGCCTGACCTTGATAGAGGGAAGGTTATGAAACAGGTTATCTTAAATGCAATCACACATCATGAACAATAAAAACACAGAATCAGGCCTAGACAGAGTGAGTTTAGGAAAGGCAGGTCCTGTCTGAACAACCTGATCTTTTTTTATGACCAGGAGACCTGCCTAGGGGATGAGGGAAAGGCTGTGGATGCTGTCTACCTTCAGTAAAGCCTTTGATACGGTCTCCCACAGCATTCTCCAAAACGGGCAGCCCACAGCTTGGACAGGTGCACTCTTCACTAGGTACAGAACTGGCTGGATGGCTGGGTCCAGGGAGTGGTGGTTATTATTAAGTCAGTCCTGCTTAGTATCTTTCTTAATGATCTGGACCAGAGGATTGAGAGCACCTTTAGCAAGCTTTGCAGATGACTCAAAGTTGGACAGGGTGTTGATCTGCTGAAGGGAAGGAAGGTTCTGCAGAGGGATCTGGACAGGCTGGATTGAGAGGCTTATTATTAAGTTAGTCCTGCTTAGTATCTTTCTTAATGATCTGGACCAGAGGATTGAGAGCACCTTTAGCAAGCTTTGCAGATGACTCAAAGTTGGACAGGGTGTTGATCTGCTGAAGGGAAGGAAGGTTCTGCAGAGGGATCTGGACAGGCTGGATTGAGAGGCTAAGGCCAAAGGTAAGAGGGTCCACAAAAGTGGCAAAGTGGGTCCACTTTCTTTTTTCTTTCTTTTTTTTTTTTTCTTTCTTTCTTTATTTTTTTTTTCTTCTTGATGTCTTTTTCAACATTAATGGTGCAATGATTTTAGGATTCTAAGACTCTTCAAAGTGATGACTAATAATCAAAACCTGTGATGACATGGGTCATCAGATAAATTGCATAATTTATTCCTTCATTAGTGTTGTGCAGTTTTGCATATTCAACTGTTTTGTCACATGGATAACTAAATTGTACTTCAGCCAGTGAATAAGAATACCTTTGCACAGTGTGACTCACTATCATCAGACTGGGTAATGTGCTGCAGTATCCATTCTCAAACTCCACTGAACTATTTTCAAAGGGCTTCTGGTATAAGAACAGAAGTACAGAAAGATTTCAGAAGACAGTTGATAAGACTTTCTTCTGTAGAAGCTGCAAAAAAATTGTAAAAGAATTGAGCACTAAAATTCTCCGTAGATAAGACTTTTCCTTATTTGAAATTGCACTGAACTTTCTTTGTTATCCTTTATGGCATAGTGAGTATTTTCTTTCCATTTAAACTGCTCAGGAGTTAAAAACCATTAAAACAAAGACATCTTTACTCCCATCTTGGCAACCCCACCTTGTTGCCTAGCCTGGATGGACTTAGGTCTCCTATATATCCTGAGTAATATTTGATAGGCCTGTGCTTGTGACCTGGCAAATGTATGGCATATCAGTAAACATCAAACTCCCAGGTTATGAACCATGGTTTGTACCAAAGTCAGGCAGACATCTGATTGTAATGGAAGGTTGGACACCTACAGTTTGATTCAGTCAGCTCCTTACAGCCCATGTAGACATAAAGAACTGTAAGTGTGTTAAGGGTGGACTGACTTCCCAGGGCATGACACAAAAAAAAATCATCTGCGCAATAGATGCCTTCTGATTCCTCAGAAGCTCCAAGTTTTCCAAGATAACTTGACAAGTCTGCCAGCTATGGTACAGCATTTTCAGGGTATCTATACTATTCTGAAGCACTACCTAGAAACCGTGGCATCCTGCAACATCTCTCATGGCACTATCACCACTTGTAAGCAAATTAATCAAGCCTTTAATTACTGTACCTCAGTGGAATATTTAATGTAGCTTCTCAGCCCTTTCAAGGGATAAAATTGTTTAGGCCATGTTCAGAAGCACATCTGTAAATAGAAACTTCAAAGAAAAAAACCCAAACAATCCCTTAACAGACATTAGATATCAGCTGGAAAGCAGTTCAAGTGAAGTAATATTTCATTTATCTCTCATTTGTTTCTCAAATTTTTATGAGATTGGATTCTTTAGACCAAAACATGTGCATTGGCTACACAGAAAGATATAGACAGTTTTGCACTATTAGAAATTTGGCTTCCATTTGGTTTCCTTCTGACAAAGGAATATTGTTCTGTTCATATTAAGGGAAAGATCAAGTAAGAAGAAGATATTTATTGGGGTATTAAGGAGCTGATTCAGTCCAAACACATTTTTGAACTGAATCCTGAAACTTCATATTTTTTGCCATCTTCATGCTGTGAATACAGTATTGGTATGAAACAAGCTTATTAATTTCATTGTTTTAACATCTGTCAAATTGCGACAACTCTTGGCCATTAATCAAGAATAAAAATGTTTGATATACTGGGTAAATAAAGTTCATTCAGAAACCTATGAGTTTTTGAGTACTTGGAAAAAATGGGGTTTTTTGTACATTAAAAAAGTGATATTTGGGCAAATTGAAGTCCAGCATCTTATCTTTTTAAATTTATTTTCATTACTTAGCCTTCAGCATGTGGAAAAAAATTAATGTAATTTTCTTACCAAATATAAGCAAAAAAAAAATTACAGACATAAGGGTTGTTTAGATTCTTACAAAAACATAATGAAAACAAAGAATTCCACAGTCTTGAGTAAAGTCTGCCATATGTTCCTTCACACAGCATCTGTCTTCTCAAATTAAACGCACTTTAGTTAGGAATCCTGAATGCTTCAAAATAAGCATTTTATAATTTAAGAATACTGCTAATCTCTTTAGTTTTCTTGTCCTTTCATTGTTTACCTGAGAGCTATAAATTACAGAAGAACCACTTTTATAATTTTTTTAAGATAGATGACTTTACACAGCAAATGATCTTGAAATAAACTCTCTTTAATCAATGTAACTAACTGGGTTTTGGTTTTTCTTTTTATTTGGCTGAATTTTTCAAGCTTGAATTTTTCAGCTTGAGCAGCATTTACATGTTATGAAAGCATACTTCTTAGCAGTAATATCTGCAGAAGTGCGACTGCAGTTTCTTTCAGAGGATCACATTCTTTGCAAACAAGCTAATGCTAAACTTTTTCCGTGAAGGGTCTTCCTTTTAGGGAAATTTAGGTTTCTATTGGATGTCTTCAAAATAAGGACTATCAGGAAAGGACAAAATATAATCCTGAAAAACTGTTTGGGAACATCAATGGGCTGATAGCACATTTGTTTGTAATTCCAGGTAGTATTTAATGAAGGCATACATGTGTGTTAGGAAGGCATACATGTGTGTTAGGATGCTACATGCATTGTAAGCATCATTTATTGTAGTGGGAAATTCTTCAAATAAAATTATGCCTGTGAAGCACCACAATTTTTATAGTACACTTTTAAATTGCAGAACCAACTTATTCCTTCTTTTTGCTGATGTCATCCCTCATGACCTTTTGCATCTATATGAATACAAAGTCTGTGCTTTGCAGCATTAGTCAGGAGCACAAGGAGGTCACAACCTCTCTCTCTTTCTCAGTCCTTCTTGATAATCCCTGTCTGATCAAATAAAATATAAATCTCTATGGCAAAGTACATAAGACAAGACCTAATGGGGCATAATAAACATTCCTCCTATAAGCAAATCATTCTATAATTTTGCACTGAAGGTTTTCTTTGTGTCCTCCCCTTGATCATCTGTCTCAAGATGTTGTCAGAGACAAACTATAGGATTAGGCATTTTTTAAATTGCTGTGCACCATGCATTAAAAAAGGAAGTTCTTCACATGGCTACTCCTGCTGTTTTGAATAAATATGTTTTTTGTCCATTTGAATAAATATCACCATTGTTTGACTATGTATATTGTGATTACTTGTTTATTGATGAGAAACCTCAAATATCTGTTGACATTCAGGGAACTAGCATCAGCTTCAGACAGTACTCCTCACATCAAAATTTTAAGGAAATATTTACACTGAATGAATTAAAAGCAAATTTAATGCAGATTTATTCAACTACAAGTATTTAGATTATAAGGACTGGTTCAAATATCTGGAGATCTATCACTTCATCCTGCTAGCTCTAGAAGAGGCAAGAAAATTCTAACATTTAAATACAATTAAAAATCTAGATTTTATGCAAATGAGGAATGGAATACCAAAGAAGCAATACCACTATTTGAAATAAACAAAAAAAAAATCCTTGTTTGTTATATTTTTTGCTATATTTGATTCTAATGAGACTTTAAAATAGTCAGATAGGCATAGATCAAACATGTTTCTGAAAATCAATGCTAATTGGTTAACTTTTTTCTCAATGCTTAAAATAATAATGAACTGCGTTTTAATGTTTTTAATTCCCAAGAAAAGACTTATAGTAGGATGCATATATCAAGATATGAATAGGCTTTCATCCATCAAAAGCACTCAAAACAAGTCCTGAAAGTAAAAGTTTACAATATAGTAACTCTAGACATTAAAGGCTACAACTGAGAATTAAATAGAGGGATGATAAAGTCTGCAAGACACTGAACAGGATAGACTACCCTGATTAAGACAGAGCACATAATTAATCTTTATGGTGGTCTGGAATTCTTCAAGTAAGATTCAATAAAAAACAATGGCTGAGTATTTACACACCTTCAGAAGATCGGTCTTCAAAAATCCAGACGTGCTTAAGCAGACTGTTTGTCCATATATTATAACTGCTGACTGGACTGACTTCCTTGGGACTACAGGACTGTTGCACATTCCCAGGAGTATAGTGCTTAATTACATTTTGGGGTTTGGCTCCAGAAATCAATTGTTACAAAAGGGTAGCTTTCATTTACTGACAAACATCTTATTACACAACACATGCTCTGTCAGTTACTCGCCTTTACACTTCCTATTCCTGGGAATGGACTCCTTACCCCAGCATCTTGTTGTTTTGGGTTTGTTGGGGTTTGTTTTTTTTTTTTTTTCCTTTTACTAAAAAATGCAGTATTTAATAATTCTCAATTTTTGAGTCATGTGATAAAAACTCATCTGCACACTCACAAAGGAGCATAGACACACAATAATGTCCCTGAGCTCAAAGCAATCCCCTGCCCTGGATGGTGCAGTCACTTGAGCCAACATTTCATCACAGGCCCATCTCCACAAACTTAAATGAGAACAGAGACATCATTGTAGCAGGCAGGGAACCCAAATTAAGACCTCAGAGGACATAACATCCTACCTGAGACCCTCCCAGATATGTCCTAGAAGAAGCTCAACCTCAGTGTACAGGCGTGAAACCCACCAAGATGAGTCAGGGAGAGAGGAGTAGTGGGAGTGACTGGGTAGGTTGGATCTAAGCCCAGCTGATGGAGGGATTTATGTACAAACATATAGACAAATTAGCAGACCTTGATCCCACTCAGGCCGAGGGGGGAGTAGAATGAGGCCATAAATGCTCTCTGTTTCTAAATGAGAGCTCAGTTTCTGTCTCTGTGTACCTTGTTGTGTAAAAGCATATGAGGGATGTATACATGTGCTGTCTTTGTGTGGCCTTGTTTCTTGTTGGAACTGAGACTATGGAGCCTCAGCAGATTTGACTCTGCTGGCTGCTAGATTCTGCCCTATTCACTAACACTGGTTTTTGGAATTGCCCTATTATCTATATTTTTATAATAACCTGTCACTAATCCTTTGAGAGGCTTGTACTGTCATTTGGATTGGATTGTTACTGTTGAAATGTTACTGCTGCAATCACAAGCTCTGTTTTCTTCCCTAGCCTGCTCTCCTAGAGTTAAGCTCCTTGAATTTCTCTGCTATTTGACTGTGCTTCTCTCACACAAAATAGAAACCTCCAGGTTTCTTGTACCCTTCTTTTCTGGAAGCTGAAGCAGATATTTGATGCTCTGGTACACCATTTTGTTTATTAGCCAGCTGACATGAAAATATAAAATTACATCAAAGCAACAGAGTACTGTGGAAGAGAAAGTAGTGGTTTATTCTTTTTATTGCTGAACTAAAAGGCCTGAGCAAAGCTTCCTTCCAAGACTACAGAAAAATTATCTCCTGTGTGGAAAATAACTGCAAAAATACTGCATTTAATTAGTGTGTGGGAAGGCTTTACAGCAAATATGTTTGAGAAGGAATGAAAATTCTTTTCACCAGGTTGCAAGCAACTCCTCGGTTTCAACTTTTATAATTAATTATGACTGAAATTATGTGTTTTATAAGCCCCAGCTCTATTTTATTGGTTTCTACTACTACTGTCTGTGGGTGGATACCTTTCGTGGTAAAGGATATGTTTTCTGCTTACCTAGACTTCTATTTCAGCTTTCAGGTGTCCTTGCCATATTGCATTATTTATTCAAGAGAAAAAGATTAAGATTTTCCCTTGAAGAGTTTTAAATAACTTGTTAAAAACTGAGTTATTTTCTTTCTTTCCCTTTATGTTTTTGGCTTCATATTGCTATTTGTAAGTACTTTGCTCCATAGAGGTTTCTCTATTATAAAATGAAATTTAATTTTGGTATACACTTTTCCATTCAACCATCATCTTAGGAATTCACATTTATGTCACTTATATTGTTATATATTCAATTCTAGGCTTTCTTTTTTCTCTTGAGCCCAATTACCACTGAAAGAAAATATATATGTTAGGAAGTGGGACTTTTTGAAAGTGTCCTGTCAGCTATATGGAGAAGGGCCATTTTGTTTTTGTTTTTTTTTTTTTTCCTTTTACTAAAAAATGTAGTATTTAATAATTCTCAATTTTTGAGTCATGTGATAAAAACTCATCTGCACACTCACAAAGGAGCATAGACACACAATAACGTCCCTGAGCTCAAAGCAATCCCCTGCCCTGGATGGTGCAGTCACTTGAGCCAACATTTCATCACAGGCCCATCTCCACAAACTTAAATGAGAACAGAGACATCATTGTAGCAGGCAGGGAACCCAAATTAAGACCTCAGAGGACATAACATCCTACCTGAGACCCTCCCAGATATGTCCTAGAAGAAGCTCAGCCTCAGTGTACAGGCGTGAAACCCACCAAGATGAGTCAGGGAGAGAGGAGTAGTGGGAGTGACTGGGTAGGTTGGATCTAAGCCCAGCTGATGGAGGGATTTATGTACAAACATATAGACAAATTAGCAGACCTTGATCCCACTCAGGCCGAGGGGGGAGTAGAATGAGGCCATAAATGCTCTCTGTTTCTAAATGAGAGCTCAGTTTCTGTCTCTGTGTACCTTGTTGTGTAAAAGCATATGAGGGATGTATACATGTGCTGTCTTTGTGTGGCCTTGTTTCTTGTTGGAACTGAGACTATGGAGCCTCAGCAGATTTGACTCTGCTGGCTGCTAGATTCTGCCCTATTCACTAACACTGGTTTTTGGAATTGCCCTATTATCTATATTTTTATAATAACCTGTCACTAATCCTTTGAGAGGCTTGTACTGTCATTTGGATTGGATTGTTACTGTTGAAATGTCACTGCTGCAATGCTCTGTTCTCTTTCCTAGTCTGCTCTCCTAGAGTTAAGCTCCTTGAATTCCTCTGCTATTTGACTGTGCTTCTCTCACACAAAATAGAAACCTCCAGGTTTCTTGTACCCTTCTTTTCTGGAAGCTGAAGCAGATATTTGATGCTCTGGTACACCATTTTGTTTATTAGCCAGCTGACATGAAAATATAAAATTACATCAAAGTGACAGAGTACTGTGGAAGATAAAGTAGTGGTTTATTCTTTTTATTGCTGAACTAAAAGGCCTGAGCAAAGCTTCCTTCCAAGACTACAGAAAAATTATCTCCTGTGTGGAAAATAACTGCAAAAATACTGCATTTAATTAGTGTGTGGGAAGGCTTTACAGCAAATATGTTTGAGAAGGAATGAAAATTCTTTTCACCAGGTTGCAAGCAACTCCTCGGTTTCAACTTTTATAATTAATTATGACTGAAATTATGTGTTTTATAAGCCCCAGCTCTATTTTATTGGTTTCTACTACTACTGTCTGTGGGTGGATACCTTTCGTGGTAAAGGATATGTTTTCTGCTTACCTAGACTTCTATTTCAGCTTTCAGGTGTCCTTGCCATATTGCATTATTTATTCAAGAGAAAAAGATTAAGATTTTCCCTTGAAGAGTTTTAAATAACTTGTTAAAAACTGAGTTATTTTCTTTCTTTCCCTTTATGTTTTTGGCTTCATATTGCTATTTGTAAGTACTTTGCTCCATAGAGGTTTCTCTATTATAAAATGAAATTTAATTTTGGTATACACTTTTCCATTCAACCATCATCTTAGGAATTCACATTTATGTCACTTATATTGTTATATATTCAATTCTAGGCTTTCTTTTTTCTCTTGAGCCCAATTACCACTGAAAGAAAATATATATGTTAGGAAGTGGGACTTTTTGAAAGTGTCCTGTCAGCTATATGGAGAAGGGCCAATCCACTGCAGGTTTTATATATGTTCAAATAAATTCATGTGTGTGTGTGTGTGTGTGTGTGTGTATAGATACTTGTGTATGTAAAAGGAATGTAGGAGGTGTAGAAGAGTGAAAACAGGAGTCAGTAAAGATAAATGACAGGAAATAATATGTATGTTTGTGTGGGAAGAGAAGAATGAGTATGAGGTGGGGGAGGAAGAGGCTAATATTTCAGTCTTTGGTTTTGAAAGTTTCTCCTGAGCAAGCAGATGCTCTTTCTCTTGCTATCAGCAGGGATCTGAGTACATACAATGTGCAGACCTGATCTGACAGGTTGGGAAAGAAGCCGAACAGTTGAATTAAGTGATGTTAATGAAGGGGAAAAAGGTCCTTTTATCTTGACTCATAAATCTAGTTCCTTCCTCATCTGTACAAAGCAGCCAGTTTCAGGAATCCCTTCATCTGGGCTTGCTGCTTGCAGCTCATATTGCTGTTTCCTCATTAATGCTGGAGTTAGAAACATGAAGGTTCCCAGTGTAAAGCATACTTTCCTAATGTACGGCACCTATGCTAGAAATAAATGTTTGTTTACATGACAGCATGAGAATTTTAATACATACCACAAGCATTCTACAAAATACTTGTATTTAGCAGAATACCCTACATTATACCTCAGCAAAGTTAATCAAGGACTACTGCTTTTCATGCCAAAATGAATATTTTTTCTTGAAATACTAATAACTTTTCTACTTCTGTTCTTTGGGCAGAAGTTTGCACAATTATCAAACATTTTTGCTTTGCCTTCTTGCTAAGAAAATGAAATCTGGAACACAGCTGAAGGAAAAGAAAGGCTCAGGGTTTTAAGACAAAACAAAAGACAGAAAGCTTAATACTATTAATTTTCATGTAGTTTTAGCATAACATGCACCTGAAACTGAGAAACAGAAGTTGACACTCTATGGGGATAGACATAAAAAACCAGAATTTAAGCTGTTGTGAGAATCATAAGTAAATTCTCCAAAGCTTATGCAAAGCAGCATACACAGTTGTAGCAATTTTGCCCTGTGACCA
This sequence comes from Pyrgilauda ruficollis, assembly GCF_017590135.1. Taxonomy (NCBI): domain Eukaryota; kingdom Metazoa; phylum Chordata; class Aves; order Passeriformes; family Passeridae; genus Pyrgilauda; species Pyrgilauda ruficollis. Next base: position 7,725,323 of record NW_024516984.1, on the reverse strand, counting down.
TAAAAAGAATTATTTTTTTGTCAATAGGTTCTAATCAAATAGTACAACAAACTCAGGATTTGAGAGTGAGCTGTTCAAGATGCAAGTATTGTTACGTGATGAATTGTCAAAACCTAAAACATATAACTGAATCCTCACTATGGATGAAAAGTAGTTCCCAAGTTGGGCTGAAATCATGGAGGAGCCAATAAGCTTGTGATTATAACACCACCAGGAGCAGTGTCAATTATAAAACTTGCTTTAACAGTGTGCTCTCCATCTGTGCCCATCTGTTCTTGGTATTTCACAATCATTATTCTTATTGCTCTGCCAAGACCCCAGAGAGGTAAGAAAATACTATTCTCACTCTAACTAATGCAACCTGTCCAGCATTGTGCAGAGTTCCTACAGTTAAGGCAGGAATTTTCAGTATTTCTGAATCCAGTCTTATGGCATAAACACGGAAAGGTTTTTTGCAACCATATGTAAGGCAACATACAAGGCAAGACCATGATCTACTGAAGGACACTGTTAAGTGCTCCTTTGCCCATAGGTCCTCACATCTGGGAGTTAGAAGTCAACTGCAAGTCTAGTTAACAACATTTTCATGGTAACAGCTCCAATGCTGGCTTTGGAACTGTGCAGATGCAGTAGCTTCTATGAAAGCTCCTGTACCTTGATGAAGCTTCTCTGTCTGAGCCACATTGTATTACAGAATCACTAAGGTGGAAGAGACCCTCAAGTTCATTGAGTCCAACACAAATTTCCTCCATCCAGAACTAGATAGGAACCCAGTTCCACAATATGCCACCAATACTTGCAGAATGTTTCTCATTCTTCCACACAACATGAATTTTAACTGATTCAGATGATGAATTTATTTAATAGCTTTCATAGCAGCATGGGTTGGAGAGATACTCAGATCTCAGCAAAACAGAGATGTATTTTGGCAACTTCTGAGACCACATAATGGTTTTAAAACTAATACTCATATTTTGGCAGCAGGAAGTTTATATATGAGGTCATGAAAACACATCACAGAATAATGTCTAAACTAATTAAAAAATCTATTAATTGTATTAAAAAAAAAAAGTAATTGAAAGAAAGAAAGAAAAATTGCAAGGTTCAAGGATTCAGTTCTGTAGGCTTCTCAAAGAAGCCATCCCTGAGCCATACCTTTGGGACAAAATATTAATAATAAATGATGGATATAGTGGTTGTATAGCAGTATATGTTTGGTAGAGAGAGGAAACAACATATCCCTTGAAAGAATGCTGAGGTTTCAAAGGAACAATTATTTCCTAGTGACACATCTGGAGTATTTTGTCCAGTTCTAGGCTCCCCAACTCAAGAGAGACGTGGAGCTCATGGAGTGGGTCCAGTGGAAGGCAACAAATATGATTAATGGGCTGGAGCATTTTTCTGATGAGCAAAGGTTGTGAGAGCTTGGCCTGTTCAGCCTTGACAAGAGATGACTGAGAGGAGCCCTCATAAATGTCTATGAATATCTGAAATAAGGGTGCCAAGAAGATGGATCCAGGCTCTGCTCAGTGGTGCCAGGCAACGGGTGAAGAGGCAAGGGGCAGAAATTGTTGCACAGGGAGTTCCACCTGAATGAGAGGAAGAACTTTTTTACTGTGCAGGTGACCAGGCACTGCTCTCAGGGTGCCCAGAGAAGTTGTAGAGTCTCCCTCACTGGAGATATTCAAGAACCACCTTGACACAATCCTGTGCCATGTGCTCTAGGATGACCTTGCTTGAGCAGGGAGGTTGGACCAATGGCCCTCTGTGGTCCCTTCCAAGCTGACCCATTCTGTGATTCTTTGTGGAGGTGCACATAAAAGCAATTAAGATGTGTTTCTCAACTCTTTTCTCTTCAGGTTTCTTAGACCTTCATTCAGGCAAAGCCATCTCATTCAGTGACTAAAACAATTGTGTGGTGAAAGATTGTGCAGAGATACATGACTTACTTTGGATGAGCCAATAATTGCCCTGAGTAACACTAACCTGCAAGAGCCTCAGCCATACCCCTGTGAACACCTGAGAATGACCCTTCTATATGTCATTTCTTTGGCCCATTCAACTATCAAAACTTGTTCTAAAATCCTGCAGGTACAAACCTGTTAGTTTAGAAAGCACTGTAAATGTGATAAGGACCAACCTTTCTTCGATGAGAGAAAAACACTGTCACTAATACTGTGTGACAACTGTGCATATCCCACTGACTGCTGAAAGTTTGCAAATCCACTTCAGTTTTAGCATTTACAACACTTCAGTCTTTCACCAAGCTTACTACTGCCTGCTGTGGGATGGGTTGTTGCAATCTAATGGTGCAAAGAACCAAGTGATATTCCATATTTCCACTGACTAGTGGGATGTGCATTTCCCACTGATAGTCTGACATTTCAGGTGCTATTCTAAAAGACATTTTCTTTCAGACAGCAGAATTGTGACTTTCATTGATACGCTGACTTTCATTGACACTTCCAAGTTTGAAGGTCATGGCAATCAAACCAGATAGTATCAAATACTTTTTTTCTGATCTTAGTTACAGTGTTAGAGGTAGAAGTGTGGGGGTCCCACCAGCTTTGATACCCTATATAAAGTCCCACCATGTGTTCATTAGCCCTCTTAGCCTTCCTCTAAACCATTAGTCCACAAGAAGAAACAGAATGGAGAAAAAACTTCATGCTGTTTTCTAACAGGTTTAAATTTAGTTTCAATGTCTGCAATTCTTTCAGAAATATCCTACATTAAAACTGTTATGCTTTAACTTGACTTGTAGGAAATGGCTTCTCAGAATTTTAAATGGCTCTACTCTGGACAGCCTCAACTCATTTCACTTTGTGAGCAAAACTCTCCACAGCTGTAGGTAGCTTGTATCCAGTAATGTCCTCAAGCAAAACAAACAGCGAAAATGAGTTATTTCCTAGGCAAATAAATGGTTTAAGTATATCTCCTTATTCTGACCTCATTTGTGGCTATTTGTTGCATAATGAAATTTCCTATCAAAAATAGTTTTGTTTTCACACAATGAAAAATGGTAATATCATTCCTCCCAAGTGAGAGACTTCCAGTTTGATTTCAAAATCAACACAGACCTTGGAATACCCTAGGCTAAACAGCAACTGAGCTTAATGCTCAAGTTTTGCTTTACACAGTCATAGCCACTGCCTCACCTCTCCCTCTTTTTGCTTCAAAGCTAAGAAAGGAAGAGACTGAAGAAATCTCTGGATTGAAGGCAGAGTAATTACAAAGAATCTACTGAAAAGGGTAACAATTAAAAACTATGATTTAGGAAATTTCCAGGAACCATAAGTGTTAGGAGGAAGTTTGTGATGAAAAAGGAGGCTGTGGAAGGGTGTAAATGTCAGATAGCACCTCCAGATTTTCCCCAATAGCAGGAGGATGAAAGCTGCTGTGGATCTTTGTTGATGTGGGAATGACACCAGTTCCCTTATGTCTGCAAAAGCAAGTCATACATGAGCATACTGGAGACTGTGTTTATTTCTCTGTTCCCAAATGCAGGGCTGTCAAACACAGATCCCCAAATAGCCCTACGATTTGATTTGTGACCCCTTATAGTCTCTTATTACCCCCTCCCAGAGCTTTCCTTTTTAACACGCTAATTCTTTGCTAATGAAGCATCCACCCCAATTGAGTTTTTTCTCCATTGGTTCTTGTTTTGGGGCAGCTGTTTGGAATTTCTGGTATTTTCCCCATACCTCCTCCCTGAAAAGTCCCTGATATTCCCCTTCAGATCTCTATAAAGTTTATCTGTACCTCACATAATTTCCCTTAACAACCTGCACTATGCATCTATTCTTTATGATAGATAACTTTTTATTGCCTCACAATTGTTGATTTTTACACACAGCAGTTTTCTCCTGTAATGCCCAGTAGTTTCTCACATCCTGCTCAGCTGGTTTAGCTTTAGACCACGGTCTGGTCAGTGACCTATTCATCTGTCCCCAGCCTCAACACAGGGATTCAGAAATATTTTATAAATCCATTTTCCACAGAAAAACTAGAAAGAAATAAGCTTTTTTTTTTCTGAAGTGTGGACTTAGTATACTTTATATTGCCTTGGCTGAGCTGTAAGGCACACACTGTGCTGCTTTAAATGCATGCAGTTTTGGTAGATGTTGTGGGCAAGGATAATTTTTCTCTACTCTATATATTTGTTTAATTAACTTAATCAAAGATTTATTTTTTTTTAACCAATTGTATAACCAATTGAAACACATTTTTTCATAACACAGTACCAAAGGGTCAGAAGTGAAAAAATGGAAGTTTAGAATTGTGGATCAGCTCGACTTGAAAGACATCATGAACAGCAAATCATAAAGGATGAACCTATGAATACAAGAGAAAAACTTTCCTGCCCCACTCTGTCCCACCCTCCTCTTTCCTTTCTTTCCCTGCTGCTTGACAAGGGTCCGAAAAGTCCCAGTATTTTATCCAGAAAATACTTGTCTCTTCAGTTCCTGAATGTGCAAGGACTATTTACAAAAGTGTAACAGAAAAATGAAGATGTGAATTCACCACTTTTGATATGGGGAATAATGGGAACAAATTATTGAAAACATTTAAAGAGGATCATTATTAAAATCTGCTGTAAAAAGGAAGAGAGATAAAAACAGGGTAAAATCAGCCTTACCTGTGAGTAACAAACAGCTACTAACAAGCATTTAAAGAACAAGCAGTACACACAAAAAAAAAGAATCTAATTTGCATTGCCTACAGTTTCTCAGTGAGAGAATTACAAACTCAGGAACATAGGTGGGGAAATAGTTAAGGAGATTCATAAATTTTTTGGCTGTTATCTGAACCTGAAACTTCAAAAAATCCCCAAGCTTCTTCTCTGTAATGCTCTGTGGGTAAGGATTAAATTATGCTTTTGATTCACTGCCCAATGAAAAAACTGGCAGAGATGGAGAACTTGAAAATCCCTTTTTGCTCTGAATGGCAACTTTTCTTTATAATAATGAACCATTTATCTTCAAGTAATTGAAACAGGAAGCTGGTGAAGCAGTGTCCTGTTGTTTGGCTAGATTATCTCAACTAGCACTTAAATGTGATTTTGCTCCCTTGGATCACAATATCAAATTTCAAATATTGTAATATGGTTCCCCAGTCACCCTCTGGCTACTCAGAACACTTTGAGAGCCAAAACTTAACCTGGATAGAGTTTTAGAATTATGGCAAGAAATGTAAATGGATTTTACAAGTCTTAAATTTGTTAGAAAATGCATTACCTGAATGCATGTTAAAATCATTCACTGTCTTGAAAGACTAAAGCAAATAACACATGCATATGTATAATGTGTCATTATACATAGTCCTAGTGTCCTCCATTTTTAAGTAAAAAGAAGTGAAATAATTTCATACAGACAAACATATTCACAGCCAAGATGCAGATTTTTCAAATTGTGATGTAAACTGAAGATAAGGCATCTTTGTGAAGGGAGGCTGGGTGATAACCTGTAATTACTCCAGTAGTCTGAAAGCAGTTCTTTGGAAGAAGATGGAGAAGGAAGGGAATAAGGATAGGACAGCAGAGGAAAACATCCTCAAAATATTTTCTTGGAATATGCTCCATTCAGGAAGAGTTGAGTAAAATGGGGTTTGATGATCATAGCAGCAAAAGTGAAGAACTACAGACATCTAACCTGAAAAAGACTTTGTGAGGTCACGAATTCCATATTCCCTTCAAACACTTAAGCCTAGAAATTAAGAAAATACTAAGACTGAAATAACAAGTTGGGTTCTGAATTGACATAAATATATTTTTGAATACATTTTGGACTTTCTCATTTGGGATCAATGAGTTGCTACTAGTGTTATGGAAAACAGGCTAAGGAGGACAGCGCTTTAGAGAGGTTATGATTAATTGGTTTGTTAACTGTGTTGTACCGAGGCTGTATCTGTAACTTAAGTCCATAGTTAAGTACTATATAGTTCATTTTACAGTTAAGGTTCTGTTAGAAAACTCTCTTCCCAGACCTCTCAAATGGGTGAAAAACAGGATGGGAACTATGGGGGCAAAATGCTTCCCACTTGAACATATGAACTTATGTAAGTCTAGGACACCTAAAGAGATGCAGCCCAGAGTCCTTAGGGAATTGGCTGATGTAGCTGCCAAGTCACTCTGTGATATTTGAAAAATCATGGTAGTCAGGTAAAGTCCCAGGTGACTGGAAATGGGGAAATATTGTACCCGTCTTCAGAAAGGGTAGGAAGGAGGACCCTGGGAACAACCAACCTGTCTGCCTCACCTCCGTGCCTGGCAAGATCATGGAACAGATCCACACAGGAGCCGTGCTAAGGCACAGGTGATTTGGCACAGCCAGCATGGTTTCACCAAGGGCAAGTTCTGCCTGACCAACTTAGTGGCTTTCTATAACAGAGTGACAACGTCAGTGACTTATGAAAGGGCTACAGTTGTCATTTATCTGGACTTCTGTGAAGCCTCCTATCAGTGACTTATGAAAGGGCTACAGATGTCATTTATCTGGACTTCTGTGAAGCCTCCTCTGCCATAACATCCCTAACTCTAAAGTGGAGAGAGATGGTTTAAATGGGTGTACTGTTAGGTGAGTAAGGAATTGGTTGGATGGTTGCATCTAGAGGGTAGTGATCAATGGCTCAGAGTCCTGACAAACATCAGAGAACAACCTGGTCTAGCCCCATAGCAGTGGAGCTGGAACTCGATGATCCTTAAGGTCCTTTTCAACCCAAGTGACTCTATGATTCCATGATTTTATGATTATATTATCTAGCCTTAACATGACAGCACATAATCCACATAGGAGGGTGCATGATTTGCTATATTTGTTCTCTGCACCCCAGTCTGGGTAGAGGTGAAACTTTAACCTGGCCTCTAGACAGCAAACTACTTTTGAAAAACTTATACAAATTTTGCAGGAGTTTCACTTCAAGGTTAAGAAAGCTCAGATGCTTACAGAAAAATATATATGTGTGCACTGTGCCCAAGCTTCCACATTTATCTGTGGGCATCCAGGACCTCAATAAATTGTCCATACACAGGTATTGAGTGTTAGTTTCTACATCAAATGGACACCAGCTGTCTTGTTAAATAAAAAGGCTGAAAAACTTTTTAAGGTCTTGATGCATATCTGTCAAACTCATGTAGATAATGCAAATACTTTGGTAAGTATTACTAGGTGTCTATGACTTGACAACTCACTCAAACTCTTGATACCATTGAAATCTCTACAACTCTGACAAATTTAGTCTGATTTGGTACAGATTTAAAATACATGTTGGCAAACAAGATAAACAAGAACTCATACAATTACAAGCATTGAATCCCCCAAGATATCCCCCAGGATATTTTTCAGCATGCTGAAAAATAAACACAGAGCTGATGGGAGAATAAGTTTCTTGAAATTGTAAAACAACTCATCAAGAACAAGGTTGTTAATAGTTTTTTCAGCTCATGTGTGTCTTGCGGCACAAGAACAGATCCTTTCAAAGAAATTTCCAGCAAAACACACCAGTCCATCCATGTAATCTGATGATGGTAAGGGGAAAGAGCATGGGGGAAAGTTTGATTGCAAAAGTCAATTGTAATATCTGTTTATTAGTTTTTGGTTGTTTTGCAGAGTGTACAGGAGAAGTGTACTAATATATGTATACATTTATGTAACACTGTCATGGCATGCAACCTGAAAACCCTGCAGTGATTGAGAGCTGTTTAGAAAGAGGTCTTAGGTTCTGTGGCAAAGTGCAGGAACCTTAGTCAAAAAGAGGTAATTGACATGCCCTAATACATGAATATATTTCTGAAAGACATGAAACTATCATATAGCATAGTCCTGACTGGGAAGGAGAAAAGAAGCTTTTTTGGGGGGAGGTGTGTGTCTTCCCTCTATTTCAAAAAGTCAGAGATGCAGCTTTCAAAGATACAATATCCTATTATGACTTCTGGCATGCTGAAATTGGAGTAATCACTGTTCCAAACAGCTTACAGACTAACTATGGTATTAAGTTTTGCCTGACAGCTTAATGTAAACAACTTTGAATCAGGATATGTTTTCACTAACAACTATGTCAAGCTCAGAACCTAACTATTTTGCAATGAAAAGATGTGAAACCAGATCAGAAGATAGAAAAGTATGAAGGCTGAGTTGAAATGAATGTGCAGAGCCCATAGTCCTTCCAAGGGAGGCAAGAGCAGCTGTGGGCATTGCTGATGTGATTCACTTTGCTCTACAGTGGAATAAGATTCTTTGTGTCAATCTGTTCATCAGTGAAGGCATTTGCTTTATCATAAATGAAACCACTATAATTTTAGCTTTTTCTTCTAAGTGTGGTCTAGTGGGTGAGACACTGAACTGGTATTGTAGTAACTTGTTTTCTAGCACAATGCACAGAGCAAATCGTGTTCCCACTTCATGTTTCATCTTGCTGATCTCAAAGCACTTTGAGACAAATCAAAAGAAGCAAAACATTAGAGAATAAAATTTTTATTTCCACTAGCTCTTAGCTGTCCTCTTTCTATGTAAAATCAGTGTCTGTAGCTGAAATTATGGTTCTCCACAGCAGGTACAGATGACATTACCGTCCTTCCCAGCTCAGTTGGTCAGAACATGGTGCTGATAACAACAAGGTCATGGTTCAATCCTTGTATGGGCCATTCACTTAGGAACCTTCTGGGTCCCTTCTGACTCAGATTATTCTGTGATTCTGTAATTTGTGTGTATGTCAAATACTGCACTAGAGAAAACTTTTATTACTTTGTGCTGCTTTGGTAAGAGTCAAGCCTTATTTAATTTTTCCATTTTTCTTCTCTGCTCCAGTGTCAGCAGGAACACTGAAACCTTCCTGGCTGATGAATGTGTTTATTTAACTTGTTTCCAAATAATTTTTTTAAATAGAAAATTAACACAAAATAAAGAAAAACAGAATACAAGTTACTACATTTACCCTAAGTTATTACTGGAAGAAAAAATTACTGCAGAATAAATTACTATTTTTTCTTCACTGCAAAGAGGTTCACTTTGTCTCCATATGCTTTCGATCTCCATCAAGTAGCTAAAACCTTTTTGTTTTATAGTTTAATTCATAGAAAAAGTAGCACAGTACTATAAGAAACTGACATCTGTGCTGACAATGAATGCACAAACACATAAAATTATGAAAACATTAATTTTCTCCTTATTTTCTGGAAAATGTTGAATGAGGAAAAACTTGATTCTTGGGATCCCAAATTGGCTGGAACTGGGCAAAAAGGGTACAAAGAGTCCACAGTTCTGGTTTTCTTTAAACCACCCTTCTCAACTGCCATAAGTAATAGAACTTGAACCCAGTGATTCATATGCTTAAAATTAAGGGAACATATGGAATTTGGAGCAATAACATATATGGGAGAACTTTTGGGAGTGAGAGGAAATCTATAAGCTAAGAGGATGGATGTTGCAACTGAATATTAAGAGGTTCTTGGCTCTCATTCTTGACAATAGCCTAGCCATGAGGCACAGAGGAAGAAACAGCAAGAAGTTAGAATGAGGTCATGGAGGTGTAATGGCCTTTTTATATGGAGCAGCAGGACCAGCACCGTGTGCCTGTTCTGGGAGGAGAATGGGAGACTGAAACAACTACTCACAAAAAAGTTTTCACAGTTCTAAAAGAAAATGTAAGACTAGAACTCTAAATCTGCAGTTTAAGATGGAGGCTGTAGTTAAAAGCAAGGGTTTTTAAATTTTATTTTATTTTATTTTATTTTATTTCTGTTGTTAATGGAGATTTTGTTAGAAAGAGTCAATTCTATATCCTAAGTTTAAACTAATATAATTTAAGGAGATGCCATTTTCTAAAACAATGTTATACCTATGAAAACAATTTGAAAGGGGAGTTTAGATCCTCTCCCAGAATCTTGGAAAATATTAAATGTTTGTAATGAAAGCAGTTCTTCATGGTCAAGAGGTGTGCAACACATATAGCTGGCAACAGACTGAAGGATACAGGTATGTAAGAAAGGAATACTACAGCACTGAGTGCTTAATCATAAGTCAAAGTAATGAAATACCTTATCTTTCAGAAGTTTCACTGATTTTCATGTATGAAAAATCAGTTTTTCTTTAAATTAAATTTTATGTTGTTATTGGCTGATTAGGCCTGCCCTGTTTTCCAATCTGCACTGGGAATTTACACTGAAAGAATTAGAAGGCAATCTAGGAACTGCAATTTCTGGCCAAACCCTCACTGTATCTCAATAACACACAGCGTTAAACTGGCTGCTAGAACATTTGGCCCTTCCACCCATGTCTGCAACATGATGTCAAAAATTGTAACACAGAGAGGGGAAAAACACTAGCCAATACAAACATCAGTTATGAAAAAGGGTAAGATTACATAGTCCATTGTGTCATCCTGATATGTAGAATCACAGAATATACTGTACTGACCCACAAGGATCATCAAGTCCAATTCCTGGCCTTGCCCAGCACCATTCCCAAGAGTCACACCATGTGCCCGACAGCACTGTCCAAACACTTCTTGAACTCTGTCGAGCTTGGTGCTGTGACCACTTCCCTGGGGAACCTGTTCCAGTGCCCAACCACTCTCTGGAGGAAGAACTTTTATCTAATACCTAACCTAAACCTCTCCTGATATAGCCTCAAGTCTTTCCTTAAGATCCTGTCACTGGTCACCAGAGAGGTCTGCCCCTCCACTTCTCAGTATCCAAATGTGTAAGTATCCAAATAAAGATGTATCCAAAGTGTTGTTTCATTCCCATGGGAAAAAACCAAACCAAACCAAACCAAATCAAACCCAATCAGACCAGACCAAACCCTTAAAAAAAAAAAGAAAAAAAAAGAAAAAAAAAGTTATGATAGAAAATGTATCCAATCTTCCATAATCCTTTGCAGCTAGGATGGATAACTTTCTTCATTTTCATGTGAGAAGCTGACAAGGCTGCTGCTGCTCTCCTGTTGATCCTGGTAGAAAGACCGATCTTTGATTCTAGAGACTCAGGAGACTGCTACATATGAGCCACAAGGATTAATGCAATAAAAAGAATGGACTCACAATATTTTTAAAGCCTTCCTTCTTTTCAGCAATCAGTAGAGCACATCTGAAATTGAAAGAAACAGTGCATGCTTCCTGTCTGACTATACATGTGTGTGTCATCCCACTGCCTACTTCCAATGTCAGTGAAAAAATTATTTACAGAATTTTTAAAACCAGCACACATTCTAGAAAATGTTCATTTTTATTTAATTTGTCATGACCAGACTAAATACTTAGAATATTTATTGACATCTTTTTACCTCTTTAGTTTCTATAGAAGTCTCTTAAGTCAGAAAAATGTGCGAGAGCAGAAGTGAATCCTGTGTCAATCCATCAGTAGTCCAGTCACTAATGGGATTCCAGTATGCAGTTAAGATACCTGAACCAGAATAATTTTTTTTTGGCTTCTGCAAGCTACACTCATGAGTCAGTTTAGGGTTTTTTTTCTTTACTATAGTCTGATTTTTCTCTGTGTCCTTTTCACGGACTGATGATTTCTTCCTTCAGCCGAATGAGTGCCTTGGCTGCAAAATGTTCAGTGAACAAAAAGAGAACATCTGTAGTAAGCCTCCAGGCACTGAAATGTTTGGGTGGAGATAAGTCAATTGTACATCTGAGCAAGTAATTTCTGCCCTGGCATAGGGATTTGCCTTCCTTTGAACACTGAAAGGAGCTATATGACTTTTAACCTGGACTGACCTTTAAAGAGCTGCTGACGACTACTGGAAAACCTTACAAAAGCTTAGACAGAAACAATTCTCCTTGTGTGTCTTATTGTTCCTTCAAATGTATCATTAAACAGAAAGATTCCATCTAAAAGACATAATACAGAGTTTTCCAGTTAGAGAAGTAAAATATCAGGCAATTAAATGAGGCATGTGTAAGCTCTAATAGGAAGTGATCACTGTTTTAATTTTTGTATAAGGTTCCAAAAAGTCTTTCCTTGCTGATTAAGCCAGCATTAAATGAGATTTACAGTGTAAAAATACACCTTCATTGCCTCAAATCCCTCCTGTTTTATCCCAATACCTACAAAAGCTTGGCAGCTCAAACACTGAGAGAATTGTCTACAAGGATGACTAATATCTATCCCCGTTGTTTCATTGTTCTTCTTCTTTGTTCTTAATATTCTTACTTTTTTCATATTTAGATCATAAAAACCTTGGGCCAAAGGTCATATTTTCATTCTGTGTTTGTTATGATCTAGACATCTGAGCCTCTGTTGAAACAACAAAAACCCCTACAATTCAAGTAGGTAAAAAACAGAAGCAGAATATCAAAATTTTCACTGAACAAAAGGTAGAATTAATTTGCTTCAAATATGCTGTGAATGTTCTGGCTTTTGTCAGTGTCTAAGCTCTACACACAGGGTTCCTTTATTTTAACTCTGTATGTCTAAACATTACAGCTGCGTTCTGATCCACGGGACTAGGCTAGAAACCTAATGAGCTGTGTTCTATATTTTTCTTTCTTATGGTGAGGTGCTGATTTAGTCAGGTAAGAGGGAGTTAAAAAAATGATACCATCAATGAGTATGACACTTGTTCGTCAGTCATATTATCTGATTATGCTACTGCACAGATCCCTTTTTTATTTCCTTTCTAAATGTAGATGTGTATTGTTTAAGCCCTGGCTCTTTTCCCACTGTGATTTGGGAACCTGCCATAAAGCAATGACTGTGGGGTGCACATATATCTCTTAAAAGATTGAAATAAAAATTCACTAAAGTAGTTGTACAAAATAGACCTCCACCCATGGGAATTAAATGGGGGATTGGCATAAAAGGTGGGGTTTAATATCACGTCTCAGCATCTTCAAGACTCCAAAGCTGTGTTTGCATTTGAATTTCTCCCCGTGGGAAGGCACTACCTTAATTTCTTTAAAGGCAATCCTTAAATTTTCCAGCTTTGATATAAGATCTGCCATAAAACTTCTTTCCCAAGGTATAGTTACAGATAGAGCATTAGGTTACAGCAGCTCTAAAAACTTTTTGAAGGAAACTCTAGGTAACATACCCATAGATTTTAAATGTTGAAAAAAATTACAGGCATTGGATGTAACGGCATGTAGCATGAGGTCTCATTTTCATTGCAAGACTCATGTCTAACACACACCTTGAGGTTCACTGCCTATTACACTGAAATAGAAAAAATTATTGAAGTGGCAGCTGTAGAATTTTGGGGCTTTGCAAATAAGGCACTGTCTACATAACAGGGTTATTTTAACAATCCAGTTTTATAATTATTTGCCCTAGCCAATAGATATGTTGTGGTAAGTGTATAATGACCTATTATGTAAGTGTAATTTGGAAAGAAGGAAAGCAATAAAGTGTTTTAAGTAATATATTTTCATATAAAAATGTAGAACAATATACTACGTTGTACAACACAATATAGTATTGTTTGAAGGATGCTGTGTGGTGAGATAATTCAGGAGAAACATGCTGCCTAGACATGCTGGATTATTCATAGGATCTGAACTCTGGCATATACATTAGAGTTTAATGCTGTGAACTTGACATTCCTAGGTATGGAATACATACAAATGCAGATGGCCTTAATACTGTAACATAGTTCTGTATGTTAGAATGAGTGATTTAGTAAGCTTAGCAAACATATTCTTTCAATTATATGGAAACGCAAACAAAAAAAAAACCCAAAAAAAAAACCTTGCAATTTGACCTCTATTGAATTACATGATTGATACTCCTGCATAAATATATTTCAAAAACTGGGGCCCACTCAAGCAGAAAATGTCCATGGCCTTCCAGGTCATTCAAACCCTGCTGGCTGCAGAGGAAGCCAAGGGTGTAGGAGGAGAGAAAGGAAGAATATTAATGGTTAGAGGCTCTCCGACTCTTCTTGAAGGGTACTCTGTTGAATTGGGGCCCTGGTTTTGGTTTGACATAAAGGGAAATACAAAACACTTTGATCAGGCAAATGACTTTTCTGTTTTTCTATTTCTCATCTGTCATAAACAAGTACAGGCTTTAAACTGATTTTATCAGAGCTACTCTGACCACCTTCCATTGGGCTGATTGCTGGAGCAAGGTTAGAAAGTGAAGACAATTGCAAAATCTTGTGTTGGTGATAGATCTTCACTCTTTTCATTCTGAGGACATGTGGAGCTGTATTCTGCTTTCAGTCAGAAAAGACTGCTACATAAACCTAGTCCACCTAATATTGACCATGGAAGTGCATCCCACCAAGCTTATGATTTCTTTTTGGTATATTAGCTTGTTTGGCAACAGCATTGTTATGTATTTGGCTCAAGAACATTTGTCCTTGTCTTACAGTTAATTTAAATCACTGTTCTGAGAAAATGTGGCTGTGTAGCAGATGAGTTGGAGAACTGACATAAGAAAGCAAGCGTTCATATTTATAAAAATGTGCATCAAAGTTTACAGAAAAAGAATTGCTAATTTTACTGAATACTCTGCAACAAGGACAGAGGGCAAGTGGCAGGTTATAATGTGTATGCTTTATAGTAACCAAATAAATTAGTCAAAATAGACTATTTAGTTATTCAGGGCCTGGTTGAGCAAAGGAAGTATCTTTGTTTTCTGCATATACAGAATTGGAGAAGCAAATAATGGCTTTTTTATGAACCTTATGCAATGTAGAAGCCCAACACTTGAAAACACTCTGATTACAGATATAAGCCCTCTCCGATTTAATCTGAAGGAGTGTTTAAAAATGAAGCATATGTTAAATAACTACAGTCTGGTTAGCAATTTCTAGATATATTATGGAACAGATTTATTCAAAGACCATCCTATTGGTTATAAGTGCTATCATCATATGGTAGCAGCTGCTGAAGAGTAAAGCTATATTGTTTAGACTCTGTTATTCTGTTAGTAGGTCTCAATCTCAGTATTTTTTTTTTCAGAGAGCAAGCTAAGAAAAATAGGTCAAGTGGAAACTGAAAACACCAGAAATTTCAGAACAAAGTCTGCTCTTATAAAAGCTTCATCCAAAACAAACTTTGGTGTTTTTTAAATTTGCCCACTGATATCCTCTCACTATGATATGAATAATTCTTACAACTAATCTGGCTGTTATCATTGTTATTCAGTGCTACAGTTACAGAAGCCACAAGTAGTTTATTTACTTTACAATTCAACTAAAAGGACTGCAGGTTAAACTGGAGATGTACTGATAGGAGCCAAGTGAGTTCACTTACATAGCTCAGGGTTGCACAGAGCCACATGCAGAAGTTTTACCTGCACTAGCCTTGCCAGTGGAAGACTTTAAGAGTTCTGGTTCCCTGTCACTCTCTGCCACCTGAAGGTTACTGCCCTCATTTCTCTGCCAGCAAGCAGGAACTTTTCTCTCTAACACACTTCTGGCAAAGTTGGCCAGGTGAACTCAAGTGACCTTTGGCAGCTGGCTTTGCCAGATGTGGATGAGTGACAAGTGTGATGCCATCTGCCTGTAGAGTTTCAGGGTCATTAACTTTCTGCAGAGAGGAACACTGTCTATGGCTATGACTCTTTGTGAAGCTGACTTCTACCCATGGACTGAGAAGACAGTCCAATAGACTTCATCAATAGACTTGATGAAATAGGAAACTAGCTATCAAATGAGGGAGTGAGAGCAGGTTATAATGAGAAAATTTCTTTGTAAGAGTGAGAGTAGGCAAAGTCTGTCATTCTATTTCTGAGCATTGTTGAGATAGCCTGCTTCTACCTAACAGAGAGGAACTGTATATCATCAACAGAAAACCAACATCCAGATATAAGTAAACGCATTTAATTTTTTTTCCAACTCTTCCTTAAAATAAAACTTGTCACTGTATCGTACTGTATTTGCAATCTGATACTAACCTGAAGAGGTACAGCCTGGAGTGGTCTTCCACTGACTAAGTGTCATCTGTGGTTATTCCACTCTGAAGTCCTCCTTTATTTCAGCTTGGAATATTGGTTAAATTAAAATCTTATGTTGCATCTATAGTCCTATAAGAAAATATGATGCAGAAATGAAAGATAATCAAGGTAGCATAGCACTTCCAATTTTTCAGCCAAATCAGTGAACCTGTGGTTAGCACTCAAAAGGACTTCTGGTGTAAAATGAGGGAGAATTGCCTCTTGAAGGAAAGGAAAGGAAATAGAAAAAAAATTGTTTAAATAAGAGTGGTATATTACTTTGGACTAGATTCAGCAGATGTGGGATTGACCTGCGGAAGTAGAAGTTAAGGAGAAGGCGAATTTAAAATGCAAGGAGAATTTAAAAGTATCTGTAAGCTCTGTGAAATAACGCCAGTTCTTGTTATTCTTATTGTTACTTTTTATGCTCTCTGTTTAGTGACTGGCTTTGTTAGAAGTGTAGGAACATGTTCTTCCTCACACAAGACAGTGCTCATAAGTAAAAATTATTGTTCATATAGTAACAAAAGCATTGCTTTTTCTGGCTGTTACGAGCAAGCTGACACCTGATCACATAATAGGAACATGGAAGATATCACTCAGTGGTCTCTGGAGCAGGAAGTAATCTGATGCCAGGGGCAGGTGTGAGATGAAAATGTGTTAGAGATATAAGCATGGAAAAAATGTCAGACCCAAAGCTCTGGAGAGATAAGCATTGCATTTTTCCGATCTAAGATAACTTTCAAAAAAAAATAGTCTTGTAGGGAAACAAATAATTTTCCTGGAATATCTTTGCTGCATTTATTTTTGTGCAAATTTGTTACCTTTTTCATTTATAAAAATATGTATATATATATAATGACAGAATGAGAAAAATAGGATTTGTACCTAAATTTTAGCAAAAGACATAGCACAGCATCAAATCTCTGTTCGCTATCTAGCATTGTTCAAGTTGGGAGATAAGGAGAAACAAACCACTGATAAGGAAAGAATTTTAAGAAGATTAAATATTTTAAAGGTTAGAAAGTAGAGCAAAAGTGAAACAATTCAATAGTTTAAATATGAGAAATATTTTATTACTGATTAACTGAGAGATGAAGATACCCTAACTTATTTCTTGGCTGAGAGATGAAGATACCCTAACATATTTCTTGGCCTTTTCAAGGCTGGTTTGGATGGAGCTCTGAGCAACCTGGTCTAGCAGAATGTGTCTCTGCCCATGGCAAGGGGCTTGGAACTAGAGGATCTTTAAAGTCCTTGCCAACACAAACCATTCCATGATTCCATGATATTCACACCAGTCTTGAACTGATCTGTCAATGTTGGGTGAAAGACAGCAACAGGAAAACTGACAACCAGGACTTTCATTAGCATCCCATGGACTGAAACAAGGATCTGAAGAGCTGAGCTCAAGCTGTTGCACCTTGCTTTGAACAGATGGGATCTTAAAGCTTGGGTTGGGAACAGCTCACATAATCTTTGAACTGGCAGAGAAGGGACCCATCACAGTTTTTCACATCCAAGTGACATAGACTCAATGACTGAATATGTAGAGATCATTTAAACTACTGAACTGTACTTTTCTATAGTAAACGGTCTCAAATAGAAGATGTGTTATGAGTGATACTCTTGAGTGCAACCTTCCAGTACCATTAATTCTTATAACCACCACAGATTTATTGATGCATGACTATGAGACAGAATTGGGCACCCCAGCACAAATCTGATTACAACACCATTTACTTGCCTTTCTGAGGAGTGACTGCTTAGTTTCTCTTAGAGTGAATTTTGTACATGTAACACATTTCTCTCTGCATTCCAAAACCCAGTCCTGTGTTCAGTTTTCACAGAGCATGGTGGCTACAGATATTTAATAGAGGGGCTGTTATGGCAAGTCCTGGGTGTTATAATAGCATAGATCTGAATTTTATTAAAACTGTAGGAAATATTTCAAACCAAGTAGAATTTTTCTTGATCCTATTTTTATTTTTAAGATTGAATTTGTGTTACCATGTAGTTGCTGACCAAACTTTACTAAACTACACTTGAAACATACAATCTTAAAAAAACCACACCAATAAATTTGCCTCATTAAACTACAAGTTAATGTAAATTTTACCTGACTGTAATACATTCTAATTGAAATTGCATATTACAATACACTGATATATAACTCAATTCTTTACAAAGTTCCTGCAATGCAATTGCAATCTTTAAAGTGTATCTATTGAGATTGCATCAGTATATATTGGGATATATATATATATAGCACACCTTGGGGCACAGCACTTGCTATAGAATCTGTATCACATAAATCTTGAAGAAAGCAGCACTGGAAATTTTGCCTTCAACAGCTTAAAAAAACTAAACTATTTAAAATCACCTGGGCTTTCATCACAGAAAAAAGATTCATGGCCACTAATTATGGCTAATAAAATTAATACATATTTAGAGGTTTTGAGAGTGATTTTTCTCAGCCTTCATTAGCTGCAAGCAGTTAAACAAAAGGGAACCTTACATTTTCCTTCTGTATTTCTTCAATTTTACCTGAAAAAAAAACTTGTGTCTTGGATTAATAGTGGTATTTGGTCAAGTTTTGGGCACTTTCCCTGACAACTTTATTGCTTGGTGAACAGAAATTAGATTCAGCATGGTTCTCTTGGATATGATATGTTTTTTGATATGAGAATGTGTGCTAATCTGTCAAGTAAACACAGAGCTTTTGCTGGTTTGGCCAGAAAACAACATACCTAGGACTTGATTAATGTGACATCACCGTTTCTATTTCTAAGTGATTGCTGAGGACTCAGCAAACATATTCCTATGCTATTTCAGTCTAAAGGTGGTGCAAACCCATTTTTCACCTTAACCTAATTAGCAGTAAGTGATGTTAACAATCTGAGACAGCTTCTAATGGGAAAAAAATAATCCTTCTAATATGTTTTCTGGTCTCGTGAGTCCAGTGCAATGTGATGCCTTCTACTATTCAATAAAGTAAAGTAGGATAATTTCCTTTTTCCGTTTGCACTCTTGGGAAGCCTGTGGGTCATGACTATGTTGTACATTTGGCCCAGACCCAAGTCCATGACCTTATCTTGGAAAACGTCTGATCCTTATGTTCCTTTGTCCAAACACTAGAGGCTTGCTACTTCCATGTTCACACAGTTTATGAAACAGCCCCAGCTTACTGAGTTCTTAGATTGCTACAAGTTTTATGCATAGGATCAGTCTGCCCAGGGAAGCAGGTGAGTCACCATTCCTGGAGGTATTTAAAGACAGGTAGATGTGGCGCTTAGGGACACGGTTTAGTGGTGAATTTGGCAGTGCTGAGTAAACAGTTACATGTGATAATCTTGGATGTCTTTTTCAACCCGTGATATTCCATGATCCTCTATTCTCCTCATCAGACAAGGCTGCCTTCACTGATTTGCAAGGCACATGTTGGTTGTTGCAGCCATAAAAGCACCGACTGGGACTGGGCTGCTCCTCAATAATTCAGCTGAAACTTAACTGTCACTGAGGAGGTCTCAGGGCTACTCCTGGCCCATTTCAGTGCAATGACAACTTAATGCTATTTGGCAAGAGCTAGCTGCAGTAAACCGGTTCCACTGGAAATGGATCCAGGGCTGCTTTTCCACAGCTGTGACACCAGTTAAGGAACTGTTACATTTCTGCACCTCAGCCCTTACTTTCCTTGTGGTTTCTACCTGCCGCCTCCTCCCCAGTCTACCTTCTATAAGGCAATTTGACTTACCTAACAGAGCTGATTGCTCACTGATCTTGTTGATACTGCTTCAAGTTGTGATTGCAGAAAACAGTGCAATTTGCTTGTGGGAGGTTGGAAGAGGTTCATGATTTGGTTAGGGCAAAAGTTTGTAGACTCAGGCACACAGAAACAAAGAAACATAGTAAACAAACCAAGAAATATTAGAACAAGCTCTGAAATTTGACCTTCAACTTTGTATACATCAAGATAGTATGTCATGAATATAAATTTCTTGAATAAATCACTGGAAAGTAATTGGAATTTGGTGGTCACATTTTTACATTACTTTGTGTGAGTGACACATATTTTGCTTTCCAAGTTTGGCTGTAGAATTTCACCCCATCACCATTCACTGGACTGGAAACTGGGTGGTGTCATTCCATGATTTTTCCAATGTAAAACCTGATTTCATTATTTCTCAATTTACAGGTACACAGGACTTATAAAATACTATGTAACCAAGAATAACACACCTGGATTGGAGTGGACCTTCTGACAACTCAACAACATTTACCATGGGGGTCGTGAGACAAGATGAATTCCTAGGTCAAGTGGAAGATTTAATCCAGAAAGTATCCCTACCCTATGAGAAGCCAACCTTTACATCGTCCCTCTTTGGCATGACATTTAGAGTGAAGTTTCCTTCTTTCTTGTAGGCATGATTGAAATAAAATAAATATAGTGAAATATTAAATATATTAAAATATATTAGAGAAATAAATAAATAAATAAATAAAAAGAGTTTCCAGTGTTGACCTTGCTCTGATTGCCAGTTCCTAGTTTTATGGAAGGGTGTACTTAAAGACCATTAAACTTCTCATTGCCCACTCTTAACCCCCACTACCTCTAGAACACTACTTAGTAAAAATCCGGAAGGTGGCATTAATTATTCAACCTGTTGGTTGGGCATCCATACAACACTCAGACATATGAGGTATAAATATAGAGCACAGCAATTCAGACTGAACAGTAACATAAAGCTTTTACTTTTGCATATGCCAACGGAATACTTCAAAGTATTTTAAGGTTCACTTCAATCTTTTTGACAGGATTTATCACATTGTTTAATTCAATCATAGTAGCAAAGCTACTGCTTAATCACCACACAGAGAACATGGCAGCAATTGCATTGCATATTGTTCCAGAACAAAGATTTATGTATACAATATAGAAAGCATATTTCTAACTTTATAGTCAAAAATCTGTTGTTTTTCAACACTATCCTAAAGTTTTAACCATCAAGGCACCTCGACTGTTGATCAGTATGTCTATATTTCTTAGAGCTGGTTTGAAACTTTTTCAGTGAAACTCTAATTTGCTGAAACATACTATTATGTCTAAGTTTCAGTAAAGTTCATGACTTTTGAAAGTAATCTTATTGTGAGGGGGAAAATGAAGTGATAAATTCTCCAGCACTGTAAGTGCTGGGAAACGAGGCATAAGGGGGATTTGAACTGGAATCTTTGGACAGTGTCCCAGCCATTACCTCCCATTGTAATAATGAAGTAGGCATTTATGTGTCAGTTTAAAAAGTGATAATTCAATATCATTCCAACAATGGAAAATAAATTGGAAAGCTTTTGTTTGCATGCCAGTGTAGTGCAAAATATATTGAAGTTCGACAGAAGGTTTTCACAAAATGAAACCAGTGTTCTTTGGTCAAGTCTGATATTTTAACACGTTTTGCTCATGGGAAAACTGGCATAGTAATTTTAAAGGGTATTCAATATGTCAGTTGTTCAGAAAAAGCATGGGTATAAATCTACCTACAATGGTAATGACACAGCTCAGGAGTGAATAAAATTTTTCATTTGCAAAATCTTGGGATGTAGGTTATTGTGCTCCATAGGTGCAGCTCCTTGAGTAAGCAGCAAACCTGCACTACAAGGGGTTTAGTCCATTTGCACAGAGACTGCTGGTAAACTCATAGGTTTCTGCTAAATTTGT
This sequence comes from Pyrgilauda ruficollis, assembly GCF_017590135.1. NCBI lineage: Eukaryota > Metazoa > Chordata > Aves > Passeriformes > Passeridae > Pyrgilauda > Pyrgilauda ruficollis. Next base: position 7,703,727 of record NW_024516984.1, on the reverse strand, counting down.
TATTTGGAAAACACTTGCTGCAGGGTCTGTTCTTTGCCACTGCTGTTCAATCTCCCAGGAGACACAGTGTGATACTTTTACATGTAAGAGGCTCTTCTTGTCCTCTTATTTTGCTTTCTTCCACTTTTTTGCTTTAGAAAACAGTATCTACTGGTTTCATCCCAGCACCACAGAACTGAGTTTTACTGGGTCAGCAGTTTCTCCTGCCTTGTAAAGCTACAGGGCCAACTCATAGCAAAAAAAAATACAACCTGACCCAACTCAAACCAAACCAAACCAAACCAAACCAAACCAAACCAAACCAAACCAAACCACCACAACCACCATCACCAAAAACCCCAAAAAACCACAAACCACAAAACAAACAAAATGAAAAAAACCTCTCCACCCCCTGACAAGAGACCCAAAACAAAACAAAACAAAAAAAAAACCCAAACCAACCCACCCAAACAACAACAAAATACCCTGAAGCTTAACATAGCAAAATAAATTATGCTAGTTTATGTGTAGTAAATGGCATACATCATCCTCAATGAATTTCTAAGGCAACCTCAAACTTCTGTCTTTGCCCAAAATTCCAAAAACACAGGGGAAAGGTTTGCTGTGCTATTATTTTTATCTTTGGTTGCTTTTAGAATTCCACATATGTGTTTTTTCCCTTGAACAATGAATACTTTTTGTGGCGCTCCTAAGGTGGTCTCTAGATGAACACACACTCCTGCATTACCCTGTTCAGTAACAACTGTGTCGTTCTTTCAAAACTTCAGTGGGGTCTAACAAGATTTAAGTTTTAAAATTTTTGAAGAGTTTTGGGAATCTTTTACTTGACACTTAAGTGGCAAAAGCCTTGTAAAGCTACAGGGCCAACTCATAGCAAAAAAAAATACAACCTGACCCAACTCAAACCAAACCAAACCAAACCAAACCAAACCAAACCAAACCAAACCACCACAACCACCATCACCAAAAACCCCAAAAAACCACAAACCACAAAACAAACAAAATGAAAAAAACCTCTCCACCCCCTGACAAGAGACCCAAAACAAAACAAAACAAAAAAAAAACCCAAACCAACCCACCCAAACAACAACAAAATACCCTGAAGCTTAACATAGCAAAATAAATTATGCTAGTTTATGTGTAGTAAATGGCATACATCATCCTCAATGAATTTCTAAGGCAACCTCAAGCTTCTGTCTTTGCCCAAAATTCCAAAAACACAGGGGAAAGGTTTGCTGTGCTATTATTTTTATCTTTGGTTGCTTTTAGAATTCCACATATGTGTTTTTTCCCTTGAACAATGAATACTTTTTGTGGCGCTCCTAAGGTGGTCTCTAGATGAACACACACTCCTGCATTACCCTGTTCAGTAACAACTGTGTCGTTCTTTCAAAACTTCAGTGGGGTCTAACAAGATTTAAGTTTTAAAATTTTTGAAGAGTTTTGGGAATCTTTTACTTGACACTTAAGTGGCAAAACAAAGCAGAGCAGATGCAGTGTACTTCATGTAGGAGCTATGTGGTCAGAAGAAACATTTGCTGTGAACAGTATTCTACAAAGGAAAAAGGGAAAAGAAAGAAGGAAAAAGAAAAAGAAATGAAATTGTGCAAGAAAATGTAAAAGCTGTCTTTGTTTAGTTTAACTTTGTTTTCAAAGCAGCAAACGCTTCTGCTCAGGATTTCATTCTCCCTACATGGTCCATATGGGTAGGAAACTGGATAAATCTACTCCTGAATAAACACACTTTCACACCTAACCGAGCTGGAAAAAGGCTGAGAGAATTTGGTTTGCTCAGTTTAGAAAAGACAAGGCTTTGGGGTGACCTAATCGCAGCTTTCCAGCACTTAAAGGGAACTTGTAAAGAAAAGGGAGATACTTTTTATAAGAGCAGGTAGTGGTATGACTGGGGATAATGGCTTTAATCTGAAAGAAGTTAGGTTTAGATCAGATAGTAGGAAAAAATTCTGTGAGGTAATGAGGCACTGGAACTGGATGCCCAGAGAAGTTGTGGATGGCCCATCCCTGGAGGTGTTCAAGGCCAGGCTGGATGGGGCTCTGAGCACTCTGCTCTGGTTGCAGGTGTCCCTGCCCATGGCAGGGAGGTTGGAACCAGATGACATTCAAGATCCCTTTCCAACTCAAACCATTCTATGATTCTCTCATTCTATGATGTTAAGGGGAAAATGGTCCCTAAGGAAACCTGTGGAGTGCATATGCAGTACAACTAAGGTGTAGAATCTCTGTTCAGAGCTCACCTTCTCATAATTGTGGCCTGCCTGATGTTGACAGGAAAAATCCCTGGGAAGCAGCCACAAGAGGGAGCAGGTACGGTGCTAGGAAAACACAGGCAGTCGTCTGTAGAGCAGAGGGCTCTCTTGAATTCCCTTTCAAAGCAAAGCAGGTTACCAGTGTCTCCAGTAAAATCTCATGACAAATGTCTGCTGTTACATCTTTCCCCGTTTTCTTTCTGTCATGGAATAGCTCCTTACTTGAGATACATTCGCTATTTCCTAGTTTTTTCTAAAATTCTTCCTGGAATTAGAATTATTGTCTTTGAAATAGTTTCTGTGTTTTGGTAAAAATAGATGGGGTTCTCCTACCTGATTAATGTGTTTCCTATGCTGGTAATGAAGGCAGTGAGCAATAAGTCACTAGATAATAAAAAAAACCAAAACTTGAGAGAAAGAGAGAAATATTAATTTCCAGTGTTAGTTGAAATATATATTCCACATGGAATTAAAAAAACCCAATGTCTAGAGCTATAATTTCACTAGTTAATTTATTTATAGAAAATAAGCAGAAGCAATGATGAGAAGCTCATTATATCATTCTAATTTTAGGTTTGTTCTTCTAGGCATGAGTAATACAATTGTTTTAGCGGTTTGTCTTCTACACTTTCTCTGAAATAAGGGCATCATTCCACAGCAAAAACTCAGTTACAAAGTAACAGAAGTAGGCTCGAGAGAGAACTATGTGAACCAATTCAAGGGTATTACGGAAGGAAATTCAGAAATGAAGCTGGTTTCCTCCATGTTCTCACTGTACTCCCACTGAAGTATTTATGTGTTTAATACTGAAGGGTTAAGTGGAGCCCTGACAGAAGAGCTGCTAAAGCAATCTCCTGCATGTGCAGCACGGCTTGCTGCTCACGAGCACACAAACCTGCTCGGTGCTGCAGCACGGGAGGCGACACAGGGGCACGCTGGTACACGGCCAGGGGAGAGCTCATGTTATCATTTACTACAAGACCAAGTCTTTACAAAGCTGTTAGTACCATTTGTGTACATATTGTAGCACATCTATGCTGTCTGTCATACCAATCAATTTCAAATACTTTACAGATGTCTCTGTGTAACATTTATGAAGAAATTATGAATAATACTTTTGATTGAGATTACACTGTGTCACTGAATGACAAAATGTAGGATAGCCATTCCTCACTCCACGTCAAAGGTTTGATTTAGCAAAGCAGTGACACTGTCCAGGTACTTAAAATGTAGTTCTTTGTCTTAGGATAGATGAACAGGAAAATGGTTTGTTTAGTTCAAAAATACTGATGAAAACAAACAAAATTAGGTTTTGCTTTCATAACTTCTAAGATTTACCAGTCTAATCATCTAAATTTAACAAAACTGTTGTAAAAAAATTATGTTGGTTCTAGTAAAGTCTATTAATAAATTCAATTGATTCAAGTTTCTTTCATAACTGCCACGAAGAGGAAGCTAAGGCTCCATGGTATGGAAAACCCAAAACCCAGACATGAATTTGCTAGACTTGCTAACAAGACTCACTTCCATATCAGTGTTAACTAGCTCAGTGCACTGCCATAAGCAGATTCTACTTAACATCTAAAAATCATTATTACAGAGGCTTTCAAACTTGAAGTACTTGTTTCTTTATATAATTTCTAGAAGTGACCAGGCTATTCTCAGCTGCCCAACTGACCTAATGTAAACTTACTGTTACTGTTTTCTTTATACTGAAGCCATTTTTATGGCCTCCTGATGATCACTTTTTGATTTGGCCTTAAAACTGATCTTACTGTCCAGAAACGTTTTATTACCAACAAAAAAAATACTAACAATAATACCAAAGTATTATGTTCGATTTCCAGTTTTTTAAATTTTATCTCTTTACCCTAATGCATGATGAAACTTTCTAAGAGACATTGCTCTGCCTAGAGCTGCACAAAAGAGTATCGTGTGCAAATCTGTAAGTAAAGTAAATTCATGAGTGGCTTCTTAACTGCCATCAATTTTGTATATTCCTTTTCATATGTGAAAAATGGGTTAGGAATTGTATGAGCCCAAAGTGGGCAAAACATTTCTATTTTGATTCATTTACATTTTATGTTCCCTTTGGACAAGCACAAAAAAGCAAAGGAAAGGTGGCACTCACTCTCTGCCCTGAGACAATTCATTCTCATTATAGAAATCCTCCAAGAGAGGGAACTATTATGTGCCATGTGGGGGAATATGTAGAAAGAGAGCACCTTACATAAAGAAATGAGTATCAGAATCATCTCTAACTGTCCTCTGGTTGACTATAGAAACAGCCCCGTTACCCTGCTGCTGCTATACATTTTTTATGTATGTTATTGTCAGTCAGGGGAAAGATAATGCTGAGTACTCTGAGGTACTAGAATTACTTTCTGAGCATTTCACATAGATTTTGTTGCTATTTGTTTTTATTCTGAATTTCCTGTTCAATTTAGTGCTTTGGCATCTTACTGCATCGAACCCTGGGGTGCCTCCAGGCTATATCCTTAGCCCATTCTGCACAAGAAATTAAATGAAATGAAGAAAATGATTGCTCTCAGCCAGCTTGTGCTATCTGGGAAATGGGATTTCCACTACCCCGCTGGTATGAAAGATGAAAACAAAAGGTTGACCAATATGAAAGCTAAAGCTTGAATATATTTTCAGCTCAACTCTTTTTGTGGAACAAAATGTTCTTTCAGAATTTCTGCTACATATTGACTTATCTGAGTAAACAGCCCTTAGTTAATAATGCAGAACACATGGTCCTGTTTTGATAAGCACATCCCCAGGGATTTATGCCATTCAGTTTGAACAGAGCTACTAGTCATATATTTTTGTACCAAAACCTGGGCAGCTCATGTTAATTTATGGTCAACAAAGACTTTTTGAGTCCTTTGCTAATCACTACTGAAATGAAACGTGAAGTACAGTGATTTTAAGGGCTCTATGAGGCCTACCCTACCAGGCAATGTTTAAAACTGTCATTCAGGTTTGGGGATGGAAATAGGAAAGTCAGAACAATGCTCTGGATCTCATTTGGGTAAAAGGGCAGAGTGCACTGGGTCCATTTCAATTTCATGCTCCTTAGTAGCAAGATACTTATCAGAATGTCTTAGCCTGGAGATGGGAGTTGTATTTTCTTTGGAAACAGAAGGAAATGTTAGTTACACAACACTTCCTAAAGTGTTAGGAAGGGCTAGCTAAAAAAGTGGAGATAAAGGGTGTGGTTGCCATAAAATAGCCCCATTCTATTTAGAGTGAAGCAACATGCAGTAACTAGTAAAATGGGCTGTGGCTAATTCAGCCTATTACAAGATTCTGTCTGAAATCATCCAAGATTTCACAGCTGATGGACACTGCACCTGATTCAGTGCCACTGTGTCATTGCAAATCATTGCCTTAGAAATGTGATTAAAGGATGCTTATTTTTCACAGGCAGAGGAAAATTCTAGTAGAAAATGCTAGAGGTGAAGCATTTAAAGTCAAAGAAATATTCACATTGCTGTTGCAACTGAAAACTCTTAAAGAAACCACATTTGCTATATCACAAATAATCAACAAACTGCTACATGTTCCAATACAAACTGTGTTTTATTGCTGTGAGCTTTTGTCTAAGTGACACTGAGCAAAATAGAAATACAAATCCCTCTAGCTTAACTCCTGGTTATGAGAATAACTTTTCTTTTTTTTCTGATAAATGGGAAGCAAAAAAACATAAGCTGGTGATGAAATGGAATGAATAGTAGAAGGAAAGGTGTCAATTTAAAAATAAAAATAAGAGTGGGACCATGTGGAGAGCGGCAACAGCAATAATTATTTGTATAACAGAGCTTATCTATCTTGCTGTGCAGGAATACAAGGTTTCAGAATCTTTCTGTTAAAAGAGAAATTTTCCCATAATTCTCACTTTAATGGTCATCACTGCAGCACACCCCCCCCTCCTTCCCCCTCCCAAAAAAAAACATTCTGGTCCATATACTCCTATTTTTTCCCAAATATTAGGTATTACTATTATTTATTTTCCCTTCCTCAGAATGATTAATAATGTTCTTCAATGAAAAGTTCCATGGAAATCAGTGGATATAATTCTAATGTACTTGTTTGAGTTCATCTGGGAAAATAAATTGCAAGTCAGCATCAGGAAAAAATCAGAATACTATGTAATCTTCAGGTTTTTGTTCATTGCAAGCTCTAATTGCACAGTCTGTCTCTTTTTTAGTCACCAAAAAAATGGAACCAGTTTTCTTTTTCAGTTTGGGGATATGATTAGTCCATCTAAACTCTGATAGCACAAATGCATTTTCAACCTGCAGATAATTTTCTAGGAGAAAAATTAGGACCTATTATTAAGCTGCAGATTTTCACAACTGAACTGATTTAGAAGCAATTTGGGTGTAAAATACATCATATTATTTCTGTTGGGAAAATAAATGAATTCTTATTATTGTAACATTATCAGTAACCAAAAAAGTTCAAAATAATGTTAAGGACATTTCAGTTCAAGAATTCAAATTTTCACACTAACCCTGTAATTCCTCTTTCACAGCAGTTTTAATAAACAGTTTTCTTCCTTATACTGTGCTCTTCTGTACCTACTGTGAGAGACAATAGACATCTGGGACAGAAATGAACACTAAGCTGCAGGTCAGCTTGTATATGCTGATTCTTAGGATTATAACAAGAACTATTCCTGAATTTCAGATTGAAATACCCACTGAGATCTCATAAAGAACTATTTAAAGCCTCCACAATAACTTTGCAACAAAAAGGTCAAATAAGAATTGCAAGCAGAGAAGCTGCTGGAGATCAGCAATGAGATTGAAAGTAAGGAAACTGAAACAAGCCAAAGACAACAAGCGTGTTATCAGCCTCCCATCTACTCTGAGAGATTTGATAACAACTTTTAAGGTCCTCTGGTTGGCATGCAGCTCTTCTCCTTGACATCTATAGGCTGTATATGTTTAGATGATTCAAGGTTAAAGCAAACATTCTGCCAAGAAAATTAATTTGCTGCTGGTTTTGATTATCAAAATTATTATTAATTGATAATGTGTCATGTTTCATAGACTCTGTTCACAGAAGCACCCCAGACCCAGATTTGACAAAACACCTAGATCTTTTAGGAGGTGTGCAGCCTTCTTACTTCATTCACCTGCCTGCTGCTGAAGTGTGCTGCACTGAGGCACCCAGCCCTGTGCTGTCTCTGTGCGGGCGCTGCACTGTCCCTTTCTGCTGCTTTCATTCAGTGGTAGCTGACATATGACACAGACAGACTCATACACATGCAAGGCTAAATAAAGACCAGATGGTCTTTGCAAACTCTGTTTAAAGGGAAGCAAGAAGTTCCTGTGAGGTATTAGAGAGTTGTATGGCACCAAGATGAGACAGCCATCATGTTTAAGAAGTGTGTGGTGCAGTGCTGCACCCGTTCTCTGTGAAGATGCAAGCTCTCCTTAGGAGCAATGCAGTTTGCTCTAGAAAAGAACTAAGAGCTGCTAAAGCTGGAATCACTAAAAATCATACCTAATGAATAAAAGGGTGCCACAAAAGCAAAATATTAATTCTGACTTCTGAACTGTTATTGCCATATTTCATAGCTCATGCTTACATGCAGACAGTGAATGCAGTTTCAGCTAAAACCTTAAAGTAGGGGCAAATTTTCTTTCATCAGTTTTAATTCCTTTAATGAACTAATTTAATATGTATTTGTGCAGTTTCTTTCTATCCTACCCAGAATATCTGTATGTGGATGACCATATTGCTCTAACTTATTAAGACGCAAAACTAAGCAAGACTTTTAACTTCATGGGCTACATGAAACAAATAGGTCATGATATTTCTTGAAATAAGCAATAAAATAAGCAAATTAATTTTTATTTTATTCAGGATATAGTTTGGAGTGTTAGCAGTAGCTTTAGTAACTCACTAGTTAGGGCATCAAATATTTCTTTTTGATTTTCCATTAGTACAACATGCACAAGTTTAAAGGAGGGAAAATTTTTTGCAGTTCATGTGAAATCTTAAACAGCAAGGCCCCTTTCAAAAGCAATTACTGCTAATGCAATTTTACCAGAAGCCAGTAGGCTATGCTCATGCTCTGATTTTCCAGCTGAGACACACCTGGTCATCATTCACTCTCCATGCAAACAGAGGGGCCGCTTTGTTTCAGTGATTCACACAGTTCTGTAGAGCTTATCCCCACAATATGAAACGTTTACTTGTTCCAGAGAACACATCTCATAACATTTATTTCAAACACAATTCCCATAATATATTTTTGTAGAGACAGTGACTGGAAAGTACCATGTCCTGACTATTATAATAGACATAATTATTGCTGGGATACTGAAAGCAAGCTGGCTTCCTCACTTCCAATTGTCCAAGCAAGCAAATTCTCCTTGGCCAAGATAATTAAGTTGTCTGTCAGCTTTATCACCTCAGTGACAGGCTCTCCTCATTTTAGCTGGTGTTTTTTAGGCTAGGTAGGAATTTCAAAGAACAGCAGCCTTGCAAGCCAGCATAGAACATAATTTATATCTGTGTCATTTTCTGAATAAATCCTAATCAATTTTACTGTAAGATCATCTGTGCATGGGATCTTTCAAGAAAATTAGCATGATTCAGCTAAGGATTTTATTTTCATATGCAGGTGCTGAAACAATTTAAATATCATGGGAATGAATTCATGTGTGAAGTAGCTAGAAGGGGGAATGATCAAAGGACACTACCCCTGAGTGCATGCATCTGTGTAGTTTTAATATCCTTTAATTGACTTCATAATGGCATGCAACTTATTCTAATTTTCCTTACTGTTTCCTTACTTTCCTTAACGGTAAGAAACTCAGACTCATACCTGTGAACAGGTCTTTTAAATTTCATTTCCAAGTCTTTATTCTTCTGCAGTAAGCCTTCAGTTGAGAGGTGTCCTGAAGGAGGAATCAATTCTTATATACTTTTTCTGAAAGACCATTTGATTTGATTTCTACCTGAAGGTTTTACTTTTTTCTGGGATTCATGGGAAAGAATTTTGGTACTTCATGCTTATAGATTTCGTGAGAAAACATAGGGTATAATACAAATATGGTTGTTTTTGTGACTGAATAGTGAGCTGAGGTGGACTTGTAGCGTTACTTTCAACACTGTTTATGGTCTTATTCAAAAATGAAAGTAAATAGAGCATAAGCTGAAGTCCTCACTCCTCGCAGGAATTCTGCCTTGGAGTAGCATTAAAAAAACACCACAAACGATTTTGTAGTGCTGTGATACAAAAGAAAAAAACAGTGTCTGCATTTCTATTGCAGGATTGGTAATGCCAGAGCTGATGGTTCCCCTTAAGCCCTGTGCACAAAGAGGTTTGGCTCTGCATGCCACTGCCCTGCACCTCTGCATCCTGGTTCTGAGAGATGGCACAACATGTGTGAAGTCAGAGGAGAAGGGATGGAAAATGAGCTCTATTTTTCCATCCTATTCCCTTTCTCCTCTCAGCTCTTCCCTCTACAAGAACTGTGAGTAGAGCTTTTGTTTGTGTGAGATCAGTGACTGAAGGGCAGGGGTGTTGCAGGGGATTTCATACATTAACAGACGTAGAGGGGAGACTCAATGTCACCTGGTCCTTGACATTCCCCTCCCAGACGGCTCACAGACACAATTAGATCATTTGCACAGGAGGGACAGAAAAGTTTAGCGATAGTACGTTTGGTATGGGTATTGTAGAGGATAAAAATTACACTCCCTATCACTCACATAAAAGAAAAGAAATGGAGGGGGTGCACAGTTCCTGACAGATGCATGTTGAGGGGAATGGGCAGTAAGGGAGGTGAAGTTAGACAAAGCTGAGTCAGCAGCAGGGGCTAGACCAATCTGCCCGTGGTAAGGATTAAGTTGCAAACAGTCTGTTCGCCAGACTCAAGGGAAGTGTCAGGCAAAAGAGGGCACACTTCACACAGTGGTGTCCTGTTGGGGCAGAAAAGCTGACCTCTGCAAAAGGGCAAACCAGCATTGCATCCTTTTTCACATCATGAGATAACCACATAGGTTACCTTTGAGAATTTGGGGAGCTATTTATTTATTACCCTTTAAAGGACAGAAAGGCGTTCTGCCAGCATGTGCAGCACTGCTTGCCACCAGATTTAGGCTAAGCTAACTTGTGTTTATATCTCATAGTGGGGCAGGTCTTTGACATGGGGGGAATTCCAACCTGTCTCGCTCCAGGGAGCTGAGACAGTCCAAAAACATTACATCACCTCTCTGGGTTGCTGTCTGCTAGAAGTACAGCGTTGTCTTTGTGATGTATCAGGATGCAGATTTACATTTAATGCGTAATTTAAGAGGAAGAACAAGGCTAAGCAAATAAAGAATGCTCCACGAACTGAAACATTCACAGCTGAGTGAGGAGATCCTTGAAAAGCCTTCAGTATAAGCCAGCAACATGGCTCAATCAGTACCTTTCCAGGCAATACTATCTAACCACTGGGTAAAAGGTTTCAATAACTGAGCACTGGCAGAGTATATTGACTGTTTGTCATTGCAGCAAGATGACTTCAAAAAACCCTGTGCTCATATCAGAACAAGCCACAAAATGCCAAGGAAATCAATAGGTCACTTACACACTTTTAGAGCCAGCAGTATTATGAGAGTCACACTGAACTGATGGTTATTAACCCTGCAAAATTAAAAACTCACTTGAGTTCAGCACTTTTGGAGCACCAAGGGACGTAATGTAACCCAAAGAAATGTTTATAGCAATTTAAGGATTTATAGTTGCCCTTCTGCTTGTCTGAAAGGTAGATAGAGGAAAAACAGCTTCTTAAAGATTATTGTTAGGTGGTTTATCATGAAAGTTTTTTAAATTGTTTACAATAACCTCTCCTTTTAAATTTTATTATATGTCTTATATTTTTAGGGACCAGTAAAACCTAAAAGAGTCACAGTTAAATAAGGCTACTCTATAGGACATGAAAAAGATGATGCTGAAGACAGAAATCTTAAAAATCTGAAATTCACTACTGTCTGTCAGTTTTACAGAGAGGACTGGTAGATATGAATTCCAAACTGTTGGACTGGAAATGCTACAAACTCTCTTTCCTCTCATTCCATTTACCTGTACAACCTCTCTGGGGAAACTGTCATGCTCAGTAGACAAAAGTGCTAGAGATACATTGTGACATTCAGCTCTACATCATTTTCTCATTCAGTAAATTAACTTTCTACTCATTGCCAACCAATAAAACAAATTGCCATGAACTACCCAGCTCCAGGTGTCCCGGAACCTAAGAGGGGTTAATGCTATGACTAGGAACAGCTGGCTGAACTAAACTTGGGCACAGTAAAAGCAATATTGATAGGCAGAGGAAAACATTTTGGACAAGTAACCAACACAGTAATAAAATTTTTGCTTGAGGGACAGCTGCTCTCATTTCTTGAGGTGGCAGGCAGCCTCAGTGTGGTTCTGCATTTCTCATTACACCACATGACAAGAAACACCATAAAAGTCTTCTTTCATTTATGACCAGTGAGATTGGACCTTCTCCTGGCAGAATCTGACCTGGCCACAGTTATTAAAACTTCTGTGGCTTGGTTTGCAATGAACTGAATTTGAATGCACTGCTCTGAAATGAATGTGATGAGCCTCAGACAGTCAGATTCCCCACAAGCAAAACTCTGCATGAAATCACACGGATATCACAAGGATCCACAGATTTAAGACCACTCAGTGGGTTTTTTTTTAATAAAACTCTTCAAACATTTTTTCAAACCATTACAACTCTTAACATCCATATAATATCTTATGGCAAGGAGTTCCACAATGTAAAGGAGTGTTATTTGAAGCAGTCTTACCCTTTCACTTATTTTGAGCTTCTCTTTTATTGTTTCTTTTAGTATACCTAGGTTTTGTAATGTATAAGAGACTGTGTTGTTGCCCTCTATTCAACTTTTAATGCTATTCATGATTTTGCAGAATTTTATAAGGTATCCTTCATATCTTCACAGGATAGAGAGCTGCAGTATGTTTTTTGACTGTTTTTATGAAAAACTCACATAATTTTGATCATATTTTTTCCCTTTTTTTCCCATGCATCTTCCCGTTCTTCTTTTTTTTTTTTTCTTTGCAATGGGATGACTGGAATTATACCAGTTCTTCAAGATGTGAGCACTCCATGGATTTGTAAAGTGTTTCAATAATGATCTCTGTTTTATTCTCTATTTCTTCTCTAATAATTTGGAACATTCAATTTGCTTCTTCACAACTTCTGAGCACTGAACTGATGTTTTCCTAGAATATCTGTTATAATCACAAAGTCTCTCCTAAATGGTAATGATCAGTGAAGAGCATATCAAATAAATTTTTTATTTCAGTGAACATAATTTTTTGTTTCATATCTTTATATGTTCAGAACAGCCAGACTGTTGACATTAATATTAAAACTTGATTTTTAAAGTGAAAATGTCTAATGTTTTGATTTAGTGGAAGCAATCAAGATTTTCAACCCCTTTAAAAAAAATCAACATTCTTTCATGGTGTAAAAGTAAATAAGTGAAAGTATGCCAGAGTAGAAAATGCAGTTTCTTCTCAGTTCAGTGGCTGTGTTTCAGAATAGTAGATGCAAGGACACAAGGATTTCCTACCATCCACAGAAAAATCTGTGTCTATGGTTTGGGTGGGTCATAAGAACTATCAAGCATTTCCATGTCAGCTTGCTGTTCATTATGAAGCCTAAATTATTTTAAAAACCAACCAACCAAACAACAATGAAAAAAAGCCAAACATCAAAAAAACCCACCAAAAACCTTAGAAGAAGAGAAGTTTAATAGATTAAGTCTTAACATCTACCACTGACTTGCTCTTTGGAAGTAAAACATCACCATGAGTTGAACAGTCTCTACACAAAACCTCTGACACTTGCACCACCAGAATTTCTTGAAGGAAGAGCAACCATCTCATTCACTCACAGAGGTTTTGCTCTTACTTTCAGCACTCTATTCAGAGAAAATGTCATCAATCAGCTTTCTATTAATTTGGGTGGCTGTACCTTGGCAGCAACATTCAAATTACTCAGAGCTTACAATTTAGAAATACCCTCACCACTATATTGAATGGTGATTTATCATTACAGCAAGGAGATGTTAATTAGAGCAGAACTACAGGTCTCACAATTTAATCATATTTTAATGGGTTTTCAAGTCCTACTAAAAATATTTACAAAAAATATTTGGTGACAGACTAATGTAATTAAACTGATGCCTCAGTTTTTCAAACTTTGAAGGGTCACCAGTTACAAGCAGTGTTTCAAAATCAAATCTCATTTTGTAACACTCTGTACTATAATTATGGATGAATAATGGAAATCGATACAAAGGCAGGAACAGAAGCTGTAGAAAATTATTCTGGCCAAATCATTCATTAGTATAATCTTTTATGTAGAATGCAAAGACAAGCAACAGCTAAGATCTCTATTGCTTATATTTTTAAAAAGAAAACCTTTAATGAATCTGCAACCAGAAATGTATTTTCATAACTGTGACCTGAGATATTGTAGTTCTTTAAGTACATATCAATTTCAAACACAAGTCTGCTTGGCAGGATGAATAGGGCTCTCCTAATAAATCATCCATCCTTTCCACCCATGCATGAAATCAGTGTAACATGCATGAAAAAAGATAACAGATTATTATACCAAATAAAAAAGAAATAAGGTGCACTTATATTTTTAAGGAAATATGTTCAAGTAGGATTGCTGTCTGTGCTTAATGCTTCTGCTTTGTTCTTGATTCTGCAAGTTTTATGGAATAAGTTTCAGTCTGAGTGAAAGCAAAGACCAGGTTATGGTTAACATAGCATTTGCTCCAAATCCTAGCTAGCATACAAAGAGTGCCATGGGTGCCAGATTGTTGGACTACCAAATTTTGAACATTTATAAGGGGGAGAGAAGGGAAGGAAAAAAGTTAAAATACAAAAGTGGTTTAAAAGCAATAAGAAGGAAAGAGGAATATGCTTTAAACTCTTTTTGCTAATTACTCTGTTGTCCCTGTGTCACTTAATAGGTTTGCGATCCGCGGGGCTGCGCTGACACCTAGTGGTGCTCGCCTGGCTGCAGGGGGACCCTTGGGTGGATCGCCAGATGCTGATTGTGTCCCCAGGAAACCAGCATCGTCTTCATCTTCGAGAAATCTTCTCCAAAGCTGCAGGAAAAACTGTTGGAAAGGACGTCTTCCCCACCTTCGGCCGCTCAGTGGAATGGCTTCGTGCAGAACACGAGGATGTTCCCATATTTGGGAAAACGCAGCTGGAAGAGATAATGGGAAAGCTCACCTGGAGAGGGGCAGCGATGCAGAAAGGACTACAAGCCAATAAGGAAGCCCATCAGTAGAACACAAAATGTTCTCTTTCAGATGGCCATTTATTCGTGCACACAGAACAAACAGCCTGAGCTCATCGTCCTACAACAAAATCTAGCATTTCTCTGTGGTCACTATACCATAGTCCAATTTTATCTCTAAAGAAATGAAAGGAAAACTGTTGACCCAACCCAGGTATATCCCATATTTAGCTTGAAATGCCACTCAGATACTTCACTGTGACCAATGCAAATGAATTATGTCTCTTCAGTTCTACCAGGATGCAATATATTTATACAGTGAGATGTATCTGCAGGTTTAAATCTGGAGGCTTTAGTGAAAGGTGCATTACATTCAGGATTTCACTATACTGAAAAGTTTAATCGTGCAAAACTTTAATAAATTTCAAATATTTGGAAAAAAAAAACAAAAACCAAACCCCTTCAACTACTCTAACCTGTTTTCTTCTTTCCATTAAGTCTTGTCTAGAGGATCAATTACTTGACATTTTCTGACATGATCTACTGGTTGAAGAGCATTTGGTAAAATTAAGTATGGATTATGGACAAAATCCAAGGACTCAGTGAATTTGAAGGATATTTTACCTATGAGTTAAAGAGGGTCAAACCTGAGCATTTCATTTAGTAATTTAATGGTGCTCTTTCAAATACTGTTCCTTAAAAATACAGAGAATCTGAATCTGTTCTCATTGATTATTACATATTTATCTAATCACATGGAAATACTGCATCATATATGCTAGAATAGGTGAAATCAGAACTCTACTTCGTAAGAGCAACCAGAGGACATATGACCTGGTTAGAAAATTAGGTTTGGAGAAAGGTGTCTGCATATCACTGTTTGTAGATCTACATCTATACGCAATGAGCTCCACAATTACAGTAACATTCCCTTTATGTTACCAGAACACTATATAAGCTCATCATGCTGCTCCTCTTCAGACAGGACATTATTTAGCAGACCTCCCTGGCAGCATATGTGTGGCTTATGAAGCCTGTGGGACTATTAGGCATGCTGAGAAGAGAAAGAGATTTATAGGAGCACTGTACCCCTGAATCAAATCTGGGTGGCTATATGTCATCCCTGTGAGGGCTTCTGAATACACCCAGTAATTTCAGCCAATTTTATAAAAGGGCAGAATTGCCTACAACATTAATTTAATGTAAGTCTTTTGAAAATGAGAAGATTTTAGGGCTTCCTCCTACCTTTCCCCAGTGGAGATGCTGGTACATCTCTGCCATGTTGATGCCTGCCTGAACTAAACAGGGCTGACACCACTCAACCTGCACAGCCACAGGAGGCAAGCAGGGATGTGAGGAGAGGAGGAGGCAGAGCAGAGAGTCTGAGGAACCTTTGGGAGTAGGGGTAAAGAAGGCTGGAGTTGGCTGCTTGCAACTACAAGTTTTATAAAGCCTATTTGTTTCTGGGGAAACTCTTTCTGTTTTGTATGCAAGTGGTGGAATTGTCAGTGCCTACCACAGTCAATTTGTTATGGTTTAAAAGAGAGGAAATGACTACTGGACAGAGCATAGGATAAAATGAGAAACTTGGGGCAGATACCTTGCTCTCACTCTAATATCCATAGGTTTAAACGTCTTAGGAGCATGCCTTTCAGAGAAAACCTTCAGGTGTTGAAATATTTACTACCCTACATTAAGATCAGATCTCAAATAGCTTATGTAAAATGATAGGTGGTTTATATTTATTCATTGAGGAATGGATCTCTGTAACAAGACTGTCTTTTAGATTGATCAAATGTACTGCAGCTTCGCTAGTTTAAGATGTTGAGAGTATACTACTTAGAGAAGTACTTTTAAGATATGAAATGCCATATAAAATTTGGGGGTGGTTTGTTGTTTTAGAACAAAAATATACATTTAGGAGAAAAATTACTTCTATCAAGAAAGGCAATGCAAAATTATTTCTAACTATTGGAAGATTATAAAAGAAAAATCAGGGTGAATATATTTTTAAGCTAACAGGCCATATCTTGTAAGAAATAATGGGGTATAAAGTGAAGGATTTTGATATCAAGTAAGAACCCTTTCTAAGCTCTCGTCTAGTTTACGTTGTACTTGGGCAGATTCATGAAAGCTGTGATGGGATAAAAAAGTGAAGAAAATATTTCTCTTTTGGTTTGTCAATACTGAAAATATTTACACCATATTTTAGCAGTTTGAACAATATTAATAGCATCTGTGAATGGATTTCCAGATTTGTAGAATACATTCTTATAACTAAATGACCTGTTTGAATAACACACAATTTTACAAATTCTGCTCTCCTGTTCATTTTTTTTTTCCCCAAGGTAAATTTATCATTGTTAATTAAGATGTTAAAGATATCGCTTTAGCAGAGAAGGACAATTAAAAGTAGGTATATGTTTCATTTGATGATTTCTCTTTTGTTGTTGTCTTTAGAAATGCATGGGGTGATTCTCCTTCCACCTTATTTTGACTAACCTTTGTCAAAATCTTCTAGAATCTTCTAAAACACCAAAGAAACAAATTTATTGCTTTTTTCAAGGGCCATACCAACCTAATGTTCTCTGAGATCACTTGAAAAACTCAGCATTGTATCTACTGAGGCAGAACAACTCACAGATTTTTCTGAGGTGTGCAGAGATGTACAGAAATTATACAAAGATGGACCAACGTCATGTCCAGAGTAATAGTTTGGTCCTGAGATATTTTACTACTGGAAGCCCCTTCAGGTTACATGCAAAATACCAGTCCTGAAGGCCCTAATACCACTCCAAACAACCCAATACTTTTTTTCCTAGCTAACATAAACTTGTAAATCCATTGTGGTGCTCTTCTAATAAATCCCCTGGTGCAGAGTGGAAAAACTGGTATAATTTGTTCAGACATGCAGACAGAAGGGCGTATCTGGAAGCTGTTCTGCAGCTAGGGTACAGCTCTGTTCTGATTTCAACAAAATATGCTGGCAGTCAGCTACTGTTGTAAGGTTTTGGGTTTGGCGGGATGGGTTTTTGAAGGGGATGTCTGTGTATTTTATGCATATCACCTTTCCTTTTTGTCCCTTCTTTACCACTGACTTAGAGCTCAGTCTGAAGGTATTGGATTGAAATACATAGTTTAGCAATGATAGTGATCTTTTGAAATAAAGATTTCTGATGGTGAGTCCTCATTTTCTTTACATTTTCTTTAAGCTACCTGATGAATTCTTTGAATATCTGTCTCAAGCTGCCATTAACCAGTGCTCAGTTTGACTCCTGCTGTGTTCTGTGTATTTTTCTCCCAGAAAAACACTCTGGCCATTGTGCAAGGGGCACTGCCATCCAAATATGTCATATTTCTTGAGACAGTCCATGCCAAAATAATTTTAAGTCATACTTCAACTAAGGAATAAATAAACAGTCTGAAATTTCCTTCAGTAACCTGGTTCCTATAACTGCAAAAACACTTTCTGAAACAGCATTTGTAATTTTTTGTGACAACAAGCTGTGGAAACCGTCCCTCATATGTTTCTAATAATAGCTGAATTTTCAAGATATACTGGAATATGTGAATTTTCAAGATATTCTGCTTTGACTCCTTTGCTAACTAACCTTACTGTTCTCACTCCTCAGCTGTACCCTAGCACTTGGTTTGCTGGTAGGAATGCTAACGAAAACAGATCGTTTACAATACCCAGTCACACGTACTGCTCACTCTGATATATAGAGAGTATGCTAAAAAAATCTGATTTTCAAAAGTAATTGGTTCACATGGTACCAATGAAATGTACCATGCTTTGCTTCCACTGAGGTTCCTAAATGATCTCCAGAAATATTTAATTCTTGCTCCCAATATTGAGTACAGAGAACATTTGAAATCTTGATCACTTTTTTTTTTTAATACGTAACAATGAATGTCATCTCTTTAAGAGTAAGTCAGTTGTTTAGGCTCCTTAATAAAAACACCAAAATCCTTCAAATGTGACACCCTGTAACCTTTGTACTTAATCAGAATGAATCTGGAGAACTGTAAAGCACTATTCAATAAGAGTAAAGACTGTTCATAATATTTTATTGAATGTTCTAAAAGGGACTATAAAATGTTTATAAAGTCAAATAAAAAGTTTAGGAAGTCAAATAAAATTATAGATGAAATTATTGAGATTGTTCTATGAAAAAGCACATCATGATAATGCAGTGCTTAGACAATGATATAAGGCTGATTTTTGGAATCAGGATTTTTATACTGATATTTATATTATATGGACACAAATACTTGTGGTTCTGTGGCTCTAGCAGCATTTTTCTCCAGTCTTTTCAGGTTCACTGTGTTTCAGACACGACTCATAACTTCTGGCATGTAGAAGTCCATCCAAGTGCCTTCAGGAGCTCCAGTCTTCTTCCACAGAGTAACTCCACAGGAATGGGTGTTCCTCTCTCCCATCCTAAACCACATTTGAAGACATCTTTACATAACTCTATTCAAAACCTGAAAAGGAAACTCGGATTGTTCCTTGGCTTCCTGGAGGAGCAAGCTTGACCTTTTCATGTCTATATTTAATTTAAATATTTATGCAGCAAAAATAAATCCTGAGTGTTTTTACTCTGTTTTCTGGAAATTTGCAATATTAGGTTTATACTGTCCTTGATTTTCCTTTCTTTTTCTTATAACTCAAAGTAGCTGGGGTTATTCTATCTGGATCTGCTGCTTGGTTGTAAACAGCCCTTTGGCAGCCAGTCACTAGTGGTGTTTCTGAAGGCTCATTTTTGGGGCCAGTCCTGTTTAACATCTCTATCAATAATCTGGATGAGGGGATCAAGGACACTCATACCCAGTTTGTAGATGACACCAGGCTGGACTGATCTGCTGGAGGGCAGGAAGGCTCTGCAGAGGGATCTAAACAGGCTGAATCAATGGGCCAAGACCAGCTGTATGTGGTTCAACAAAACAAAGTGCTCGGTCCTGCCCTTGTGACCCCACAACTGCAGGCAGAACTACAGCCTGGGGCAGAGTGGCTGCAAAGCTGCCCAGAGGAAAAGGACCCAAGGATGCTGCAACAGCAGCTGAACACGAGCCAGTGGTGCCCAGGTGGCCAAGAAGTCCAATGGCATCCTGGCCTGTGCCAGCACTGGTGTGGCCAGCAGGAGCAGGGCAGGGATTGTCCCCTGTACTCAGCTGAGGTGAGGCCACACCTCAAGTGCTGTGTTCAGTTCTGGGCCCCGCAGGAGAAGAAAAACAGAGAAGAGCAATGGAGCTGGTGAAGGGTCCGGAGCACACATCCTATGAGGAGCAGCTGAGAGAGATGGGGTTGTTCAGTCTGGAGAAAAGGAGGCACAGGGAAGACCATGGAAGGTTAAATTTTACATTGGGAAAAATTCCTTCATAGAAAGGATTGTCAAGCTTTGAAACACGCTGCCCAGGGAAGTGGTGAAGTCACCATCCCTGGAGGTGTTTAAAAGGCATGTAGATGTGGTATTTAGGGACATGGTTTAGCGTGCATTTAGTAGTGTTGGTTTAATAATTTGATGATCTTGGAGGTCTTTACCAACCTAAAGGATTCTTATGACTGTATATACATAAAATATTTTCAGAAAAACATGGAAACCTGTTGTTTCAACAAGATTCAGAAAAAAAAATGTGGGTTTCTTTTTTAAATTCCCTAAAAAAGAAACCAGTTTCAATTTTATGGAAAGGATTTCTTCAGTGTAGTTTTGTTAGAGAGATATATGTTAGAGAGAATGATTTCAACAAATTGCTCTCCTTTTTCATTCTATGCCTGAATGCAACTTGAAAACTGGAAGTTTATGACGAAACTGAAAATACAGTTTTGACTTTACTCAGGAAGAGAGGAAGCACAAGAAGATTAATCATGCACAGTTTTCAATACCTTTTCTTTTAATTTTTTTATTATTATTATTTTCATTGATTAATGATCCAATATCAGTAAGTAAAACTTCTCAATAAAACCAAAAATAATTTCTCTTATTTTCTGCATATGATGAGAGTACAAAAAATTGGGTACAGAATTTGCATAAAGGAGTTCACTGGTGCTGGATGCTTCATATTTGGGATGCTCTGTGTTCTTGTAAGATCTGTAGTTCTGAGGCCTTTTCAAAAGGCTGATCTGAATTACTAACTCCAACTTTAACAGCAAGGGAGAAATCATGGGTCTTTTGAAGTTAATAGCCAGACTTTCAAGGTTTTCAAGGGAGCTGGTTTTTCATCACAGATCTATCTAATGTAATAAAATCTAGATCATCTAATCCCTAGTCCTGGAATTTAAGCACTGGACTTCATTTTTACATTGATCACTGAATAGTTCAGAATTAAAAGAGAATATTTTTCCCCTATTGATGTAACATCTCAGGGATTGGCAAATCTAGGTGGTCCTACCACCCCTAAGAGAACTGAAAATTTTTAATGGAAATTGGAGCATAGATGAATGAGCTAACAGCAGGGTTCAATTTTAATGACAGCAACAAGGAATTCTGTAATTAAGCACATTAAGGCAGAACAACCTCTTTGAATTTCAGAACATCTCTGGTTCATGCTCTAACATCTGTTTTTCTTACATTGCTTTAATCTGCATCCTCCCTTCAGGCATCTTACACTAAGGGCTTGACAGACTCCTAGCTGACAGTAGCTGGCATCCTTTTAATTGACAAGGGAAACCACTGTTGAAAGAGATTGGGAAGAGCTTCCTCTCTTCCCTCAGGGTCTAAATGCTCTGCTTTTGCAGAACTCCTGCAGGACCTGCTAGCTACAAACCCAACCTGAAAACACAGATTTTGCAGAATCCAAGGAAAAGCTCACCTGAGCTTCTCATATGCTTTAGACCTTTTTACTTTGGATTTTTGCCCAGTGTTCCAAGGGGAAGGGGTTTGGTATTTTATTTGTCACGTGTCTGATATTTTACCAGAAAGTGAAATAACTTCTGTTTTCACAAAAAAAAGGGAAGCATTTGTTTATGTCTCACTGGAAGCAGATGCAAATGAGAGTTTACCTAAAACTTCTTGTGCGTATAGTTATGAGATGTAAGAACACATCCCTATTATTTTGCTGCATCAGGCCCATTGAACGTACCTTGGAGAAACATAAACAACGTATAGAAAAGTGTTTGTATTGCTCATAAGCAATCCCAAGAAAACATTTTATGCCACATTATACCAAATGCATTAATAAATTTGTCATCCAGCTGTGCTGGTTTTCTTTGACTAACTCTCATCATATGCATAAAAACTCTGTTTAGGCTGTATGCTTCTGGTTAAGGAACTTTGCCTTCCTGTTAGTATTTAATGCATCTGGTGCCATGTCAGTAAAAGCAGTGTTTTTTTTAATCACTTGTTCTGCCATTTCTATGATCTCAGTTATTTCACTCAGCTTGCTGCCTATGATTTATCCCTCTTGACTGTATTCAGCTTGAATAGCCATTACCTGGTGATCTGCTCAGATTAATTGTACAGATACTTTCCAAAGCAGACTGTTTGATGTCTGTTGTCAATGTGATACATTTTCTGTGATCTGTTCTCATAACCAATATTCATGGCTAGCTGTTGCTGACTGAAACTTCAGTTATATTCATGCATGGCTTTCAAAAAAGACTGAACTCCAACTTGTCAGGACTATTGTAACAATGGTGGAATGATTATGATTAAAGCTAAACTGATATTTCCACTTCTGCAGCCAGTGTTTCTGGTTTTATTATTTAAATCTTGCAAAGAATGAAAATGGATTACCCAGATGATTTTTTCCTGATTTCCCTTTTTATTTTCTTTTCTAAAAAATCCCCAGCAAAACAAATGCTCTAGTTTCATTAATCTATTCTTTCTTCACTCCTGAAACAAACCAGCTTCTGTGGATAAAGTGCTTGACATCGTAACATGGTTAAAAAAAGCAGGCTGGTAGACATAAGACATACACTGAGCCTTGTTATTAACAGACTTTTGAAAACAGAAGCCTTGCTGAGATCTCAGAAGCCATTAATGACACTGATATTTCTCATTATTGGCTCAATCCTGTATCCTGTTTGCCAGTCACTTTAAATCCAATACCTTCCACAATCCAATGTGGGCATTGATCTCATTACAGATTAAAAATGTAAATCAGAGAAGCTTCTCAAACGTGAGTAACTATCATGAGGTCCATGCATCGCTTTGCTTTTTTTCCCCACTGTACCTTTTGGGTTTTTTGCTGAAAATAAAAAAGCAGACTGTCTTTCCAAAATCCTCACACTTTTTATCAGAAAGATATGCTCTCGGGTACTATATTCCATTAGAAATTGGAAGCCTTAGGCTTAATAATTTGGAAAATTACACACAGTGTAGTGACAAAAACAAAATAAGTGTTACAAACCACTTTCAAAATGAGATACACCTACCCAGGAAGAACCTGCTCAAGGGGAAATGGTTTCCTCTGGCAGCTTTTTCCAGAACTCTTAAACCTGGACCCTGCAGTGTCCAGCAGTCCCCCGACACTCTGTCCCCAGCAGAGGACTCCCCAGCACCGACAGATGCTCAGCACTGCATCTCCCACCCACCTGCCCCCAGGACAATATTTATTTCATCAGCCTGCAGGAAGCTGAATACATAGATAAACCACACTATTTTGCACACCTCTGTTTTGAAGAGCTGTCCAGGATAAGTAATGTTGGCCAGTGTTGTGAGAGTCTCTAATTATTTTTTTTGCTCAGAAACCACATGCAAACTAGTTGGCGCTTGCTGTCTCTTGTCATCTGATGTGACAAAGCAATCTACACTGTCCGTGAGCTTCAGAACACATACTGACAAAAGAAGTAGTTTCCCTGGTAACAAGGACCATATGAAAGCTCTCAGAACATATCCTCCCCAGGAGTTAATTTGTTTCAGATGGGAAAGGTGATTACTTATAAGAAAAAAGAGAAAACAGCTGAGCTATTAAAGGATGAAATAGTAAAGAGTAAGCAGTGTTATTTGTTCCACTTCCACTGTTTTCATTTATATGCATGATATATATATTTATATAGAAATATATACATTTTTGTATAAACTATTGTTGCATAAGAGCTAATACAATGTGTACTGTATTTGGCAGTAAAGAACTTCACTGAGGTCTTCATTAGAGCACCAAAAATGAAAAATAATTTCTCAAATGTAAATTCAGATATTTCACAAAGATTTCAAGGATACAAAGAGATGAAAACACTGCAGGACACATGAACACAGATCTAGCCAAAAGATTAGGATATGACAAGATTGTGAAAATTAAAAAAATGAAAAGCAGAATAAATAGTGGCAAAAGTCACAACAACATTCAAAAACAAAGCTCTGTATGCAACTATAATGTTCTCATGCAGATAATTCTTAGGAAAAGTAGAACCCTTCTCCTCTAGAATAACTGAAAGGATTATTGATATAGATGATCTTCCAGATGTGGAGTGTGTGTTGCTAATGATTTATGGCTCACTAGGCATTTCAAATAATTGCTCTGTGACTGAAAGGGAAAACTTCCTAAGCGTACATGAGCTGAAGGGTAAATGGTGTCCACAACTGGGCATGGCAGAGGCAAGGAATGTCACACAACTCATGGTGTGAAAGGTGATCAGCACAAGGAACACTTCAGTTGTTCACCGATTCAAGAGTGGGCATTTGCTCAGCTCTTTGATCATCATATCCACAGAGATCCTTTGCCATATCGTTTCAATGAAGAAGCATTCTGCTATGCTTTATAAAGACCTATCTCTTAAAAAAAAGATGGTCTAGACATTTCTGGAAAGAGAAGCAGCAAGTGAATCAAATATCTTTAAAATGAAAACTATGGCTACCTAAATGAGATTATTGAAACCAAGGGGTTTCTTTGTTGATAGTTCAGAGGTTTTTATCAGCTTGCTTTTTTAGGTGGGATTTGTAAACTTTGGCTTTGGTAGGGTTTTTTTGTTTGGTTTGTTTTGGGTTTTTTGTTTTGTGGGGCTTTGTTTTTCTTGTTTCCTTGGGCTTCGGGTGTTTTTTTGTTTGTTTGTATTTTGGTTTATTTTATTTGATTTTGTTTTTTCAGTTTTTTTTTTGTGAGGTATGTTTGTTTGTTTGCTTGTTTGTTTGTTTGTAGTTTTCTTTGTTTGTTTTGCTGGTTGGTTGAATTTTTTGGTTTGGTTTTTACAGATGAGTGGGGAGAACCAATCCAAAAACCACAGATTGACCTTGATCTTTACAGAACACCAAAACTGTTAGAGTTGAGGTAGGGAAAATTAGAAATGTCTTGATCTCTATATTCTTATCGTGACTGTGATTATTTATCTGCCACTTTTCAAAGAGACTATAGCAGTAGCAATTCCTTCATAAAGGTCAATATTTTTCTTGTAAGTTCTCAACAGCATTAGCTCATTCTAGTTTTCATGTACAGTGTTATTATTTTTTTCTTTTCAGCTAATGAAGGTATAAAAATTAGTACCTGTTTGAGAAAGTTATGAATAAACAGTTAATAATAATGGATATATTTCAAACCATTTTATTGAAAAAATAAAATATACGTTACCACGTCTTTTTAATATCTCTGTTCCTAAAAAGTAAGGCATGAGTTGTCAGTTCATACAATTTTGCTATATATTTAAAATGTACAAAGGAATTCCTATAAATTATACTTTCTGCAGTGTGCCACAGCTCAAATTAGCTGGAAATCTGAACTGAGCTGTGGCAGGAGTCTGTGATTTTCTTGCAAAAGAGTTCTACTTTCGGGGAGTATGCAAGTATGCCAGAATTTCCTCTTGGTCTCCAAGTGTTTCTCATTACAAATCAAGATATTCCTTTTGTTTTTAAAAGATGTGACTGACTTGGAGCAAAACTTTGAGGAATGTCTGAGTGTCTTCTGTCAAGTTTAAAAGTGATTTAGGTGCACTACCTAGAGACAGCTAGGACTAAAACATTTCTGAAGTGTCTGAGAAGCTAAATCCTTGTACTGCATAGACCCATACTTGGGGTTTGCAGATTATTCTGAGTTGGAAGGGACCCACAAGGATCATCGAGTCCAACTCTTAAGTGAATGGACCACACAGGGATTGAACCCACAACCTTGGTGTTATTGGCCCCATGCTCTGGCCAGCTGAGCTAAAGTGTTCCATAATCCAATTCTCCCAGATCCTAAAATAAGCTATGAGATGTTGTGGTACAGAAATGGTGTTCCCCAATTTAATGTTCCCACTGAAACACTCCAAACCATGCATCACTCGCTCACTTCCCCATTCCATTCCCCTTTCCCCTCCTCCCTGCAGAGGGCTGGAGAGGAGAACTGGAGGTACAACAGGTAAAGATCAGATGCTGAGATAAGAAGAGTTTACTGGAAACAACAATGAAAAAAGAAACAAAAAGTAACAGTGACAATACTAATCACACAGCGTACAAGAGAAGGGAACAGTTCACACGGGAGTGTTCACCATGCAGAGCCCAGCAACACCTGAGTGCCCCCTCCACACCGCCTGACCACAGAGGGCTCCTTCCCCTCCTGCCTCCTGCACATGTCCTGAGGTGGTATAAAACAAACTCCTTGTCCTAACCATGCCCCTCCTGGCTACTGACAAAGTGAATCCTGTCTTTCCAGAACCAGGACACGAGAAGTTTCAAACCTTCCCATCTGCTTTTCTGTCAAACTCTTTCTGCCTGTGCACACACTGGTGATGTCTCAATGACTGTGAGTCTGGATTTGCTTTTATATTAACCACTAGAGATAATTTGAAAGTTTTAAACATTTCTCTTTTTTGTTTTGTTTTGTCATTTTCCCTCTCCCTTTTATTTAGAGTACAACCTCTCTAATACTAGACAGTACAAGTATTTAGAAAGTGTATTGACTAATGCACACAAATTAAGAAATCTGATTTCCATCTCCTTTTCAGAGTCCTTCTTATTGCTAGAAGTCCTCAGATTCTTTGTTTTTTTCCTAGGGAAGATAAAATCTCCCACATGTTTATCTTCCCACTTTAGAGTCTTTACCACTACAAAAGTCTGTGGGCTGAGGAGCCCAGTCTCCTTCAAGGAAGATAAAATCACTTACACTGTCATTTTTATAGCTGTGCTTTCTGTTTCTGAAGGGCTGCCCTCTTATACAGATGACCTCTCAATCCTAAAATAATTTGTGACACATTTTTCATTTCTTTTCTATGGCTGGTGATTTTTATTGCCTTCTCTCTCTCCCCCATTACTTTTGGACAATGACTTGTTAAAAGTCAGTGTCACAATTAGTAGCAATCTCATTGTCCTGCAATTTAATATTGGTAAGTTTCTCCTGTCTTCTTTGGGCTTTTACTTCTGCTGCAAAGTGGAGGATCTAAAATATAGATAATTCCAACCAAAAGAAAGGTGGCAAATTAAAAAAAAATATTCAAATTAAGTGCTGACTCCCAATATTTGTACAGAAATATTTTTACTCTCATACTAAATATTAATTGTTATTGTTTCTTTTGAGGATTTCTTCAGTCCTAACTAGGTATCTGGAGATTTTCGTATAGTCCAAAGGGAACCAAGACATACTTTTGAACTGAAAATTAATTCATACTCTGATATGAAGTTATGAAACCTCATAGTAGAGAAAATCCTCTACATTATTATCTAGCCATAGCTTTTTTTCCCCTCCCCAAATTGATTCAAGATGCATTTTATCCCATTTTTCCAAGAGGCAGAGCAAGAATATATGCCATTAGAATAGCTGTTGATACCATAAAGCCATCAAATAAAGAACATAATTTCAAGCTAAACAGTGGAATCCTGTCACAAACTAAACACTCCATCTGGTGCCATTTATCTGAAATAACTTCTTCAAGGCACCACTCCCATGAAACATACAAACTTCAAACAACATTATTTTACTACAAATATGGGCTATAAAACTTGATAGAAAAAAAAAGGAAGCCATAAAGCCCTCAAGTTCCCTCTGAGCCTGAGCTAGAATCCAGATCTTCCTGAATTAAGTCACTTTCAACATGTTGTAACAGATGACTGAAGGTCCCAGTAGATGTAAGTTTTATTTTCATAATTCATTCTCAGCTTGGCTGAGAGCAAAGTAGCCACCTCCACATTTTTGGCAAGAAAACTTTCTTTACTGGAATAAAGGTCTGCCTCTTCAATGGGGTGTTTGGCAAGAGACCAGGAAAAAATAATATCTGATTTCCCTTACACTTGACTTCCTCTCTTTTTTTATTTTCAAGCTTTAGCAAGAACACTCTCTTCTTCCTTCAAATCCTCCAGTCCATCTATAATTGCTCTATTAGCTCCTTTTTGATCCACTCATATACCAAATATTTTATATCTGCTTTACAAATACTGTATTTTTAATGACACCGAAACCTGTGAGCTTTGGAAGGTTGTTTTGTTTTTTTTTTTTTTTTTTTTTTTTTTTTTTTTTTTTTTTTGCCTCAACTTTCCAGTTTACTAGCATCTGAAATTCTTTTACCCACAGGAAGATTATTACACCAACATCATAAACCTGCATTTTATTTTCCAGCATAACAATGACTTTTCTTTTGTTTTACAAGATTTTAAACATTCATCAGAAGTCTCTGGTCAGTATATCACTCTTGTCCCTACAGTGTCTTTTCCTTGAGTATTTTTCTATTCTAATTATGAGCCAATCTATGCTGTAGACCTTTTCTTCCCACTACCAAATTTATCCTCACCACAGTCAGCATGATAGCCTTTCCACAGTAGAATCTCTTGTATTTATTAGTATTATAAAGAAATGTGAAGAGGTTGCTACAATAATTCAGCCTTCATAAACTAAACACGTGTGCTGTTCTTGCACTAACCTAAAACAAAGCACAAAATGTTTTTCATAACTGAAAAAATTGTTCTGTATAAATTGGTTTTTACACTAGTCTGAGCAAAAAAAGAGAAATACTTAACTACTCAGATAGCAAACCTCTCAAATTAAGAACATGAGATCTCTGTAGACTTTTACAGAACACCCCAAACATACTGCTGTCTACAACAAAATTCCCCTGACACAGATCATCTGCCTCATTTCCCTCTGAAATAGAAACTGAAAAAAAAACCCTAATGGAAATTCTCTGGGATAGGAGACTAAACTAGGGAATTTATGGTCTGTTTGGAGCTTGAAAGATGCCATGTTTTACCTGAAAGTCATGAAAGGGAGTGGACTTGGAGAGGAAGAATTTACCTATTATGCTAAAACACTTCATGTGTTGAATTTGAGTGAGAACAACTTTCTGAAAGCTGCATCTTTCACAGAGGTCTGTTATTCACAACAATAAAGTGAGGATGGTTAACAAAAACACATCTATGAAGTACAGTAAGTGGAAAAATTTAAGCAAAACAAGCAAAAAAAAAAAAACTTTTGAGAAAGTTGCAACAAATTGAACAGAGAGTTTTACATTATATTACCATTCTCAACTTTACCCCATACAACCTATAATAGAGAAGAGTAAATTTGTTATTAGGCAACTCCATGGTGCTACAGGGGAATTACATATAATAAAAAACTAATAGAAATTTTAATAGTGGTGACGTACCAAAACCAATTTTAAAATGCTTATAACTGTATTTTAAATTCCATAGTACTTGCAGGGATATATCTAAGTTTTTAACAGAATGAGATGCTGAGGGAAGCTCTCAAGGGTTCCTGGAAGCAACTTGTTAAAATTCTGTCACCAAATTGAAGGGAAATTGAGATTAATTTTAAAGTCTCTAATGCAATTCATACTTTCTCTGAGTAGAAAAAAACATCCCCACTAGAGATGGTCCCTGGTAGTCATGAAAACAACTAACAAAGAGTAATTTATTTTGCTTTTGGAATGCACAGCACGGGTCCAAATTACATTATCAAAATATCTTGGGGATGCTATAAGCCAAGCACCTACAAGGTCTTCATGTGCACCCCCATCCAATTACAAGAACTGAAGCTTATGCCCTTGTGTCACTAGAATGAATATGATTTTCTCCCTCAGTTGAAGGAAATCTTGTGGGTTTTGTTTATTTTTCATGGGTAAATATATCAGCAGATTTTCTGGTCTAACTTCTTGAAGTATGAGGATAGTTAGTAGTTTAAAAGAAGCTGTAGGAGAAAATGTATGTTACTGCTTGATGGTCATAGAATGAGAAGATTCAATGTATTAGAACATTGTCTCGATGCATCTGAATATGCAGATGATCTTAAAGACTTTGTGACTGACTTTGAAACAACTTCATGCTTTCATTCAACTTTATTGTGTATTCTGCCATGCGTTTTATCTATACAGAAGGAGGTCTTAAGTGAAAATTTAGGCTTCGTCCCTGTAAACACACAGGCACTTAAACAACTGAATATTTCCATTACCTTCTGGGAGACCAAAAGAATGTATTTGAAGTGAAGCATTCACACCTACAGTTGCAAGAAAGCAGTTCAATGAAAGCATTATGGTCAAATATTATAAATTGAATTCTGTTTCAGCAGAAAACTCTACATCCTGCCATAGCAGTGGTATGAAATTGGAACTTAAAATTTGCTTGCTGTTTTTCCTCAGTAGCCATATAATCCTAGCTCTTGACAGACCTCATACACCATCCTAAACCTTAGAGATTGCTTTGTTTTTTACAGGGTCTATCAGTATGAACACACCAATGGAGGAATCATATTTTTCCAACTAACCCAATTTTTCTGTATCTTTTTTTTTTGAGCTAAGGTGAAGAGTGAACAGTTTAAAGAAAGTTTAAAGCATAAGCAAGAAAGAATAGTTTAGAGGAAAACACTGCTAAGCAAAGATCAATAAAATACCCTTAACAGATGACATTCTTATAACAAAACCATAGCTGTTAAATATTTACTCTTAGCATAAAACTCACAAAGTGTACCCTGAAGTTACTTATCAGCCAATATCTCTATCTTTAAGTTGTTCTGCAATATTGTGAGAAATTTCAAAAGACAATATATCAGAGGGAAAAAAATTACCTTGAAGATGTAGAAATCTATGTGTTCTTGGCCACTGAAACTGTTGTAGTAAAATTTGGTAGCCAAACCCCAACATTTGTATTTAAAGAATGTATTTCTAAAATATTTCCAAATATAGTTCCTATTATGCCTTTTTAACAGGCAGAAGGCACAATTTATTATTTATGACAGAGGCAAGACAATCTGTTTGAGTAAATAACATAAAACTATGGGTTTTTTTCTCTGTAAGAACTACACAGATATGTTTCACATAGGATTTTGGTAGTGGCTTATTCCAGCATTTGCATATTGTGATGGAACGCTGTAATTTGATTTAGATAATTTTCACAAAGATGTAGTAAATGTTCAGATTTTTCAGCTGTACCCACCTTGAATATCAATAACAATCTGGCTTTTGGCTTTAATGGAAGTGAACCAATGACATAGTACAGCTTAAATAAATGAACATATAACAGCTGAGAAAAGAGGAGCTTAGTCTGCCAGTCTGAACATTGTCTTGTTACCTCTCTGCATTAAATTATGTTTTAAGTACCTGACTACATAGCACAATTTTTATTAGTTAACTAATAATATAATAATGTATTTTTTGATAACTGTTACCATTAGGTTGAGTAAAACATGAACAATATTCGTTCAAAAGGGAAATGAAAGAAATAATAGAATACCTTTTTTCAGGGCTATTCCTTTGTCACACCACAATTAGAGACTAAGCTTGTTTAATTGATCATATTGAGGTACTAGCACTGCCTGATACATCTGTAATATAGTAGCAATGTAAAATTATTTCATTTTTCCAATTGAATGAAATTATAGGAACCTTCGTTCAATTACAGTTTCAGCTGATAACCCTGTGCCATGCATGACCACAATACATCTCTGTGTCTCCTCGTTTAAAGAAGGTTAAACCTTGTAAAGACAGACTTCAGATGTTCACCATATGTAAAAAAACCTTCAAAGTAAATGATGTACAGCAATGGTCAGTCCAAAAGGAAGAACAATCTGCTAACACCATTTGGACAAACCAAGATTTAATTTTACAAGTTCAAGTAGATGTGACAACAGAATCACAAGTCTGTTTCTTGTGTCACTTCTCCATAGGCTTCACAATCATAATAAAGAGCACTGTACTCTTGAAACTATATTTCTGACATTCAGAGGAATCTTTCTCTTTAGATGTCAAAATACACGTCACAAATACATTGATCCATGTGACCTTATTTTCCATGGTTTGCAATTCTACCTTTCACCAACATCTTTTATACCTTCACATTTTCCTCCACAACAGGCAAAAACCTTAATTATTTTAAGAAAAAAAGGTACATGTGCAAACAGTCAAATATCAGACCTATATTGATGGTTTTAACAGCAGCCAGTAAATATCATTATGTATTTGGTACAAGCTGCAGCTAAGTGCAGCATTCTAACCAGCAACTGTGGTCACACCAAGGAATGTGGTTTATGGCATGAGATGTATGGCATAAGCATCCTGCCTCCAGAAACAGGAGTAAACTATTGGTGAAATGGTGCCTCAGAGCTAACAAGAATCAGCTATCTCAAATCTTTTCTCTATCAATCAGAAAAATGGAAATCAAACCAGATCCTGTAGCTATCCTAGCCTCCTGTAGTTTCAAATGCTTCCAAAGAATATTGGAATTTCAAATACAGGCATTTATACATCTATGCAAAACATGCAAAGCCAGGCTACGATGTTCATACAACAAATACAGCGAAGTGGTTATAACTTCCGTGATGTTGCTTAGCCCAGAAAATATACCTGTTTAATCCTAATATAATTAAGATAATTTCCTTAGTCTGAGAATTTAAGGCTCTCCTGCAGTTGAAGTGGTCCAAGAACTAAGAGTGCCCTCTAAAACTGGGGCTGCAAATCCTGTGTGTGGATGGAGAATTCTAGAACTATTGTCACTTTCCATTACATTTAAAATTTGTGTTTCCATTCAGTAGAAATGTATTCTTATATTTAGTCCTTTGACAAATAACAGCACTGAAAAAAGAATTGAGAGACCAAAAGTGAGCTTCTTTGGGCTTGAAATTTGGCAAAATGCTTTCAAGATCACCCTTAGGAACACATGTGGTGATGTTACTCCACGCGGCCCCAAGCAACCACTGAGAGATTTGTTATTTCACTTTAGGCTATCTTTTTTCTGGAGATTGAATTTTTAAGATGAAAACATTATAGTTTAAGGACAAAGGTTCAACCTGAACATCCAGTTTCCCTGTGGGTTTTATTGAAATTGTTTTTGTGATCTTGTGCCTAAAAATGAATTGAATGCAACACAGCAGGCACTGGGTAACACAATACTGACATTCAAAAACAATTAAAGTGGCCCCAGCTTTATTAATAACCAGGGAATATTGTGTTTTCTAAAACAGATGCTTTAGTTATACCACAGAAATTTAATACAGAGCAGTTGTTATGGAATCAAAGCATATGGTTTATAATGGTGCAAATCATTGATCATTTTCTTAATTTAATTTGCTTTGTTTGGCCATTCACTCATAGTCTTTCAGAAGCTATATTAATTATTTAAGCCTGAGATACCTGGTAATAGCTAATTTGTCATTAATACAAGTCACAGAAATAGATGTTTGATGGGTAGAGTAGATTTTATCCCATGTGCCAAAGTGAGAAATAAATTTAAACTAGATAAGGCCACAACTCTTCAAGGTATTTGGCAGCAGAAAAATTCAAAGACCCATGAAACTTTATGTAAACAAAATCCACAAGAGAAAATAAACAAAACAAGACAAAATTTTCTCCCCATTTTTTAAAATACCAGGTAAGCAAGATTGTGTTTGAAAACTGGAATTACTGGCATGTTTCCCCAGATGCATTCTCCAAATTCCTACTTCATTAAAAGAACACTTCATCCACTAACACATCCACAATTAAACCCTATCCTGCTGTCATGCTTCCTTAGATAAGTTGGTATTTTCAAGAGACAATCAAAATATTTTGGAAGGTTTGCAAGCACTTAATTTAAAATGTATCTCTGTACAGTCCTTGTATTTGCACAAGACCTGTATCACTCTTCTCTATAATTCTCTTCCATGGCTTTTTTGTCTCTCACATCAATCCTGAACTTCTGTCCTTGGCCTTCAACAGGTTCTTCTTTGTCATGCCATTACAGCCTACATCAGTCTCTGAGCTACTTTTTCATAGCTTCTGTGTACCTCTTTGTCCTGGAATCAGCCCCATGTGCTATTTATATTAACTAAAATAGCTTTTTAAAATTAAATTTTTCTGTCCACTAAGGCTAATTAACTTCAACAAAGATATTGTTGCCTGTTCAAATGAAAACACAGCAACATGCTTTGCATTTTGGGGTCGATTTGTCTGATCTGCATATTTAGACTGTAAAATCGTCATGGCAGGAGCTCTGTCTCCATTTCTTCCTGATTCTGTGAAGCAGCACAATGTTGGCACCTAACAAATAATTTGTTATAAGAATAATAAGCTATGTTTTGCCAGGCATGATCTAATGGTGTCCTTTTTAAGGTTATGCAGCAAGTATGAGAGACAAAAGGTACTTTTTTCTTGAATGAGAATGGTTTCTCAGAAATATTCACATTTTAAATGAGAAAAAATGTCATCTTATTTTTTCATTTAACCAAACTTCTTTTTCAGACTAAAGCTGTTTAAACAATACAGCTGACCTGATTCTCACCTCAGATAACTGGCAAAAGAGGCACTTTCAATCTGGGACTTCAAAGTGTTCCAGAAAAATCTCACATGGTTTGCTGCTCACATTTAAAGGTAAATTAGACCATTAAAAAGGACACAAATGAGCTCTAAGCACAGGGAATTCGGAGCCTAAAGTTAAAATAGTGATAATTAAGTCATTATAATAACAGTAAAATTCTTCCTCATTGATTCTCAGGCTTTGCACCTTTTGACTGTCTGTGACTGTTCAAGATAATAAAGTTAAGTACCTCCATACGTATTTGGAAAATGTGGGCCTAATTTTATGCTATGTTTTACAGCACATGGTGGACGTTTTTCAGTGCTGAGACATCCTTTACCCAGAACCAAACTCTTTATGTATACATAAAAATTATTAATTATTTTTCCTAATTTGCTATTAATATGTGATCTATCTAAAAAATAAACCCTTTAAAAACCTGTCCTGAAAAATATTCCACATATGCTAGAGGCACAAAATACCTGAAGAAAGGCTGCTCATCAAGAGTCCTTGCTTAACTTTTGAGGGTTTGCTGACTTCCTCTGCCCCTACACAGCACTCAGGAATCTGCCACACAGCAAAGCTCACCCTGCCCTACCAGTCAGTGAGCCCATGCCATGGGAGAATCCACACGTGTATGAAAACATTTAGTTGATAGCAGAAGCAGGGAATAACACAAATGCCACTTTGCTCAGCCAAGGATTTTGCCAACCTTCCTGTCAATTGCACCAGCTCTTGTACTATCTGTAGGAAGTTAATGACAGTTGCCATTAATATATTAATTTATACACAAGTGCATCTCAATCAATACTAGGAAAATACTTTAAGAATAAAGACACTGGGACTGTCAAGACAAATAACTGCTTTATTCTTGCCTTTTAAAAGTGCTAGGTCAGTGAAACAGCATGTTAAAAATCCCTTCCCAAATATTTTATATCCTTGCTTCAGAAGATAGTAATAATCATAGAAAGCCTAGAGCTACCAATCACCATTATCATCTCAGCATAGCAGCTAGTTTCACAATGATGGATTTAATAAAACCAAGTCTGTCAGAAGTATTTTTAAGGAAAGCATTGGCCAGACATATGTTTTCAGGTAATGCTTCCCATCCACATACAAACTGTTCCTTCATCATGAAAGGATTTTTTATACAGATAGCTATTTGAATATATTGTAGCTTTCATACATATGTATGCACGTATGTGTATATATCTATTATAAATTTTAAACCTGAGAAACACTTCTTCATATGGAAGGAGACACATATTTTATACCAGAAGCTGTGAAGTATTAAATAAAACACTCAAACAAGTAAGCCTCGGCTCACTCACAACTATGTGAAGGGTGAGCCTGATCTTGGAACCTATATGAAGCTTTCTGAAGGCAATGAAAAATCTCCTATTCATTTTTCAGTGTGCTTTTCACAACTCCTTTCACCATTCAAGCATGTTGTCCTCAGACCCATACTGAAGCACTTTTGGTGCTAAGCACACTTTAGAGTTTGCTCTGAATTAATTGATGATATGTGAAGAAGTCAGTAGAGAAATTTATTCAGAGTGTTTAACCGAACACTGCTAAGTTGTGATTTCTTTTTCTGTTTGTATTCAGAATTGTATACCTCTGCTTATAAACTTTTCCAATAAATTCCATAGTTACAATCTGGTTATAAATAGTAAGTTCATCAAAACGATTTTGGATTGAGCCCAAAAGCCAAATCAATAGTTGCAGCAGTCATAAACATGCAACAGATCTTTTTCTTTCTTACCAGTGATCTCACACAACAACTGAAATTATGATTAATGACAACTTCTCATTCTAATGTGCTGAATGCCTGTCTGGAAAGCATCCACATTACAATGGCTAACTTGGACATTTATCTGGACTTTTACCTCTTTCAGGGATAATGAGGCTGTACATAAGCTAATGACCAACTATCTTCTGACTGAATCATTCAAGGGCAAATGAAGCAAAAGGAGCCAGTGTAACAACTGGAAAGAACTGGAAAGAAAAGTGTCCATGGTCGGTGTTTATAAAGAAAACAAGCAAGCACACAAAACTGTAGGGTGCTGCTCCCTGTTTCTCCTGGCCCTGGTCAGCTGGGCTCCTCCACAGAAGTCTCTGCATATCCCTTTATACTGGATAAAAAAATAAATTATTCAGAAATTCCTGACAGTGTCCTTTGTGAAGGTTGAGTTGTCTGGTTTCTCTGGTTCACCAAACCACTGATAAGCCTCTGAAAACCAACTCAAGAACCCAAAACTGGAATGAGAGGTAAATTTATTTGGGCTGTCATGCACAGACTGAACCAGTCAGTCTCCTGATCTGTCTGTCCTAAAATTATGTAAACATCTTTAAAACTGAAGCTGTACTGTCCTGTGCCTGAACACTTTGAATAGGGAGCAGGGTTTACACAGAGAAAAAGAGCGAGGTACAGAGCGAGGTATTTAATTTTTGCAAGCGTTATTAATTTCAGTGGGAAGCTTATATAAATGGAGCTAGAGCAGGCATTGAATTAGAGAGATGAAATAATGAAAAATGACAGCAGAAAATAAATGGAGACAACAGAAAGAAAAGACTGTAGAAAATAAAATGAGTGGAGAAAGCTATGTTAAGAAGAGCATAATTTGCAAAGCACAATTTTATAAAAAAACTTACATTCAATACAAACAGACTAAAAGTGGACAGAAGACTGTTAAATAGGAGTTTTGATAAGAGATCTGATGTGGTAGGAGGTTGAATGACTCCCAAAAGGAAAATGACCTCTGATTAGTAGGAGGCTACACAAGCTGAGGGGAAAAAATTAGGGGGCTAAGGGGTGGACAACAGAACACAAATCACAAAAGAAAAAAAAGAAAAAAAAAAAAAGAAAAAATAAGAAAAAAAAAAGAGGAGTAACAGAAATGAGGGATGAAAGCATGACCGTGACAGCTTGAACCCTGAGTGTGACAGGGAGCTGCTGGGCACCCAATCCAATGCAGTGAAAATGAATTATAAGGAGAGTGGTTTGCATAAAGTAAAGAGACAAGCACATAGATGAAGATAACAAAGAAATGTAAGAGATAGTTTATTTAGAAATTTAATTATTTAAAATGTAGCTCAAAATTTTGCACAAAATATGCAGTTTTTTCTCAGATATATAGCAAGAAGAACATTTATACATAAACTAAATATATCACAAAACTTGTTCCTATCAAAATATTTTTCTCAATGTTGTGTAAATACAGACTTTTTTCCTACTTTACCATTTAAAAATAAAAATGAGGGTTGTCTAAGGAAGAGGAATTTCAGGAATTACACGATATCTCCAAAAATGAAAGATTTTACTAAGACTGGATTCACAAAATAATAAATCCAGAGAACAGATACTATTTTGTTACTTTAAAAAATACATGAAAAAAAAAGTGTAATTACGGAAAATTGTTTTTCTAAAGAAAATCTTCCTTTAAATAATAATCAAATCAAAGAAGCAGGTGTGTCCTTTGTGTCTTTAGAAATGTAAGGGAAATATTAGTTCCTCATATACTAGGTTTATGAGCTTATAATTCACTTTATTAATTAGGAATTATTTTTATAATTCAGGAAAGTCAAGTGCTTGTTTTTAAAACAGGCATATACTTCATCATTGTTGTAACTTATGGAATGTAACTTATGAGCACCGAAACAAAAAGTTACCACTGTCACGGACCTTTCCGTTCTTTAAAATAAAGCTAGATTATTTTGTTGGTGTTCCTCCACCTTTGCTACTGATGTTGCACGTTCCTTGATGAAGGGAGTCTATCTTGCCAGTTGTCTATGGAGTGCCAAGCATAATGAAAATTTAGCCTCACCTGGAGCATCTAAAATAAAAAAAAATTGAAAAGAAAACCATCAAGATGATGTTCAAAGCTGTCCATAAATGCCCTATTCAAAAGAGCTGTGAATGACAAATATTGACCTAGTGTATTCCAGAGAAATCAGAATAAACCCATTGTGCTGTGTGACATTAGGATAAAAAAACAGCAAACCCCTCTGCTGAAAATGGATCCATAGTAAAACAGAAAGATCC
Organism: Pyrgilauda ruficollis; assembly: GCF_017590135.1. NCBI lineage: Eukaryota > Metazoa > Chordata > Aves > Passeriformes > Passeridae > Pyrgilauda > Pyrgilauda ruficollis. The sequence continues at coordinate 7,665,503 of NW_024516984.1, read as the reverse complement.
ATTTATTTTCTTCACTGTCATAATCTGGAATCAGTCCTAATCCCAAACCATAAACTTTTATTATATATTTTTAGATGTTAGCCACCTCAGCATATTTTTAACATAATCATGAGTTGTGAGATTGGTATTTTAGCATGCAGTATATCTGTATAATTGCAATCTATACTTTTCAATTCCTAAATTGAGCTGCACACCTCTGTGGAATTGTTTATGGAAAATTCCATACGGTTTTAGACTTTTTAACCTAGATTATTTAATGTTTTCCAAGCAAGAACTTCCCAGACTTTATCACGTTAGGGCAAAAAAATGCCACAGGAAATTTAAAAAAAAAAATAAATTTCAATGGGTTGTTGTTTTGTTTTTGTTTATAAGTTAAAGATCTTTAACTTTGTTAAAGTACAGAGGAAAAATTATTTCTGCCAAAACATTGCTTCTGTGCTGAACAGCCATCTGTATGTTAATAGGTGCCAGTCTCCTTCTGTTATAAGTAAGCTGTGAACTAAACTAAATAGCAATTTTTGCTGAGGAAGTTATTGATAAATAAACTGAGCTATATGAATAATTTTATATAGAATTAGCAGTAAAGCAGTGCAAGCACAAAGACCTAATAGTTTACAGAACTTGTTTTCTTCATCTTGCTGCAATCCTCAAAATTATTTTTCTGTGAAGGACAAATAAAAAGACAAAGCCAGAATTGCAGTATAAGATATGCATATTAATTTATAATGTAGCACTTAATGGCTTCAGTGGATGGTAACAGCAGGGCTTAGAGCCTTGTGAATTATCAAAAAGGGTTAGTTTTTCTGCTAACATCTGCAGGAATAAGCAGTGGTGGAAAGCTGAAGAGAAATCTGGAAGTCTCTGATCTCAGGTTACTACAGTTCTTTTCTTTAAAGACTTACTTGACCTTATGACAGCATGTCAGCAAATTAGATTTAGGTAATGCTGTTCCCAAGAGCTCTAATTATGGGTTCATATGTATATTCTGTGGTTCATTAAAAAAACATGCATTATAACTGCCCTACTGTACACTAATTTGCATGCACATCAAAATAGAATCTGTAAAACCAGAACCTGCAGAATGGCTTTAATTTTTCTAAAGCAGTTAGATATTTCATAAATTCTCCTTACTATTATTCATGGTTGACATGCATTTCTTGAACTGTCTGAGCAAGGATAATTTACATTTGTTTTGGAAGTGGCTAACACAGATAACTGGTCTGCTCAAGAACATCTAATAAAATGAAATATAATTCTTAAAAAAAAAGACTGAACAGATTGCCCTGGGTGTGACATCTATGGAGGACAACGAGAATACAGTAATGAGAATGGCTTATGCTTGCTATTCGTCATTCACACTGAAAACTTGTCATAAAAATGGATTACCTGCAGTTCTGTACTGTTGGCAATTCTTGTCTTGTCATGGTAATAAGACATTAGAAGTTTAATATATCCTGTAAAATACAATAGCATATAAAGATGTGTAGATATCAAAATATTTGCTACCTCAACTTTTTATCTTTTACTCTGTATACCTCAGGTTGACAAATCAACATGCTATCTACTGCTTTCAGGCTTCTGGGAATAACAGTACATGCTTGTAAGGACAGCAGCTATCTTCCTTGACAGAAGGAAAAAGCCCCAGTGAAGGTGATAAAGATCTTGGGTGGGTGACACTACATGAACTGGGGTTACCCAGCTGATGGTGGTGGTGTGTTGTTGTATTAGTAGCCCAGCTGCTCTTCACTTTTACTAACTCCAGAGGAAAATCTGCAAGCTACTGAGTGCTTCTCAAAATGTAATGTCAGTTCCTGCCTTCCAGCGATCACAAGGAGACCCTCTGCAATTTGTCAAGACAACTTTGTATTCAGCTTGTTTACTATCGGAAATTCAGTGTTCAGGACTGGACCAAATCAAACTAAGGAATCTGAGGATACCTACCAAAAAAAAATCGAGAGATGCTCCATATGACATTGTGACTCACATGGCATTAGATTTGAATGGCCATACCTTAAACACACACTCCAAAGCTGATGGAGAGGAGTGCAGAACTGCAGAGGAAAGCCATCTCTCCCCCTTCCCCTCTCACCTCCACCCCTTACCAAGGTTTGCAAGCTAGCATGCTACAACTTCTGTCACCACCACTGTGTTGCCTGTGGGTACTCTGTTTATGGACTGACACTGAAGTTACTTAAAACACTGTTAACATTAGTAAGACTGGGACTGAGCTCATAGCTATCAACATCTACATTTTGCGTGTTTTTAAAATCCCTTATAGTTACTGAGTTTTCTGAGCTGCTCACTTCAAATGAAACTTGCCTGAATAATCTCAAACTTGAAAAAAATAAATTAAGCAGAAAATATATTAGAGTAAGACAAAAAAAAAAAAAAAAAGTCAGACCAAAAGGAGGCTTTCTGTGGCAGTTAAACAAAAGCAGTGCAAATGTATATTAATATTAGAAAATGTGCCACAACATTATCCTATAGAACCATTTCCCTAATGTAAGAGTGTGTGTAATCCTTCCAAAAATGTCATTAGAAGAGAATTTGTCACCCCAAACTTCAGTTACATTTACAGTAGAATATTTGTACAAGCTGTTTGCTGAAATACATCTGATTCCTCAGTAAAGAGAGGAAAGGCAAGGAGCTCTAGTCTGTATTTACCATGGCACACACTCAAGATAAGCCTTAAAATTACCTTTTGGTGTCCAAACAGTGTGGTTTCCCTATCAAAAGGTTATTTGTTATAAAAGAGCTTTATTTGGCAAAACATTGAGAACATTCACTTTTTAATTAGAGCAGCAAACTTCTGAGCCCAGAGTTATGGCATTTTATAATGCTTCTTTTCCTGATTATAAAAGAAACAACAAGTGCAGCAGAACCGTTTTAATCCCCTGGGAATTTCCTATAGGTCAGTTTCATTATGAAAAAAATAAACCAGGAGTTGTAACACTGAGTACACTTTCTTAATGTCTTATGGACTTTTTTAAAAGTTGTGGAGCTTAGCTCCTGATGTTTTTTCTTTGTTTACTTTCATAATGCTAGAAATTTTAAAAACTCATTTCATTAATTTCCTTTTCCTATATATTCATATATTTATTTTTAACTCCATTTTTCTTTGGAGTGTATTTGCATTTAATTTTATTAATTAGGTGAAAGTGGGTCAAGTGTAAGTGTAAGTATGTTTTTTTCTCTGTCCTTGAAGGAATGGGACCCTTTGTTTTACTGGATATTTTAATAATTCTTGCTGCTTCAAAGTGGATATTCTGCTGAGTGATTGAAAATCTCTAGGTAAAACTAATACAGCTCTAGCTGGTTGACTATGAAAATTGTATCCAAACCTTTCCAAAATAATAAATGATCAGATGACATTGTTGAAAATTTTTTAAAAACTCTACTAGATTAAACTAGATTTATTATTTAAAAAAAAATTTAAAAATTCTTACTGCCTTCATTTTTAAACAAAACAAATTACATTCTCCTTGTCATTTCATGTGATAAGACCCAGTTAGCTCATCAATTAAAACAGCCACAGAGAAAATGCAGCAGTTACGAATGAGTGCAAGGTCAAAACTGCCTGTCTTTGTGGATCAGTATTTGTGTGAGAAGGTGAGGGGCTCACTGCCTGCCCCAGAGTCCTCTGTAGCTCTCTCAGAGTCGGATTAGCAATGGTAGCTGTCCAGACTGTGTTTATTTTTAGATATCGAGGGCAATGGAAGTGCCTGAGAATGTAACATTTTGCAAGCCATGTAGGTGAGGTCCAACTGTAATGTTTCAGTTTGCGAGGCTCATCTATCTAAAAACTGCCATAGATCACCGAAGGCTGGGCTTCTAGGGAAAATTTGTTTGCCTGGAAGCAGCATGGCTCAGAGCTAGAGGGCCGTCATAGTGAGGCTAAAGAATCTTTTCTGGAATAAAATAGTTAAACTACCAAAAGCCTGTTTTGTTATGCAGTATGAATAAAACCACTGATTTTGCTTGAGATTCATTGTGGGTAACACAAAAGCAATTTAAAGACACAATCCTAGGGAAAAACCTGTCATATTGATGTTCTACAATAGGTTAAGTAGAAATAATTTAAAAGAGGGTTTTAAAATAATGAGATTGATAATTTCTCATGGAATCATCCATCATGCCTGAAGAGTCTGGATTATGAAACTGAAAGTGAGTTTTGGAAGACACACAAAAACATTCATGTGAGCAGAGATAATAGAATTAATCAAGGCAGTTTGCAAAGGAACAAACCTGAAACACTAATGAAAGAGAAAAATAGCATTTTCCAGCTGATGAGAGTTTTAAGGTTCACTTATCAAAAAAGATGTGTAATTGAGTTCTTCGTCAACCCTTAAAAATGGAAGTATAATAATGAATATCACTTTTCAAGTCTGCATTGGTGTAACATCTTGAATAGTATGTCCACTGTGAACAGGTTCCAGCACTACTAGAAAAACTAGAAAGAAAATATAATCAGTATTATTGACTAGCTGAAGCAAAATTATGTAAACTAGGAATCTTCAACTGAGAAAAGACAGTTAAGGAAGGTTGTAATAGAGCATCACTAAAATGAATGATGACTAAAACTTTTACAGACAAAGAGGGATCAGCATGCAAACAATTTTAAATACAAAGCAAGGGCTTTCACAGAGAAAATAATTAATTCATGTTCATAAATGCCACAAATGTCGTGGAGCCCAAAATTATAAAAGGCTTCAAAAGAGATCAGAGCAGTGTCAAAGCATAGGCCCATCAGTAAGTAATAAGTCTATGCCCATGCTCTGTGACAGTTAAGTCATGAGAGAAAAATGTTACAACAAAAAAAATCCACAGACCATCCCCCTCTGCAGCATTAGTTTCTCAATCCCTTTCTTCAAACCTGTTCTTATGAGGATTATGATATTTTCAGAAATGCTCCAAATGGCCATGACTTTCTGTGGAGTGTTTCCTTCTCCACAACAGGACTTGCAGTGTCTACCCGAAGCACTTAGCCCTTCCCCCTCTGGAAAGCTGACACACTGGCCTATTATTTTTACTTGGTTCCGACTCCTGGTCAACAGGTAGATTTGTCCATGACAGAGGTCTCCTGTAATTTAATTTGCTTTGACAGCAAGAGAATATAGCATAGTTGAGGAATGAGAAGAATATCTTAGGAGAAGAGAACTTTAATTTCAAGTGGGCCTAATAGCATCCTTAGATGCTACAGGATCAACAGGAATATGGAGCAATGGCCTTTGCAGCTGTGAAGGACTGGAACATGAGAGATGATGGACACAAGCTGAAACAAGAAAGCCACATACAGGGCAGGAGGAAACAAAATCATCGCTTTGTGGACATCATGATATAAAACAAGTTGACCAATTAGGTTTTACAGTTTCCAAATCTGGGGGTTTTCAAGACCCAAATGGTTAAAGCCATGATCTGACCTCAAAACTGAACCCAGTTTGAGCGAGGCATGACCACAGATCTCCTGGGGTTCCTTCCAGCCTGAATTTTCTAGGATCCCATATTTGGCACTATCATGAATTTGATCCACACACATAATCCATAACAATTAATATAATCATCAATTAATATAAACAAGATTTAAAACCAACACACAGTTTGAACAAGCAGAAAGAGTATGCTGCTTGATGGACATATTTCAGAATGACTAGGTGGCCCAGGGATGTTTCAGTTGCAAACAGTTTCCAAGAGGTAAAGAATGATAAAAATAAATAATTGGGGATCAAATGTCAAAACTCATAAAGCAAGAGATAGTGCAATGATGCTGCACTGCTTTTCTTCCAGCTCTCCTACTCTGGGGGATGTTTTCACTGTAGCTCAGTTATGCTGTTCTATCCTGATGGTGATGGATGAGGAAATTCTGAAACCTTGGAGATTTCAAAGTAAGAATGCATGCATCTGAAGATATAGGGAAAAAAAAGAAAGGTAGAGTTTGTCTATTCTTGTATAAATAGTTTTAATTTGGTATAAATAATAATTCATACATATAAAGTCAGTGAAAATAATTGATTCTGTTTTCCTTTACTGCTGAAGGTCAAAAGGAAAAAGTCTAGTGGAGGGCCTTTGAAGAAGGAAGTCTTAAGAAAAATTTATTTGCTAGAAAACATCATGACAGGATTGAGTCAATAATATAAATTGTTATGGATATGATACAAGGTCTTTTTCCTCCACCTGTCAGTTGTCCATGAGTTTATCTGTCTTGGTCATAGCACCTTACATGATATGAAAACTCTCAATTCTTGGGGAGTGTTAGAGATTGTATGTCAATTCTTAAGACATACAGTGGAAACTGTCACTTGAAACAGCTTGCATGTTCTATGAAGGCTGTGTTGGGAAACTGACAGCTCAGCATCGTGTGTGAGACACCTCCTACGTGAATGTAGGGGAACTGCTTTGACACAGCACATTCCCTGCCAGCAGTGGAAGAAAGTCTGCATCACTGTTCAGGAGAGGACACATCATGGTCTATAGACTCATGTCGGAGGGTAGTGATGCTCATGCTCTTACTACAATCATTTTTTCTTAAAGAGTATTATTTGCTCCACAAGCAGGTTAACCTATAACACCAATAATATTTCATAAGGCCCTTGAACAAAGTATGTTCAAGCACTTCAGTATGTGTTATTAGAGGAGATGGATACTTTTAAAGCTCTCACCCCCATCCCCTTTGTCTCTGACTTGTTTTTCCTATCCTACGTCTCAGCGTGTCATATCAGTTATGCCCACAGAATTCTTTATGAGGCTGTTCTGTGAAGTGGATCAAGAAAATTATTTCGATTAAAAATCATGCTCCAAAACCCAGAGTTATGTCTGACAGGAGGAAGATGGAAATTTTATTGTAAATGTTTGAATAACTGGCAGACTGGATACCAATATTCCTTTCCAGTGCTGCTTTGTACCTTACTTTGTATCTATATGCTACCTACTAGAAATGGCTAGGTATGAGCTTACATTGACATATGATTACAGTCTGTTAGACCTTAGTTTGCCACACACATTGCTAAAAAGGTGATCTTATCTTCAGAAAAGCTGGAATTTCAAGCTTTTAAATGCCTATGGCTGACAAATATCATGACCTCTAAAATACATCGAGGTAAACATCTATAGTTTTTAAACGGAATACTACAAACAGAAATAGACCACAAAATAAACTGAACAAATTTTACAATAAATATTAAATAGGGAAATACAATCTGAATGTAGAGATTTTCCATACTGACATGACTAAATATAACTAACTGCAGAAGGAAAAACCCCTTTTTTATTGTATATTGTATTTTTCAATCTTTGTATGTATAAAAATGTACAGTATATTATTATTCAATGTTTGTAGTAACTAGCTTGAAAAATGCAATTAAAACCAAATAGTAGTCTGACCAGCTCTGCTAGGGTACTTCTCTGACGATTACAGTGTGTGTTCAGACAGTGAATAAACTCAGGGGGAGTCTTGGACAGTGCAGCCAAAAAATCTTATTTACTTCTGAGATTCAAATGCACACACTTAGCAAAGCAGTGAGGTCTCAGAACTGTTTTGAGGGTTAATTTGATAAAACCTGAGTATTTAACTGGGAAAACCAAGTCAAACTTATATCTCAAACATTTCAGACTGTCAAGAATTATATAAATTTTCATGAAAGTTTGGACATTCTTTAAGCAGAAAGAAGTTTCCCTAAGTCTTTACTAATATGATGATGTTTGTTTAGTTATATATCAATTATATATTAGATATGAATTTTCAGCTGGCATCATTGCTAATGAAGTGGTATAATTTTTACTACAAATATCTGTAATATATTTTGTGTGTCAATTTTTTCAGCTATGTGGCTATAGTATAGATAATTAGTAATAGTGGAGCAAAGTTTTCACCTAAAACAGGTAAATAAATCTGTCCCAATGCATCTTGAAGTAGAATATGGAACTAATGGTGATATACTTAAAATTGTGGGGGGAAAAAGAGAAAAAGTGAGCTGTCAGTGACCACGAAAACATTGAGTCCCTAGTGTTTCAGAAAACTGAACTGGGATAGAAGGCTTTCATTTCAGGATGAGCATATACATAATATTACTGCTAAGTGCTGTGTGAGTACTGAAACAGGTAAATTGCAAGCTCAGGAAATCTGCCTAAGTAATCCATTTTACAGAATTAAATATGACTGTACCTACAACCTGTGATCTCCATGAGGGGAAAACCTGCAATACATTCCATGTAAAATCACTGGCTACAGCACTGTGAGTTTATTAAACATCTTCCAACAATGTCAGTGATTTGAAAATGCACACAAAACACCACCAGTGCTGAAGAAAAACTATGTTCACAGGTCTCTCCAGAAAAAAATACTATTTTGACGCCAAGCAAGGAACATTCTAGGTTAGGACCTCAAATTTTGTTGTAATTTTACTTTATGTTCTGTGTTGCTCTATACACAATCTGTTTACCACAAGGCTGTATTCAGTAATTTACTAGAAAGTCAGTGCCTAAATCCATCATTTTTGTCAGTTTACATTCTGATTAGTAGGTTAGTGGAAAACGCAAAATGAGAATGTTTTAAAAATATCACCAAAAACCCATATTTTGATTCCTATTGCTCCTAAAGGCTTGTGTTAGGTTTCATTTCTTTCCCTTAAATCACCAGGAAGAGGACTCTGAGCCAAATAGGAACTTGCAGTAAAGATGGTAGCAAGACATTGCAAAGGTCACCAACTCTGCAAAGTCAGCATAACCTTCCACCTATTGATTCTGCAAATCAAGAAATCCAGAAGCTACTGCAAGTAAATCCAAATCCTATAAATATCAGGAACACGAAGGTTCCAGTAAATAATTCCTGTCAAAGTCAAGTCTATAAACAGCTTGTTAAAACATGTCAAACTGTCAAACATTCTTTATATTTTCAGTCCCCTTTCCAGTACAGGAGACAAAACAAGGACTTGCTGATATTACCCTATAGAAGGCTGCTGGACATGCTGGTGCCTTCCAAAGGTCCTTAATAACTTTGAAACAGAAAGAAGGATCTGGCAAATTTCTTGACAATACTCATCTCTCTGGCAAGCTATTCAAAGAATATACAGTTGGAAAAGTTATGATCTTGGAAGCAAGCAAACTGTTGATTCTACCCTCTAGAAGTCATTATGTTTGACAGTACAGTGCCTGTCATAGCTTGTTAGAGAGCTTCCTTCTCAAGCAACCAGCCATGGAAACAGTTGCCTTAACAGCAATCAGAGATCATTTAGTAACAGAGCTCTGGTGAAGTTCTAGCACAGTCCACTTTTACTGAATACAGCTACTGAAAGAAATTCAAGCACACTTGCTGTAGTTACATTTAATTATCAAGTTTTGCAGGGAGGGATGCCTGACGTTAAACTTATTTCTATGTTATCAAGCATACAACTCTTACAGTTATGGTGCCCAGAAGCAGAAAATCTTAATCTTGTATGCTTAATCAAATTTCTGAATGAAGGATTTGCTCGAGTCTCTACCTCTCACTCACCAATAATCTACCTACAGTCTCCTGCAAGTTTATGTCTGCAGATGACATTGCACTTATTATTGAGCCTGGTGCCTAGAAACCATTACTCCAGCTTTCTCCCACAACAGGCAGAAAATCATTGTTAGAAAAGATAGGAACTAGTAGGAAATCATAAAAAGCCTCAAAATGTTTTTTAGGAAAACAAATTAAATTCTTGAATCAAAGAATAACACAGATTGGAAGGAACTTCAGGAGGCCATCTAGGCCATCCTTCTGCTATAAGTAGAATAAGCAATGAAAAAGGACCAGGTTAGGATTGCTTGCTGAAATGTGCTGGAATCTGACTGAAAGCCACTCACAGCTGCCAAACATATTTTGAGAACAAGCCAAATACAAGAGGCCAGACCTACCCATTAGAAGGTAATGGGAACTACCTGGGGTAATATTGTATATGCCCTGAAGATTTTAAAAGAAGGATTTGTCCTATCTACAGCAAAGAACTGCTCATCTGTTTGATATAAGAGCCCTCATACATAGTTGATCCCCCCTGAAATAAATAGCTCTTTGAGAGTAATAAGCAGTGCATTAAACTCAAATCCAATTCCTTGGCTTTCAATACTATTGAGCAGTCTGCCATCCAAATATTAAACATGAAGCAGCTGCACTATAAGAGTGCCAGAAATTTATGGCCAATAAAGATCCACCACTCAAGGCTAACATAAACGAAGGACAAGCCATCTGCCTAAAATCCAGAAAGCTGTTTAGAATATGTGTCTCAAGTCTTTGGGCAGAACATAAAGATCTCACATCTTGACGGTATTTCATATAGGTATCCACTAGTATTCTAAATAAGAAATGAATTTTTAATCCCACGTAGTAATGCCAGAATTTACGTTACTCTGCCAATAAAAGTCTATCTAAACTAATTTGCAGCCAAAGAAGTCACAAAACATGTGCACATCTTCTGCATAAGCAAGGACAGTATTTTTAACACAATTTCAGAGGACTTAATAAGTGTCACTATTAAATAATACTGTTTTGTGCAGTGATCTAGGTAATATCAAAGAAATTCAATAGGTTTTCCCAGAACCTACAGTAGGTTTTCTATAAATAAATAATGAGTGGTTGTTTTTTGGAATGTCTAATTGTAAGTGACAAGGAGAATTTTAATACATAATTCTAGAGATAGATGTTATTTTATAACTCATTGGGTATTTCCAAATTATATATAAGGTTTTTTTAGTAATTTCTGCATTTAATTTCAGTGGGCAATGGATCTACCATTTTCATAAAGGTTCTCTCTTACTGTAAAATAAACCAAAACCAGATGATGGAATATTTCTGCTATTTCTATCAGAGATAATGAAAGCATGGGATAAGAAAATAATGTGTAAAAACTTTATTCAACCTGTGGAAGTCAAAGACGTTGTTGAAAACAGGACTAGTGTTCGTGTTTGCTACTAGGAATTTAGGAACCATGTTGCCTTTTCAATGAGAGAAAATTATACTATTTCTACAGAAATGTGAGAAAAATAATGATTTCCATAAAGTTCTTTGCAATTATTTAAGTTTTACAAATAAATAAGATTTACAGATTGTTAAAAAGATTTACAGTTGTTAAAAAGAAGATATACCTTGTAAAATAATAAAGCAAACCTTGTCCTAGAGTTATGCGTGAGAATGTTGAACAGTTTTGTTTAATGTGACTTTTTTCTCAAAGATTCCTATGCTTTGAGAATGCAAATTATCCACAGTATTCAGATTATTTTATAGTCTGATAGATATGAAATGCCTCTTCATTTATGGATTACCACTAAACAGATTTGTGAACATTCACCTATACCATGCAGCAGTCTTACTTCATGGAAATAAGCTATGTTACACCAGAATGTACCTTGAAATGTCACTTAGCGATTTTTATCAGAGATTTTATTTTTCTTCATAAAAAGATATTTTTTAAAATTAGTTTTACTACATCTCTTATAGACCACAGGGTGTAGTTATCAGGTACAATAAAAAAAAAATTGTGTATTTCTGACACTAATGCAATCAGTCGAAAGTGGGCTAAATTTTCCTGAATAATTTCCTAATGTGATATTATTTATAGTAATTCAGAACACGACAGGGGCTATATCGTAAATAAGGTTTAACATGGCAAGAAGAAAAAGGCCAGATGGCCATCTAGCGCTCACTGTGAGAAAGGCAGGTGCTCAAAACGCCCCACTTGACAGTGACTTTGCATATCTTCTTTGAGAGTGACAATGTTTTCAGCCAGGCCTCACACTATTTTGGCAAAGCTGAAACCTACAATTCTGTCTAAAACACTGACAACTGTAATAAATAAGCTCATTTCACTGCTTAGGTTATATCCTTGTATCTAGACTTTTACAGTACACTCAGCAGGGTGGAGCAGGAATACTGGGGCACGCAGATAGAATTTTCAGACTCTCTCTGGTGCTGCATGAATACACTGACTTGGTATTTTGGTAGCTGTCAAGTGCCTAACTCCATTTGGTTATGTAAATAATAACAGCTGATATGCTGATATGCCCAATTACTTTTCATAGAGTTGTTGGGGTTGGATGGGACTTTTAAGACCACGTAGTTCCAAGCCCACTGCCATGGGTGGGGACACCTTCTGCTAGACCAGGTTCTCCGGGCAACCTCTTCCAGTGCCTCACCACCACCAGAGCAGTAAAGAATTTCTTCCAAATACCTAAACTAAACCTACCCTCCCCCATTTTAAAGCCATTGTCCCTTGTCCTATCACTTCATGGCCCTTTAAAAAGTCCTTCTCCAGCTTTCTTGTATGCCCCCTTTAGCCATTGGAAAATCCAAATGAAGACTTCTTGACTTCTCACATGCACAGACTCTCTGCAGCCTGTGACTGTTCTAGGCTGCTCTGCAGGAGAGTCATGCTGAGCAGCCTTGCAGATCTCTGCTGTGAAAACACAACAGGCACACCCTGGAATGTGGGGTCCAAGAATTTGCTGCAAGATTTGGGTCTGGTCTTGCTCTGAGGACAGCTTCATAGCCATAGCAAAAAAGATAAAGACAGATGTAATAGGATTCTTTGGCTGCAATATGACCTGGTGCTGAACCAGAGCAAGTATTTACAGAAGATTCGTAAGTTAAACCATTCTTATGGCTGTCATTACATGTCAGGGTGGAGTTACGATAAACAATTGTTACAATTGTATGTTAATGTTTGCCTGTACATTCTATAATGGATTCAGTGCAAAAAAAATCACATTCCACCACAAACAAAAGTCATTTTGTTTCCCTTGAAGGTAAAAGGAATCTTACTATTGACTTTGGCAGCATTACATTTCATATGAAATTAACTCATTTCTGCTCATACATATTTATCATACTAGTTTTCCTTCACAGAAATGCAGAAATTATCATACACTCACAGAACATGTGAGGTTGGACGAGACCTCTAGAGGCCATCTCTTCCACCTCCCATGACCTGATGAAAAGAAGGGAGAAGCTATTTTGACACCCGAGTACTGACAACTCCACTCAGAAACTCAAGCTGAATTTCTCTTGCAAAATAACAATACTTTTAATACAATTTCTACTTCAGTGTGCTCTGCCTGTCACTGTGTGGTTCCACATAGATATCAGTGGTAGTGACTGAAATCCTTCAGGAAAATTGACAAGCCTTCCTGGGAATAGAAGTCTTTAATGAAAGCTATTTCTAATGCATCTGAAGATGCAAGAGACTTCGCTAAACATCTCATCAGTACATGTTCATTAGGAATGGCCCTTTTGTGCATAGTGAATTTTAATTAATGTTACCTTTGTCCCTGAAGGGAATACTGCCAGTGACAGCTGAGTTCACTACCTTGCCGCCACTGGGTAAACACTGTGATGTCTGCCACCAACATGGATCTCTTCTGCACTCACATGTGGCTTCCTGTCCCACCTCTGCCTCATCTGTTAATTACAGCCACAGAGAATTATGCGGTCAAGCTTTATTTGAAGGTACTTCCAGCATAAAGATGGAAGAAATTAAGTGACATTATCGCTAATGAGGGACCACCTGAGCCCTATAGCAATTTCTACAGGCATGAGGGATCTGGTGGGCTATTCAAGAATGTAGAAGAAATATCTGAAGTGATTTAATTCATTAAATAATTCCCTAGGTTCTCACTAAGTACTACACATACACAGGTCACAGTGTTCTCCTTCTCTTTTTTCCAGTGTACAATTAATGAGATAGCATACTGGGGAGCAGTTGGATTTAAATGTAAGAAGAGATGCCCCATATGCAAATGTCCTGAAGGCAGCCCAGGCAGGCATTCCACAGGAAAACCATCAGTGTAACCTGGCACTACAGCATTTTCCAATCTCAGTAACTGCACTTATACCAGATATGAAAATATTATACTAAGACAAAACCTTAGTATAATATTTTAAAAGACAAAATCTTTTAAAAACTATCTCAAGGGCTGGAAACACATCCTTCAACACATTTAATAAAAGATATGGCTAAGTCCCTACAACATTTAAAAGAATTTCATCGTCCTCTGCCCCAAATCATATGACCCCTGTCACATGTCAAAGGACCATGCTGTCTTAAGCAAGCTGCAATGAAAAGAAATGTAAAGAAAATAGTAGGACTTGATTGTAATGGGAAGACTACAAGGCCTTATGATTATGTATGGTATATCCAACATATCCTCTATCTCTTCCCACTTCATTGTCTAGTGAGGGGCGGTGTAGAAAACATAGATAGCACTGTAGCTCGTTCCAGCCTAACCTCTCAGGTGTCCTTCCTATAAAACCATAGGAAAAAACTCTTAACACTTGTCTTGTCTTACCCACATCTTAACTCTTGTCTTACCCACATCTCTTAGTATAGACATAGTCCAAGGACCTAAATTTGCTCCTGCTAAATACTCCATTGGTTGTACCTTTTTTTTTTTTTTTTTTTTTTTCCAAAAAAGCAGGAAATGGGAGACAAAACCCATCACCTTCCCCTTAAAAACAGAGGACAATGTTCATGACAAAACTGTCTGGTTGGGGCAGGAAGCAGATGACAAGCTCTTTTCTGGTTGCAACTACATCACTGACTAATGGAGAACAAAAGGGGAATTTATTTTGGGCAGTCTGCTGGTCTGTGTAAACATAAAAATACAGAAGTACACCTACAAAAAGATTCATCAGAAGCAGGGGCCATTTCAATTGCTCTTCAGATGTTTCTCTGTACCTACATTCAAGGAAAGAAAAACCATTCAACCATCTAAGAGTGAATCCTGGCATGGTCTTACCTCAGCCTTGTATCTGACTCCCTTACTGGCAGTGTATCAGAACAGTTCATATTCTCTGCATATTTGTTTGTATTCTATACAGCTCTGAAATATGGAAGTATTTGCATATTTTCCAAGAATAGTTTGGGTTGGAAAAGACCTCAAAGATAGTGGACAGCATCTACTAGATCAGACTGCTCAAAGTGCTATCCAGCCTGTCCTGGAACACTTTAAGGCATTTTCCTTTTAGACAAGAGACAGAGGCACAGAGACATTTCTCTCTTTGACTGAGATCTGTGGCAGAGGGGACAAGTGAAAGTCCTTGCAGTTGCAAGGCTCAGAGTACCATTATCTTTCACAATTCTGGAAAATTCACAAAGACTTGATTAGAATTATCCTATGACATAAAATCAATACATGCAAATACACTTGTGAGAGTAATTAAATTATCTTGCACTTGCCTGTTAGCTGAATTTTCTTTATTTTCCCAGTAATGCATAAAGCTTCCAAAGCTTTATCTTTCAAAATCTTACTACCTGCTTGACAGAAGGTTATTACATTGCATTTAACTTTCTTAGTTGTTTCAAGGATTTCCTGATGCGTTTTGAACTGCTATTAGGTGCCATTTTGCAAATGAAGCAGCTTAGGGCATAGGATACAGAACCTACCACTGCGTGTCTGTGGTGGCCATCTACCTTCTGTCAATAGCGATTACAGTAAATGAAAATTAATTGGAATTCCAACTCTGCTTGCTAACTGAAAGCGACTTCATGAGAAACTACCCTGACAGCTGACATCCAAGTTGTGATGCCTCAATGAAATGGGTGAAAGAAGAAGTACCAGACTCCATTCTTATCCTTCTGGGACAGGGTTGGATCACTAGATAATTTGTGGAAATACATACTACCTATAGTCAATGACCAAATAAGGAACTTCACTTTACAGGATTGTCAATCTATCACCTTTCAGGAGCTTTAGGTTCACTTTAAAAAATTAACTTTAGCAGAAAAGGATGTTATTGCTTTTACTGAGGTCACTGAAAGGGTAAGATCATTCTCAGTGATGCTAATGTGAAGGTACAGGGGTGACAGGAGTTAATTGCACAGTTACCACTCTATTATTGATTTATACTCTCCTGACATTTACAGAGAAATAAAATAGAGTTTACATTTTACACACTCTCACAAAATACAAGACACATAAACTACTGTAGAGAGTTGGAATTTAAGTTGTTAAAATTGTTACATGCAAAGCAATAAAACTGAGAAAATATGTAATTTCTCTCTGTTTCCTTCCATGAAGCATTAAAAATATAATTAGGGATTTTTAATTAAACCACAAAAAGGAGATTCATATACTAAAAGTTTACTCTTCCAATTGCTATGTGCACATACAGGTGTTCTGCCTCTGTGATTAGCACAATTCTAATTAAGGCCCACAAGAAGGCTGCATATATGTATTTTGCTACACATTTTTACTCTGTCAAAAATAAGATAAAACGTGAATAGAAGTTAATTGGTGTAAATTTACCTGTTTGAACAGTGGCAGTGAATTTAAAGCATATAAATAGTTGATTTCCCTTGAAAGAGCGTCTTTTGGCAGCCTATTCAGTGTGGTAGCTCACTTTGGTTACTTTTGTCCCTTTACAAGTCAGGACAAGAGACTTTTTGAAAATAATATTCCTCAAGAATCTTCCTCTGATACTTTCTTCAGTCATAGGGCTCAATTAAGTTTCATGTTTCTGAATCCCCTTCCCTGTTTCATACAACACTATATGATGAATGGTATTGGGAAGAGATGCTTCCAATACAGAAGAAGGTCTGAAGTTCACTTCATAGTACACATTTCCAGCCCTGAGGCTCAAACACAATAACAGACGATGAATCTGGTGTACACCAGTAGTTCAGATGCAACACAGGCCCTGATTCTACTGCATATGGTTCATATCAAGCACCTGAAAAAATATGTCTTGGATGTTCTTCCATACATGTTTTGTAGCACTGAGTTCTTGTGCTAGACACTGTGGAGCATGCTGTCTCATCTTTAGGGAGTCTGAAGCCTCTTCCCTATTTGTGTCTGGCCTTCTCTCCAGACGTTCTATTTGTTAAAACATGAGGAACATCCCATTATGCTAGGTACATGAATAAGTAAATGGAACACAGTGAGCCCAGAAACTTGGTATAATATCATACAATAAGTCTACTGAGAAAGCAAAGGAAGTAGTACATCTAAAAGAATGTATAAATATGTATATAGATCAGGCCTCAAAGACAAATCAGCTGTTTTGCGACAATGGTCGCAGAGCTGTTTCCCAAGGAATTTTCTCTCAGAACATCCAATGAATTCCACACTGGGGAGAAAATTTCTTTTCAAAGTACTCTTTCCCAGCATGCTTCTTTTGGTTTACATCTTTTGTATTAAAGAGGCAGGCCAGTAACTCTTAATACAGCTATCTTGTAACAAGTTTGATGCATTTCACTTCTTCTAACCAGCACATCATCTGGACTTAAATGGTCTTTTTGTTTCCTTTTCTTAGGAAAAGGTGGATACTGTAAAATTTATCCATATTAACATGCCACCATACCACATACAAACTTTTTAGGAAAAAACAATCTGAGCACTTAACTAAAACATCCTACTGTCAGGCCAGCAAAAACATGCATCACTCTTTCCCATTACCTGAAACAAAATGCCTATGTACAAATCAGTATGAGAAAACACTGAAAAGTAATAGTATTATTTTATATAGTGTGAAATAATTTACAGGGTGCTGTTATTTTTTATGGCAACCCCAGAAAATTTCATGGGGTTAGTGACTAAATTCTACAAATTATTTAGTAAATAAATATATTGTCTCTTTGCAACCTTAAGTGATTTTTGATTTTACACTTTCTTTATTAAGCTTTTAGTTTTATGCCAAATATTTTAAAAAATGACAAATTTAAGTTCACCGTCTAGAATGTAAGAATGCAATGATGTTCTAGGTTAGACTTATGGGACCCTGTATTATTTCACATGGTTCTCTCTGAAAATGAAAATGCAGGGTTTTATTCTCTAGCTATGTTAAACAGCAGTCTTAAAAATAACTACTGAGATAACAAAATGCAATTCTTCTCCATTTTTCTTACCTTAGAAATAAAAATAGGCTCATATTATTAACATAAATCTTAACACAGTAGAGTTTGATCATGTGTGCTGAATGTTGTTGAGCTCTGTACAGAGTGTGAAGAATATTCATGAATCACTGCTCTGGGGTCTTCGATAGTTCTATGACCACTGAGGTCTATGACCACTGATAGTTCTGTGAAAGACTGAGGTACACATAAAAGGATCTGCCCTTTCTGGATTTGATAACTTCAGAACTTTAAGATAGACAGAGATTCTTCCCCTCAGGGATGACCAGAGTTATACAATAGTTTGGGTTGGAATGAACTTTAAAGATCATCTAGTTCTTATACCTTCAACATCTCCAGTACTGTAGTTAACCCAGAATACAGCCACTTACTTTCTGCTGCAAGCTGCCTGCTCTCCTTTGATCTGTGTTTTAAACATTATACCTCCTGCTCAGATCTCCTATCATAACTTGCATGCATGCCCAGTACTGTTAGAATCATCTAACAGGAAACAAGCTGATGTAATTTTGACACAGTTGGCAGCAGATGTGAGGAACTGGCAGCTTTAGGCTAGCTGGTGGACAACCTAAGAAGCAAAAGGAGCAAAGGCAGAACTGGCCAAGTACTTCAGCATTCACCTGTCTCCAGCCCTTCAGCCTCATCTCCTATGGCCAAGATTTGGGCCTTCTTCTGCACTAAAGACCTGACCATGTGTTTCTGAGCCAACAGTGCTGAATTTGTTAAAGTGCAACCATTTCAACTGAAACCATCGGGAAGCAGTTGGCCAGATTTTCCTAAAGCAGCACATTTCAGCTGAAGATGAATCACTGTGGTTTGCATGGATTGAAGAGAATGTGAGAGAATACTAAGAAAGTAAAGAAAACCATGAGTATTGCCTTGAGTCTGTGCCTCCACTTAAAAGGTGGTGATTTGCAAAGGGAAAAAGTTAAATTCTTTTGAAAAACAATTTAACAGCCAAATGGGCTCCAAACCTATCCCACAATTTTTTAAGTTCAGTGCCAGGAACAATGCACTCTGGAATACTATAAAACAATCTGGCAAACTTTAATACCTAGGCAAAACCGAATTGTCTTGTCTTCTCTGCATCATTGTGAGCATAAAAATAGCCCAGACAGACCGCTTAGTTTTAACTATCATTATTAACACAGAAATGGAATTTCTTAAAAGGTTCATTCGACTTCCAGGGTGCTTTTTACCCATGAAGCCTGACTGAAAACAGAAGTTTTCATCAGTTGATGTCATGGAGATTGCATTATTCCCAGCTCTAGGCAGAAGATGATTTTCATACACCACATCTACACTGTCAATATCAATGTGTACACACTGTTTAGCAGTATACACAGTGTGAATTATACTGACTTATCAGTAAAAGATAATTTTCTTTTTCCATGCCTACATTTTGAATTCAGTCTCCTCTAACTGAATCAATGAGTTGGAACTATTTTGTGTACAAATAATGTATCAGATGCATGCTCATCCTGTTAATCTCTCTTGCAGCCAGTTTCATTTTTTGCTGTGTTCTCGTATCAGGACTGTTTAAATCTCTTTCAACAGCAATGCTCTCTGCTTACCTATCCCACAGTTTCCAAAGTATTTCCCTGTATCATCAGGCAGGCAGTCTAATGCAACCACTGCATACCCATAGAGGGAGAAGCCTCTGCTTGAGTTAGGATCATTCCAGAGTAGCCCATATTGCACAGACCATGTAGACTACCAGATATATACCCATGCTGAAATTGCCATGCATATGCATCCTTTTGATTGCTTTTGTAGATAAGCATGAGGTACATTCCAAATCACATGACAGGCATGAAATAATCACGGAACAACATACTTTCACATGCATAGACCAAGCAACAAATCCTTAGACAGTTGATCTGCTGTGACCAGTGCTTTTACATATGACATGTTGAAGTACTTACAATAACCATTAAATGTTTTTCCTTTCATCTTTTGTTCATGCATGCATTTCTTGGTTGTATTGTGGGAGAAAAAGAAATTAATCCTAATTTGCATAGGGTATATTATGAATATGCTTTGGGGTTAGCAACAGGATTAAAACTATATCTCCAAATATGCAGCTACTGTCTTCAGCTGGGAAATAATTTCCATTATATGTGTTCTCATTACATCAGTGGAGCATTTGTGCTTCCGAGCCCTTACTCCTGCTTTAGCCTGGCAGGATTTTTAATCAGAAAAACAAACACGGTGAAAATGATTCATACTCTCACATATTCACTATAGGAGTGTTGATGACAATGTCCTAGACGATGATGTGCTCCACACCCTTTATTTGCAGGACCAGAGGACGTGCTTTTTCTTGAGAACGAATTGCTAGAACCACTGACATGAGTCAGGTGAAGCAAACGGGGAGGAGATCGTGGCTCTTGCATTCTTACTTAGCTATCTATCTGTTTATGGAGTGAAAGGATCAAGGTGCGGAGCGATGTGGTGCCGGGATTGAGCTAAGCATTCAGGCAGCGCCAAACCTTCCGGCTGCCCAGCGTTTCCTCTCCCCCTGCAACATGTGGGACGCCTCGCATGTGACACTTGGCACATGCTGGCAGGATTTTGCCCACTTTCAGACTTACATGCTGCCGGCTGGGAGCTCCTCCCTTGCTCCCGCTGCGGGCACCCTGCGGCTGTGCTGCGCCGCGGCCTCCCGTGCCCGGCGGCGGGGGCGGCATGGGGCGGGCAGCAGCGCCGGGCGGCAGGCGGCGGGCAGCGCGGCCCGGCCCCCCCCGCCGCCGCCGCAGCCCCCCCGCCCCGTTAGACAGAGCGGGGCAGCGGGAGCCCCCCGCGCCCCCCGCCTCCCTGCGCTGCTAATGAGAGGAACGGCCGAGGGAGGGAGGCGCAAATCATCTTAAAAGAGAGGCAGAAAATGACCGCGGGCGGCCGCCACGAGGCGGGTTTTGTTCGGCCGCTCTGGCAGTAAACTCGTGTAATCTGCAGTCATTAGCATAATCTTCAAAGATCTTTAGGGGGATAATCTTTAAAATGCCTGGGGTGCTCGCTTGTGAGGCTCCTAAATAGGATATCGTCGGAGGGCCGGCGATACCCTTTGAGGTGTCTTTCTTGGGATTCGAGGGGTTCCTCTCCGCCTTCTGCTGTGGCGGACAATAATGTGATATCCGCCTGTATGGGGGTCAGGAGAGCACTGCGGCGCTGAACACTCAGACCTACTCTCTGGCGGGCTTTTAATTTACGAGGGGGAGAGGCATATATTTTCCCTCGAAGTTTACTTTTCGTCAAGGGTAATTATCTCACTTGCATTTGAACTCTTCGGGGGACTAGAATAAGTTTCCAAGCATTCGATTCTCCTGCCTGAAATCTATAGCTCTTTTGTGTGAACCTCCAGAGCTCTGGAAATGAACAACCCAACCCGCGGTTTGCAGAAATGTTCATTGCAGTGAAGGGCGTGTTCGGAGAACACAAACAGCACCCACAGATAGTTGCCAAGGGCACCTAATACATCTTTGCATTACACCTTGAACCAGTTTGCCCATATCTCCGAGTTTTTATTGCACGGATCATAAATGATTGTAAAGTCTGCAAATCTTTCATGAAATCCTGACAATTAATAGTTTAGCTAGGGAACCTCTAAAGAAACCAGTCTCTAATGCATCCCTTGAAATCGGTTCACACCCGCGTGGTGCCGGCGTAATCTGACGATTCAGAGTTTTAAGAGGTTTACGGCTTTTCTTTTTCTTTTGAACAATGCACTTTCACTCTGTTTTTCGAAGCAACAAAACGCAGAAACCTTAGTACAGAATGCCAGGTGCTCTCTGATCAGAGGGAGGGGGAAAGGGCTCTGCAGAAGTCAGCTTGAACGCTCGATACCAGAACCTGTAAAATTAGACCGCGTTTCCCATTTATGGTTTCAGGTAACCACATAAAACTATCTGTTTCTTTAAACCGGTTTGGTCCTGATCGCTTCCTGTATTGCTCTTTTAAAGGCAGGAGTACCCCGTGACCCCAAGTGACTATAGTTCCCGGCAGCCGTTTAGATGGTTTTTGAAGGCACGTTGGGGTCCTTTATCAATTATTCGTGATAACAAAGGAAAGGCGCTTGCCTTAAGATGGGAAAGTTTTTCAAGGGAAGCTCCTGCGAGGAGAGAAGTGCCTAGTTCCCCATAAATGATTTACGAAGGATGGATCAGTAACAGGGAAAAAAGCAGCCCAGGGGAGGGAGAGAGTGCACACAAACAGTTGCTTCACCCGCAGGTTAATGATACCGGAACGAAGCGAGAGGAGACCGGGCGGGTTGCCGCGATGGGCGGCCGCCCGTTTCCGACCCCAGCCCCTGCCCCGCCGCCCGCAGAGGCAGCTCCGCCAGCTCCCCTTGTTTTCTCCCCGAATAAACTGCCTGGCGAGGGGTTGACAAACGCTGCTGGGGGCAAGTCGGGAAGGGCAGACCCTCGCAGATGTTGCCCTGCGGGAGCGTGCCGGGCTGCTCGCCCGGGGCGGGGGTCGCTGGCCCCGCTGGAACGAGGGGGCTATGCCGGCGGCCGCAGCCCGGCGGGCAGCCGCCCAGCAGCTGTCTGCGGACACAGCCAGAGGCAGCCAAGTGATTAGAGAGGCTTCTTCAAAATGGCACACAGATCATACTGTCTGGGACTTTCCCCTTGAGGTCAGCGCCTGGAAGTATTCGTTATCTCCGCTGTAAAAGGCTTCGTGGGTTTTATCCCCTCGGCACCGTCTCCCAGCCTCCTCCCCGGTGCGTAGTTAGGGAGAGATGTGGAGAGCAAAAGGGGTATCTCCTGCCTCCCATGGCCCAGCTGGTGCTTCCGGAGATCCGGGGCAGAGGGATCTGGCCGCTGCCCTAGTGTCTTGGTGCTCCATCCTCAACAGAGGGCGGGAGGAATGGAGGTGGCGGGAGCCCCCACCCTTGAGGGGAGCGAGAAGGGCTCCCGGCCATGTGCGCTGGGGCAGTTCACAGCTACCGCGGCTCTTCGGGCAGGGCAGTCGCATCATTTCATCGTGGACGTGACACGTGAAAATGCTGCTTCAGAGGTAGCACCGGCGGCGAGATGACCATCAAGGGACTCTGTGCCGCACCCCACTCTTCCTCAAAACCATTGGTAACTATAAGAGGCAACCACTTCATAAAAACCACTTAAGAAAACGCTGAAGTCGAAATGAAAAACACTAGTTACATTAAGGTTAAATCAAATGTGGCCTTATGTGATGAGAAGTACGCGCGAATATTCCCCGCACAGGAAAGAAATTCCATTTACTCTTCTGCAAGCTAT
Organism: Pyrgilauda ruficollis; assembly: GCF_017590135.1. Taxonomy (NCBI): domain Eukaryota; kingdom Metazoa; phylum Chordata; class Aves; order Passeriformes; family Passeridae; genus Pyrgilauda; species Pyrgilauda ruficollis. The sequence continues at coordinate 7,642,396 of NW_024516984.1, read as the reverse complement.
TTGCTTTTGGAACAAAGCAGTACCTTTCCCGCAGAAACAATAATAATAACGTTTGTATACGCTGAAGGGACTGGAATCAAAACGTCTTGACCCCCTCCTCCATCTCCCCCACCCCCCTTTCAAATCTACCCGTATCTGGATGCAGGTGTAGGAATACAGTTGCCTCAGATGACCACATGGCTTTAGCGTGTTAACTTTATTCTAATTAAGACAGCAATAAAACTCCGACACATCCTCTTTATTCATCTAAGAAAACTGGTTATTCGCCCACGGCATATGCCCGAGATTCTCTGAAGAGAGGTAAAAAACAACCCTCACGTAAGTGACAGTCACTTTTTAAGCCGGCTATTTGTGCCTGAGGATTGCTCCGAGGCGCGCTGGAGCCAGCAGCAGTAACGTTTATTTCACTGTCAGTGCTGCCCTTGCCTGCAGTATTTTATCTGCGGCAGGAGATGGGCAAGAACTCCTCAGAAACAAGTCTTCTTCGGCCACTTTTATTGGCCTTTTAAAAACCGCCTTTGAAATAACACCGGAGGGCTTTGGATGTATTTACACCTTTCTTGTGGCTATCTGGACATTATTTCCAGTGATTATTAATGTTTTGTAATGGGGAGGGGGGGGGAATTGTCAAGCAAAATTCTCTTTGTTCCTTTCAAGGGACAATCGAAAGCCCCTAGAAACTGGATCCAGAGTTTTCACGGGCAAATTCTAGAAATGAGGAATTTGCCATCTTAACGATATCCAACAGCAGGGCGAGGTACCGTCGGTAAGAAAGTAGAGGAAACCCGCTGATCTGCTCGCTGGGGAAACCAATCAATCACCGGCCGCTTTCAGAGGCTGCAGGAAGAGAACATTTTTCATATTTTTTTTCCAACCTCCTTCCTGTGTAGAGCCCGTGCAGTCCCTCTCCTGTGAGAGCGTCGTTAAATCACTGACACGGATGTGCGGGTGCGGATGTCAGGCGTGTTCACGCACCCACGGCGAGGCACCCCCTTCTTACGGGGACTTTTGCCAGTCTTACATGGGAACTTGTTCCAAATATCCACCCGTCACGCGGCCGAGGAGGCCCCCCCGGATGATGTGTGGAGTGACAAGACACCATCCTTCCTTGACTTATTTCCCTTCCTGATGCCTCTGTGGGTGTGAGCGGGTAGTATCATGAACAAGGCGTTAATTATTGTTTCGAGTCTGTGAATGTTCAATGTCTGAAAACAACGGCAATTATTATTTTACAAACACTTCATCCTGTCACGACCTTCCCAGCTCTAAGAGGCCGGCGAAGCGTCTTTTGCGCAGGGAACCCAGAATTTGCAGTGGATACCCGTGTTTGATCCCATTTCTTTACATAGCCAAGCACCGAACTAAAAAGAGAGGGCTTCTTTCCTCCCGTGACAGCTTCAGTGAAAATAAGAGAGCAACACCGGGATGGGAACATTTAAGGTCGGGGTGCCCGCAAATATGCGGCTACCCAGCACGGCGGGGAGCTGAGGGCCACGGGCGGGTGCTGCGGGGACGGCCCCGCGGACGCGGGTCGCCGTTCGCTCGGTCCCTGCGGAGCGCTGGGCTCACCTACCGGGGCAGAGCAGTGCGGCCCGGGGGACATTTGCCCTTGTCACACAGGCAAGGGCGACCGGCGGGGTACAGCCGCGGGAGCGGGGCACTGGCCGCTTTCCCGTCCTGGCGGCCGGGGGCGCTGCCGCGGAGCCGGTCGAGGGCGCCAGGGCTGGGACCCAAGGCCCGTGGCAGCGCCGCAGCTGCCGCCAGCCGCTCCCGGGCCGTGAGGGGAGCGGCGGGGCCCCCCTGCGCAGGCCAGTGGCTGGCGGCGGCGGCAGCAGCAGCAGCTTTCGGTTTTCATTGAGGCCGCTGGTTACTGTTTAACGTCCCCACCCACGTTTCAGTTTGTTTAGTAAATCGATCTGATGCTGGGGCTGAGGCTGCTGCCCTGTCGCCATTGAGCAAAGTTAATTCACCCTCACACATACTCTCTCTCCTCCTCCTTCTCCTCCTTTCCCGCTTCGGCATATGGTGAGGACGTTGTCACCGCACCAAACAAGTCGCGCAGCCCAGCGCCGGGACGTCCGCGGGGATCCGGGGGGTGCGGGGGAGGCAGGAGGCCCGGGGGATGCCGCCGGCCTGAGCTGCGACCGCGCCGTCGGAGGCCGAGGGACGGGGCGGCCCCGCCGGTAAGTTCCCGGGGGCCGGCGGCCGCCCAGTGACACAGCCCCGCGCCGCCCGCCGCGCCGGAGGCACAGCTGGTGGCCAAACGGACAGCAGCCGCTTTGGGGGGATTTGATGTTACGCTTTATAAATTATTATTAATTTTTTTTCTTAAGTCGCCTGGTCACGTGTCCCTGTTATCGGCTCCAGGGGCGTTGCGGGGAAAGGCGCCGCACTGGGCGCAGCCCCGGGCTCCGGGGCGGGGTGTGTGTGTGTGTGTGTGTGTGTCCCCCGGAGTGCGTGTCCGTGTGTGCGTGTCCGTGTGTCCGTGTCCCTGTCCCGGCCGCTCTGCCCCTGCGCCGCGTCCGGCCGCACGGCTGCCTGGCGCTGTGCTGGCATTTGTGGCTCCTCAACGGCCGAAGTCACGGCTTCGCACCGCGTTAAGGAACATTTTCTAAAAGGCTTTTTTGGTTTTGCCTCCCTTATTGATTTCTCCGCCCCCGCCCTCATGGTCACCTGTGCAACAGATGAATTGTTATTGTAGAGATGTGCTAGTAGTAGCCCTTGGCCAGTGCTGGATGCTTTGTTAGAGAATCCCAAAATACTTAGAGGGGATAATAATTCAAAGAGAAAAATTCAAGCATGAAACAAGCAGAGCAATCCAAGGGTGAGTTTTGCAGGTGGATCTAGCTTTTACAATGCAGGTGCACTGTTTACAGGGTATCTTTGATGAAAGCCAACTTTCAGATGTCGCACTTGTGAGCTGAACATGTGTTCCCATACCCTGAAATGGGCAATATAGTCCATTTATAGCATTTTGGAAAGTAGACAGTAGATTACAATGGTATCAGTATTATAAAGCGACTTTATACATTTTTAACAGTGAATCCTATGCCATAGTAAACTATGTTAAATTGGACCTTCCTTTGTGTAGGCCTTGTAAAGTGCTGCACATGCTTTGATTTACTGTGATTTCTCATCTGTATTACATAGAAAGTGGAGTAATTTAACATAGCATCTCTGTTAATTGATGCTGAGTTCATTAAAACTGAGCTAGTGAATCAGACTTACTATGCTGCACAGCTTTCAAACCTCAAGTCTCTTGTGTGCTAAAAAACGATAAAGTGCTATGTTATTTCCTGTATTCCTTAAGAAGTTCTTAACATCTTATATAGGAGGCATATTAAACATTCATATATATGCAGGTGTTTTTCAAATATGGTATGGGGAAAAGGGACAAAATGCTTTGTGGTAGTTCAGTTCACACTTCTCATTATCCTTCAGCTTCTGAAGTATTCCGAGTAAAAAAGAATTTTGAAAGTACTATTTTCATTGTGCAGTACTCTGTGTCCTGTACCCCTCTCCTGCTGAAAGACACCGGGCTGCCTTAGTCTCATTTCATACATGTATTAAAAAAACCCCAAACAAATAGGTGTTAGACAGGATCAGGCTTGTTCATGGCGTTACCTTTGATTTTTGCAACTCACACATTTGGACAATTGGAATGCAAACTTTGTGTTTCCTTAACACAAAGTGAAACTTTATCTGCAACTTCCCTCATATAACAAGAGGAATATATCTTCCAAAAATGTTAGTACTTAGTAGCAGAAGTTTAAAACTAGAGCAATGCAAAGGTCCAGTCTGCATTTCTAAGATGGCTATTTTAAGTACTCCTAGGCAGCATATTGGGAAAAGATTCAGGTGGCATGGAGCTACCGCTGCCCTCCCTACAGCCTCCTACCATGGGGATACAATGAGGAAAATGGGTTCCTTGTGGCCCAGCTATAACTGCCAGTTCCTTGGATGGCCAAGTGGTGTTTACTTCTCATTTGTGCACAGAATTAAATTATCCCTAACAGAAGTGTCCTTGTATAAGCACGTCTTTACTGCACCCTTCCCTCGAGATAATGGCCCAGAATTGCTTGCCCAGGTTTAAATCTCCAAATCAAATCCTGTTTGAGTCTGCTGAGTTTCTGAAAACCTACAGTAGTGCAAGAACAGAACTCAGTCCTTAAGCTGGACATAGCTTTGGTTTCAAACTTCATGGCACACCTTATGTCATGGGTTGCCCGTCTGTTAAGCCTGTGGTGGAAAAGTGGGATCTAGTGTGTTATCAGTGTTATCTGCAGACCTGCATCATGTACATCAATTTCCAATAGCTATGAGAAAGAAAACATTACTTTAAACAATTCAAATCTTGGTAGGTCATTAATTAAAATATACTTCCTGAAAAAAATTCAATTCAAAACTAGCAATATGGCAACCCATATGATGGAAAAAACATCAAATTTTTGTTTGTTTTTGGTTCATTTGGGAATTTAGTCTATTACAACAAACATTAATTCATGACTGATTTAAAACTGCATTTTTGGTGTGGGGGTGTTCTGAGCTGAGCAGACTGTGCTTTTACACCTGTGAAATAGCAGAGGCAACATACTGCATGTCTTAATTGATAAATGGACTATTTCAATGCAGGGATCTCTCTGGCTCACTTCTCAGTGGTTTCAAAGACCCATTTATTGCTTGTGAGCTTCAAAATATTATCTGATTTGTTTGTTTTAGTTTTTTTTTCTATTATTTTTTGATTTAATGAAGTTGTTCAGCTCTTCAGAAGTCCTCCATTTCTATGTTTGAGAATGAATATTAAGCCTGAAATCAGTTTGATTTGCCTGTGTTGTGTCAGGTGGACAGGAGGTATGTCATATTAGATAACTGCAGCATTCTGGTACAGTCGATTTGTAATGTAGAGTGCTTTAGAATATAAAGAAAAGTTTTATTTGGCTGGTAAATAGTTACCTGTTGTACATGGTAGTATATTCTGTAATAAAATTAAATTTCTCAGTGAAAGTATTGCTGAAATGTAAAAGAATGTAAGGTTGAGGGAAGGCATGGCTCTTAGGTTTTAATGTATCAATGAATAAAGCATTACATAAATATCATGATGAGAAAATCAGAAAAATGCATTTCTAACAGATTAAGATGTTTGAATGTCTTGCAACAGCTTTGATTGAATCAAATATTTTTCATTCCAAATTCTCAATTTTAAAACAGCACACCTTAAAAATCTGGTCAGAATGGTAATGTCAGGACTGAGATCTATCAAACTGAAAGGCTCCAACAACATTTTCAAACCTTTCTCAATTGTCAATTTAAGTTAATTGAAAATGAAAGGTCTCGCTTTCAGGATTGGGCCATTTAAATAGAAGCCTGCTGCTTTCATTTTGTAGAAGGGCAATCTCCCTCCACATACGTGTTTTTAAAAGGTTCATTCATAATTCTCCCTTCACACTTCTATTGGAAATGACAGAATTCATTATTTTGAGTTCTTGAACTATTTTTCTGCAACTTGGGTGATGAATTGTATGAGATCTAGTTCATAACGTGGCACGGCAACCCACAAGATTTAAAATTCTCAAGGCTCGATTTGTCTCTTTCTGGCATTCAGCTGGCACAGCCGAGGGAAGCTTCTGTGTGCATCTTCTGCCTCTTATAGAGCAGGAGGTTGGGATTTTTTTATTTAATACTGATCAAGGGAAAATCTCACACCCTTGCTCAGTAATTCACTAGAGGTATCCAGGCAACGAGGACATACATTACAGTCAGTGGTATACAAGGTGCTGTGAGAATTTTCCTTGCCTCCTATGTTTATCTGGGAATCCAACTGCAATAGACCTGTACAAACAGCACTGTTCCCACTGTCTATTTCTAACATGTAGTTTGTCTGTAGACTTCTGGGGGCTTTATTTATATTTTGCTATCTGATGGAAAAGGATTTCTTGATGTGTATCTGTTCTTGCCTAAATAAAAGATTTCGGCTCAGGTGGGAGAGGGGGACAGAGACTCCATGAAATGACAAATACAGTGCAGCTTGCAGTTGATGGTGCATCTGTGGGAGTGTTGCAATGAGAATCCTCTTTTTCAGGGTAATTTTTGTCTGAGATTGCTAGGCTGCACCAACCTGGCTTGGACTTGATGGAGACAGTAGCAGTGTCACCAGTTACTCGCTAACCCTGGCAGAGAGTTATGGCGATTGAATTTCCCTTTTTCTTCGTTACATAAAGATATTTTCACTAACTGCTGACGTGTATCAACAGTCAGCACAGAGTGGGGCCAGTTCATACTATCAGAGCTGGTCCAGATGGTTGAACATTTCTGAATACAATGACCCAGTTGGTCATATATCTTGAGCACTTTTTACACCTCTGCACCTACAGTTTGTTTGCTTGTTTCTTTCTTTCTTTGTAAATTGAAGACTATGATGAGAAAGATGATTCTTATTGATGCCACATTTTTCAGAATCATGCCCCAAAGTGTCTTATGCCCTTCAGGATGATAATATTTATTTCTTTTGCAAGGAAATGCCAGACTGACATTACGTTAGCTGACAAGATAGCCTCAGTAGAGATCTAGACACTACTCAGAGACAGTAGACAGAAAAGAGATGGTGACATGGTGACCATGCTTTGATTGCACATTAATACTCAATTCCTGTTCTCTTTCAGTCCCTAACAGGTGTTAGCGTGTACCTGCTGTTGTAGTTACAAGGATAAAATTATTATTTGGGAAATGGATAGGATTTTGTACACCAAATTGTTAAACACTTTGACTGCTTACTGCTGCCTACTCCCAATTGCTAGACTACTTGAAAACAGTATTTTCTGTTGGACTGTTTGATAGGCATGCAGTGGCCCCATTAGGTGGGATAGAGATCCCTTACATTGGCTGCATGGGGAGTCTTACATGGTTTTTGGGCAGTTACCCTTTCATTCATATTGCCTCTTTTGTCCTCAGAAAAATGGAAGTAGGTTTTTTCTAACAAAGGAGAAAGCAATACAGAGCTTTTAGTGCTAGTTCTGATTTTCGTGCTAGGCACTATCTACATAATAGGTATGTATTATCCTTATGTAATACTTCTTGCCTTTTGGAAGAACAGTGATATTTCTGACTTTCATCTCCAAATGCGTAGCGTTTCCAAAAGATTTACATTTTTAAAGAGGCTGTAATGTCTTCCAACTCTCTTGTCTCTGGTGATGTTTTAGAGTGTCTTACCCTATATTATTTCTTTTAACTTTCTTTTTTTTTTTTCCTTCTTTTTATCTGACTATCTGAGCTTCTGAAACTATATTAATATTGAACATGGAATTTTAACCAGGGTTTTAGGGAGACTTAGGGACAATGCTTTTTAATTTACTTCAGTTTTGAAGTGCCAGAACTTAGGCTGACATGAGTTTAAGGTAAAACTTTACATTTGATCATAGGAATATGAATAACTTTGGCTATGATAGTAAGAGGGAAAGAATGCAGAGAAAGACATGTTTATTATTTATCTTGTTATAAATTTTTGTGCCTAATTTCAGGCTATTCTAGATAAGTTACGGCAATACAAACTAGTCCGTTCAAGGGTTTGGTTCTGACACCCAGTCTTGTACGGGAAAGTAGATCATTATATCAACGACAAAATATTGTCTTCAAAAATAAAAATAAAAGTAAAAATTAAATAAAAGGAAGTTTCGTTTGGAATTTCCCCAGAAGAGCAAAAAGTAGCTTCAGGAGTAGCAGGAAGAAGTTTAAGTTGAAAAAATGCAAAATTCATTAAGCTAGTTGCAGGTGTAATACATTAGGGCTGTGAATGGATTTTGTTTCTTTGTTTATTATGGCTTTTTAAATTAAAAGTGAATAAAGACAAAAAGAACATACCTCAAAAAAAAGCTACTTTACAGGGTCCGTATGTCCTTAGTTTTCATTTAGAATTCAGACTAAAACCGAAGTAGCATGAGCCAAAGCCGCAGTGCTCCGAACTTTACCATCTGTAGTACATTTAAAAGCGTGGGTTCATTCCATACTTCAGGGAATACAAGGCTGGTTTGAGCCTTTGGGTTAATTTAAGGCCCATTTTAGCTAGATTTTTCACATTTCCTTCAGATGCCTTTTTTTGTATGTAAGAGTTGAGAAGAAAGCGTGCAAGTTCCCTGGCACAGGTTGATGCATTTTGCTTCCATTTTCTGGCTTGACCGAAACAACCAAGGCAGAGTAAGGCATTAGCACCGCTTGCTTCTCCACTTAAGCTCTCACCCAGCCTAAAGGTGATCGTCCCTATAACAGAGGCGCCAGCATTAATACATATGCTGGGCCCCAGTGGAGATGGTTGCTTAAATGGCCAAATACAGGCAGACACGTGTTGATCAAGTTCATGTTGAACTTGCACAGCTGAGGTCTGTGTGCATGCGTGCCCTCCTGTGCTGGCACCGCTGAAAAGAAAGGTCAGTCAACAAAATACGTTTCTTTTCTTGCTAAAAAGAGTAGGCTGACTGGTGGGTATATAGTGGAAGGGGCATTTGCCTGCTCAAAAATTTGTGGAGGACAACTTATTTGTGTTTAAGTTGTTGTTGATTGGAAGTAAATAGAAGAACAAGCAACTCCACTAATGTAATCTTTCTGGTATTAAATCTATATAAAGATCTTTTAAATAATGGAGCAAAATTTGGAAACTTTCAATGTATGGGCTTATATTTTAAGGGCAAGGAAATGTTAAGCAGTTTTTATTCTCTGGATGAGAAAGAGATTCAAATGTTAACATAAATTTCACTATGAGTTTTGTTAGTGCAGAATTTAATAGCAAAGTTTTTATCTTATTTTAATCTAGTAGGTCAAGTAATTTATTTCCCAAGATGAATTTGAAGCGGAAAGAGGGCAGAAAATGAAAGACATTTTCAATGATAATTTCCAAGATTCTGTGGTTCCAGAGAGCATAAAGGACTATTCTGAAATTAAGATACATGTATGAATTGCAAAAACCTTGGCAGGTAGAAAATGAGTGCAGCTTTGAATGGCCTGAAGAAAATATCTATGACACTGCAGCAAATGTATTAACACTTTATGGTCAGTGGTCTTACGCATCTTGTAGCTTTGAATTTGTAGGTCAGAGCTCTTGCTTTCTCTAAAAAGATCAGTCCAAGCAAACAAAGTTCTTGTTAAACCTTGGCTGTACAGTGAAGGTCATGAAGGAAAAACTCTCTTGGTACATAAGTATTTTATTGGCTGGACAAAGTGACACAGTTAAATAGTTGTAGGGAAGCTGCTGTATAGAACTTAACTGCTTATCAAGCATTAAAAGGCAGCATGCTCTTGGAAGTTCCTATGAAAACAGCTTCTTTTTCTGCCTTTTCTGGTAATTTAAGGAGATCAAAGTACTAGATTTATATTTTTCAGTTTAAGAGCTCTGCTCTACCTCAGACAAGTACAACTGGAAGCAGAGACTTCGGGAAACATGGTTTAGAAATCTGGAAAATTGATTGTGTGGTGCATTCTCCTGGATTCATCTGCTCACCACAAGTGCAGCTTATAATGCTGAAAATTCAAAGATACTCCATTGCTCTTAGCTAGGTAAAGAATTCAGCATGTCCTGTAATCCTTAAGGAGTCAAAAGATTTTTTTTTCAGATATGAAGAAAAAAATCTATGGTTTGCTAGTGGCTCCTATTTGCAGAACTCCCTTTATTTCAACTGCTGTGCTTTCCCATTTACAGTTTGGAATTGGTTTGCCAAAGACCACAAACATCCTCATCTTTCCTTCTTTCTCTGTGTCCTGATCCTAAAATCACTGATTTCAGATTTCTACACCCTTTTTGTTTGGATCCAGTGTTGGCTTTTTGTGGTGACCCTGGCCCTAGAGTCTGTGTAATTATACTAAAGCTGCAAGAGGCGCTTGTGTACGTACAAGGATATCTTCGTGCTGGGAATGCTGGTAGTTACATATAGTGTATATCTTTACATTTTTAGATACAGCATTTGGGGTTATACAGATATTTTCTGTATCTGTGAATCATACAAGTCTGAAAGTTGCTTGCCTTCTTTCTCTGATAAAAAACATGTAATGCTCTTATTAGTATGTGACATAGTTGGATTCCTGTTGAAAATCAATAACTTTCCCATAAAGCAAGTCTTACATCCTTTCTTAAATTCATTTAGAATCATTTTGTATGCCTCATTAGCCTTGTAATTTAAGAAAGAATAAAAGAAAAAGAAAACAAACCAGCCACCTAATATTAAACAGTGTATGTAATTTAATTTTTCCAACCAGGGGGGATGTTTATGACACTAAATATATCTGCTGGTCTATAAATACCTGTGTTTATAGTGGAACAGAACAGTGATTCTCAAACAGTGCTCTATCAGACGGTTAATGATAATACACAATGTGCTGTAGGTAGCATTATGTCACTGTTACCTTTCTTTTTTCTTGCATCTGCTACATTGCTTTCACGGAAACTAAACATACCAGATGAAATACATTCCTAAATATTCTGTAAAATCACCCATTAGAAAGAGATGGTCAATTTGAATAAATATAGGAATTATTTTAAAGACGGACCCTATACTTAAGCACTGTGGACATTTAAAGCAAAAGGTGTTAAGTTCCTGAAAGGAAAGACACTTTACGGCACAGAAGAATATTGTTGACTTCTATGTAAAACTCAGAGTGAGTATGTTTGGAGTACCTTGAGAAGATTATGGTGTGAGAAAGGGTCACTAGCTTTTATGCATATTCCTTGGAGTATTCCCATGGGAATTACACCAAATAAAAGAAATGGGATGGGGCTGATGATGACTTACAGAAAAAAACCCAAACAAAGATAGGCATTATTAAAATCTCATATGTAATGAATGAGTGGAAAAATAAGAAATGCTTTGTTTATTAGCACAGTGACACCTACTTTATTGAGTAGTAAAATGTGCGGCAATGCCAAAGCAGATGCAGCTGTAGTAGATGTAGTTGTACGAAAAGAAATGCAAAGCATTAACAGCTGGTTCATTAAACAATTCTTTGCTTTTATAAAGGAGATGCACTTCATAAATTTGTACTTATATTTCTTTTCTACATGCAGTTAGTATTTAGAAATTTTGAATTGAGCAAACTTCTTGCATATTTAAACTTATCTTTTAAGAATAGTCTCCAACAAAATAAAGGCAAAACCAATAAATGTTTCTATAGTTTGTATTTTTGTGTGTGTGTGTGTGTTTTGGTGTTTTAAACAGATCCTTAAATTATTGTTTAAATTTAAAATAAAATTTTTAGCAATTTAAATTTTTTGTGTAGTCTAGGTCTTGACCGACACATTTTTCAGTTTGTAGGAACTTTACTTGTAACACTTTGGAATGATGTTGTGAATGTGAGAACCTTACTGCAGACTGTTTCTTGAATAGAACATTAAAGTTTAGTAGTTATGTTAAGAAACATTGTTGGTTGTAATGAAGGAAAGAATCCCACTCATTTTGAATTCCCTGAGCAATTTCTTCATGCCTCTTGATGCCTGTTGATTGCACCTTGTCTATTCTGTCTGTATTGTTACCTATGCCAAATTAATTAATTCCAGACTTTCTATGTGTAACACAAATACGTACATCTTTATTTAAGCAAAATGGTTGATTTTTTAATGTCTATGAAGTTAAATCTTGACTTTTCCCACTATATATATTTCTCCCGTTTTCAGTAGAGCTGTGTGGCAATCAGAATTGCCTTGCTGTAACAGAATGAAAATAAGTGTGTGCAAGTTATTTATAGACATGAGTATTAGTAAGTAACAACAGTGTGTAGAGGTATTTTTTTTCCATAGAAGGGTGGATTGTATATGTCTTGTGCATGTATTTGGAAGCTTGTTTGGCTTTTTTTCTCTTTATTTTTCTTTGTCTTTCAAGTAGCCCACAAGCTTTTGCTGAAGATGCAAGGAGAGCAGCTTCCAGGGTATTAAATGTGGTTTGGTGGTGGACAGTCACAGCATAAAAAAATGTGGCATACAGTGTTCTTATTGCATTACTGTAGATTTCTACAAGTAAATTCTTTGGAGAGAGAGGGGGTTAATCTTGGAGAAAATTTATTCTTATTGTTGTAACTTATTCTTGAGTGAGGAGCAGGAATACCATTCAGTGTGTTAGGGCATATATTAGTCTGTACATCTCTAGGGCTGGACAGTTTGGCTTTAGGGCAGAAAGAGACATAGCTGAACTAAAACAGTTGAAAGTCAAGATGAGGAATTTGGTGAAGATGCATATAGGGGGATTGTAAAGCTCTGCTCTCCCTCCTGCCTCAGGTTTGTAAGGGATGAAATGAAGTGACTGACCTCCAGTAGCTGGAGTGGTTGTGGCCGGGAAGATCACAGTTCTGACATCAGTCACAGGAGCTAATGGACATGGTTAGACTTCCAGGTGGAACTATCTTTGAAAAGGGACAAGGTCTGCAAAAATTTCCATTGCTGGGTCTGGGATTCTGAGTAATCTGTTGTCCACAATGCCCTTGGAGAAGAAAAAACACACTCTGGCTGTGTGGCAAAGGAATTCTTATATACAGAGAATGCTTTGGGAATCAGCAAGCAGAGGAGAAAAACTGGATTGATGCTGAAACTATGAAATGTGGAATCAGTTGAGAAGGAGTACAGAGAAGGGGTAAAGAAAGAGGTGCTTGCTTTAGGCACATCTCAGGCTGCATTGTTGTAAGCCAAGAGGAAACGCAGTACTTGAAAATCAGGGGCGAAGAGAAGGAGGTATGTTTGTAGGTGTTAAAGTATCTAAAAATAAGCATCACTGGAGCTAGTGTGGTGGTTAGGATTATAGATGAGTGACGACCTCAGGTTCAGGGCTTAGGCAGTATTAATGTGATGATCTGGGAGAGAAGATGGAGGGCTTGGAAAAGCCTGGTAGGAGTCCACAAGGGAAAAATTCTCTGCTTAGACAAAACCAAATATTGAGACAAGAAAAATGTGCAAAAATAGTAGCAATAGATTTATGTTACAAAGACAGTGGGAGAGTTGAAGAATTAGAGAGAAATGTGTATTACAAGGCATGTATACGTTTACCTGTTAGAGGCTAATTTTTAATATATTGCAGTTTGTCAAATTCTTTAATGTCTCATTCTACACCAAGTGCACTCTTATGGAATCACTTTGGCTTTAACCTGATAAGAAAAAGGTAAGCCAAATGCAAGACTTGAACAGTCACCACGAAATGCTGGCAATTTTTCATTGCAGACTAATTTTTGAAAAGCTCAAGCTGAAGAAGTGAAAAATACTTGATTAATAACATTTCCAGTTTGCAGATGAATAAAGAATTCTAAGTACAACTTTTTAACAAAATGAAACTATTTTAATAGTCACAGAGATGCCAGAACATCAGCATCAATATACTATTACTAGTACATCACTGCTGTCATGTGGCATGTGTGAATATTTGCATCAGTTCTGCACAGTCTGTTGTGGACCGTTCTGCTGACCAAACTGAAGTTAATTAAGTTACACCAATTTAAAAATTACTGTGATATAAGGTAAAACGAGTTACATCATTTTCATTATTGTGTGGCAGTAATTTTTAAATTCAGTGCTAACTCCCTTTGCGTGTTACTTGATTGAAGCAATTTTATGGGCTTGCCTAGCTTGTACCTTAACAATGGAACAGTATGGATACAGACAATTGCTTGCTCTTGACTGCAGAAAGTACTTAAAGCCACCATTATATGACAAAGTATTTTCTACAGTAGAGAATCTTAATTGATTCTTTGCTCAGACCTTTTGACTCACTGGTTCACATGCAGTGGCTTAATTCCAGCATGTATAAATACCTGCTAGATAAATGCTTAACTTTTGGTGTTGTCCACATATGTGTTTGAAAGAAAAGCTTTGTAATTCAGTCCTATGAGTTACAGGTATTACAGTTTACGGGGAAGCTACTATACTGCATTCTATACAAAGCTGTTAAAGCCATATCAAGAGAAGAAAAATAATGCATAGACTTGGAAATTAGTAAAGCTATTGGTAGGTCATAGAAAAAATGCAATAAATTTTGAAACAAAGATAAATTTGTTCCTCTCTAAGAATTCTTTCAGCTGCAAGATCCTCTGCAGTGCCATCCTCCGTGCTAAGGTATAGATAACGTAAACCTAAAGGTTTTTCATGCCTTCCTGGTCATTCAAACTGTTAAATGGCTGAGAGAAAACTCAGATGAACAAAAAGGATTTCTAGGTGTTGCTATTACAGCAAATAATTACTATTTATAGTAATTATAGCTTAGCAGCAGTAATTCCACTGAATGTGCAGTGGTCTGTGTCCCCATTTATTTGAACTATAAAACTTCACCTGTTTGTATTTCATCTGGAAATCACTTAAAATCAAGTGTATTTTAGCCAAATAAGAAATTAACATTAACACTCTGATGTACATGGAAGGAGGTCTTGTTTTTATTAACACTTTCTCATTTGGCAACAAAAGAAGCAATAGCACCTGCCCGTAGTTCAGGTTTACTTGATGAAGCAAAATAACTTTGCAGACCTTGTGAGAATGGGGCCCATAGGATTGGTTGTGGTCCACTTTCTCATTTGTGGTTTTTTTCTTTTTCATTTTGTTTGAGATTGAATTTGAGAGAGAGCTTTGTTCCGGACAGTAGTTTATGGCAGTGGGCTGAAGAGATGAGATTTCACTGAATCATAGAACGAATACACAAAGAGAAAATATGTGAAAATTGAAATGACAAGGTAGAGTAGCTTGGTTGTTGAGGTAGATAAAAATAACTAGGTTCTCAGGGAAATGAGGTGGGGATTTTTTTTTTTCCTGAACTAGATTTACTTTGAACAAGAGCAGTTCAGATGGAAAACCTAGACACCATAGAAACTTGATAGAAACAACAACAAAAAAACCCACACTGCTTTTTCTTGTAACTTTGTGTTTTACTATCTGTGTGATCCCAAAGAAAGAAAACTAGAGTCCATCTTCTGTCAATGTAATTCATCTAAAGGACTCATAAATAGATTTGATTAGAGTGGATTTATTTTTCCTTTATTTACTATGCAATGTTGCTGTCAGAGCACCCTGAGATTTTGAAATACACAGGAAAATCTGTGTGTTCTGCTAGTAGTTTTTCTGTTTTGTTTTAAAAACTTGAATAATAGTATATTTATTTTACTTCCTTTAGAAACACTTGGGCAAGTTGTGACTGATCTAAGATGTGGGAAATAGACCTTTGTGAATAGAATTATGAAGTCGGCTTGTTGCCATCATGCTGCAGTACTGCAAAAAGATGTGCTGGTTGGAATTCAAAAAGCCTGGAATGCTAAACAGCTATCCCATCCTCTCTCATGTGGCTGTAAGAGAGAGAATTATTCTGATTTTGATTAATAAGTAGTTAATTTTAGGAAAATTTCCTTTAACTGTTTTAAAAAAGCTCGTAGAGAAAGCAGCCTTCACTAGCCTTGGTGGCACACACGGGAATTCGCTGCACCCTAGGAATGTGGAGCTTTGTAGTGAGAGGAACAAGCCAGGGCTAAGCCCTAAGCGGGACAGCATTTCCAACTTTTTTATGTTCTTGATTTTAGTACCTGAAAAAAAAAATTCCATTGCAGTCAAATCTCATTGACTATGAACGTGCAAGGACTGTAACATATTTGTCAGTTTTTGCCAATTTGCTGAGCTTTTCTGCAGAAATGTGGACTCTCATATTTGTTTTTTTGCTTTTCAATTTCTGTTACTTCCACTAGATTTCCATGGAGTATTGCTTGCAGCTACTCTGGATAATTATTTTTCAGTCTACCAAAATTATCAGTCTGGCACAAAATAGCCACTTTCTCATCCAAGCACTTTCAGCTACCAATTACTTCACCAGTGAGGAATGCTTGTGTAATGTGACTGCATGGAGCTTTTCTCCTGCATAAGCAAATGGTGACAATTTACACTGTAGTTTCACTCTTCTGTTTTGCTGCTGGATAGTCTTATGCTGTTAGTTGCCTTAATTGAGAAGTATTTATAGAGCTATACAAAAATGCATCATGGGACAGTTCAAAATCCAGCAATTTAATTTGCTGACTTCTAACTTACCTTATGTCTGAGGTTCAGAGCGGACCCCAAATTGATGTGCACCATTGCTGTGTTTTTTCATATATTACTGTGATGATTGTTGGCCTCACAAGGCTGAATGCCATTTGCTACCATAGTTAAAATGTAGCCTTTGCTCTAGGATCTTTAACACTTGCTAAAGTATGATCACAAAAGTTAATATTTCTACTGAAGACCTGACTTAGACAGCCCTCACTGTTCTTTATTTGCCAAAATAAATTGTCTTCATTTTCCACAAGTAGAATTTTCTGTCAAAGATCCTAACATGATTTCAAACTCATGTTAGATTTTGAAAATCAATTTACTCCATTCTCTTTTATTTTGTCAGGGTGACAATTTGCAAAGGAGGAAGAACTTTTCACTTTTTGAAAGTACTTTAATTTGTTGTTGTTTTATTTTTGCAACATTCCACACTTTTTTTTTTTTTTTTTAATGTGTGTGTAAAACTAATTACCTTTGAAACCTTTGAAAGTTCTAGTGCCTCTGTGTTGGGAAACTTAACAGCTGGATGTTTGGAGGTGTATAAGACGACAGTAATATATGGACTTGACAAACAATACACTATAACTGAGACCTACAATATCTGATGTCTCTATAATAAATAAGCCAAACAGTGAAATAATGTAAAATGAGATTTTTTATTTGATGATGATATTTTACCAATCTTGTTCCCCCTCCACTTTTTGCTGCCACCTGCTGAGGTGGGTTTTTGTTTGATGTTCATACCTGACTGAATGGAACTTGGCTGTAAGTGACTCCTTTGAGTCCTCTGGGGACATCTGGTTATTTGTTAAACAACTAACTGGCACTGCCAAGTTCCTTCCTTAAAAACAATGGAGTTAATTAGTCACCACAGTTAGAGCAAGAGGGTGATGAGACATACTTGATATGAGTGAGAAGAAGGACTGTCCTACAAGACGGAGAAGTTGACTACAGTAATACTTTCACTAATTTCATATTTTCATTCTTACACAATATAAACACCATAGTTACAAATAGCTCTGGCTCTTTTTCTAAGTCTTGAAGGAGGTCTTGTTTTTATTAACACTTTCTCATTTGGCAGCAAAAGAAGCGATAGCATGTTCTTGGGTTTACTCAATGAAGCGAAGGAGAACACTGTTGCAGTTCAGGTTGCACTGAGGAGGCTGAAAGTAACTGCCATGGTAGTTTCAAACACAGCAGGTAGAATCATTGGGAAGTACTGGTAAGGAACCATGACAGTGCTGGTAAAGCTACTCTTGATTTAATCACAAATAGCAGGTAATAAGTTAGACCAGAATGGTATTTTCAACTGCGTATTAACTAGTTTTTTATGAAGTATCTTCTGTTGTGTGTCACAGTTAAAGCTTTTGAAAGTAGAATGTTCCTCCTTGGTTCAGTGGCAAGCCTGTCCAATATCTTAACCTAATTTTCTATGTATATGTATACATATGTATAGATTCATGTATATACGTATATTTTATGAGGTGAATATATGTATTATATTACATATTTCATAAGTATTGTCACATTTTAGTAGGATTTGAAATGTGGTGGTCATTGGTCAATAGTGAGGGAAGATGCAGCCCTTTCCCACAAACTCTTGATGAATGTCTTTGACTAATTTGAGAAATGAAGTTGTTTTCTACAGTTAGCTGGTCTTTATTCTTATCAAAACTGTGGGGCTTTCCAATGTCAGGACACTTGTTGGGTGGATACTTCTCAGAAAAATAGAGGACTTATCAATGTTTGCTTAGGATCTATTGCATTCTCAGCCATAAAAGTAGCTATGCTGTCTATAGCACTCATAAATTTTCACCTAGTCAAGGCTACTGTCACTTTCATCATACAAGGTTGTGTTTTAAAAAATGAGCATAAATGTTTTTCATTTAAAATAAGTATAAAGTAATTACAATCTCAAAATACCTAACTTCTTCACTGCTGGTTATGAAAAGTGATACCATAATTCAGTTTGCAAAATCATCTGATTGCTTATTAGCCCTGCCACTAAAATCTCTTTACCCTTACAAGGCAAGTATATTCTTAGGCACGTTCTCACCAGAGGGCACTGTTACACACATTCTTACAGATCATTTTTTGCTGGTGAAAATAATGTCTGGTCCTGCAAAAAATGGCATGTCAATGTTAGATTTCGATGCACATTTTTCATAGGAGAGCTTTGATAATAAGGTAGTTTGAACTGGTTTAGTCTCTTTAACTAGTTAAACTATATTTTTCCTATTGAGAAATGCTTGCTACTTCCAAAGATAAAATTTTTGAAGAGGGTCCATCTTTATGTGTGTGAATTAACCACACTGTTTCAAACTCAATGCAGTTTGTAAAAAAACTGATTCTAAACATTCCTGAATCTTTAGATTTACACTGAAACAGTAGCAGAAGGGCAAAGACATTTGTCTTGCTTCTATGGATTTTTTGTTAAAGAGGATGGGAAGGTAATATCAAGTAAAACCAGTGATTCAGCTTTAGATAATTGTTATATTTGGTCTTTATTAATAAAAAGCATATAATCAGGCAGTATGGTTATACAGAGGATTTCTGCATCTATGCGGTTACACGAATTTGTATTTCTACTAGATGAATGAAAATGAGAAAGCTAAATAGTAAAGATTATGCTTCAGGCTATATGGCTATGTTTTGTTGTGGAAATAGTCTAGTTTTGCCAGATTTCTTAAGAAAATCTTACTCAAATTTCTTTTCTTCCTGATTTTGTGCCACCTGAATTTTTATTTATATTTTTAATAGGAAAAGATGTTTCAAGTTCTCTAGGATCTGCTTGGGCTTTTGCATGTATATTTTTACTTCACTTTGCTTTAGTATTTCCCAAACCACACCAAAACACCAAAGTTAAATAATATACACAATTTAAAAAGAAATCTTCCACAGCAAATGAATACTGACGTTTCTTATTGATCAGCTACATTTCTACTGAATGTGCTCCAGCATCTGTTGCTTGTGAGCTTCCGTGGCTGTTTGATCATAGAGCAGATTTTTTTATTTTAGGTGAGTCCACTATCACTGGTCTGTCTGTCAGTGGCTGCAGTGAGCGAGCTGCCATTGAGAGCCCATGGTGGCTGAGGGTCCTTTGGGGAGACCAGCAGTGAGGTGATTTCCTGTGGTGGCATGGCAGCCCTCTGAAGGGCAGCAGGAGGTAGGGAACAAGGATTTTTCTTGCTCTATTTTAAATGGTTTTGGTCTCAGCTGTTCAACATTGCCCCATTAAGTTCTTGCACATAGTGCTGGTGAAGTTGGCTTTACTTTCATGCTGTTCACAAGTAGGAAGGTATTTGAAGATATTATTATTTCAGCTATCTTGTGATGGTTTGTATTTACTAATCTGTCTCACTAGTCTGTCACCCTATATCAAAGGCCCATGGAAAATGGTAAAAACTATGACATTTTGAAAATTATTTTTTATTTATTTCTAAAAAGGGTTGCAGATGAAATCTGTGGAACTACAGTCTGGGCTCAGTGAAAAAGAAAATCTGAAAAAAAAGATTTTCGCAGCAAGAGTGCGCACTGCATAAGAATCACTCGGTGCAAGGATAGAGATGTGTTATTGACATAGGTGTGCCTCAGTGAGCGTCCTCATGGTGTGTGCTCCATGTGTCCCGGTCTCTGATTGCCTTGCCTTGGGAGAACAAGCAAAAACCATGGCTCTTCTCCTGCCAACAGGGTTAATGAGAGGGAAGCAAGGCTGCTGGTGCCCTTCCAGACCTCATCCCAATGCAGTATGTAGTAAAGCTGGGATATGTCAGGCTCAGGACCTTTCAGTGCTTTCTGGTTGTGGTTTTAGACATTGTCACAGTATAGTTAATGTTCCAAGAAGCCTTTGGCAAATTTCCACCAAAAAAACATGTAAGGAAACAAAGCTGCCATGAGTTAAGATGGAAGATTTTTCCTGGATTAATGATTGTTTAATAGAAAACAAAGGGCAGGGTTAGGATTAGGCTTGAAGTTAGCTTTTGTACTGAAAGGAAATTGCTAATGAAGTCACGCATAGATTTGTCCAGACTGACAGATATTCCTAGGACTTCTGTAATACATCCATGAGGACTTACTGAAAGGAGTTGATTAACGAGGTTGCAAAGTTATTACTGCAGACCCACTACTGCAGAGTACATCTAACACATACCCACATCTTAGGTATTGGAAAACCACTTAAAAAGTTGAAAGAGAGGTTGGAAAGATACACCTCACTTTAGTGTCAGTCAAGATGGCAGCCATCACAGTGATATTGGATAGGATTTTTTGTAATTATTTCAATTCTTTGGAATTGAACAGACGCTTTAGCTCTTTTCTCCACAAACTGTGCACTGGAAATCCTGGTAAAGCAGACGTGTTAAAACAGCCAAAAAACACTGTGTTCATGGGACTTCTAAGCATGTCTCTTCCTTTTCCATTAGGTATTTTGTAATTTCTGCTGAATTTTCTGCAAGCCTCTTTGATTATACTTAGTGCAACCTTGATGCAGCGTGCTTGCTGTATCAGTGAGATTTGCTAAAATAAGTCACACATGAATTGTAGGCCATTATCTATCATTAACTCATCTAGAATTCATGGCAAAGTGCTTAATGTGTTTTCTCAGTTGTTACTGGCTATGTAGCTGTAGTATATCAGAATATGGCTGATAGTAAAGTCATATGGAGTTTAGATATATGGAAACCAGTTTTGGGGGAAGAATGGTTTTAATTAGTAGCTGGTAATATTTAGAATTATTTCAGTTAATTCAGTTAGTTTAGAGATATTTAAATTAGAATTTATAATGTATTTATTTCTTGCAAATACAAACTCTTATTATCATACCAGTCTAGAGAACATATAGGACTAGGGCCAGATTTTCATGGATCAAAAGTTGCAATTAGATGTCTATTAAAATACATTCTGCCTGTTTTATGTTGTGTGTGCAAACTGATCATCTTGTCTGTCAGCATCTTGTCTGGGTGGGTGTGTGCGTGTGTGTTTGTGTGTGTGTGTAGGAGGAAATTTTGGTTTGGAGAAGTTGCTGCATTAGATATCTGCTCTTATTCAGCCTCTTCTGAATGCCAGCAATGCTGTTCTTCCTTCCCTTTTTTATTCTTTCAATTGAGGATATTTTTCATCTTGCTCGTTCCCAGCAGGGTGAGGCCAGCCATTATCAAGAACCATGGGTTCTCTAACTGCATATTTGCATCTTAAGGTGCCTGAATACTTTTGAAAAGTCTCCACAACCCCTTTTTGTGAGGATATTTGATCTGCTGATTTGTGTTTTGTTGATACTTCTTATTTTAGTTTGTCCACTCATATTTTGTTGAGAAGATGAGCTGCAAGAAGTCCTGTGTGTACACCTTCCACAGTCTTTGCATACCACCTTTAGTGTTTAGAACTGGTGGGGACATAATGTTCTGTGAAAGGTACACTGGCAGAGTGGTATATCTCAGTGTTTCTTCTCATTTCTGTTTGTTTCATGTAATCTCGTCATCTCATCTCCGTTAATTTTCTGAAGACTAGATACTGCTTCACCCAATGTTTTCTATACCATGTCTTCTAATAATTAAAAGACTGTTTCCACTAAAATTATTGGGAGCCTATAAACAAATTAGTAGATATTTTTGTGGCATAAAACAATTGCAGAGTTTCCTTTTTATGGCTTAAAACCCCTGAAAATATAATTTTCTTGGTCTGACTAAAATTTGGTTATCTTTTATCAGACTTGCATTCCAGCTGTCATCTGAAGATTGTCCTCAGACTTTGTGAGCTCCTATTTCTAGACTTATATTTATTTGTGGGTTCAAATTTGTCTTTTCTAATTCAGCTTTTTACTATGAGTACTGGGTAGCTTTCTTCATCAGCTTGTTTGAAAAAATTGTCCTGAATGATACATATTTTTTTAAGACTAAAGGAGTTGTGTCCTTTGTCCTTAGTATTGCCTGGAAGATAGTACATGTTGCTATCGTTTGAGATGTAGTGCTGCTTTGTAATAATTTGCACATTTTCTGTGTGGATTTAGTTGCTGAATGGTATACCTTATGACTACATTCAGTTAAATATTGCAAGTTTATTGTGTGATCTTATCTGTTTAGCTTAATGTAGATATGTTGGAAAATCAAGAAAAGTGGCTTGATTTTCCAACCTGCTAATGTTTTTCAAAGAATTAATACCATTTTCTTTTACATATTGCTGATGAACAATGGTTTCAGCAATATACTTGTCAGAGTGAGAGGTAAAAGTCTGTGTTCATTAACTCAGGAAAATAAAAGCTTAGTAAGACTGTAAAGAGTAAGGAATAAGAGGATTGACATGAAAGGGTAGCAGAATGAAAAATTTCACGGACTTGAGTGACTTGTAAGGTGAGGCATGATTAATCTCATACAGAGATTGTAAAAAAGCTTTTTAATCATTCTGCTCCTCAGTGGTCACAAGTTTCCAAAAAGAAAAAAGGTTAATCTTGTTGGCTGGTTGGGCAGGTGGAAGGCACTGTACTGCAGCTCTGGACCTAAATTGCTATTGAGTAGAGGAGAGGCAATGAATTTGAAGAAATTGATGTAAATGAGAACCTGGTTTTGGTGTTGCATCTAACTATTGTTAGAGATAGAAAATTTCTAATTTGCTAATGTTTTAAAGAACCTTTTTAAAGTTTAATTAACAATTTTTCATAATTAACTAACATTTTCTTCATTTTGACAACTAGCTTGATCCGTTGTTTTTAATTTTTCACTGTCATTGTTTTGTAGATGATTTTGTATGCATTAATCAAAATTTTGACTTAGCCTAGTAGTTACCATTCTTGTCAAGTCTTTTTGATGATGTTTCTGTAATGACTAAAGAATTAATATGGTGAATGTTTACAAAATTATGGAAGTTTTCTTAGAATTTCCACTTTTAAACCTGCTATAAAATGCATATGTTGCAACTTCTAACTTATCAGCACATTTCCTTAAAGATAATGGGATTGCATTGAAACAGGACCCTATCTAAATATGTGCATATTTAGATATGTGCATTTGCATAACCTTTTAACTCCCTATATACACAAAAGCATTGTCTCCCTCTCTCTTACTCTATATATATATATATATATATATATATATTTGTTGAAAATAAAGCTTTAGTGTAAACTTGTAGACATTAATTTTTCTTTAGATTTTGGTAATTTACAGTGCCCAGATAAATTTGTATTGATTTTCATTCTGGAAACTAAAATTGTAACTATTAATGTGACTATATTTGCTTGTCCAAGACCTCAGTGCCAGGTTTTGCTATTAAGATTAGGTAAAGTACATGTTGGCTACATTTTAACTGTGAGTTTTTTAGAATAGGTTAAACATGTAGGCAAACAAGCCACAGTATATATAGGGAGTGAGGGGTTTTTTAAAAGGTCATCTTTGTAAGTTCAGCTACAAATAACTTTTTTGTTACCAGTTGTCTTGTTGCTATTATTTATGTTATGAAAATTCTATTGAAATATATTAAACATGTTTTCATGTTTTTTATGGCTGGATAATTCAGACCACATTATAGACACTGTTTTGTGATTTATTTTTAGCTTCTTTATTCAGAAATGTCTTCTAAATTTAGGGAGGCATAAAGTTGACTAAAAGCTACATATGTTTTTCCAACCCTCTTCCAACTGCCTGACTTTGTCAAGAGTGTAAAATTATGTAGCAGAGAATAAAATATGGATTAAGCAAGATTCAATCATCCTGAAAGAGGCACTGCTTTGTTTTGTTTTGGTTTACTACCATTATTTTTTCTTCTTCTTTTTTTTTTTTTTTTTCCTTCTCTATGTGTCTATTTTGTTTCCCCCTGCTTTTAAGCAAAATTATGTGATTTATCATAGTACTTTACTTTGGATCCTAGCTCACTGAAATAATTCAACACATAGCTCTTTTTTATTGTGCTTTTATTTCAGCAAGCTGAGTTTTTGCACAATGGCATAGTGTTTGGACACATGGAAATTCAAATGAAAAGGAGGACGTTTACCTGAGTAGTTTTTGACCAACTTTTCTAAGTAGAGCATGCTATTTTTAGAATTTTGGCAATCTATATACATTTTCCATATATATTGGATGCACTTGCTTGTGCAAGCACAACCTGTTGCATGTTTTGCTTACACTATTAATGCAGCATATCACATGTTATCTGAGTCACATCACTTATATGTTCTGAGTAGTTGCTACTTTACAGCCAGGCTTCCACATTTATGCATCTCATTCCAGTTTAAAAGATGACAGATACCCAGAGCTCAGTGTAGAGAAACAAACCCCTGCTGAAATCTGCAGTAAAACCAATCTAATAAAAGGCTAACCAAAAGAGTGAATATCTCTAGA
The DNA here is from genome assembly GCF_017590135.1 of Pyrgilauda ruficollis. Lineage (NCBI taxonomy): Eukaryota > Metazoa > Chordata > Aves > Passeriformes > Passeridae > Pyrgilauda > Pyrgilauda ruficollis. Next base: position 7,618,063 of record NW_024516984.1, on the reverse strand, counting down.
AAAGTCTAAAGATGGAGAGACCACGGGAAGAACAAGCAATGCAGCAGATTTTAGACTGACATGGAGTTGTAGAACTAATCACTAATCACTAATCATGGTATGTTTTAGTTACTACAACTTTAATTTGACTGATTGTTAAGTATTTTGGAGAGAGAGAAGTCTGATTTGCCATCAGATTCACAAACATGTAGTTAGTTTTTAAATACCTTTGTTACCACTGAGCATATGTCTACAGTCTAATAACAAATACCACCAATAGCCACCAAATACTATTTGATCTTTCCAGCTAATTTGGACAGTATACTCAAAGGCCAAGAACATATTCACATGTTTTAGCACAACATCAGTGCACCCATGCAAATTTTTCGTTGTATCTGACTCACATGCAAGTAGATTTAGGATGAATTTGCAAAGCTTTCTTTTTTCCCTTAAAACTGATTTGTCTTTCTGTGAGGGTGGGTTTTTTTTTTTCTTTTTTTTTTTTTTTTTTTTTTTTTTTTTTTTTTTTTTTTTTTTTTTTTTTTTTTTTTTTTTTTTTTCTTTTGCACAGCTCATGTGAAGCAGGCTTTAAAACATTACTGGGTATAAGTCTGAGAGTAATAATAACCATGGATCTGAGGCAGAGGAGAATTAGTAGCAGCTCCAGGTATCAGTGGGTGCGAAGGTCTCTGTCATTAAGGACCACACTAAATAAACATGCTGGAATATGATTGCTTTATTGCTCTTTGCTCATTTTATGTCATTTTATTGCCCTACTAATGACTATAGAATTAGGTGTGTAAGGGAGGTCTGAACATGTAGAACTAAAAGAGGTACATAGACAATTGTGTGCTTCCTGTAGAGATTCCAACTTCTTATCATGGATGATGAAGAATTTACCTTGCACAAGTGAATGAGGGTCGGGAGAGAGGCAGAGAGGTACCTCAGTATGGATCCATTTCTAGTCTTCATCCTCACTTTAGTACCCCTAATGATTTCTGTGTGCCTTTTTAGTGATCCCAGTGGGAGAGGCTATGTCATTTCAAGCAGTGGGGTTTTTTCCTCCACTATTAGCCAAATGGTATATTCCTGATCCAGGAGCTAGATGTGAAAATAGGCAGATAAGAATTAATTTTATAGATGTTTAACTGTTGAATAAAATAGTCTAATTTATGAAAATGCCAGAATCAATCTACTATACTGGTGTAACAGTATCACTTCTGAGGACAGAAAGTACTGATGGGCTAATAATTTTACTGCTTTCTATTTTGCATGCACTGCAGTTTACAAAATCAATAAAGAATGTAGTACCTCAGCAGACTTACAATTTAGACTGTAAGAATCTCTGTTCTTGACTAAAGTCCTGTTCTATCTAAATAAGAGGAGTTAGTTTTATCCCTGGTGTTTAGAAGTGATTTTCTGTGTTGTCACTTTCTTCCAAGGGAAAGTAGGATGAATTACCCAAAAGGTTTCAAGTAATGTAAAAGGCAAAAGAATGCTGCTGAAGCAGGCGGATATTTTTGAAATACGAAAATCTAAAAATTACATGCTTTTATTTGGATCTTAAGAGCATGAAATTATATTTGGGGTGAAGAAGGCAAATTGTCTTTCAAAACTTTATGAGTGACCAGTGCATATTTTGTTTGGATTTAAGAGTTGCTCATAAATGCATAGACTACACACACATAAGAATGTATAGAATTAATACACAACACTGAAATAAATAATATATATAAAGCAATAAATTGGTACTGCCTGCCTAGCTAAAGCTTAGCATTTAAAAGTGCAGCTCACCCACCCAAGAAAAGTCAGAAAGTCTGCAAGAGTTATAAAGTAGTTCTCAAGGTTACTACAAACTGTCCCTTTGTTTCTTTCTCGCCTTCATCCTTTTTGAAATGCTGTGGACATAGTCAAATTAAAATTGTTTTTCTTTCAGGCTTTTCTACTACAAATCCTGTTTTACTATGTAGTTTACCCACTTTACCTAAACATTAGTCATCCAAAGAGCAGGGGATCTTTTATTCATATGCTTCTATGTCAACAGAACCACAGTCTTAAAAACCATTTTGTCCTCTATTCCCTATATGTAATCCTTCCAGATAGTATTTCAAGACATTGTATAAATTCTGTGCTTTTTTACTCTACAAGTGGAAGAAAATCAGGCATCAGTGTTGTCTGATGACTTAAGCATTTTCTTTAATCTTCAGAAATGCCTTTATACCTTGAATGAAAGCACTGTATTCTCAACCTTTATAATCCAAATAAGAATTTTATTTAGGAGAATAGTTGGTTTGCATTGCAGGTAGCTTAGCATTTATTTTACTCTTATTGGCTGCAGGTATTACCTAGAAATGAGGATGGAAACACAGCCTAGGAAATCAACCTTTCCTCATCTGTGTATGAAGAACTGAAGTGTCTGTGCTTTGTTGTTTTATTTTTTGAATGTAAGTAAAGTTTTGCTGCATGCTTCACTAACATTCTTGCTTGCTAGAGACTTATCAAGTTGGCTGACCTATTTCAACATGCCTCTCACTCAGAAACTGGTGGCTGTTTAGAGATAAATCAATTGTAAAGATCATGTGTTATGAAATTGGAGAATAGTAGTAGTGGTAGGTTGGTGGAAGATATGCATACCCAAAAAACTTTTGCTGAATGGTATTATTTTTGTCCACCCAAGGCTGTGTGTGCTCTTTCCTCATCAGGCAATTGTTCCCTCATCATATGTTATTAGTTTCTCCAGTTGAGATTTTCCAATATGCTTCAGGGAAAAGTAAGACCTGTGAGCCACTAGTTACTTCTTTCTTTTTCTTAATTGGTATGCTTTAGTCAGCTAATTAAGGACTTTACAACTCCAACATGTATTGACCATGAAGACCTTTTACTTGAAAGCTGAAGATTTTTTCTATTGATTTCATTAAACTTTGAATGATCAGAGATTCTTCAGTTCTGAAGATTCAGTTCTGTATACATCACTTGAAAAAAAACATATTCTTCCCCCTTTCCACTTGTTAAGTGAATTCTACCTTGAGTGTTTTCCTCTGTCCCACAATGAGCTCCATGATTCTTGTTCCTTTTTACTCAGCAGCCACTTGTGTTTTGAATTCAGTCCCACTTTGATCATAATGATTATTTTTTTGCAATTTTTTCATGTTTAATAACACTACTTTTGCTCAATTTGTGCAAACATCTTTTGGAGTTGTTACAATTTGATTTTCTGTCAGAGATCGTTCCAAAGAAGAGAAAATGATAGGCAGAGGAAATGATGCTGGTATATATCTTATTTGCAATTCTAATAGCAGCTTTGTGAATTTGAACACATTAGTAAAGAGCACTTCATTCAAGTGCATATTACCACAGAACTTCCTAAACAGGCCTAAGAATAATGCTATTCCAATCTGGCCAAATTAGATGGATATAATATAATTTACAGCTGTTGTTAATTATGCATCAGCTTAATCACAGCATAATTCTGTTAATTGCTTTTCACAATGAGGTTAACTTTCTGTTATTTATATTTCTTTAAATTTTAATTAGAATAATACACTTGATATTTTTCACTGACCACTTTATCAAAAATAGTCATGATGCAAATGTTCAGCACAATAAGACTAGAAGAGATCTCCCGAGTCACCAATTTGGCTGACATCACCAACCCATGTAATATGTTTCATAAATTTCTCTCCATGTCTTAAAACCAGTTAGGTTCCTCGCCTCTGCTGCCCAAATGGAGGAATTTTGTTGCAGTGCCATAACCCTGACATGTTTAGAAGCTTTCCACTTTCCAGCCTCAAATTTATGCCTTTGTTTTTATGGCAGAATTGTTTTATTGTCTAAATAAGTTTTTCCCCTATGTAGCTTACAGTGCATGATTTATTTGTAGAATAAACTCCCTCTCACTTTTCACTTTCCTGAGATGAGCAAACCAACTCCTTTTAGTCTCCTTCAGTAAGATCTACATTCTCTTGCCCTGAACATGGCTGGCAAGCCATTAATGCTCCTTAATTCCAGCTGTAATGGCAGCTTTTAACTCTGCTGCTCACACAGATGGAAGTAGAAATGGCATTCACTGTCAGACAAATGACAGATAGCAGGAGGTGTAGATGAGTTCTGCTAGCTGTAGGAAATGAGACCAGAAGTGATTGGCTAGCTTCTTATTCTGGCTAAATTAACAGATATGACAGTGTCTTAATTAGAGCTGTTTGAGACAGCTAAGTCAATTTTTTTCAAACCAAGTCCATCATAGTAATTTTATTTATGTGTACATCTGAAAAATAGGGAGTCCTATTAATGCTAGTAATTTAGCCTGGGCAGGATAGAAAGCTGTTGTGATTCTTAGGAATAAAAATTTCATTGAGAATTGTGATTCTGAGAAACAACTGGAGAACAATCCTTTACTGGGGAGACAGTTGGAGGACTAGCTAGAAAAAAACTGTGCTGTGAAGAACCAAAGAGTCTTGGTAGACAGTAAGCAGAGCATGGTCCAGCATTGAATCCCAGGAGAAGAGGGCCAACAGCATCCTGGGCTGTGTTAGCAGGGCTCAGGGAAATTATTATTTCCTTTTACTCAGCACTTGTCAGATGACATCTAAAATGGTGCATCATTCCCACTCGCCCCCTTCGTTCTGTGAGGAAATAAATGGATTAACTGAAGAAAGTTCTGTGGAGGGCCACTAAGATGGTAAGGGTCTGACACACCTGACCAGCTGAGGAGAAGCTGAGTTGTTTCAGCCTAGAGATGGCTTTGTGGGAGACACCCTCACGACAGCCTCTGGTACTTCAAGGCTGTTTGTATAAAGATGGACTTTCACGGTTGTGCAGGTAAGAGGGCTATGATGGCTAAGAGGACTAGAAGTCTATGGATGAAAATTGAGATCAAAGTATTTCAGACTGAATGTAAGGAGAAAAATTACAGTAGGAAAACAAAGTGCCCAGAGAGCTTAGGCAGTTACCATTCTTCAAAGTATTTTTGTATATGAGTATTTTAAGCCTTTAGCAACCTGGTGTGACCTGCATTGAGAAGAAAGTTGAACCTAATGATCTCCTGAGAACCTTGAAGTAAAGGATTAAGAATGTATTCAAGATTCCTTATGTCCATAATAGTATTTGATACAGTTCCTCCTTTTGGACTCATGAAACTTGCTAATGGATTTTATACAAATACCCAGTCATTTAGTTCTCTCTTGTTTCTCTTCTTACTTGACAGGGTTTTATATTCATATCCCTTTCAGAAAATAATTCTAGAAGTAATATTTTCTTTTTGATTTTAATTTTTATTTATCTTTTAACTTTTCTTTCTCTTTTTCTGTTTCTTCGTTCACTTCAAAACAATGTAATACAGTAATCTGCTACAATATTACTTTAGTCATTTTAATTCACTTCCATCTTGGAAATTAGCAAAGAGCCCAGTATCCTGTTTCATCTTTGATTATTTGTTTTTCTCTCCTAAATTATGAAAAGTATGATTTCACTTATGTAAAATCAAACTGTTTACAGAAAAGATTGTGTCTTCATGTTTTTTAATATTTAGTATTTTAAATATTCAATGATTTTGAATACTTTGGGTTCCTAAAGTGACTACTTCCGCCACACTTCCTAGGAATGGTTGGTTTTCAGGTATTTTTAACAGTTCCTTTCAAGATAACAAGATGCAGTAGACAACAGTACTGTAATTTCGTTTCTTTTATTTTTTTCCCAAGAGCACTATGTAGATCAAATGAAACAAGTCAGTCTTCAACTGGAAAATATGGTGATGTTTCCTATCCCTAAAATTTGTTATATGTAAAAAGAAAAGTAAGTGTAACAGAGAATTTCAGTGTTGTTCAGAATTTTACTTACTCAAAAGCCCGAGCAAGCCTAAGTTTTAGCAAGAAGCACCTTCTTTATTAGACCAAGCAGGACTTTCACTTCAAACAGCCAAAACAGCTATTCTTTTTGGTTCAACTGTTATGTTGTTGATAGATTTAGCAGTCAGACACTACAACTGCTAGACTCTGACTATGGACCTTACATCACCTTAAAAAGAAAATCATGTTAGTCCTATTTTTCCACTCACCTGCAGATTCTGAAAGTTTTCAAATAGTTTTTTGTTGTATCAGTAATCTATTTTTAACATAAATAGGATACACCCAGTAGTGACATTTTCATCACCTAAGTGAAGTCATTTTTGTTTCCTTGCATGCAACTACTACTGACTCAGCTTTCCAGATTCCTAAACAAATAGTTCTTTCTGAGTAGGAGTCTTTTCTACTGCTTCTTATTTGAAGTTGAAGGACTACATTTTCACAGGAAGTTACTTCTGCCGTTCTCATAAATCAAGAGCATTTAAATACTAATGTGTTTTAAATGCTAATTTATTAACAGAACTTGCTTAGCAAAAGTGGACTGTCACCTTAGATATTTTCTCACATGTCTAGTTAAAGCAATGTTATCTAGAAGATTAATAAATTTCAGGTGTTGTCAGGGCATTTAATCAGTAGTGAGTACAGTTCACAGCTGCTTTTTCTCCCTAATCAGACAAAAAGATGTGTATCTTTACCTTGTTTTAAAGAAAACTCCACAACTTTGGAGTGCAGCAACTTTTATGTGTCTTCAGAAATAAATTTAACAAATCTCTTGTGATTTCTCATTTTTATCAAAATAGAGTGTAGCTTTGAGAAGGCAGCTTAACTTCAAGCTGTTCCTGTGACTGTGTATGTGCGTCACAGTCCTGGCCCCAGAAGATGCATCTGAACAGTGTCCCAGCAAGGTGGGGAAGTGACCCGTGTCTTCTGCATACCTTGTATTTCTGCTTGTCAGGCCAGAGGAGGTATCAGCCAGGAAAAGAACCTGTGTGCTTGGTGCATCTTCTAAAGAAAATTATAGTCCTGTCCTTTGGTCATGGCAATTTTGGGTGCTCATTCACAAACCAGGGATGCAGGCAAGACAATGCAGGACAACGGTCCCCCCGTTAGATATAGTAACTTAATGTTTTCTTTGTTGCTTTCTGAGGAGTGTTCTTCATCTAGCTTATTTTTAGTTTGATTTTTAAGTCTGATTCTCAGTTGGTATAATGCATCATTTTATGGTTTCACACATGGCCATTTCTTGTCAAGTAGGCTGACTCTTTTCTTGAAGCTCATACCCTCTGAAATGTATTCAAGTTGGTGAAAATATTAATTATTGAACTAGGACACTAAAAATATTTTAATTTTTTTTAAGATATAAAGGATGTTTTTCTTGGTATTCATAAGCTGTAGCAGTTCTGCTATATGATATATATATAGTTTTGAGAATGTGCTCCAGTGGAAAGTATAGGAGGTGGGTTTCCATCCAGGTTCTCCATCTTCAGCTCTCTTCTCAGATTTTGGGGAGTCATTGGTGTAGATTCACCTCACCTAACTAGGTGTTGCAGTTGTTTGAGCACTTTAGTTAGACAACCAGTGGTAAGAAATGGAGGTGATTCAGTTCAACCTCCTGTTAAAGAGAAATTTGAGGAATCTGTTTAGATGTACCTGATTCTGATCATTATATACACAGGAATGTTTGGTTTGTGTGCAGGTAACTCAGTTATAGACACGTGAGCTCAAGTGTCGTAAACACTATCTTCAGTTGTCCTTGGCTTCATTTCTCTGTTTATTAAAAGGGGATTATAATTTGTTCCTCTCACAGATGGGGAAATAATGTTACTGATTGCAAAGTTCTCAGATAAAATCGTGGAGCCTTCCTACATGAATACATTAAAAACAAGGAATACAGCCATATCAATGTTGTTCAGGCCCAGAAAACCCACACAGACCCAACTGTTACCTACACTATTGGAGGTAAACTTGATCATGTAACCTACATTACTGCAGCTATACATAATTGTTCATACTTTATCTTGATGACTTGCATGGTGTTTTTATGCATAACTGCACTTATGACCATTTCTCAAAGTTTCCTCTTACCTCCTCTCAAGATAGAGGCCAATTAAAACCTTGCTAGACTTCTCTCATATCTTCCATGCCAGTGAATTTTTTCCTGCTCAGCTCAATCAGTGTTCCGGCTTCATTAGTTAAAGGAGATGCAGTCCAACTTAATTTCTAATTTTTATCATCAGCTTTTAAAACAGACTTCTACTGATTTTGAACTTTTTAAAATCACTGCTTAAAATCTGTTGGGAGCAGATATATCTGTACTTCTGTGAAGTCACAGTATTTAATGTTTTGTTCCTACCAGGGAACACACCAAACCAGTTAAAATTAAAGAGATAGCCACTGGCCAATGGAAGAGCATTTGTGTACAGCTGTACAGTGTATGTGTACAGGAAAGCAAAGACTTGAGCTTCTTCTCCAGAGGATTCTGCTTTGTGCTCACTGGGATGTGAATTTTCTGTGCTTAGGATATAGATGCCTTTGCCAATAAAGACATCAGGTGTCCTTGACCTCCCTGAGTCTTAAGACAGCTCTGTTATTTGAATTTTCAAGGAGGTACTGCTGTCAGTTCATGTCTGGTGAAAGCAAGTATTACTTTGTTCTCTTAAGAAATATAATGTAATAATTTTAGGGAGAAGGATTCAGAAAAACCTTATAGAAGGCTTTCAGTACCTGAAGGTGGCCTACAAGAAGGCTGGAGAGAGATTTTTCATAAGGGCATGCAGTGATAGGACAAGGAGGAAAGGATAGAAACCAAAAGACAGTGGGTTTGGATTGGATATTAGGAAGAAATTATGTGAGGATGGTGAGACACTGGAAGAGGTTTTTCAGAGAAGTTGTGAATGCCCCATCCCTGGAAGAGTTCAAGGTCAGGAAGGTATCCATGCCCGTAGCAGAGGAGTTGGAACTAGATGATCTTTAAGGTCTTTTTCAATCCTAATCATTCTATGACTTTATAAAAATCAGGGTATTGTACACATATGCCTTCCTAGGCTGTGAGTTGTTCTAAAAACTTATTTATTTGATTAATAAAATGGAGTTATTTTGGTACTTTAAAGAGCTGATCCAAAATATGGTAGAAACAGAGACTATGCCTTTATGCCTTTCTTATTGCTCTTTTGTTCAGAGAGTATTTGAAGTTTTTGTTCATTTGTCATAGCTTCACTCTAAACTGATAGTCCTTATTATGCTCTGAACTTCTTATTAACTAATTTTTGTAACAATAGCAATTAGAGAACTTGTTAAGCTAAGCATAACCATTCTAGTGTCTAGGAAGAGTTAAACTGAGAGTGTTGACACAACATTCTTTCTGCAGGAATGTGATGAGTCAGCTTAGGCTGTAGTTAAAAATTTTAATTTTAGACAGAGTAACTGAAAATAATGGCACTTGTCTGACTATTCAGTTATTTAATTAGCTTTTTACATAGGACCAAGAGTTATATAGTTACTAGCCTGGGCAGAAGTCTACTGAGTTTGTTTTGAAATGTTATGTAGAATACATAAGTCATTCAGCAGAGGATAGAATATGGAAATTAGAAAACTTGCAATGATTAATTGATCACAAAGAAAAGAAAGATTCCAAGCAAGCTAAAAAAAGAGAATACCAAACAAACCTTGCCTTGATACTGGTTAACCTCTTTTTGAACTCTTTTATTGTGTATGACAAAGGCAAGGTGTTTATCTGTGAAAAAAAAAAATCTCATTATATGGTATTTCTAAGATAACTGTGGGTAAATTGTAAGTTAATTTTATCTAACTAGCTATATAAAACATTGTTTATGGGCAAGTTTGCATAAAACCTGCCAAGAAGGCTTATTAAGAAATTACTAATTACCTGGGGATGACTGAACAGGAGTGCTTAGCCTTGCTTATCAGTAACATGATGGTTTGTTTTTATCTTATGCCTGAACTCTTTCCTCTTTTCTTCTCATTTCACTCTGCTCTTCAGGACAACTCTCTGATTAATTTTCCTGTGTGTAGCAGAAAATAATAAGTTACCTGATTTAAGCAAATAATTAACAAGCGTATCCAGACATTTAACTGTACCTTAGCAAATCTCACCACAAAATTCTATGCTACAAAAATCCTTTAAGCCTTCTAAATGGTCAACACTTCATGGCTATAGAGAGTTTTCAAGAATAAAATGAACTGAAGAATATTAAGTTAAAATAGAAATATTAAGTATTAAAGTCTACCTAGTAGTAATTTACATACTTAACAGTAAACTTAATCTGTTGCAATGTAAAAAGCAAAAGTATCTTGTTTTTTATCCTTCCTCCCCATAAATATGCACAATTTTCTAATAGTACCTGCTAACCTCAGATAGGGTTAGCAAATCTACTGTTAATCTGGACACAAAGCAAGCACAGAAATGGATTGAACTGGCAAAATACAAATTTGCTATTAGTTAATTGAGAGAATCTGGACATGGACAATACACTGTGAAGATTTACTAAGAATATGTATGTAGAAGGGAGAGCTTCCCCCTGTCAGATTAATTTTTGTATACACAGTGTTAATTCAAGAGGCAAATTCAGATGTCACAAAAACACTGACAATAAATTCCTGTGTGTACATACTTATATATAAACATATGTGCACATAAAACAAGATTTTAAATCTGCATGACATTTGATATCTACATGGCTTGAAGTCTACAGTGGATGCTCCTGGAATTGCTAGATAAAGGAACATAACTATTCTGTGTCCTCCGTCTTTACTGCCTAACCCTTGTATCTGGCTGGCATACTGTGTTCTGACTGAATAGAAAATATTAGGACTCACTAGACTAGATGAGATTGGGATAGAATAGAATATTTCAGTTGAGAGGGACTTGGAACAGCTATCTAGTCCAACTGCCTGACCAAATCATTGCTGATCAAATTAAATTCTTTATGAGCATTTTCCAAATACCTCTTAGACACTGGTAGGCTTGGGACACTGATCACCTCTCTAGGAAATCTTCCATGTTCGACCACCCTCTGGCAAAAAAATTCTTCCACTCTAAACCTCTCCTGACACAGCTTTGCACATTCCCATTCAGCATATCTCTGGACATAAGGGAAAAAGAGATCAACATTTCCATCCCTCTCCCCTTCCTGTCTTCAGAAAGCTGTAGGAGCAATGAGGGCATGCCTCAGCCTCCTTTTTGAATTACTGTCTTCAAGCTTCCACTTCACCATTACTCATCCTTCTAAATCTTTCCATAGAAATGTGCTGCTTCAACTGGCACCATCATGGTCTTCACTCTTCTATCTCCTTGACATAATGCTCTTCCTCAGTGCAGCTGTGCAACTAGCTGGTGATATTTAATGATGGCCTGATGCAGTGGTCCATGTTTGATCTCTTGGCTATGAATATTTACTGCTGGTGATTCTATTTGCTGAAAGGCTGTCACAAATACACTATGTGTTTCACTAAACCATTGACAAACAATAGCATGGGACATCTGCAAAATGAAGAAGATGCTGTCTTAATAATTTTGCTCTGTGAGGATTGTGAGTGAATGTAATGGGAGAATCATCCACAAAACACCTTTCTGTTAAAGAGAGAGCACAACTAAGGATTTGTAAGCTGCAATGTGTCTCATACTTAGTGAGATGCTACCCAGGTCACTCCTTGATGTATGTGTGCATGTGTAAGTAATAAATAAAATCAGATAAACCAGATAGCTTTGTCTACCTTCACCTTAAGAGTGGATGTAACATCTCTTTGCATATGACACCATTATATTGCTGTTGCTATCCTAGCATCATATCCCATCAGTGACACTGTGGTATATAAAGTGAATAAATAAATCATTTATCCTTTTAGAATAAGATGGAGCGAATTATATTTGGAATAGAGAGGGAGAATCTGAAAGCGAGTTATGTCCTCAGCAAGTGCAAATTATCCTTAAAATTATCCTGCAGTAACTACTTTTCAGGCTCAAAATATTTTAGAGCTTTTATATTCCTTTGATATTTCCTCTCAGCTACTGACTGGGCAAATACCAAAGTGGATGCAAGATTAAAATTGTAAATTACTCATGAAAGAATTTGGAGTACTAGATCTCTTACTCAGTTTTGAAACTCTGATTTAGTTTACTCATTGACATCTTAATAACTATTTCAGGATTATTTCAAGCTCTAAAGAGTTCTGTAGGGTGGGTCCATAGTATTTGACAAGTCAGATACCTGGCATGTTCTTTGTCTTTTATATTTATTCACATTCATGTTGTTCAAGTTGAAGATGTAGCTGGTTGTTCTGAAAGAGGAATAATGTTATAAGCCAAAAACATAAATATGATGACAATCAGACCTCACAATAATTGTCTGTTCTGTGTTACGCCAAAATGGAAAAAAACCCCAAAAAACACAACTCTCAACATAACTTATAAAAGAAAGCTATATATGCTGTATGTTAGAGTGGAACTCAACATAATGAATGACCAATTTAACTGAAAAAAGAAGCAAATTCAATATGTGTAAGAATCTCCTTTCTATAGAATGCCTGGGGTGGTCTAAGTGTCTAAAAATGTGAGTAATGAAAACAGGCTTAGCCTGGATTTCCCACAAAGACCTGTACTTATGTTTCACCTGGCATGATTTGTTGCAGCTAATCTTACCACCTTGCCTAATAAGTGTGCCATGAAAACCTGTTATTCATTTCTGGTACTGACTATACTTTTCTAGTGTTTTGTTTAACCATTTTTTTTTAGGACAAAGTGAAAAGTCAAAGTGCCATGAATTTACTTGTTGAAGGTGATAGTTGGTGCTGGGTTTGAGCAGGGTTTGAGATGATACCTTTGGTCACCTTAGTAGAAGCCTTCGTGCTATATATTTATTCTCATGATTCACAAATTGTTCTGAAAAATCCTTTCACATTAACCAGCTCAAAGGCAACTTTGTCCTTGGTTGGCTCTGAGGTTTTTGGGGGGTGGGAGAGGGAGAGAGGAACATCACAATGTTATAAGCCTTGGTGTAATATCTTGGAGTTGTAGAGGACTGTGGCCATATTTCCATCATGTTACCTAGGTGTTAAGCAAAAACACTATTTCTTTTTGAAGAAGCTTGGTAATATACATTTATGCTTTAATACACATTTATATTTTATCACTGATTTTTAGATCTGATCCATTTCTATTTATTTAAAAAATAAAAAGCCAGCATTCTCTATCAAATAAAGTAATGCCACAGTGTTACAAAGCTTTCCATGTCGAACGTGTCATAATTTTATGTTTTAGAACACAAGCAAACATTTCCCAGTCATTGCTCTTGAAGCATTTATGAAGCACTTAGGGATGGGTGTCAGCAGAGCTGATGTGGTGGTGACTAGCAGTGTTCTCCCTGGCACTGAGGGTGTGTTCCAGGAGAGGGAAGCTCAGTCTGTGCTATTACATGGGTGTGTACCTTTGTAAGGCAAAGATGAGATTGCCCATGGGTGTGCGGAAAATTTCACACTGCTTCCTGGGTAGCAAGTTTCTGGCAAATAAACCCTCTGGCTTGGAGGCCTTTGGGTTTACTGTAGTAAGGAGGCATTCTGGCTCAGCTCCTATGGTTTCTTTGGGGTTTTTTAGTATGGCCTCCATGCATACCCTGTCCTATGTGTGCCAACCATCAAGAGGCAAACAGATCAAAATGTGTGTTGCCAGCATTCTGGATAAATATGACAGAATATTGACAAAAACAGGATGCCTTCCAAGTATGTCCACCACAACTCACTGTACTTGCAAAGCAGGAAATAGAGTGGAGGTGTGCTCTTATCCATAATACATGAGAAACAAGAAAAATAAAACCTTTGAATTAACATGTTTTTCTGGCAACCTATATTTCTTACTAAGCTGGAAAGGTAAAAGGACATATAGCTACTTATTAAAAGAGAGAACCAAAACTGTTTCAGTGGTGATAGTAGTTTGAGATTTGTTTTTATTTTCAGGAAGACTTTTATGGAAATAGCCTTGATTTTATTAGGTTGTGCTGTATTTTATACCACAGTCAGAAAGAATGATTACATTTAATATGGAGAGCTGAACAATTAACAGAGTTAATAGTCTTAAAGATAAGATAGGAATGCTTTCTGTATGTGATCCTGAGGTCATCAGATTTAAAGAAAAAAAGTAAGAAAACCACATGAACAAAACCATTATTGTGTAGCTTTCTCTTCACAATTCCTGCAAAATTTACTTTGAGAAGTTATTTCTTACTCAAATTTACAGTATCACTTACCTCAAATAAGTGCTTAGCAGTTTGACTAATTACACAGTTTTAAAACTTTTGCTTACTTTAGGCTGATATTTCTTGGCTATCAGTAGTTGATGACTTGACTTAGACTATTTTATACTACAAGCTGCAGTGTCATTCAGAATTTGAAAAACAGTGGAGGTGTCCAATATGAAAAGAAATCTGCTGTTAGGGAGTCTGAATACTAGTGAGCAGTATAAAGTTTGAACTGACATAAGACCAAAAGCTGTTCATCATCAGTTTCTTTCGTCAACTGCTCTAATTCCAAGACTGCATTCTAATTCACCTAAGGCTGAAAGAAAACATATTAATATTTTACTATAGTGATTTAGTGTACATTAATTGTTCATGATGTACTTTATGATGCCAAAAATCCCCCAGAAAGCACATTTTTATGAGTGCAAGATTTGACTGTAAGAAGTTTCCTTAGCAAAACATGAAAAAATAATATAAAGAATGTCTTTCCTGTAGCATACATTTTTCCATATTAAAAAATCAATTGAAATGAGTTTTTATATGACAGAAGTATGAAGGGTCAATTCATTCCCTCTCTTTAGCAGTCACTAAGGGACCTGTTTTGGCAGCATTGAAGAAGTTCTGCTAATAGCAGTGGGAATAGCAGGATTTGATCATGTCATACATGATATCTTCCATCTTCCATTCATTCCCTTATTTTAAATTTACTTATATGCCAGAATGTTGTCAGGGCTGGCATTTTGAAATAAAAAATATGCAATGGATGTGTTTGTAAGCATACAATTTTGGTGTTAAAAAGCCAGATAATATTTATAGAACATATTATCAAAAAGTGTACACTGAAGAACAATAGATAATTCTAGTTAACATGTAAGCCTTTTTATATTACGCTAAGTAGCATATTAAGGCAATGAATCACTTTTTATGTAACTAGTAATTAGTTTTATAGCAAATACTATACAAATACAACAAATGGTTGTAGCAAATACAACAAATTCTGCTACAGAAGAAACTTTCCAAACTGATCCATCAGGTAATATAAAATTATTCCATCTCATGATGCAATTACAGTGATTTCCTAAACAATATTTGCTGTCAACAAAAAGCTTTTCACTAATCTTAATTTAATATACTTATTTAAGTAAAAGAAAGAAATATCAGCTGTGTTTAAACACTGTGAAAACTTGTACACTTCCACTACTGTGAAATGACACTTTCTGAGTAATTTTTTCCATGACTGTAGGCAGTAAATATTCTAAAATTTCAGTCATATTCTTAAATGTATTTTAAAATTGCCATATTTTGTATTATTTGTCTTCTGCCCTGTATAGGAAGTATCTATAGTCATATCAGCTGCTCTTTTTAAGAGGTAACTTTTGCAGTTTTTTTGATATCTCATTAAATATAATAATGAATGAATGGTTTAGAGAAAAATGAATAGCAGTAGGTTGAAAAGGACAGCCCCTGTGGAGACCTTCCAAAATCTGAGGAGAATTTGTGCAAGCAGTAACACAACTGTAAATATGCTTTGGTTTGGGGATAGGTCTGTGAATTATACAAGAATCCTGTTGTCATAATTATGTTACTGGGCTCTGCTGGAATCAGGAGGAGAACTGGCCTGAGACTGCATCTACGTGTCCACAAGGAGACGGGATGATTTGTGACTCTCAGGTAACCCTGGGGACATGGATATTAGAAGGATGAATTTTGAAAGGCTTTTTTTGTAGGTCTTTTAGTGTAAATTTTCCTTCTTCATTGGTAGCTTGTCTGTCATAAATTGCTTTTAAAAATATTTATTTAGTTATTTAATCAAGAAGTTAATTTATGGTGCCCTTTTATAGCTACTTTTACTGAGTAGGAACTGCAGACTTTTTAATTCAAATATACATTTCAATATTGTATACACAGTTACTAGCATTTCTTAATTAGGCATAAACTGGGTAGTTTTCCTATATATGTAATCTTTATGTAACTATTTTTAGGAGTGCAAAAGGTAGTTTTCTGTAAAGAATGTATTGAGAATAATAACATTTGAAACTCTGCTATCCAACATTTGAAAGCACCAGATTAGCAAGTGTAATTCTGCTGTTCAGCTATATATTTGGCCCAGATTCAAGCAGCTTTACAGGAGGGTTTTTAACTGGGTTTGTACACACCATGTCTACCGACTGATGAGCTGTGGACCCACCCAGAGATTCATCATTACAGAGAAGGTGGTTAATATTTCTTGGTGCTTGGAAATGCCATGCAGCCATCACATTTTGTATGAAGAAGGGTTAGACAGGAAGCCACTGTCTGAGAGGCTGCAGGGTACAGTGCCTGGAGCCATTGCAGCAGCACAGTGTGTGATGGAGGCGATTTATGAATGGGCCTTGCTGCAGACTTGTGTGACTTGAAGCCTTGCTTAAGGATGCCTACAGAGCTAAGTCATTGCCAGTGGGAAAGAACATTACCAGCTGTAAAATGTGAGATTTTACAGCTGTCTTTTAAAATATGTAGGTAGGTGATTTGGGTATAGTTTGAGATAGTCCATAATCATATCCCATTTCCTTATTGTTCTAAAGTGAGAGAGCAAAAATGGCATATGAACTTAGTTTCTACATAGAACAACCAGAGTAGCTTGTTTAGAACTGTTCGTACCACACATTGACAGCAAAATGTGCAAGGCATGAGGGATGGGAAGCTTCCTGCATGTCCTTGGGTTCGTGCAAGAACTGGAACCAGTACAACTCCTGATAAGATTATTTCAGAAAGCATTCCAAGATTATCAGAAAGGTTGCACTGTATCATAAAAGAAAAAAAATACCCAGGTAAAATACAGCATGCAGAAGCAGTTTTCCAGCTCCTCCCATTGCTGCACTCAAGTGACACAGTTATAGTTAACTTTGGATTATCAATCACTGTGAAACGGAATGGGAAGGTTGTACATTTGAGCAGCTTTTTCACTGCCTTTGCATTCAATGATGCGGCTCTCAGAACCAATACTGGACATGGAAATGGCAAACTACAGTGAAGTTTTAGATCCAACATATACAGCACTGGAGTTCGAAACTATGCAGATTCTGTATAATGGCAATGGTGAGTTCTGCCCTTTGAGGCAAATTCAAGCCGGTTAACAGAAAAAGTGTAGTAATGCTATAAGGTGTTAGTTAAATGTTTTATTAATGGAGCATTTGGGGGTTGTTTTCAAACTACAAATCTGCTCTCTTACACTTCATTGCTAACTCTGAGTTAGTAACATTATAATTCTTTAAGGAAAATAAAAGAGAGGTTATATATAATAAAGTAGCTGTACTGTCACCAGTCAGTTAATCAAAGAAAAAAAAAAGTCTATTCAGCTGTTGTTTTATTTACTGTAAGACGAATGAATAACTAGTATTGACAGTTTGGACATGGACGTATATTTTGTATATAACTTTTCAGAAGGAAAGGACAAAATTATATCTAGAGGTTTGTGGAAAAAATTAGCTACTGTTTCTTGATGCCTAGTTTCTAATTGTTATACTAATATTTTTTTAAGTATTATTAATCTAGCCTTTCTAGCTAAGTGTATATATGCACAAAAGTGATTTAAAAATAATCACATTGGCTTTTTTAGAGAATAATGTTTAGTTGAGAAAAAGTATTTGCATTTAGCTAATGTAACACTTTAGGTAGATTTTTTTATATGCAATTTTTGAGAATTTTCCTCAATAATTTATGCTTGAAATAGAAAGCATACCATTTCATTCTGCCACCTAGTACTGACAAAAAACCCAAAAGAATTGTGAATAAAAGTATCAAGCAAGTTAAACTACTCAAAAATGGCCTTTCAAGTCTTTTGATACACTAAAAATGTTGGTTTATTGTGTCTTAAAGTATAATTCCTAATTCTATAGTAGTATGTATTTTTAAAAGGCAGAACTGATATGTAGTGATTTGCAGGAAAAATATTTAGCACTTGCCATATAGAACCTAATTAACTTTTTATTGTTAGGCTTTAAGTTTTATCTGAATTTCTGATGTCAAATTACAGCAAGCTTAGTAAACAGAAGGTTAGATTTGGTTATTGATTTAGGAAGAAAAAACAGAACTTTATGCAGTAACGAAATTTGTAGTTGTCAACAATGATTATATAACTTTAGATTATTTCTCTGCTTTTTTGTTCTAATATGGGTATTTCATTGGTCATTTGCTTTTTGCTGAATAGCGCCCTTTTGGATCTGTTAATTTTAAATAAAATGGGAAGGCAGATTAGGGAGGTTGTGCTTGGTTGCATGTGCTGGTGATAGAGCTGGTTAAACTGTCACTGTAAGTGATTAGCTTAATAATTATTAGTTATCAGGTGCAGCCTTTTTACGTTTAGAGTTTGTTTTGAGTTTAGCCTAAGTATTTTCTTATAGCATTTATAAAAAACATTGTGTTGTTACAGTGCTAGTTTGGAACTGAAAGCTGCCCCTTATGAACCTTCCTGTGTATCTTTTCTAGCTGTTTAAATTAATTGGGAACATGTAGAGACATTCAGGCAGATTACACAGTTCTGTTGAAATCAATTTTTCAACATCATGTCTGTTTTCTAGACATTTTGGTTTAGAATAATGCAAAAGAAAATAAGTATGTCCCTATATATATATATATATATATATATATATATATATATATGCACACACAACTTATATTGCTGTGAAATATTTCATCATAACATTTAAATATTTTATTTTCAATTATACTGCTATATGATGCAAAGCTACAAAACTCCAAAAGAAAGGTCTTATATTTTTCTAAAATATTTCTGTAACCTAGTTTAAAAATAGTTTAAAATTTTCCAGTCATGACAATTGCAATTTTAAAATAAATTCTTTACAGAACTGAATTCTTACCTCTAAGATTTCTTTTTATTTAATAATTTTAATGTAATTCCTATCTATTACAGCTCAGTAAAACAAAACAAAACAGAAAGGTTGCTTCTCTCTGTATCTGAAGAACTCTAACTTTTAAGCTCTGTGGGACACAATGAAAATGTTATAATGTATTTGTGTTTTACATTTCAGTTGGATCCATACAAGTAATATTATGTATCAATATTAACAGTTTTACTGTTCATCCTGTATATGGCTCATGAACTCATGTACTTGACTTTTGAATTAATTTTTACATATCTGATTAATGTGGCACTCTTTCCACTCCCAGACAAAACAGCTAGAAATGCTTAGGGTATGTTTTCCTTCCATTTAAACCAGAAGCAAAACAGAAAAAGCTATTGTGCAGTTGTTTCTTTGAACACGTCTGTTAACATTATGACTCAAAGAATAAATATACCTGGTTTGATTTCAGGTGAATTTATTAAGTAGTGTTTATCATATTCAGTGACTAATTGTTAACATGTAGCTAGTATTTTGTGCAAGGTAAAACTTCACCAATGATCCTGTCAAAAATATCTTCAAGGAAATTATAGACAGGTTAACAGCAGGTTAATACTCTTAGCCTGTATTTTTGTTGTTTTGGGTTTTTTTAAATTAAGTTGTACAAAATCCATCTTTTTTTTGTTCTTTTTTTTAATGTCATAGATTTTTGTAGGAGTTGCCAGCTATTGCCAGCTTGAATGATACATGAGATCTTTACCAATTAAGACCACTTTGTGCCAAAGTTCCTCTTCATGTTAAGAGGAACATATGTGTAATTATAAATGCAGAAGTGCACTTTAAATTTTAACCTTTCAGCTGAAAAGAGTTGAGACCACACTTATTTGTTGTTATGAACTTCATAAATTCTTTTAACAGCTCTATGACTTTGAAAGTGTTCATGTCAGTAAGAACCAGACGTAATCAGATGGGTCATGCTATATGAATCTAAGTGGCAATTAAAAGAGGAAAGGCCAGAAAAAGCCTCTATTTAGGTACAACCTGCTCATGGGGTGGTTTTTGGAAGCCTTATCCATAACTATGTGTGTTCTTGTCTCTTGTCAGACAGTTCAGGAGAAGCTGTCAACATGAACGCTGCTGACAACGGGGTCAGTAGTCTCTGTGCAATATGTGGAGACCGAGCGACTGGAAAACATTATGGCGCTTCCAGCTGTGACGGATGCAAGGGATTTTTTAGACGTAGCATCAGGAAAAACCACGTCTATTCATGCAGGTATTTCAAAAGTTCATCTGGAGGCACTAAATTAATGAATTTAAGCAAAAATTTTATTTATACTTTATCAGAATTTTTCAATTATGTCAGGGGATTTTCAGCTTTTTCTTAAGGAACGCTACTTGATATTACACATTCCAGAAACTATGTTCCAGGTGCTTGATGATATTGTTGATATCATTACATCACTCAGAAGCTGTGTGTACATCACTCTTTTATTTATGATTACAAAAGTCATCTCCTAAAAAAAAAAAAAAAAGGAAAGATGATCATATTTTCACTTTAATGTGAAAACTGTAATGGTTAACTGTTTTCTAAAATTCTTTCCTTATGAAGGTAGTTTCTGAACAGAAAGTATGAGATTTATGAGTCTTGTTTTAAGGACTGTACAAACACATCTGCACATACTTCCACCTGGTGTGACACACAGGTCTTTTGAAAAGCCATATCCCCCTGTCTGTCTGAATGGCAATCTGTTAATTTCCAAATGATGCCCAAAACATCACACTGCACCATGTTTGATGAAATTATCTTTGTAGGCTAAGGGCTATAAACTGTCCATTTTGAGTCATGAGCAGAATATATGGAAAACTCAATTTATTTGAACAAATCACTGAAGGGGAATATTGGGTTTTCATGCCAAGATTTTGGTAGCAATGGGGCTACAAGAGTGGATTCTTGTGAGAAGCTGTCAGCAGTGTCCCCTATGTCTGTTGAAGCCAATGCCAACCAGCTCCTGGATGGCCAAAGCTGGGCTTTGCTATCAGCAATGGTGGTGGTGCCTCTGGGGATAACGTATTCAAGAAGAAAAAATAATTCTTGCGTAGAAAAAAAATTGTAGCCAGAGAAGAGAGTAGTGACAACATGAGAGAGGAGCAGCTCTGCAGATACCAAGGTCAGTGGAGAAGGAGGGGGAGGATGTGCTCTAAGTACAGGACATTCTCCTGCAGCCCATGGTACAGACCATGAAGAGGCAAGCATCCCTGTGAAATCCATGGAAATCCACAGAAGAGCAGATATCCACCTGCAGCCCATGGAAGACCCGCTGCTGGAGAAGGTGAATGCCTGAAAGAAGGATGTGACCCTATGGGAAGACTGTGCAGCAGCAGGTTCCTGACTGGACCTGTGGCCCCATTGAAGGAGGACCCCACACTGGAGAAGGTTTTCTGGCAGGGCTGTTGACCCTGCAGGGGACCCATTGCTGGAGCAGCCCAATCTTAAAGGACTGTGTGCTGTGGAAAGCACCCATGCTGGACCAATTCATGAAGAACTAAGCCCATGCAAAGGACGAACATTGGAGAAGTTTATGGAGAACTGTCACTTTTGGGAAGGACCTGACAATGGAGCAAGTGAAGACTGAGAGGAGTCGTCGCTTGAGCGGGAAGCAGTAGCAGAGACAACATGTGGTGAACTGACTGTAGCCCCCAATCTCTGTCCCCTTGTGCTATTGCATGGGGTGACGATAAAACTGTTATAAGAATGACTTGTTACTGGAAATGTTGTTTCCTACACTCTTCTTTGGTTGCGTAATATTCTTAGAAGGAAACCTCTCCCTTATAGACATAATACAGTGATATAGCATAGACATACCCCTAAAATCGTGTGTTAAGAGCTGACATAAATGATTTCAGGAAGAGCTATGCTTTTGCAGTCTGTTTATCTAACAAACACATGCAAAGAAAAAAAGGCAGATGGAGAGAGAGGCAAATGGCTCATACGCATTCCCTTTAGGCATACCTGTAGATGTGCATAATAGCCTGGATAAGCTGCCTTGCAGTGTCATGTTCCATGTATTTCCTCAAGTCTTTATTTCATTGTATTGGTTCCTCTCATTTCCTGTTTAGGTTGCCACATATAGTGATAAAATATGCAGCTTGCTCATTGTTACCTCCCAGAAGGAGTAAACACTGCCAGACAAGGGTAATGGTTTTGCAGCTAAGGGGTTCCTCTATGCCAACAATATTTGTCTTTTTCTTTGATTGTCCTTTCCTTTTTCTATTTGCAGCTTTTCTTATTTTTTTTTCTTCCACTTCCATTTGACGCAGCCAGTTACTGACTTACCTCCCAAATCAATTGAGGTATAAATGATGTACATACCTACAAAATGATGTACATACCTACAAAATTTTCCACACTTGCCTATTCCAATGCATACACGTTTATACACACATATATTCCTGGAAAATTAGCAGGTATGAAACACCTCTCAAAACTCATTAATAAAGAAAAATAATCAATGCAACTGAAGAAGAGATTCTATAGACATTATTCTGACAGGACAGATTAGTTGGTTTTCTTCTTTGTAATCAGGGTGCTACTTTATTAATGCTTTATACATTTACCTTTTCTTGTCTCTGATAGATTCAACCGACAGTGTATTGTTGACAAGGACAAAAGGAATCAATGCAGATATTGTCGTTTAAAAAAGTGTTTTCGAGCAGGAATGAAAAAGGAAGGTAATGGAGTCATTTTTTATTTGGTATACAAAGAGAAAAAATCCAAATTAGCTATGAAATATAATGAAAATTCTAAAAAACTCCAGCGGAATAAACCAATGGAAAGTCTGCTACAATGCCTTCATAATGGGAAAGTGATTTTATATTGAGGTGAAATGTATGTCTTCTAATTTTCAAGTCGGTAAGCAGTTCTAGCACTTGGAACACTAACAAGTCCATGGATTTAAAGTGAATTTGCAAGTGTTTTATTCATTCATTCTGGCACCAAAATTCATTGATTTCTACATATTGAGCCATATGCTGGAATATTTCAAACCATGAGATTTTACTTAAAATGTTTACCAAAACTGAATAATAAAATCTCTATCTGGCTTTTTTTTCCCCTGCCCTAAGTAATGACAGGGCAAATTTACTGGTTCTTCCCTTAAACTTAAATGTATGAAACATTTAAGCCAGACAAAGGACTGTGAAGTTGAGTGAAAAAGTAGTGAGAAGAGTAGTGGTAGCTGTCAGTGGAGTGTCCACATTAATTAATAAAAAATCTAATTTCCCTAGGGTTTAATATAGGAAAATTGCTACTTAGCATCTCACTGACAGATGTGAGAAGCATGTGTCCCAGTGATTCTTCAAAGTTGAAGAACCAGATCACCACAGGAGCAGAGCAACAGGAAAAGAAGAGCAGTGCAAATATTAGAGGGTTTATTTTTTTGTTCGGGCTGTTGTTTCAAAGACAATAATGATGTAGAGGCAAAAGATATTCTTATCCATTTCAAATACACACTCAATAGTGGTTTGTCACAAACTTTGCTACCTTTTTTGTTTGGAGTATGGTGCATCTGCTTGCAGGCCAGTCTGAAATGTGAATGCTTAGTTCTCTTGTAATGTGGCTATCATTCTTTTCGTCTGTACAAAGGAAACTTTTTCTTTATGCTCTTAAGTATCTGTCCTGTAGCAGATACTGTTTGCTAGTAATCAAGTTATTGGTATGAGGTAAAATGGATTTTTCTGCTTTAAGCTGTATGGGGATATTCTAAACAGCATTGCACAGGGTATGAAATAGGTTTGCCTACTAATGTGGATCTCCTTTAAGACACTTTGACCTTTTGGAATTTGAGCCATTAAGTGAGTAACATATTGTATATATGCTATGAATCTGATGTGAAGAAGTGGAAAGATCTGTGAAAATGCAGCAGCCCTATAAGTTTTGCAAATAGCAGAACTTTACAGACTCTCAAAACCTGGAATTAAAGAATAGTTTATCTCAGAAGGGACATGTAGAGTTCATCTAGTTCAGCTCCCACTTAAACCAAGGCTTACATCTATGTTCAGTCAGGTTGCTTGGGACCCTGTCCAGACAGATTTACACAGTCTGTGAGAGGGGAGATTGAGCAACCTCTTGCTCTGCAAGCTTTTCCAGTACTTGACCACCCTCTTTGGGAAGGGTTTTTTTTTCTTATAACCAGTTAGACTATCTCTTACTGCAGTTAGGGTAGTGTCCATTGGGTCTTTTCATTATGCATCTGAGAAGAATCTGGCTCCATTTTCTGTATGCTACAGAAATGAAAACACTCACATCCATGTTGCTGGATGGACAACAGAAGCAAAGATGCCTGTCTCTGCTTCACCTTGTGCATCTTGTGGATTACATCTCCATAGCCTTCTGCTGGACACTACTACCATGTTTTCCAGCACCTTTCATGTGCTGGGGAGCCCAAAACAGAGAAATGCTCATTTCCCTCAAGATGCTAATGCAGCCTAGTGCATGGCACAAAATTTTTCACCCACTTAACAATACTCTGCCCTACTCTGATCCCACTGCATCTAAGACTTTCAGCATTGCTTTTGTTTGTTACAACCTCTCTACATGATCAGGGCATGTCTCATAGTATAGCACGGAGTCTATGATAGTTGCTCATGTTTTTAGCAAATCTCTTTCTTTTCTTCGGGACAAAGATAAGAGAGGCTTCAGTTACTACAAGCTTTGCAAGTCCTCTTTGAGCAAATGTACCATCCTTCTCATGGAGTCTCTATTTAAGGCAATTTTAGCCTGAATTGACAATAAAGCTTTAGCCACTTAGTCTTGTCCAATAATCCAAAATTACGTGTATGTAAAAAGAAATTAAAGCATCCACCTATGGTGGTAAGTGTGTTCCACCAGTGATTTTCACTAGTGGTGTATTGTCAGAATACCTTACTATTTTTGCAAAACTAATCAGTGCTGAATTTATTTAATTGCCTGTGTTTGTTTCAGCATTGGATGTTTGTTTCAGCATTCTTTTACAAAAGGTTATATTTTCTCTTTCCTGCCTACAACATACTGTGTATCACCATACAAGTTTTCTTCCTGTGACATAAATAAAAGGCCCATCAGTGAACGTCCCTGCAAAAAAGTTAGTACACCTCTGGAATAAACTGTGTGCATTGTTCAGATAAACCCTTAACCTACTCACTGTACAGAGGGGTTTTTTTGTTTCTTTTTCTAATTGAAACCTCTTGTACTACTCCTAAATTCTGTAATGCAGATTGTTTCCCACAATATAGCAAACATATCTTTGGCACTAAAGCTGCTGCTCTTAAAAGACAATGAAGTTCCTCATGCAATAGAAAGATTTCCATTGGCACAATTTTTTCCCCTCCTTTTTATTTTCCTTGGCCTAATCCTGGACATGATCTAGGTTTTAGAAGGATCTGAGTTTTTTATTTTTTTCCTTCTTTCTTTAGTTTAAAAGTATACTTTTTTGCTTCATAAGCCTTGTATATACTGATTACAGATTCCTCATCCAAAGCTCTTTCAAATGCCTGTTTTTGGACCCCATGAGATAGCCTTATTGAATTTACTGTCCTAAAACTTTTTTGGTGTGCTGGTTTTTGCACTGGTTCCCACCCCGCCCCCCCTCCCCCCCCGTAACTTAGTTAATATTCCATAAACTGGCTGGGAATGCAATGTCACTGAGGAGGAACATGAGATTTAAGTTTCAAAATTATCTTACTAGTGGATTAACTTAATGATTCATTCCTGTTTCATTGTTCCCTAGAGCAGAGCATGAGTAGGGCTTTCATACTTCCTCTGAGAGATATTTTTTCAGTGGTGATGCTGTACCACTTGATCTGTTTGGCAGTCTGGAAATGTCCATTTCTGCTGTTATCATAAAGTCTGACTTATTAAATTGGTTGAAATTGTGACCATGTGTTCAAGTTCAAAGGAAGAAAGAGGTTTGACTGTAATCAAGCTAGTGACAGAAGTGCAGATGATTCAGTGTCTATCTGCAATTAGTTATGCATGCTTTTTACAGGCAAGTAATGTTCCAACAGAGACTATAAACATGTATTATCATCCTTCCTCATCACTCAGAGCTAAACGCAGATCATCTTCTTTGATGTCATACCTTTCAGTTCTTATAGTTATCATCTGGAATCTAGTAAAGTTCTGAAATTATTCTTTGTGTCAGTGTTTACAAGTCAATAAATGAGATGATTATTCTTTTCCAGCTGTACAAAATGAACGGGACAGGATAAGTACAAGAAGAAACACTTTTGATGGCTGCAACAGTCCCTCTATTAGCACATTGTCACAAGCCGAGACACTCTCCCGCCAGGTACTGAGATCTATCACAAAATTATTTAGTGACGTTAAGACCACTTTTACTAAAATTAAATACTTCCCAGTTTCTTATTGTATTGAAAATAATTATTGAGATTACTTTTTTCCTACTTCCAAAATCCACACAGCTTCCTCTTCTCAATGTAAGCGGTAATAGAATACATTCTTGAAGCATAGTCAATAAAAAAATTCTACTTTGTCCAGAACAATATGTCTTAGGCACCTTTCTTAATAAAGGTTTATGGTTCTTACTGCTTATAAATCAGTTGCTGTCTTAGGCAGGTGGTGGCATCTATCTATCCTTGAAGTAGGCTTTCCCATGAAACATAGGGAAAAATTTGTTCAAAGCCATTACATTCAAAGGGGTGTGGACACTCATTTCCTTACATTCTTTTGAAAATCTCATTTTTAATATCCTTAGACATTATAAGTAAGGCAAACAGAAGTGTTCCAACTGCAGTCTATTCACATCTTGCTTTTAAATTTTCTTTGTCTCATCTGAACTTCATTTTCTCTTTTTCTTTTTTTTTTTTCTTCCTATTGAATCAATTGCTGAATGGAACAGTCTCCAGTCCTTTTCTGCACCTCAGATAAATCATAGTCATTGATTCTGCATTCTTGCACCTCTTACTAACTTGCTTAGAATTTAACTGCCACCTTTATGATTTCATGCTGACTGATTTATACATCCCCAAATGTTTTGTAATCTCATCCTTTATAAGCATCTCTCTTAGGCTGGAACTGCCTGTAAAGAATTGATGCAGTTATAACTGGGTTATAGTCTTTGGCACATATTGCATGTCTGGGCAGGCTAGATGAACATAATAGACCTTCCTACCTTTCCTACCTATACAGTATGAAAAATATATCTATATTTATCTCCTTTGTAATTTTTTGAACTTGCTTATTGTGCTTTTTTTTTATAATACTCCTTAATCATTTACAACTGGTATATGCAATTCAGGAATAAGAACTGTCTTGAACAGAATCACATCTTCAGCTGTTTATAGCACAAAGTTCTTTGGTCTAAAAAATCTCCTTGTGTATACACAAATTTAGTGTACTTACTATTTGTTATGTTTTAGTAGAACAGAATTGCTTCCACTACGTCAAACATACATGAAGATACAATGTTGGCCTCAAAGTCCAAGAGACTCCATTAGCATGATGGAAAAGCAAAGAAGTCTTAAAAGTCCTTCTTTTTCCCTCAATTGAATAGGTCTGTAAGATGAGTTTAGTCCTGAGAAGACACTTAGAGGAGGTGGTAGTGTCCCAAATGATTATCCAATACTTCAGTTGTGAAATGAGGAAGAGGGTGGCATTCATCTCTTTTGAAATATTCATATTAAATAAGGAAAAATAGATATTTTCATCCCTTTTGAAGTGCTCATAATAAATAGGGAAACTTAGTAATTTTTTCTAAGTTAGTAAGTTTTTCTTAAGATCCCTTACAGGGGGGAATTGTCTAGGTACAATTTTTCTCATACAGACCTGGGAGAGGTTTCCAGGATTTTGTAAATATGAAAAGGGCATGCTGGACTCTCATATGAGTAAAGACATCTGTCCCTGAATGTTTTCAGAACAACAGTGTTATATTTTCATGCTCATCAACTCATTAATGGGTACAAGTTACATTGGGAAAGATTTCACCTCAATATAAGAAAGAATTTTTTTACAGTGAGAACAAGCAATTACTGGAGCAACCTTTCTAGGGATGTGGTGGAGTCCTCATCACTGAAGACTTTCAAGATGCAATTGGAAAGAGTGTTAGATAATCTCTAGGATTCATTTCCCATAAAAAGTTGAATTAGATGATCTTTGAAGGTCCCTCTTAACATGTGCTAATCTATGATTCTATCAAGGCAGTGAGTCCTGTGTTGTAACCCATAAATGAGAGGCAGGTTAAAGCAATAGAGAAATAGAAATTGAAAAGTTCGTAGCTTCATATCCTTGTCAAGACATGAAATCCTAGGTGTTCATAATGAACTCCATGGGAGTCACCCCACGAATACCCAGCAGAAGTTCACCAAGTAATTTTAGCATGGAGACTGTAGTTTGTAATGTAAGATGTAAATTATAAAAATGCACAGCTTTGCTTAAATATATTAAGGGAAGGACAATGTGTTAACTTCATGAGTCAGTGTGTCTAACAGTTAAACAATCTACCTCTTCTTTGCCTTCTTGTATTATCTTCTAGTTGCTGCATGGTTAGTATAATTTTCAGGTAGATCAGGGTGTGACCTACTATCAGAAATCTCTTCTTTGTTCCTTTGAATGATGATCAAAACCCCTTTTACTCTTCTGGAAAAAAAAAATGAAATGTATTGAATTTCTTTACTGACTTTCTGTACTGAAGGTTTTCTAGACTGAATCGTTCTGGTAGCTCTCACCTGAATTAATCTCAGTATTTTCGACCTCCTTTTTGTAGAGGAGATGCCAGAAATGGATTCATGATTGTAGCATGGATTTCACACATTCTATGTCTACAAAGAGGCAATACCTCTAACCTTTTTCCTACATGATAGACTTTGAATTATGTCTGAGGAATTTTTCACCTGCCTAGCTGCTGTATTTCCCTTAGAGCTAATGTTCAGCTGGTTAACTGACATAAATATCTAAGCTGTTTTCACTGTTTTACCCTACTGAATTATGTAGGAAGCATAGAGCTTTAGTTCAGAAGTACAACTCCTTTTGACTACCCAAGGATAAGAGATTTCACTACAGATCCCACTGTGGGCTTTGACATGGGTATATAATGAAGGGAACTGGTAGGAGTCAAACTAAATAATTTCCACTGTCCTGAAAAGTGTAGGAGCGTGGCAGTGGAAGACCAAACAATCAATTTCTTTTCCGGAGGAAGATAATCACACTACATAATTTCCCAAATATGCTTTTGGTAATAAAATATAAAGAGAAAGTTAGTTTTATAGGCGTTGTACAGTGATCTTTTTATTTTCTTTCTTTTTCTTTTTCTTTTTCTTTTTCTTTTTCTTTTTCTTTTTCTTTCTCTTTTTCTTTCTCTTTCTCTTTTGCACTTTTTCTTCTTCTTCTTCTTCATCTTCTTCTTCTTCTCTTTTTAATTTTGTTTCTGTTTTTCTTTTTTTTTTTTTTTATCCTTTTCTGCTTCCTTTTTCTTTTTGTTCCCCTGGTATGATGGCAACTATAAACTGGCCTTACCTTCTCGGGTTTGCCTTTATCTTAAGCTGGCTTTCCTGCCTGGCTCAAGAGAAAGTCTGGTTTTGTTCCTTTCCTTGAAAAGTCATTAAGAATTTCGGGAATTGGCTCAGTAGAAGTGCCCCAGCTTCAGGCCCAGAAAGATATTGCTCTCTTGCCATTTCACAGAATGCTGTTCCCTGCAGGTGGTCTAATGCACACTCATATCCTTTACAGTTCCTCTGAAACATCTCAGGCCTCTGCCTATACCACTACTTCATCATTACAAACCATTCTCCTCCAGGCACTAAAACCCTCCTGTTTTACCTTCTCAAGTTAATGATACTTGTCTTTACACTAGAAGAACATGCTACCCTTTTATCATTCTCTTTGTCTTATTATCTCTGTCCCTTAATATTACTACATACCACTATGAGCTCTTCTTTTTTTTCTGAAATGAAGTAAATGTCAACCATTTTAAAGAAAAAAACCCCAAAACACTTCCCTTCTACAAATGAAAAGAGCTCTATTTTTAAAAATAGTATTTTGGAATGAGAATATATTATATCATGATATGATTAATTAAGTTTTTAGCATATTGCAATGCATACTGGTAATAATGAGAAATAAAAATTTATAATTTACGTGCAGGGTAATGGTCCATACCGTCAAGAAATTTCTCAAGAGTATCTGTGATTACTGCTGTGATTTTTTCTTAAATATGCTATCAACCAGTGAAAATAAAATTATATGAAAGTTAACATCATTCATTTTTTCTCTCATTATCACCAGATCTCAATTTCCAGTCCTGGTGCTAGCACTGATATAAATGTTAAGAAAATTGCTGGTGTTAGTGATGTCTGTGAATCTATGAAGCAACAACTTTTGGTCCTGGTGGAATGGGCTAAATATATTCCAGGCTTCTGTGAACTACCACTCGATGACCAGGTATAAGAGGAGACCAAAGAGAAATATCTAATTACTGCTCTGTTATTTCTGTGATATTTAAATGTCAGGATGAAGCATTCATTCTTTTTTGTCTGAACAAATAGAGCTGAGTACTCGACCTACCCTCTTAATTTATTTTATTTAAGTTGTGACAAAACACCACCACAACAGAAAAGACATGAACAAAAAGAAGCAGCAAGGCAGCATGACTTTATAAGTGTTTTGTTCTTTCTGTAGTGTTTTGGAAGCAGAACTTTTTCTGACCTTAAAAAGTATTCCTTTCATGCTCACCTTTCATTATAATATGGTATAAGACAGCATGTTATTTAATTTGAAGCAAGGCTTCTCTACTTGCAAAAACCAAAAGTGATTAGAATCTCAATCAAATTCCAAACATACTGATATCAATCCATAGCAAATAATCTTTCATACAGTACAATGTACTAAAATTATACTGTATATAATAAATGTAAGGAAAAAAGCACCAAATCTTGAAAATTCGTAAGAGTTTTTATGACAGAGGTGTGATCTAACATCATATCTGTAATATATCCTAATATATACCTGGCTTTCAGAGTAGGTTGTGCTAGCAAACCCAGAACCAGAATCTCCACTTTATGGGGATCAGTTCTCTGACAAGCAGCCTCAGAAGGAGATTAATTCATTGCTTGGGATCTCTTGATTCCACACCAAAATCTGATTATCTTGAAAATCACTCTGTGAACTTCAATCTTCCAGTTTTTAAACTAAATCCTGCAAGTGTTAGGTCATCCTTGGTTTGAACTGAGTCATTCCCCCTTATATAGTTTCTCATGAATATGGGTATATTTCAGGCCACAGGAAACTCCCCAAAAAAGAAGTTAAATGATGTCTTTGCAGACCCACAGAGCACATATGTTTACAAGCTCAACATACTCAAATAAGTTTAAACTGTTCATGTGAAAAAGAATTTCAAATGTCATTACTACACAAGGGCAACAAAAGCAAGAAAAAAATATTGTTGCTTTTATTGTTAAGATAGCATGGAGAAAAAGAGAAGGTATCCTTAAATATCCTTAAATATCCTTAAAATGTTCCTATCTGCCTTTGAAAAAAATAAAATATCAGCTTAGAATGATAGGCTGAAAATGCCCCTGCTGTGCTTGAAGATGGGAAATACTCTGAAACCTTAAGTACATTAGAAAAGTAGGGACAAAGATGTTGAGAGATAAAACAAATGCCACTTTTTCATTTGTGATAGCCAGTTGCTAAGGGGCATTGTGGGTTCAGTTATGAAATAAGCCATCTGGTTTTGAAAAAATGATTCCTGCTCTGGGAGTCAGCCTGATTTACAAACCACAGAGGAGACCAAAGCAGCTAAGGTAGCTCTACTGAGAACCTGAAGTCTTAACACATAAGTGTGACTGGTTTGGATTAGAAATACTTGTCAGGAGACGAGTTCTTTGAGGAAATAAAGGCCGTTGCTGAAATTTCAAGTAGACATTAAAACTAGGGGAAAGTAAATAGCTGACTAAGAATAAACTAATAAACACAAGTTCCCTACTAGTACAAATTGGGATCCTCTTTGTGGACAATAGTGGCTCTGTTAGCATATCTGGCTTTGTTGGGAAAAAGCTCTTTTAAGTGTCACATAAATTTTTGGTTCAAGAGAAAAATGAAACACTGATAGAACCAAATTTACTGTGACAGTTCATTACAGCCCACTGGAGTCTTTAGTGTCAACTTAAAATGCCAGACAAGACTTTGTGAAGGGAATACACACTAGGAAATAAATGCAGGTAGTATATTTATAGAGAAGTATTTTGCAGATCCTGATGTTTAAAATCTAGACAGAATGCTAGATATGACAGAGGATGACAGTTTAATTAGAAAGTACTGTTTTTATGGTGTTCAGATTTTTACATTCACTTTACATTTTACATTGGAATCTTAACAGTCTTCAACATGTACCTGACACACAGTAATATGTATCCTCTTTTCTTTTGCTCTTATTGAAACTTACTGCTTTATCATCTAATGACTCTGCTGGGTTTTTTTTCATGAGGTTGCCCTGCTAAGAGCACATGCTGGGGAGCACCTGTTGCTTGGAGCAGCAAAGCGGTCCATGGCATATAAGGACATTTTACTTTTAGGTAAATATTGGTTTTGTTTTACTTACTGATGGTGATGTTATAGTACATTAGCAACGATGTAGTCACTTAAGTGGGACGACTGTTCTCGCACAATCAAGCAGTGCATTCTGTAAATGCTAAATAGCTATTAATGACATGATGTCATGTGCCTATTCCAGCAAAAGCAGGTGGATGGTTTCATGTGACTTAATACAGGTAAAGGTCTATTGGATAGCAGAAACTACAATTTAAGGGAGTTCCTGGCAATTGCCTCCTTACGTTATCATCCTTTCTGCACCATTTTTTCCATAAAAAAATCGGAAAGAAATAACACCACCAGAAAAACAGCGTAAAACCCCCTTTGCTTCGGAAAGGAGTAGCCAGCCTGTTGCACATGTACTACTTTCAGTCTTCAAGACAACCATTTATCCGGATTGTTCTCAGGAGTCCTTCAGACTCAGAGAAGACTCTACTGGCTAAAATATTAGATAGTGTGTTACCTGCCACTCACTTTCCCAAGAGCCCTTTCACTTCTTCTTCAATAGTCCCCATATGACCACCACGTAAACATCATTCCTGCTGTCCCTGCCGTGTGGCAGATGGGTGCATCCATGGCACAGTGCCGAGGCACGCCTGCAGGAGCGTATTCTTGGTCAGCCTAGATGGCTCCTACGCAGGGTTGTATTAAGGGAACATGGCTGTCAGGGAAGAGGACGTTGTCACTGATGGAAGCTTGTCTTCTAGTTTATGCAATAGAGAGGCCCAGTTACAAGATAAGATGTGTGCCTCTTTGGAGGGTGATGTGATGAGGCATTTGTTAGTCTTGTTTGATACAGTGCACTGCCTCTCTGAAGTGTACTCTGCTGAAAAGGGTCTCATTAGACATGGTCAACATTGGGGCTGTTTCCTGAGACAGGCTGTTGGTTGTTTTGGACAGGATTTTTGATGTGAGGCAGGGCTATATAGAATACAGACTCAGACTTGTCTCTTCACTGGTGGTGTGGTACAAGGACATTTTCTACTACTTGTTCTCCTTCCTCTTTGGGCCTGCCTTTTCATAGCTGTAAATTAGCTTGAATTTATTTTTACTCACATTAAAAGGACAAGAAGGGCTTGGTCTGAAGGTATTTGTCTCACCAGAAATTCTTTCAAGATAAAACAGGTACCTGTTTTATGAGTCATTTTGACATGGATCTCTTGTGATATAATTATCAGTTTTTCTTTCAAAAACTGCATGGTGGCTTCTGAAAGCTCCACAGTATTCCTAGTGTTCTCCAGAAAGTGAATTAATGTGTGATAGTGGAGACCTCCAAAATGGATATTTAAAAAAAAAACCCAAAACCCAAAAAACTCTAGGTAAGATTATTTCTTACCTGCAAATTTTATGATGTTACTAAATTTTATTAGGAACAACAGAAACATCCACTAGAAAAAGAAGCATTTCCAGTGTCTCCTCTTTTCTATTGTCAAATCCTTGTCAGTCATCTTGGGATATATTATTTAATCAGGGAAGAAGACATTTTAAGATCAATACATTAGTATATTTATCCGTTATTTAAACATAAAGATCTACTTGCTTCATACTTGTAAATTCGAATGCCAACCTTGGTCCTGTGGACTAACCAGTAACTACATGCTGGTGTACTTATATGTACAGATTATTTACCAGGTGACAGCTAAAATATGCACATATACTCTTTGCAAAGAAAAGTTGTGTGTGATGCAAGGGAGAGTTATTAAAAAAATTAACTTGATCAAGCAATATGAAATGTACTTTTGAAAATGGGCTTCATCTAGTACGTTACATCAAAATGTTTCTATTAATTAATATGTTGATATTCTTTCTCTCTAAGGCAACAATTACATAATTCATCGCAACAGCACTGAAATGGAGATCTGCCGAGTGGCAAATCGGATTCTGGATGAATTAGTTCGTCCCTTCCAGGAAATTCAAATAGATGACAATGAATATGCTTGCTTGAAAGCAATTGTGTTTTTTGATCCAGGTATTTTTACAAAAATATCTCTCAATTGTTTTACCTGTGATTGTATTGAAAGTAATTTTTGTTAATGTAGCATCTGTTCATATTATCTAGCTGAATGGAAAAGAATAAAATAAAAAACAGTAAGATACTCCTCCCAAATTGTAATATGCCTTGACTTAAAGTTTTTGTCATTTTTAAAGATGCAAAAGGCTTGAGTAATCCGTTGAAGATTAAGAATATGCGATTCCAAGTCCAAATCAGTTTAGAGGATTATATTAATGACCGTCAGTACGACTCCAGAGGGAGATTTGGAGAACTTCTTCTTCTACTGCCTACACTCCAAAGCATCACTTGGCAAATGATTGAGCAGATACAATTGGTTAAATTATTTGGAATTGTTAAAATTGACAGTTTGCTTCAGGAAATGTTACTGGGAGGTAAGCTCTCAATCTGTTAAATTTATAATGTTGTATTATGTTGAATTTAGCCTGTTGGGATATTGAGGGAATCCTGATCTAAGCTACCACTCTGACTCACTAGCTGAGCTTTGTGTTGTGTAATTGTTAGCTAAAGCCTTCTTGTCTTGGCAGTTCATCTTGTTAACTTAGTCCTACCATGACAGATTTTGCTATGTACTTCTCAGTAACTACTGGGTTGTCCTACAATTCCCTAGGCAGATGAAAGAATCTTTAGAAATATTTCATGAAACACACTGTTATTGCAGTCAAAACAGTGAAAATAAACACAGTGCTTAATATGCTTGAAGTCTGCTTAAATTGTTTAATGAATACCCAGAGGCAATTATTCAAATTGCCAATCAAAATATTTACTCTGTGGAAATGTAATTACTGAAGTATAAGTCACTGGCATCAACATGCTCGTTTGCACTGATATATGCTCATGTTATTTTTGCAGGTACTTCTAATGATGCCAGTCATATGCACCATCCAATGCACCCTCACTTAGCCCAAGATCCATTAACTGGCCAAACTGTCCTCATAAGTTCAATGTCTGCTCCTGTACATACAGAACAGATACGTAAGTAATTGCACGTTAGCCTTCTGTCATAACACTTCACTGTTTCATTTTAAAATATTAATTAGCATGGTGGCCTGTCAGTGTTCATAGAGCTATTTCATCATCATTTTAAAATTAAAATAATTGTGCATTAAAAATGTATGTATATAAATGGTGTTAAGTAATAGACTTTGACCTGAATTTAATTTAATTTTAAAAATTCAGCTCCATTCTGATATATTATTGTTTTTACATGCACAATCTAATAAACTAAAAATTCTGATCATTAAAATATCCTGTTTCCCTAGCATTTCAATGCACTTTCTTTCCCAATCATGCAACAGGACTCTCTTTCAGTGCAGTAGTGTATATATGTAGAGTAGACCGGGCTATAAAAATATATGTAATTATTTCTATGTTTTTTTTCAGCAACTCCAGAAACTCCATTACCTTCTCCTCCACAAGGCTCTGGGCAAGAATACAAAATGTCTGCAAATCAAGCTTCAGTCATTGCACAGCAATCTATTTTGAAACAAAAACCATTGTGATAATATTTTTATCTCTGTCTTATCCTTCCTTCCTTCCCTTCCTTCTCTTCCTTTTCATGCACTACATAGATTGGTAGAACACTTGCACATTTAAAATCTCAGGTTGATAAAGGAAATTATTTCCTCAGCAGCCACTACTAAGTGGGTGTTCCTTAAAACACCTCCTGATTTGGAAAGTAATGCTGTTCTGACTACTGCATACAACTGTAACTGTGGGTGCTGCAGTCTGACAAATATGTATAGAGGTAGATATTATTTTTAGATCTTATAACTGCACAGATTTGTGTTTTTATTTCCTGTTTTAGTTCTTGTCTTAATATTATTGTTTTAGATGTGTATATAATTTTTTCATTGTAATGGAACTACTTAGTGCTTGTTTAGCTGTGAATTTTAGATATGAAAAAGTGGGTTGTTCAGGCAAAAGCCAAGATTCCACTAATAGTAGAACATTAGGCTACCAAAAAAAGCACATGAATTGGAAGAAAAAGGAAAACATACTTAATTGACAGAAAACCCCAACTATTTTTAAAAATCATGATTTGAAAGGACCATCTCTTTCAAGTAAAATTTCAACAAAAGCATTGAATCCTCCCTGCTTAAGAGTTTGTATGAAGTAGAAGGCCTGCCTGGGTGAATATGCTTGAGGACTTCTTAAAATCTATATATAGAACATATATAGATATTATGTCTATATATAGTCAATTGGCCAGAGCTGAAGCATTTATATTGATAAATACTTAGAATAAGGACTGGTAGGCTTATTGGTCTGGACTAACTAGTACTTTCCCAAAAAATTTATGAGCACGCTTTAGGAATTAGGCCAGTCTAGGGACACTTTTCACTTTTAGGTACTTTGGACACAGACCTTCTCTTTAAGGGTACAGAGAGTATCACAGAACACCAGAATAAACTGAGTTGGAAGGGATTCACAAAGATCGTTGAGTCCAACCCCTGGCCTTGCCCAGAACCATCCTCAAGAGTCGCACGATGTACCTGAAAGGGTTGTCCAAATGCTTTTTGAACTCTGTCAGGCTTTTCTGTGACCACTTTCCTGGGGACCCTGTTCCAGTGTCCAACCGCCCTCTGGGTGAAGAGCCTTTTCCTAATATCCAACATAAACCTCCTGTCACAACTTCAGGCCATTCCCTTGGGTCCTGTCCCTGGTCACTAGAGAGAGAGATCAGTACCTGCTCCTCCTCTTGCCCTCACAAGGAAGTTGTAGACTGCAATGAAGTCTAACTAGGACCTTGTCAGGGCAAGAGGATACTTTGTGATGTTTGGTTTACGAGTGTAAGAGTAGCCATTATGTTTATTTGTCTAACTGGGTAGTAAATGCGTATTTCAGCAATCACTAAAATTCACCTACTGAAAAGTTGTAATTAATGTAGTAGCTCTGTGTTTGGAGAGTTATGACTTACTAATTGCAGGGGCAGATGTGCCTGAGTTCAGCTCCAGGTGTTTGTGGTTTGAGCTGTGGTATTTCAAGCCAGAAGGCAGCCAGAAGACAGTGCATTATCTCAATTCACATACTCATCCTCTCAATGTCCAAGTTTTCAGAAGCGTGGGATGACTTGCTTTTCTGTGATGAGCCCATATCTCCACCTCTTCGTCCCCTTTCAGTCTGGGGATCCAACCCTGACTAGGCTTTGTGTCTGGAGTCCATAACAACCCATCTGGATTTGGACCCTCTGTGAATTTGCACAAAGTGGACCTTGTGACACATGGTCACTTGGGGCATTTATACTACTCAGTTACAATGTGTGAAAGTAATCTTTATGATATATGAAGTGATACGTTGTTCATACAATACTAACATCATAAGAAAATCATCGCTTCACATATTTTATTTATTCCAGACAGCAATGATTTAGTACTTTAAAGCAGACTTACTACCAGAAGATATGTAAGAGAGAAACAGACAAAAAAGAGATAATAATATATTGCAGATTGCTAAACTCTTGCAAAGAGAAAACATAGTAGAGTCAGAAATTCTTCAAGGTGAGATGTTGATCATCCTGAACCAGACACCTTCATTAATCACAGCAACCAGAGATGGTGCAGTTGGCTTGTAAAAGTTGCTCAGACAATCCAAAATGATTCTTCAAATACATTTTTGTAGGCTGGAAATGCAACACAGTAAATCCTGAGCTGACCTGAACTTTCAAAAGCCATTAATGAGAATGCACCTACTACCAGGTAGATACTGTATTTCTTTGTTATTTTAAAGTAGTTGCTTTTGTAAAGTCTGTATACAGTAGCTATTAATGTTTGCCTTTTGCTTTTTAGATCCTTTTCCTTTTTGTTGTTTATTGTTTGGTTTTTATTAATGCATTGCTCTTTTTACAAGATCCTTTTAATACAAGTTTTTATGACAGAATAAGGTACTGAAGTTTTGCCATTAACTTTAAGGGTATCCAGACTGCTTTTTTTTACAAGTTGGCCCCCATGCTTTACAGTGATACACAAAGGTAAAACAAGTGTGAGAGATACTGAGCAGCCCAAAAGTTTACTGATTTGGCTCACTTTTGTGTACTTGTCATAGAAAGAGTGTTGGACTCTAGGTGGATCTGCATGAATTTACTGGGTCATATAAATGAGTTCAGCTACATATACATGGCAGTATTGGTCTGACTAAAAACATATAATTGGAAATAAAGATCAGTCCCCAAGCTGGCCACCCTTGTCTTATATAAGAGATGTGCATAATAGCTTACTTTATTTTTCACAGTGAACTTTAGATATCAAGTGTACAATAAAATTCTGTCACACACTGCCAAAACGTACTGGAAGAAAAATATACTTTAGTATTTTATCTGACAGAAAGCTGTTGTCTATTTTGTACGATATATTACATTTTTGAATAAAAACACCACTGTAATTTATTGGGAAAAGCTGATTTATTTTATAAATGTAACATTATTTTTGTAAACTTAATTATGAAAAATCAGAAATTATTAGTGCTGTTAAATATTAAATTATAATGAGATGTAACTTTATATGTTTGAACTCTGATACCAAGTTTTTGTATTGAGTATTTGGAATTGAAATGGTTGCTGGAAATATTTCAAATGGACTGTTTTTCATCAAAGCTCAATAAAGAAATATGAATGATCCAAATGACACATTTGCCTTTTAGTATTTTTTTAACTATTTACATAAACAATGAGACTGGTCTCTATTCCTTACACAATGAATAAGTATATAACTAACATGCTTTCATCTCTACAGTGTTTACAGCATCACAGAATGGCTGAGGTTGGAAGGGACCTCTGGAGGTCATCTAATCCAACCCCCTCTGCTCATGCAGGATATTGAAATCATATGAAAGAATCTGATGGCAACATTCTAGTTGATTCTGCTGCAACATGGCAAAGTATTATCTAGCTATGGTCTTCAGTT
Source organism: Pyrgilauda ruficollis (assembly GCF_017590135.1). NCBI lineage: Eukaryota > Metazoa > Chordata > Aves > Passeriformes > Passeridae > Pyrgilauda > Pyrgilauda ruficollis. Next base: position 7,578,663 of record NW_024516984.1, on the reverse strand, counting down.
TTTACTTCTGACTCAGAATAGAGCTGAAGCACATGCTTAATTCCATCTGTGTTTAAAATTAACCATATGTTCAATAGTCTGTTTTTTCCTGGACAGGGATAACTTAAGAAATCACTGTCTTTGCTCCAGCACATTGTTATTAAGAAAAATTTAGGTGTAACTTGATAAAGATATTGTAAACTTTAGAAAGACTATTTACAATTTTTTAAAATAACCAGTATCTTGTCTGCTTTGGAAATTATGTTCAGTTGCGTGTCTCTTTACTAGATTTTGAATAGGAATGGGGTTAGGTTGTTTGTTCGTTTGTTAGATAGTTAGTTAGTTAGTTTGGGGGGTATTCTTGTTGTTTTGCTGTTGTTTTCTTGTTAGCAGTAATAATACAATGATTTGGGCTGCTTACTTTTGCTCAAATGGGCTCTGCTAAAGTGCAGAACTACAGGGAAGAGCTGCCATGGAGACTCCATTTTGAATGCTGGAGGTCATCTGGTCCTTCTGAGGAACTTGAATCAGTGGCTTTAGATTATTCTACATGCAGGAAACATCTACTTGTGAATGCTGACTGCGGTGTAGGAGGTTTATGTTTTTAGGGAACTGAAGAGATTTTTTTTTTCTCAGTCTACAATGAAGGAAATATGGAAACCCCCTTACAACTTCAATGCTGTGAAGTGCTGGCAGACTATTCTTCAAGGATTTTGATAAATCAGCTTTACAAGTAGCCCCAATAGGTGAATCAGGATTATGTGTTTTACAGGCAGAGATAGATGAACTAGCTTTCAGTTCTAATCATTATCCAGAATTTCTCCCAACTAAACAATTCTGAAAGATGTTTACTGAGCTCCAGGAATCTTCTGTGACAGAAAATTTAACATAATGTAAGAGAATTTGTTACAATTCTTTGTTTTATTCATATATTTGGAAATTCTGGTTTTACCTCAAGGATGTCTGTCAGTCTTTGATGGCCTAATATTTTTTTATGTCTTTCAACAGACTATTTCTAGTGGTGCACCACCATTTGTGATACTTATGCTAAAGTATATAATAAAGAAATAATTAGATTCACATTTTAATAAGTCTATCAAAAATCTTCTGTATTGGTAGCAATTAATTTTTAAATTTTTCTATTGGGCCTGATACAGATTTCTTCTTTCCCTTTCTTCTCCCTAGAAATAAACAAGAAATGGAAAAAATAAATTATCGTAAAATTTAGTGTTACGATGGTAACAATGCAATTGCACTTCTCTTTCTTCTGTTGTTTTTCTAATATGAAGATAGAGGAGATGGTTGTCATCAAGATTTACATCAATCAATCACTGCTTTCTTTTGTTTAACTATTTTCTTGTGGCAAATCCGAGTATTTTCATTAATTGAATAGTCTATGTGTAAATAAAGCCCTCTATGAAGCCAAAAGCTATATTTGATTGCAGAGGGGATTAAAGGTGCTCAATTGCAGGAATATATTTTCAAAAATTTATTTCATAAAAATTAAAATTCATGCCTGATTTCTAAACAAAAACATAAATATTTCTATTAAAGAATAAGGAACTTGAAGACATAATCAAATGTAAAGATTTTTATATAATGGCAGTGAAAGAGAACTTCCATTTTGTATCATCAACTATAATAATTTCCTTTTGAATACCATCTAAGCAGAATGGGCAAAATCTCATCAAGACATATGCCTAAAAATGATCTTATGACAATGATCTCTATTATTTAATATTGTGGTGGAGCTATGATTGCTACTGACATTATGTCCTGGTTCACCTGAATCAAGTGTCAGTCAAAGATGCCATGTCAATACTAGATTTATTGATGCTGCTGAGAGGGTAGCCACCTCCTCACAAGCAAAGCCTGATGTGACAGCTTCTCCAAGTCACATTGTGGCAGGACAACCTTGCATCAGCACAGATCGCCTAATTACCCAATGATTTTGGGCCTGACACCACTTGCTTCTTCCTTTAGCAAGGGTGAATGTCACCAATGTCTGACATGATGAGGTGAACAGCAGCAAGTGCTGAAGATTTTCCTTTAGCCAGTCTGGTCAAGGGGTAATTTCATCTAAAGCTTAGCACTCCCCTCTGAGACTAGAGAAGAAAGCCTAGAAATTCAGACTTTTAAAATGTCTTTGGCTTTGATCTGAATAGCACTGGCTGGTCTTTTTGAGTCTTAATGTAGCAAGAGTTGAACCATTGAGTGTCCTATGTCTGATTAGGCTCAGTGATATTTTGGGGTCTGGCCTCCAACGTAACCTCCTTTCCCAGTTTTTTGCTGGGTTAACCAAACAGACAGCAGTTGCTGTTTTGATTTTAGAATACTGAAGGTCTTAAAGGAAGCATAATTGTAAAGATTGCACACAGAGATGTGTCTCTGGGACTGAAATTACCTGAACCAATTAAAGGAGTTAGTGATTGGTTAGGAAAAAATAGAGTACATAATAAGGTGTTCTTCAGTCTTTCAAGGGAATTCAGTGGAAGAAGGAAGGAAAGAAGACACACAAAAATTGGCTAACACTGTTGATTCCACAAGGAGATTAGGAAAACCTCTTGACTGTAGGTATTAGATTAGACAGCTTTGCTCCATATGTTCAGTGTGGTTCGGTGTATCACCTGTAGATTGTAAACTTCATATTTGGAGGAGCTGGTTTATTTAGAGTTTTTATTAGGAAATTCATGAAACATATCCCAGCAGCTTTACTCACCCTCAGGTGCCCACTGGCAGGTTGTTGGCTCTTCACAGGACTGCTCTATACAGAGGTCTGTCCACATCCTGCATCACAGCTCTGGGACCCTTACTCTAAGTATTAAACACATTCTTTACCAATGGGCCGTAATGCCATGGAAGTGAAACAGTGCCCTTCATGTATCCCATGGCAGTTCTTACTGTCACCAATCCCCTTTTATCATCACGCCTTGTTTCATGTGACACAGCTGAACTTGCCAGTCGTATCACCTGCTATGCCATGCTCTGTTTAATGCTTCTCACAAAGCCAGCTGAGACAAGATAAAACTTTGGTTGGGTTTTTATTTGCATTCACAGTCAACATTTCACTTTTATACAACTTTGGAGCAAAAACCAAGGTGTTGGATCTGGTGATGTTCTCATCTGTCACTTTCATGTCAGCCACCTGATATGCGGAGTGTTTGTGTCACCTATTACAATGGCCCTTATTTCCTGTCTTGTTCAAATAAAGCAAGTAAATAGGTTGGGTTACAACTGCTCTCTAGCTAAAAGTAGGATGAATTCACAGAACACAGTTTTGAGATCATATGGAACTGGGTTTTTTTCGTCTATGCATTTTGTAGCTTAAATGAAATGGTGCGGCTTATGTTACATTTTGATCAGCAGGCAGTTTTTTTCTTCCCTGTTTTTTTGACCTCCTCACAATTGAATGAATTTTCATGAATATGACTGCCCAACAAAGCATCCAGTTTTTCAGATGCCTGCCTTTTGTAATTTAAATAATGTAAGCATATGAACATAGAGTTTGAATTAAGAGGCAAAGGCAATCTCACCAAAAGAGTTTATTCAATATATTCCCAACATCATCTATTTCAAGATATAATTAAGATTACCATAGCCCAAGTCTAATTTACTGTGGTTTCCAAAAAGTGGAGCAGATAGCAATTGTAATAAAGGACAAGAATTTTCCATATAAAATTTTTCATTGTCATATTAGATTTTTAATGAGCATTAGTCTTGATCAAAATGTAATAAAATGGAACAATACTCTAAAATATGCAGACAGATGTACTATAAAATAACAAACTTTATATATTTAATTTATGTACTGTGAAGTACACTTTTCTTTTGCGGAATGAACATTAATATCCATTTTTTATCTCAACACCAAAATCACAATTTAACTGTGGCATGATCTGTCCTCTATTTTAATGTGAGCTTTTTTGCAGGTTGATTAAAATTGCATTGTGTGATTAACCACATAGAGACAGATATTCTGTCCTTGTGACACTGTGCCTCTTCAGAGATTGACAGCCTGAGGTGCTGCTCATTAACCAACAAATAATTTGAAAATGAAAAAAGAGATGGGGTCCTTCTGGAGGGCAGGAGAGGAATCTCTATCTCCCTGTTCATGAAGAAGGCACCGTTGGAGCTTTCAGCTTTTGACTTTGGAAGGAGACACCTGCTTAAGGAGAAATTTGCACTTTGAAGATAGGGGTAATAGTGGGGAAAAAATCCCTTAAAAAATATAGTGCTGTTAGTCTCAAGGGAACCCAGTTAGAGAGGATAGATTCAAGAAGGCTTGATGAGCACAGAAGGGCAGTTAGTCCAGGAACTAACACAGTGCTATTGCCTTTTGCAATGCCTCAGCTTCTGGAGGTATGTCAATACATGAAAGGGAATCTTTCTTTTGTCATGGTCAGAGCAAGCTTGAAGGCACCATGGTTAACAAAGAACCTCCTTAAACAATGAAACTTACATGCAGAAAAATAAGGTGGATTATTATTTTGATTTGGAAGTAATTCAGATTATTGATTTTTTATACAAGTCAATTTTTATGGTATTCTGGGTGCTCTTTTCAGATTTTAAATGCTTGGAATTGACTGTGATATGTTAGATGTCATCTTTGTGTTCTGCTTGCTAAGCGGGTGTGGGGGCAGTGAATAAAGACATAAAAAGGTCAACAAAAAGCCAAAGCCATGGACACTCTCAGATCCAAAGATTATAACTTCTCCAGCGCAATAAATAGACTCATGGAACCTACTTCAGCTAAAGCATGTGAATAGAATAATTTCCTCAAATTACTGTCTTCAACCCTAATATAATTTGCTGGTGATAAAAGGTTCTTTAGTGCAATAACTATTAATTGCATTGCCCTGTCCTCTCTCTCACCTGAATCTTATCTTTCCCAGAGTAAGAGTCCTTATTTATTTACAGCTTAATTTATATTGAATCTTGTGCCTGAGAATCCTTGAACCCATCAAGCTTACAGCACTTGTGTTGTCACACTGCCAGCCCCATTTCATGAAAACTCCAGTTGAGTTTCCTGGAGCAACCCCCTCTGCCTACTAGGATATCTAGAAAAGGCAAGAGAAAGCAGCAAATTTAGAAGGACGCAGAGCACCCTGTCATTTCTGTTACTCACTGCTGCTGAATTCACTACCTGCAGCATATGACCTCTGAACATTTTAGTGACTGCAGGGTAGCTCCTCACGTCACAGGAGACATATGGTGACACAAAGGTCTGTGTGCTGCCACTCATTTTCTCTGCAAAAGCCACATCTGGATTGTTATGGGGAGTATTTGGAAGGACACAGACAGCACAGTTATTTCATCCCATTCTTTTGTTTAAAATGCACAAATCATCCTTTGGCTCTTTGCACTTTATTTCATTCATAAATATCGATGCTGGCATATTAGTAAAAAATATAACATTTGAATCTCATCTTCCATTTTTCTATCACAGACCTTATTAAAATAGTTCTTTGTCTCTGTTTATCTTCTAATACCACTTGATTTTACTACAAGGTAGTTTAAGATTTTAGTCTAAGTTTATGATGTGACTGTGGGAGAATAAAGAGGTTTATCAGTATTTCTGTAAATGAGGCATCATGGCAGTACATCATGGCAGTACAATGCTTTAAAGTGGCTCATCTCTGAAGTTCTGTAATTTGGGTGCACTGTGTATTACAGGTTAATCCCCAGTACACACGAACCAATTCACCAATTTAAACCTCATTATTTCCTGTCACTTTGTTTTAAACTGCAACCACTGCAAGGCCAAAGCTGTGCCTGTTGTCTACTGCCATTTGCTTTATATATGGAGACACTGAGAGTTATCTGTTGACCTTTGAAGTAAAATGTCGAGCTCCTTTAATATTCTTTCATTTCTGATGATGAGGAATACCACTGAGAGTGCTCAGTTAGTCCCACGTGACTCATGTCCTCCCTGGTAATGAGGCTAAGTGGCACAGGTGACCCCGAATGTTAGGGAGCAGCAAAGTGTCTGCTCCAGTGTGTCTGTAGGGCTACACCACCCTGTAGCAGGAAGGGAGTTAGTTTCTGCTTATTTTTCTCTGGAATAAAGGTAGCTCAGCCTCGACTAAGCTGCTGCTACATTGGAATGATTATTATCCATATATTGGGCATTTTGTTTCTTTATATGAAAAATATTACAGTGCAATATTATGACACAATACAAAGCATTATAATATTATTGAAAGGAAAATTTTACTAAATTCCACAGTAAGCCTGCCTAACAGTTTGGTCAGCCTTTGTTGTATGAGCAAGCCAACCTGAAGAAAGATAATAGGAGTTCTAGAAATTAAGAGTATTTGGGTATCATTTATTCTTATAATCTAGTGTAAAAAAACATCTGCCTTCAGAACATAAGGTGGATCTCTTCAGGCTAAGTCATTTGAGATAGAATCTAAAAAACTACTTAGCACTCTGACCTGATCCAACAGAGCACTTGAACAATGCTTAAATTCAGAGTCATGTCTGATTTTATTGGAGCTGCTGATAGGCTTAAAGTCGAGCACACTGTGACATGCTGTACCACGTAGAGATAGGCAGTGTGCACTGCGTGCCACCCTGTGGAACAGAAAACACTGCAGGGCTGTAGCCCATCATAAAAATTATTGCTGCTTCAGCCACTGTTGTAAAAAAAACCCCACCCACTTTCAGCACAATGTGTGTTTTCTCCCATCCACAGGAAATAACGTAAGAAGTCAAGTTTAGTCTGACCTAAGTGTCCCCTATGAAGCACAAAGGTTCCTCCAAATCATCATCATTTTGAATATAAAATTAGTCACAGATGGAAAGTTGTGATTTTAATCCTTGGACATTTGAAGGAAACACGTAGCTCTTTCCATCCACACTTTGGGGAGCTGGTCAACAGCTGGATGAGCATTAGCCAGCAGTGTGCCCAAGTGGCCAAGATGGCCAACAGCATCTGGCCTGAATCAGAAATAGTGTGGCCACCAGGATTAGGGCAGTGATCATTCTGTAGGGCAGTGCCTGTACTTGACACTGGTGAGACCACACCTCAAGTCCTGTGTTTAGTTTTAGGTCCCTCACTATAAGAAAGACATTGAGGTGCTGGAGTGTGTCCAGAGAAGAGCAATGAAGCTGGTGAAGGGTCTGGAACATAAGTCTGAGGAGTGGAAGAAGGAGTTGGGATTGTTGAGCCTGGACAAGAGAAGGAAGTTGTGGTGAGGTTGGGGTTGGCCTCTTCACCAGGCAACTAGCGATAGGACAAGGGCAATGGCCTTAAGGTACTCAAGGTGAGGTTCAGGTTGAACATTAAGAAAAATTTCTTCACTGAAGGAAAATAAATAAATACTGGAACAGTATTTCTTAAATACTGTTAAATACTGAGCAGGCTCCCCAGGGAAGTGGCAGAGTCATCATTCCTGGAAGTGTTCAAAATAAGAGTAGAAATGGCACTTTGCTGTATGATTTAGTGGGCATGGTGGTGTTTGGTCAAAGACTGGACTTAACGATCTTGGAGGTCTTTTTCTACCTTAATGAGTCTATGAATATGATCTCTCTGAGAAGTACTGTTGGAACAGAATGTTTGGCCACTAGCTGGGTAGAAACTTCTGTCCGATCACAAATTTGTGCCCACAAATAGTTGCACTCATATCCTTGCAGCCAGGTTGGAGACTGAATGGACTGTGAGACCCTGTGCTCTGTTCTAACATTTTTTGACACAGCTCCCCTCAAAATGGATCTGGTGATGGGAACTTTGGGCTGTAACTAACACATGAATCTAAACTTTGGCACTGATTTTCAAAGGTCTTTTGTCACCTATCTACCACAGAAATCAATGGAAGCTGGCTACCTAAATAGTAATTAAGTGTGCATGTATCTCTGAGGATCTGTGCCTTTGATCTCAAAATATGTCAGTCCAGCTCATTACAAGCTGTACATTTACTTTAAAAAATATATGAGTCATAAATTAAGGATAAAATTAATTAATAGTAGCAATATAACTGTAGCAAAGCAAAGAGACTGATTGCCCTGACAGAGAAACTAGAAAGGATAATGGATTTAATGGCATGTGTTCTAATGGAAAAAAATAACCTATTACATGAGTCTGTCGTATCTGAAAAAAATGTGGCTACCATTTACAGTTCATATAGGGACGAAAAGGTTTATATACTAGCAGTATATAAATCACTGAAAAGAGTAAGTTGAGATCTTTATAGTAGCAGTGATATATTTTCCCTTGTGGAAGCCTTAGCCCAATTTTGTATCTACAGAATGTCTCTCTAACACAAGAGACTGACACATCTCAAACACCCAGAGCTGGGGAAGGATGCATCCTGAATGGAGACACAGACTCTTTGAGCAAACACCTATGGAGAAACAAGCATGAAACCTTCCTGTGCTACTGGCTAACTCAGGGATCTCATAGTTCAGCTTACTACACTGCCATGGTTGTCATTTAAAGTATGTCTTGAAGTATGGTAAGGACAGAGAAGCTAAATCAAGAATGAGAATTTGATGGGTGGCCAGTGAGGTAGGAAGTTAAATGTTCCTAGTGCAGATATCTCTCATGTAGGAATTCAAGTGTGCTAACCACTGAGCTGGCTGCTAAAGGGAAGAACAGGTGTTTTCCGTCTTCATCCCTTTTCCAGTTTTTTTTTAATCTCCTTGAGGAAATTTGATTGAATTCAGAGCCATTGGGGCTAAGATGCTTCTGGCTGTGTATGCAAGTAAAAATTTAGGAGCTTTTTCATAGGACCATGGTGTTAGACAGAATTTTGAGGATGGCAGTTAGCACCTCAGCTTCCCCTTGGTCATAGACTCATGTAATGGTTTGGGTTGGAAGGGACCTTTGAAGGTCATCTGGTCCAGTAATGAGCAGGGACAACTTCAGTAGATCAGGTTGCCCACAGATCCCACATGACCTTGATTGTTTCCTGGCCTCTCTGGGGAACCTGTTCTAGTGTCTCACCCTCTTCACTGTAAAAATTTTTCCTTGTCTAATGTTAGAGAACAGGCAAAAACAGCCTATGGAAATCCCACTCCAAAACTTGATGATGCTGAACAATCAGTGCTCAGCAATTTCTACTTGCTGCAGGATGATATTGTGGCCCCTGAACCGCCTCTGGGCTCTCACTGTCATGCCAGCTTACATACTGCAGGCATCATACCTGTGTCAGTACAACATAATCTCAAAGATATAATGCTCTGATATGGCAAAACTGCTTTTAGAACCATGTTTGCATTTTCAGGAATGTCTGTGCTGACTTGGTCTTCTTCACCTGTGCTGCACTGTGCAGCACAGGCATGTACTTGTGTCAACCTAGTTTTCAGTGCTAGCTTAAGAGGATTTTTTTGCCACTTCCCTGAAACTGATTTCTTAATTATCCTATCTGTGCAGATGTGGTGAAGGAAGTAAGTAAATTTTAAAAAGAAATATAACTGAACATGATGTAACTGCTACATGAATCTAGAGTGAAGCTGATATAGAATGAAATGTGATGACAGCAATAATTTTACCTGGAAATAGTGTGGTGAAATTAGTGAAACTTATGTATGGGGTTTTATCATGCTTAGAAGCAGGAAGTGTATGCCTAAGTCTGATGGCTGTGAATATTCCTAGCTTGCTGTTATTATCCCAAGTGCACTTGTACACAAGTTGCAATAAAAATAATAAAATAATAGAAAACAAAATAAGGGTTTGCAATTATAGTAAAATGAATGATCTTGGTTTCATATTCCCATGGCTTTTGATTTAAGGTGATGGATAGTGAAGAAATGTCTAAGGAGCAAAGTGATGACCAGGTGATGATTGACTGCATGGTTCAATTTGGGAATGGAGGGTGGGAATGCACAACAAAAAGGACTGTTACCTAAGCCCTCCCCTTGTTCTGGGCTGCTGAGTGGGGACCAGCCCTCAGGCAAAGGTTAGAGCAGCCCTGAGGCTGCTAAATAGACAGATCCCTCTGCAAGTGCAAGATTACTCCCAAAAGAATATTATTGACTGTTCTGTTCAATTTGGTTTTAAATGATTCATGTACTAATTGAGCTTCTACTACTTACCAGCTGAAAATATCATTTGAGCTGCCTGTTAGGGAACTCACTCTTGTTCCAGTGTCCTGACAATTGTCACTGTGCAATTGACCACCACCACCAAAAAACAAACAAGTGCCTGCAGAGTGAATTGTGCTGATTGAATTTGCTAGGTGAGTGTGCTTGGATAAATATCATGCTGCAGCTTATTTTTTTAGGAAAAAAAAACTATGAAATGCTTCAAGGCACCAAACAAATGGGCAGAAACCAGAACCTACCACATTCTTCAAATGTCCTGGTTCATGCTAGTAATAGAAAAAAAATGGCAGACAACTGTATATGATCTTCTTCATAACCATCTATTAAACACCAGAATATTTGGAAGATGAGGTAACAAAGGAACAGGCAGGTGATTTAAAGGATCCCTGCCGGAATCACTCCAACACATATTCAGTTAACTTGTGGGGCTGTATTTTCAGTGAATGTATACTGGCTGAAAGGACACCTTTTTTTTTCCCTCCAGACAAGGTGTTTGGCACAGATCCGTTTCTTTCCAGTACTTATCTTTTCGCGGAGTGTAGGTTTGTATTGGTCTCCAAACTAGCCTTTAAAACCTCAGAGTGCAGGGAGATGGCAGATGTCACCTAGTGTTTTTCCAGAAGTACTATGGGGGCAGCTGTTGAAATAATTAGACAGAAGGGACTAATTAAAAAAACATTTTCATAATGTCCTGACATCTTTCCCTATTATTTCTTCAGAAAGGAAGGCAAATTTTTAGCTTTGAGAGGAAAGACTCATTGGATATATGAAATCCTATTCACTGAGCAATTTTGGATTTAGCTTTTAATAGGATGAGACTTTCTTTGTGTTTTTTTTTTTTTTTTTTTCTTTCCTTGTTTGGATTTTTGTTGTTTTTTGGTTTGTTGTTTTGTTTTTTTGGGTTTTTTTTGGTTTTTTTTTTCATTATAGAATGTAATTTCTCTATTTAGTGTATAAAAAAGGGCATATGAGGCTAACTGTTCTGTGAAAAAACTGAAGGAGCAAGTGCTCAGTGGAAGGAGAGCACTGCTGTGATTCTGTCACTTGTTGCAATTACAAATGCATCAGGAGAGGATATTGTCTGAAGCCAGTTTGTCTCCAGGGCTGATACACTGGCAAACCAAGACTACCTCAGTACCAACAACTTACTGTGCTCTTCTAAGCCTTACAGGCTTGTACATATTTTCTGTGAGTGGGAAACATTTTTTATTTCTAGCTGGACCTTCAAAATAGAAGCTAGATGTATGCAATACTGTATTTGGCCTCATGCATTCTGACGTCTTCAGAGTGAACTTCAGCATGAGCCTATGGGTTTCAATATGAGACTGAGCTCCAGGGGAAGTTCATCTGACTGTCCAGGGGTTTATAGGAGCTGGACATGCCTTAGGGAACAGCACAGGCCTGATTGTTTATCCCTCCTCTAGAGGATAGAGGTCAGGAAATCATCTAGCCAGACATGCTAAATGACTGAACAACCCTAGTTTGCGTGTGTTGCTCAGAGAAGTGATGAAGGCAAAATAAAGATTACATTATCTGCAAAATAGACACATTGAGGTTAATCAGATGAACACATTGACATTAGGATACTTGAACTATAACCATGAGAATCTGCTGTTCTTTGTATTAGGTCTTACACAACTGACAAAAAGACAATATATGTTTCTCTTCTGAATAAACTGTATACAATTATATTGAAACTTACATGTGTATTAATCTTACCAGGCATAGGAAAGGAAAAAACCTCCACAGAAATTAAATGAGCAATTTTGAACCAGTTCGATGATCCTTACTTTTTAATCTGACTCACATCACTTTCATGAAAGAAAATCATATCTTGAAGAACTGCTTCAGTAGAACACCCACCTAATTGTGTGTTTCAAAAAGATTTAAACCTGGGATTGGGTGATCTGATGAATCAAAGCTTTATATACCAGAGCACTCCTGAGCATGCTAACAAAACACTGGAAAAGTAAAGTAGAAATATATTTGGTCATCCAAAAAAACTTTTTTAGTCTATTAAGTAAGTTGAAAGTTATAAAAGTGAAGGTAATAAACAGGTTTGATTTCTTTTTTTCTCTTAGTAAAAGGCAAAAAAGATAAATGGGAATGAATAAGTGAATTTTACAATAGCTGAAAGGATGAGTAAGAAAACAGTTCTCATGTTTCTTGGAGATATGAAAATGGGATCAGAGGATAGGAAGAAATCTGTATTTATTGTCTTTGTAGCCTCTGGTAGTAAAACAAGTGTTCCCTGAGGAGAGAGAGGAATTGCTCATGAGAGCAGGATATCTTTTCAAATATTTTTTTATATTTGTCTCCCATCTCATCTCTCTCTGTGTGATGGCCACTTTTCATCTCTGTGACTCAGCATGCTCCTTGGCCTGCCTGGCTGGCCAGCATCTTTGGGGGGTCCCACAGGCAGGGAGGGCTGTGGCAGAGCAGTGGCCGTGGAAGCGTGGACCCTGCTGCAGCCCAGCACCCAGAAGAGCTCTTATGCAAGGCACAGTCATTCTTACTTCAAACTTTGTGTAATATATTCCATTGAAATTGATGAAAGGGTAACAATTAGGGAAGTCCAGGACCTGTAGGATGCAGCCCCTGCCTACAGTTCTACAGTATTTTTCTCTAACTTTGGTCATTATCCCAAAGCCACCTCTGACAGCCCCAAATTTTCATAATGATATTCTGACCAAAGATAACACAAAGATTTTTAAATTTGCTGCTTTTGATTTTTGACTTATTCATGTTAAGAGGTCAGATGGATTATCTATTCTTTTTTCTGTTGCAACCCAAAAGTATCATAAAAACTCCACAGGCCAGGGATTTGTAGAGGAGACATATAAGAAATTGAGATGCCATATTTCTAACACATAATGCTCATACACATCAGTGCACAAAATAACCCACAGCTCCAATTTACTTTAGTGTGACAAAAGCAAAAGAGAAATAAAAATTTGAGATTGCTAGGAAAAATTGAGCTGTGATGTATATTGTTATTCAAATCCTTCAGAATGATATTTTTGATAGGGAAGGTTCTGTTGCAAGATTTTTAGACATTTATTTATTTTAAATGTTTATAATTGTAAGCTTATTTAAATAAAGCATGAGGTTATGGTACATACACATGTAAGTTATATATGTATATATATGTATATAATATATAATATGTATATATATATGTATATATTTTTATATTACATTGATCTACTGCTGTATGCACATAACTGGCACAATGTCTTAGGGATTCTTAGCAGATTCAGTTTTTTGGTTCTCTGTCAATTATATACTAAATATTGAATTATTCCAGCTGTTTCACTAGTTTTAGGAAGAAACTGCCTCTTGCTGTATCATTTTACATCTTACATATATACTAACTTAGACATCCAAAGTAAGAGAAATGTGTCTTCTTTCTTCCACAGAATCCCCAGTTTAGTATGACACGTGAACACTATTTTTCCTCCCCCAAAATCATAAAAGTTTAGCATGATATAGACTATTAGCTTAATTTACACATTGAGCTAAACTCAAATTTGTGAGGATCATCTGGAAGGAACACAGGAGGTAATAAAAAGAAACCTCCTTCTGGCCTAGTAATTTTTCAGTATGAAGTCTTTCCTTCCTATGTTTTATATTTTTGCAGACAAAGATATAAAACAATATTCTTGGTATTCAGGAGGGTATATTGAAATGTAAAAAATCCTCTCTTGGTTATTTGATCTTGCACACTACAGATACAGCAGTTGCAGTGTCTGCGAAGGTCTAAGTGGCCACACTACACTTCACTTGTACAGCTGAATAAAAAAATAGATAATTTTTTTTTTTTAATTAAAGTAAAGAAGTTCGCCAAGGATTGCTTTATTATGTCATTGAACTTCCGGGCCAGTTTCCAAACCATAGACTTTGGGGTCAAATCTGAACATTTAAGGCATAAAGAGAAAGGGGCAGATTTGACATCTCACAGACAAAAAAGTTGATACAGCAATAGTGTACAAATATAGCAAGATTCAAAAATGGCCTTCAGAGAAGGTCAGAGAAAGTGTTACAAAATAAATGTATAGATGCTTAAATTTTGAAATCCCAGACAAAACACCAGTTCCTTTAAATTTCTCTCAAATCTGAATTCCCATTTTGGCTTGTTTTATATTTGTTTGTTTCCTTGTTTTTTTTTTCTTTTTAATTTCTGAGGTACTGAGGAAATGGTACTTCCATTCCTACCCATTCCAGCAGGCAGCAGGTGCTCAGAAGGTCTGAAAAGCAAAAGTCACCTGACTGAAGTCCCTTTTGAGAGGGAAACACACACATTGAAGCAAGTAGAATATGCCATGCCAGGAAATTTCTAATTTATAATAAAATAGTAATGCAATTACATAACATCACATTAAAACATTGAAATAAATGATGCTTTAACAGTGACTTTATAAAAATTTCTACTTTAAGAAAGCAATCTCAGTTCTATGATAAATCACTATTTATTATAGAAGATGTGACGCAGGTTATATAGTCAGACAATTACTCCTGATGTAGAACTAATCCAACAGGCTTTACATTGTCTTTGCAGGTATTGTAAATTACATGATTCCCAGGATCTTTGATATGCACACAGTACCATTAAGTGAACCAAATATTATCCTCTTAAACTACCAGAATCCAATCGAAATGAAGAATGAAGAAGGTTTTAATATGGTGTTTTCTTTTCTTGTGTTGGAAATTAGTCCATGAAATGTCTTCAACTAATTCTGTTGTACTAATTACTGGGAAAATGAAACCATTTTCCTGTGAAAGCAGGGCATGTGCACAGGATCGCAATGTCCTAAATATAAGATACAAGAGATTTCTTGAGTCCGTTTCATCCTTTACTTCTCAAAACAAACAGGCAACGCTGCAAGTAGAGTGTTTGAAGCAGTCTTGCAGCTCACCAGTGCTACTTCTGGACTAATAGGAGGAGGATATTTCAATGATGCTCCAAGAACTGGTGAGACAACAACCAAGGAACCTCATATCTATGAAGAAAATAGTCTCTTACAGTGAGCCAGTCTGTCAAGAAACATTTTCTTTCTTTTTCACTGCCCATTTTATATTCTGCTACTTTCCCTAATCTCAGTCCTTCAATTATGAGGGCAAAGGTCTGTTTAGGAATGGATAAGAAATTTTTGAACTATGGACTCTGTTTTTTGTTGTCGAATGTAATTACATCAGGTTTCTTCTTTTAGTTCATAAATATGTTCATATGTCTGTGCTGTTCTTCTTCCAAAAGCCCTTAAAATAAATTCCTAGCCCCTAAAATAGTCTTCTCAGCTCTTAAAACTCAGGACCTTCTTTTGGTAATTGCCTTGGAAAACTGCTGATAGAAAACCAGCCTTAGTTAGAGTGCTTTGGAGCAGGCTAAGTAAAATATAAAAATGAAAAGTTTGCATTAACTTTCTGTTTCTTGGGAAGACAGTCAGAATCACATGGATAGGGCCATTGTGTTGTCAAACTTTTGTGCTCTACTTAAGTATATTTAAAATACTTTCTGAAGATCTTTGGAACTTTTCATGAAGACTGCTGGCTTTAATATATTTATTTATGTGTGTATGTATTTCTTTATTTACTATTTAAATAAAATAGGGAAAAGCCATTTTTCCTGCTGTCCCAGTTCTGGAGAAATTTTCTTGCAGTTTGTATAAATATATTCACATTCTAGTGTGGCTAGTATTAGTCTACGAATTAAGTCTTTTACTTGTGGTCTTTTGTCTGTAAAATGTGATTAATTTTAAATTAAAGCATGACCCAAACAACACTTGAGATGAAACTGAAAGGTGTTATAAAATATGTATATTGATTTTAGCCAAATGCAATCTTTTTTGATAAAAAAAGACTCTTTGATCCATAGTACGCCAAAAACTAGCTTTCCTGACTTTGATCACACAAAGACATAGAGAAGATGTCAGGCAGGAAATAAATAAGTGAGAAGTGTGGAAAAATGAATGAGGTGACATAGCACTGTTTGAGCTTTGTTGTCCCTGCTGTACACTACTAGAACAAGCACTTCTTGCTAATGCAATGGAACAGCTCAACAATTTTCAGGCACAAAGACTACTTGAGGGAAAATTCAATAAGTTAAGAATACCAAACTGTAATCAGACCTTGGGGAAGAAGCAGTATTGAAACACAACTTTTTTTTTGACAGTTTTGAGTGTAGCTCTGGTGGTCTGTTTCAAAAACTGTCAAAATGATGATAAGTGGTCTTGGGAGTCTAGTGTTGAGTCTTACACCAAATAATCTGGCTGCCTTCTTGGTATTAGTGCTATCAGCAATTTAAGAAGTCTGATTTTTGAAGGAGAAAAGATGCTAAAATAGAAAAATGACTATGCTGAATGTAGAGTAATTACTTTTCATGACATCCTCATCGAAATCAATAGGATTGACTAATTAAGACATCTAAGCTGAAATCAATAGGATCTGACAGCTAACACTTCCCTGTAGCAATACGCCAGCATCAACAATTTTGCATCTACACCAATGTTAAAATCAGCCAATGCTATTTCCTTTGCTATTTAATACTTAATGTTTTCCTGAACAGCAAAGTCATTTCATACCTAATATGCTTCCCACATTCCAAAATAAAAGCTGATGAAACTGCTGCATCTATATTCCTTCTGCCGTGTGGTTCACATTTGCAGCTTGTTACCAAAGAGCCTTGATTGACCTGATGTTTGGGTTCTCAATCCTAAAATGCCAGTGGATTATAACCAGGCCAGGAGTGCCAAATACAGAAACAATGATCAAGAATAGGAAAAAATTCCACAACCAACGGCATATTTTTTTTTCAATTCTTCCACCTTCGAGTCTTTAATGGGAAAGCCTTTGGGTGGATAGTTGCCTGCCACTTCTTCCTCTGAGGGTTTACCCTGCCTTCCCTCAAGTTTCCAATTTTCCCTCAGTAGATTTGTGTTGATCTCTGCAAACTCTGTGCTATATTACCCCTGAACCTATTCTCAGTGCACAGTAAAACAGGTTCACAGAAATCCTGGCACCTTGAGACTTTTTGGAGCTGGAAAGGAGAGAGAAACAACAAATGAATCAAAATACACTGTATGCCATCCAGCATGCATGCCATGCAGCCAAAGGTTTGCTTTTTCTGCTCGTTGGATTCTCAGTCTTGTTGAAATTTCTGTTCCTTCTGAATTTCTAGGTGGATGTGATGGTCAACAAAATTTTCCTTCTTTAGTTTGCAGTTTGATGTTGTGGCTGCTCCTCAAATCATCCTGATGAGGATGATAGTCTTCATTAAAGCAAGGACAATCCATTGACATTATGCATAAATGATCTTGAAGACAGATCAGGAAATTCAAGGAGAGCAGAGCACATCAGAAATGTCTTCTGAATTATCCTATTCTTTCTAGAATTCACTTCTATTAATTTCCTGATATTTTCCCTTCCAATCGTTGTTGGCTTTTTGCACAGTTTCTTTTCATCTTTGATTCAGGACCAAATTAATATTATTGTTTTTAATACAGTTGTACATAGAACCATGTCTTCCAACCAGTAATGGTCACAGTAAACAACTGTTTGAAGACACGTTAGAAGCTTGCTATGGACCATATGTACATTTTCTCTTTCTCTCAACTACAGGCACTTATTTGTAGATGGATTGCAAATTTAAAAATGCATTTATGTGGCCTATGTGCTTCAATTAATGAATTTTAAAGCTAAATCTCAGAAATTTTTAAGAACCCAAAGTAACAGCATGTTACTGTCCCAACTGTAAAATTAAAAAAAAAAAATCCAAAATATATTGTAAGTTGCAATCTTTCATATATCACACTACCTCTTCATAATTTCTGAGGCAAAGTACTTCCATAATTTCTTGTCCTTTGAAGGATTTTGCAGATGTCTGGATATCAATAAAAAAAAAAAAAAGTTATATGATTCATGTTGGAAAAAGGGCAGAAGTTCACATTCCCTAAAGAAGCAGTAAATCTTGATATTTGACATATAGGTACCATTCTTTGGCACCATAAGCTTTACAAGACATTTCTTAATATCTGCATGTTGTATATGATTTGAAAAGAACTGAGCAGTTCAAATTTGAGATGCACTGAATATTTTGTCTTGAACTGGGCTGGCAAGAACATCCTTGACATAGTGGCTGTTCATCTTATTTATGTAATGTCTGCCACAGTTTTGATCAACCCAATAGAGTTTTTCTGCTGGATCAGGGCCAAGAGAATTTAATCACCTCTGCTGATCTCAAAGAAACATGGCTTAGAAGCAGAAGATTGCATTCAGGTTGAAAGTTCCACCCCTCTTAGGAAACCACACTTAACCTGATTCAATGTCCTCTGAAATGTTATTCTGTGCAGATGTTACTTCTCTGCAAGTGCCACCATGAAACCAAAAAAATTTACTGTATTCTTCAGTGAATGCCAGCATTTCTTCTAAACTGTGTCTTCTTAAAAAAGGAAACAAAATTTACTACAAAAATGTGGGAAAGATGGTAAAATATCAAAATTTTGATGTGGCAGGAGCCAAATTGCATTGTAGCTAATGACAAGAAGTACAATAGCATGCTCTTTATGTGAACAAAGAGAACGTTTTATACACAGACTATGAACTTAGGAGCAATGGATTTAGTTTCTTCATTTTTTAAATATGTATCTTTTCATAAATATCTTGGTCCTGATGGATCTTGTGCTCCTCAAAATAGGCTTGAGATGGTTCTTATGTAGTATCCTCTATATGACTGTCCACAGCCATGGAGGAGGATATGGACAAATGGACACTCAGAAGAGACACATTGTTTAGAATTGGGATTAATGAAGCACATATCTGAAACACAGATCTCTTCCACATAATTATTTTTTTAAATTTGTGTCAACACAAGATGAAATAAGTGCTAATATTCCTTATATTAGCAATATTCCTTATATTAGGAATATAATAGGGTGGGAAAAACTGGATTCAGATCCCTGTTCTGCCTTTGTCATGGCAGTGATCTAACACAAGTACATCCATATGATAGATGAATACTGCTATAAGAAAGAGACACTCCCTTTTTTCTTGCTGCATAATTTATAAAACACAGAGTAACACCAATAAGATAAATTTACACTTCAAGTGTTTTGCAATTAAGGTATTCACGTGGGAACTGGCAGTACTATGAGGAAAATTCTTGGTCTAGTTCCAGTAGCAGCAGAACTTGAATGCAGGCTTACCTCTGTGTGAATGCTTTAGACTTCAACTTACTCTATGCTTTCTGTCATTTTCTGTCATGTGATGTCTTAAATTTTGCAATACCTCATGTTGTTAGTTTTAACAGAAAAAACATTTAAGTTTGTCCATAAAGAATGGGATATTGGTGCTTCTCGCATTCTAGGAGTGTAATCATAAAATTGCAGGTAATGGGACCATCTAAAATCTGTCCATGGATATCTAATAACACAGTAGCTCATGAAGGTAGTGAGCCAATGATTTACAAAGGCTGAAACTATTTGAAAAGAAACATCTCTGGGTTACAGACTCCACTGGATACTTCTTTTCTAGAGGTTTCAGGTGTTCAGTGTAAGAACCATAGCAGAGGTACTACAGAAAAATAATTTCCGTGTGAGAAGTGGGAAAGGATTTCTATAACAATTAAGCATGTGGGCTTTGTAATGAAAAATCTATTGCTACCCTCTCCTCCCTCTCTATGATATCAAAGAAGAAGCTTCGTACTTGAATATAGTATAAATACTATAAATAAGGTAAAAAAATTACATCTGCATCCCATAAAGTATTTCCATCAATTCAGTCAAATAAGAGTCTATAAGCAAAGCATTATACAGATTAAATAACAAGGTTCAGATACCCTCGTTTAAGCCTGCACAGCTCTGTGATACTTCTCAGGAGAATACCTTCCATTTTAAGTGCATTATATTCATTATTCCTTTCCTCCCCCTCCTTTCTTCTTACATTTTAATTCATTTTGCAGCTTTCTCTGGTCACATGGGCTTTTATTTTCAAAATAAGCCATTTGTGCAGTATCTTTTCCAATGCCTTTGGAAAATTTAAATATATAATGCAGCTACACTCCCTTTATCTGTCATGCTGGCAATATCTTCAAAAAGTCTAGTGTATTTGTAAAGCAAGTGCAGCTCTCCTAGCATTCTTACCGCATCTTGTTAACTAATCCCCTTGTCACCACCTTACTTTCACTTTCTTCTGTCACAAATTAATCCATCAGCAATCATGTAATTCGAATGATCTGGTTTCCTTCTCTTTCCGTAAAGTGACATTAACTCGCATTTGAGTTGTAAGAAGGGTGCATAGTTTTCACAGAACAAAATATAATCAAATCTTACTACTTTTAAATGCTATTTGAGGGCTTTGCTCGCTACCATGCAATGCTGTCAAGGATATTTAAGAACCTAGACAAATGCAAGATTGGTTAAGATGTGGGATCCAGACCTTGCTGGAGCCAGGGTAAAATTTCCCATTGACTCTGCTGCCAAGGCAGCACAGTCCTCTGCTGGGTGCAAGAGACTTCACTTTCTAGTGTTCTGGGGAGGTGATAGTAGGCAACAAAAAAGTGTCATGTTAAACTGAGAAGGAAGAAACAAGACTGGTATTGTCCCATACGAAAACAAAGAAAGAAACAACATCAGAAAGAAAGCCCCTCCAACACAACAGAACAGAGCATGTATTGCTCAAGAAAATAAAACATGAAAGACTGTGGAGTCACCCGTAACTAGACTTTTGGGTTTTCTGGACTGCTACAAACTGTAACATGCTACTAGCAGGCAGAAACAGTTCAAGCAGAAGCTAAAGCCATGAGCAACTGCTGCCACCTTGTTTAAAATAGGAAACAAAGGACTGTGAAAACAATGACCAAAAAAAATAGTTTTAACAGGTAATCCCATTTTCCAGTTGACTAGAGCCACTTGACTTTTGTCCTTGCTTTTTACATTGTGTCCCAAATAAACAAAGGTCTCATGTAACACACACCTTGCTGAGGGCTCTTGCAGATAGAGATAGGGGACTTGTTTCCAGTTGTATTGAATTTCCTTTAGCTGTATACTCCAGTGCAAAATAATTGTAAATATTTTTGAACTCAACTTGATGGCACTTATATGCCTCTTGCTTTTTGTCAAGCAGCAGGTGTGACAATACAGTGTAAAAGACAACTGAGAATTACCTCAAGAAAGCAGTTTCATAACTTTTTCCCAACTGACCTACTGAAAACCTGCAAACAACCTTTACATTTACATTACAACCTCTCATTTCTTTAATGTCTTTCATCTCATCAAGATTTTTGAAATTAGGAACTTCAAATAGTTTCACATAAGAATTACATCTTATAACTCTGTGGAGGACTTAACTACACCATTTGGAAAGGAGGAGGTCCATAGTAAGGAAAAAAAATGCTATCATGATCTTACATGAGATTGGTGAACCCCATTCAATATGGAATCCTGTATTGTCCTTTATAAAGTTACATAGAAAGCTTGTTAGTGTGAAAATTTTTAACATTATAGGCTTTTTTAAATGCATGCATGCCCCTTCCACACAGACATGAACAGTTTAAAAAGCTAACAAATATTTTTATTTTTATTCTTTTAATCTCCAGTAATAAGACTAGTTTATGCACAGCTCCTCACTTAGGCCAAAATTCTGCTGTTTTCAAGATATATTCGTTTCTCAATCTCTCCAAAATTAAAATTTAGGGGGGCCTTTTTTTTTCTTTTTATGTTTCTTTCAGCTAACTCTTGGAAATATCTGGAAAACTTTTACAGCCTAAATAATTTTATTTTAGGAAGGATGAACACTCAGGTAAATTCAGACTGCTAAATAGATACGTCAGGAAGTTATAAAGGTCTGAATTTGATATGATGAAGATGAAAAGGGTTGTTATTGATGCTGTATTGTAATGGAGTCTGTACCAACAGACTCCCATGCTGAGAAGGAAGACTCATGTTTTATACATCTGATTCGTATGATGGCAAGAAAGACACACTTATGAAGACAGAGATGTTTTACAGTTGTGCAGTTGAGCAAGAGAGATGCAAAGAAATTTCTCTGAGAGAAAGAACAGTGTCTGGAGCGAGGAGTTAAAAGGTGTAGAGGAAGTGTTTTTTCTAGCTAGGCCTCTCAGGTAGAGACCATGTGGTGTGAAGGATTTTGATACAGGTCACAGCTAATGCTGGGGTTCAACATGGAAGCCAAACAGTGGGGTCACCCAGGGAAGGGTGAGGACACCCAGCCGTGGACAAATGTTATGTGAAACTTTGCAGCTTGCAGGGGCAGCCCTCCACTCCCCAGAACCAAGAGGCATTGTGCCTCCTTGCCTGGCAAGAATTGTTTTGAGCTATTTTCTGTTTCACAGCAGAAATCCCTTCTATGATCTTCCCATGTGGGGATAGGGACTGGGCTTTTCTCAAGAGAGACACCTTCAATATTCCCCACTCTTAAGGAAGCTCAGGCAGTGACCTTTCCTGAGATCCCAGTGGACCATATGCAAATTATGCTCTCTGTAGATCTCAGTTTCCCTGTCTGCAAACAGAGAACATTTAGTCCAGGGGACTTCCACAGCCCTTGAAGACATCTGAAAATAAGCAATAGTTGAGTGCAATACAAAATATTAGTGCTGTGTGGACCAGTTCCAGAGATGGGTTTGGGCACAGGCAGGAATTTGCAAATGCAAAATGGGCACACAAAGCAGTTGCACACAGTAGGGCTCAACTGTTCATTATTATTTTCATGATATTTTTCTGGTTTTATAGCTTTGTTTTTTTATTTCAAGCACTAGCCATTGGATATAAAGTCAATTATTGCCTGTGCATGAAAGTTATGCTTTCTCATTTGCACCTCTTTTATTATGGCAATTGGATTCTCATCATTGACACATATTTATCCTTATTCCTATAGGATATAGACTTTTTCAGTTCTTCTCTCCATTGCTGTATTGTATTGATCAAGCAATTTGCAACCTTGTCCTTCCTTTAATGTCATTTCCAAATATCCATCTGTCTAGCTTCCTATCTCTCCCAGGTAAATATTTGGTGGATTCCATCTTCTCCAGTATAGCATGGAATTATTTCTGCATTTAAATGACACCTTATATACGTAAATATATACTTAAATACATAGTATGTTGAAATTCATGAAGAATCTCCCTGAAGATGTCAAGAAAACCCTCTTGATAAAGGCAAGTGAGATAGAAGGGTAGTTTAAAAATAGACAAATAAACAAATAAAAATTATAAACAGAAATTTATATATAGATATCAGTTCTAATAATTGCATTCTTCAGCTGTCAGAACAACAACAAAAAGGCCAAGGAAAGAGAATAATCTTTCCCTTTGCTGGAGAACACACATTTATTAATTTTCTCTTGAAAAAGCTTCAGTGGTCAAATTCAGATCACTTTTGTACTGGTGTAACAAAAGCATTTTCAGAAAAAATATTTTCAGCCTGTGAAAGTGATATGAAACCAGATCTGTAAAGCAAAGCAGTTGCTTTCACTTTCATTTTAACACCACTGTTCTTTTACTCTCCCCTATATAAACTGGATTTTAAGACCAAAATCTTCTGATAAGGCTCTGCTTTTATGAAGGAAGAATTTTTATTTCACAGAAAGACAATTTTTATACTTTTTGTGAAAAATAAAGAGTTTAATTTGCAATATAGTGTGCCAACCTCACAAAGAAAAATGGCTCTTTAGTCTTTTAAAAACAATATAGAATTTTGAGAAAACTTTTCTAAAGAAAGGAAATAAATGAAGGCTTGTAAGAGCTGTTCCAATGTTAATTTTGCTTTTATATATATATATTAAATGCATATATATATACATATATATATGTATGCATCATTTTGCTTTTATATATATATATGTATATTAAATGCATATATATATACATATATATATGTATGCATTTGTAGACATACATATATATATATATATATAGGTACCTTTGTATATAATTATATAATTATGCAAATATTATATATCTTGTTATTATTTTTTGGTAGACTTCCTGCTTTTCCTGCCAAGTCGTTGTCTGAACTCTTCTTGCTACCCTTTTCAGATTTTCATAGGTCTCTGTGTTCCTAAAGTTGGGATGGACCACAAAGGGCTGCTCACAGAGGCTTGACTGCAGGATTGGGACCTTGATATATAGCACATGTGAGCCTGCAAAACTCTTGTGTGTTTCCTAGCATGGGATTTGAAGATTCTGCATGAGGCATTGAAATAAATCTTGTTTTGTAGCCTTTTCACACAATTTTGTACCTAGTACCTATTGCATGGGAGCCAGAGTGCTGAAAGTAGATA
The DNA here is from genome assembly GCF_017590135.1 of Pyrgilauda ruficollis. Classification (NCBI taxonomy): domain Eukaryota; kingdom Metazoa; phylum Chordata; class Aves; order Passeriformes; family Passeridae; genus Pyrgilauda; species Pyrgilauda ruficollis. The sequence continues at coordinate 7,554,351 of NW_024516984.1, read as the reverse complement.
AGGAGTAGTGATGTGCTCCCACCTGATGTTGGTTCAGATCTCTGGAAGAATGTTAGTATAAACAAAGAGCTGCAGGCCATGTCAAAGCCCCTTTCCTCTGCTTAATCCACAGCTCAGTTAAGAAATAACACATTTTTCTTCATTCAGGACACCTTTTATCTTTTTTCTGTCTCATGTGTCTGTGGGGTGTTTTCTTTCTCCTCTTTGCTTTTGAACTGCTGCTGAATGTTGATGAGAGAGCACTTAGGCCAATCCTAGAGTGATTTTACATTATTGTAGGCTTTTTTATCCTTCAGGTCTGGCAGTACTGGATTCCTGCATTCAAGAACACCATGTGGCTTAAATTGTCTGAATACGGGATGTTGTCCTATGATGACACCATTCCTCAACCCTCTTGAGGAAAAAAGATGCTTTAGAAGACAAGGCAGAAATGTTTCTCAGTGAATTTTGCAAAAGAACAAAACTACTCTCTCTTCTCTGCCTTATGAGCAAAAATCACAGGATGGAGTCGCATTGGAGAGGAGAGAAAACAGAAGTTCAGCGCTGGTGTTCTGGGTCAGTAGGTTCCAAATGTACACTTACTTTTACATCTGTTGCTCTGATTTATAGACAAGGTGGAGGTTAACTGTTTTCTGTTTTCCTTTTGCTACAACTTCCTCTGCGCTCAGAGCATATGCTTTCTTGATAGTATTTAAAAAGAACCCTTTGGTTAGTTTTTTGGAGCCAGAGATATTTGCCTAGACATGGTGAAAAGCCTCATTTTGAAATTGTATCTCCTATGCTTGTTAAAAAGCCCAGGAACCGTTTCTGCTCAGTTCTGCTTTCTAGGATCTAGCTGCACGTTTAGCAGCAGTGGTTAAAAAAACCAAGTGTGCCTCGAACTCTTGTTCTCACTGTAGCTGTGACTGCCGGGGTGCTTGATAGTTGATGCTTTTCTGCACTGGTTTTTGCTAGAGAGGTGAAAAATATTAAAGCCAGCTCTGCAGAATGGGAGCAAATGAGGTATAGCCTTATAGAAAAATGCCAAGAGAAAAATTGCCTAGACCAAGGGAACTACAGGGAGTCTTGGACGAGGTAGGGTGAGATTTAGCTAACAGAAGGGCAGGTACAAACCCCTGCTTCTGTCTTGCATTGATGCACTTCTGCCACAGGTAGGGTAGGCATAGAAAAAATATTTGCCTTTCTCTGTGTCATCTAAAAATTCTGCCAGGCTTATAGCATAGAGAAACCTTTTCAGAAAGCTGTTTTAAAAAATGGCATATAGGAGTGAGACTTTTCCAAAGCTGCTGGTACCAGTCAGCAGGGGAAAATATTTGCCCAAGGGTTTTGTTGTAGGGCAGATTCCCTGATGTAACTTAATCAGTAGAACAAAAAGTCTATTGTGGACTACTTATGTGCACCCTTAATAGGATGTATGCAAATGCATTGGCCTTAATGGCACTACTCATGTATGCAAAGGTGGACACCCTGCTTTAGGCCTCCCAGTCAAGTAATTTTGTTGTCAGTTCAACAGAAAAGCATTTCCCCCAGCTCTTACCTTGGCTGCAGTTGCAAAAGTGCTGGTAGAAAAAATCTGAAATGAAAAAAATAATATTGAATATTTATAATGAAAAAAATTCAGGCTTTGTTGGCAAACATATTAATAAAAAAAAAATAATTTCCATGGAATTTTATTTTGGTGACTTTTTAAGAAGCTCAAATCTTTAAAAAGCCTGCAGTAACTGTGAACAGCAAACACTTGATGCAATTTGGGATTTGCATGGCCATTGGAAAGCAAGCCATCATCAAAATCAGGGGACCACTTATAGATTGCAAAGATTTTCCATTGAGTCCTTTGAGGTAATGCATTTCAAAAATCATGTCTTTTCAAAAATCATGTTTGAGCAATGGTGGCTTGAAGAATATAATTCACAGAGTAAAATACCAGAATCTTCTGTATTGCAAAGTAGGCAGCAACAATTTCTCAGTAGAAGTGTGCAAAAATGCAGTGATGTGTCTTCTAATGGATATCTGTCTATGAGGTAATTCTACCATCTTGCAATTACATGCCTGAAGACATTAATAGCATGAAGCATATTTTAAAAGTAATTGGTAAACCTATTAATTTCCTCATCTCCATGTTTTTGTCATTTACCATGAAATACTTAACTGTCTTTTGCATTGTTTCAAAAGACGTGTCCATATTTAAATAGAAACTTCCTTTCATTGTCCATGCTGCATGTTTCATTTTATCTGTATGAGAAATGTGAAACTAGGGAATTAATAATTATTTCACTTGGAAAGGTATGAAGCGAATTCCATTGCCTTTGTCTGATTAGAATCTTCCCTGCTGGTTTAATTAAAAATGGCCATGTGACAAGCAAAGAAAGCATCTCTCCTTTGGGGTGGAGGGGGGAGGAGGGAATGGTATTGTATTTTCTGGTAAACAGTGAATCCTGAAGCTCCAGAGTTGTAAAATTTAAATGCTTAATGCAAATGAAAAATGCAGACTCAGGTCAGCTATAGACAAATGTCACTAGACTGGATGGAAAATGCACTGCAGGCAGAAAAGATGACATTTATCAGTCATCCATACATCAGTAACTAAAACAATTTTAGGGTTGTCTAGACAGGCATCTATTATTCCTTAAATTTAAAAGCTTTAGTAGAAAGACAACAGCAAATGCTCTATTTATATTTAGGTGTTTTTCAGTTTGTTGTGGTTTTTTTTTTTTTTTTTTTGTTTTTTTCCTACATGAAACAAGATAGGAAAAGGAAAAATCATAGTTTTCAAAATGAAAAGTGCAAATTTGCGTTTCTTTCTCTTTGACTTTTTTTAAAATATTTTTTTGCTCTCTGGGTAAAGGAGAATTTCTTGGCATGTTCTGAAAGCAATTTAAGTGAATTATCAGAGTGTGCATGGAATGCTGGCTGTAATTATTAAAGTACAGCCCTGTAATATTGAGCTTAATTACTGTGTACAGTGTTTGGCCTTTATGTTTTCTGCTTAATTTACCCTGTATAGTTAACGTGAATTTAGTGAAATAATTATGCACCTTTTGGGGTTTTTTTTTTGGGAAAACAAGGTATTTGTATTTTCAGGAGAGAAAAACAAGAATAGATACAAATATTGAAGTAAATCCTTCTGGTAGCTGGATCCCTTCCCTCTGTTGCTTATGTAGAGCCACAGTTCTGCAAATATATATTGATATAGTGAATTATGATCTGTGAAGTAAGATCTGTGAACTGTCCCATTAGCAGCCACAGGAAAACTTGCAAGCTTCAATTTCAACTAAATATTTTCACTACTGTTATTTTCTTTTCATTTTTAGTCCATATGGTAACAAGCATTTTTGCAAGAATGTGCACAAAATTGCAGTTATTCTCTCTACCATGCAGAGCATATACTACAGTTTTTTCAACAAACTAAATTATTTGTGCAATAAAATTTTTCATACTGCTCCTTTAAGATTAATCTTTGGATATACTATAGTTAAGCAGAAACAGTATAGCCCAGCCCATCTGCAGACTATTCTCTATTAATACCTCCTTTGTTTTCAGATCTTGCTTTTCTTTCACCTCCTCTAGTAGGAGGAAGCAGTGTCAGGTTGCCTCTCTGGCAGTGGGGCTGGAGTGTTTGCTAGTCAAACCCTGGCCCTTACTGCCAGTGGTTTAGAGCCCTTCAAATGTAAGGAGAGCTCTAGGTGTCCCATGCAGAGCAGGGAAACTGAGTAGTGGAGCATCTTGGAAAAAATACAGAAGCGAATGATGCTTCTTGCACAGCGGGCCTCAGAGTGTGCTGCCTTTCAGAAAAAATTGATGTTTTTAATGGGCCACAATGAAGCACAGACTGCTTGTAAAGAAGCTGCAAGAAAATTATTTAAAAGTGAATAATATAAAATAAAAATCAAGGGGTTCAGCTGTGAACATGCCATGACATTCACTGTTTTTCAGGAAAGGCGTGACAACTCTACACATTGAAAGGGTTGGGGCCTTGGTTTGGATTTGTTCTGTTTTTTCCTGCCTACAGCTCCTCCAAAGTTCTTACATTCTGTGTCTGCTGGGAAGAGGTGATGTATTTGTATGACACCATGATTCTGATATTTTGTCAACTTGGGAATGTTGAGGTAAAGAAACTGAGGCACAGAGGGATTTTGGTAACCATGCCCTGGAATCACTCATGTCTAGGTGCATGAACAATAGCAACCTGTATTTGGAAAGAACATTAAAGCAATAAAATATATTACAGAAGCACAAATGAATAGCGAAATAAAGTGTGGACACAGTAAATTCCCATATCTTTAACCTGGCAGAGGTCATAGGACCTCATAATTTCATCAGTGTGTCTAAAGGGCAGGAGCAAAGGGGATGGATCCAGGCTCTTCTTGGTGCTGCTGAGCAATAGGGTGAGAGGCAACGGGCCAAAACTGATGCAGGGGAAGCTCCACCTGGATATGAGAAAGAACTTCTTTACTGTGCAGGTGACAAAGCATTGGAACAGGCTGCCCAGAGACGTTGTAGAGTGTCCTTCAAGAATGATCTGGATACCAATCCTGTGCCACGTGCTCTAGGATGACCTCGCTTGAAGCAGGGAGGCTGGACCAGAAGAACCACTGTGGTCTCTTTCAATCTTACCCATTCTGTGATCCTGTGAAAATTCTGGATGAATATGAAAATTTAGACTCCTTTTGATTATAAACATACATGATTTTGGCAGCTTTATCTCTTGCTTAGATGAATGATCCTGCCAGTATTAGAGGGTGCTGTTCCCTGATAGAGGCTGCCTCACCTGATGAACAAACAGAAACAGCCAGCCTCTCAGCTTTGATCCCGAGAACAGAGCATGTGTTCTGGTTGAAAAGGGCCGCTGCACGGCTGGTTCCCGCTGGGAGCAGCGGGAGGCTGCGGCGGGGTCGGGGCTGCCGCGGCCGGGCCGCCCCCGCTGCCCCCGGGCCGCGCTCCCCGGGGCCGCTGCGCTGCCCGCCGCTGCCCACTAGGTGGAGCTGCAGCAATAGGTTTGCCGCCCGTCGGCCGAGGCGGCGTCAGCGCCGAGCCGCGCTGGAAGGCGACGTTCGGCTTAACAATTCAAATGTATTCCTGCTAATTTGTGTTTGATAAAGGTTCAGGAGTCTTTTGTTGTGTGTCTAGTTAGCCTGCGTGTTACACTCAGAGCGTTTGCAAATTTTCTGTTTGATTGTGAGCCTTACTGTGAATTTTTATGTGGCTGGGTACCTGTGCCTATTTGTTTATCTGTGTGTGTGTGTGTGTGTGTGTGTGTGTGTGTGTGTGTCTGCATTTGGTGGGTGTATAAAAGGCAGGAAGAAAAATCCGTGCCGTCACCGTTGCTATTCTCATGAACGAAGTGGCGCACAGAATGATGCCTAGTCTGTACACAATGCAAATACATTATTCAGAGCCATGTGGGGATTAAGGGTTTGACTGTCTTCTATGTACAAATCAGTGGGTCTAGTGCTCAGTACCCAAAATTGAGACAGGACAGTGTTTAGCGTTCAGAAGCCCTCTTTTTTCTCTCTGTGTGTTCCTCTTGGCCAGTTTGTTAAAGTGGGAGCTCAACATCCTCATGGCAGTCTTTAGCATCTAGTTATCACATCCTCTTTTTAAAGGGTCCAAACCCCCTATGGTAGATATCTCTAAACAATGAAAGGCTGAAAAAAATTAAGGAAAATTCATATGTGGTGGATGCACAAGTGTCCGTACCCTTAGGGTTGACAGCAGATTCAGGGCTACTGTTATTTGAATGGAACTGCCTGGAATTTGTTACTCAGGTTCATGACCATACATCTGCTTTTAGATTTTGGCTGTTTGTGGAGGGCAGGATACTTGAATTGGGCAGGCATGTCCTTTCCCTTCCCCCCTAGGAGAAGGATTGCAAAATTTGGATTCAGATGCAAGATCTTCTGGCACTATCTAAACGTTTGCTACCTCTGACTTGCTTGGCTGCCGTGAACAACAGTGGGGATCTCAGGGTTCAGCAAATAGTATTCACAGAATCACAGAATCACAGAATGTGTTTAAGATTCAAAGGGAGAACAGTGGGTTATCTGGTCCAACCCCCTGCTCCAGCAGGGTCATCATGGTACACATTGCATAAGATTGTGTCCAGACAGCTCTTGAATAACTCCAGTGAGGAAGACTCCACAATCTCTCTGGGCAGCCTATTCTTTGTACATTCACCCACACAGAAAAGAAGTTATTTCTCATATTAAGGTGGAACTTTCTGTGTATCAGTTTCTGCCCATTGCCTCTTTTTCTCCATGCCCTTGACACCCTCCCTTCAGATACCTATATATATTGAGGAGGTCCCCTCTCAGCTGTTTATTTTCAAGGCTGAAGAGGCCCAATTCTCATCTTTGTAACCCTCTATTGGGCTCACTCAGGAAGCTCCATGACTCTCTTGTACTGACAAGCCCAGACCTGGACACAGCACTCCAGATGTGCCTCATCAAGTCTCATTAGAGGGGCAGGATCACCTCACTCGACCTGCTGACAATGTTGTTCCTAATGCACCTCAGGTTTTCACTGGCCCCCTTTGCCACAAGGGCACTTTGCTGGCTCATGGACAAATTTGTTGAAGTTCAAAATGTGAATGATCTGTGGAAGCAGCTTTGATATTCAATGTCCAGAATTTGCACTGCCTTCCTTTTTGTTGGGACATGTATTTCTGACTTATGAAATCCTCTGTAGTTTAGATCTTGTGTAAAATTTGTTTATTCCTCTTTTGATGCTGGGTCTACCATGAGACTGTTATGTGACATTCCCAATATGAGTCTGGGTGTTTTTTGAGATGTCATTGGAGAAAGTATTTAAATTTTGTGACTTGTTTTAAGAATCCTGGTCAGATATAGTGACATCAAGAATCAAAGGGTGATGAGCCAGCAGCACCTTTTATATGAGAGCAATGATAACGTGGTGAGGGGGTATAGGTGGGGGTCTCCAGACTTCAGTGCAGCACGGTCTCAGTCTGAGGTAGTTTGTCTGATTTCTTGCATAAGTTGTTTTGGTAACTTTAGACCTTCCTATGTCTTACAAATGCAGAGATAGGGAGGGAAAAAATTATGTTTGACTGATGAAGTGGCTGCCACCTCTTTACACAGGTGGATTTTATGATTAAATTAATACACTTCTTAATCAAATGTCTTCCTTCCTACATGTGATTGGTAAAATCAGTGAGATACCTGCCTAAAAATGTGTCCATCTGAGGGACGTACCATCCCTCCAGCATTGCTCAAGCATGAAAGGGATTCTTTGTACACTCTCTGAGTGGCAAACCTTGAACCATTGACTTCTTAATTCGTAGGTCAGCATATAAACATACCTGAACAGCTTTAGCCTAGAAACACAGAGTTGTGTTTCTACTTGGGTGTTTCTCTTTTGAATTTTTACTGTTACTGCATCTGTCCTTGTGTGACAAAACAAGAGATGGAATTTAACACCTATTTTTGTGCTCAAAGAATGCAGAATGATCCTTTCCAACCTCCATGTTTCTTTCTAGCTTTTTATTTTAAACTTCAGGCAAAGTTGCTGAACTGCTGTAGTCAGACTAAAGTAGGAAGCACAGAAGGACTTCTGAAATGACATTCTATCAACAGGAGAGTGCCTGTCTCTCTTCTTTTACTTTAAACTATGCTGTAAGGTTAAGAAAAGGTAAGAGGGTTTTAGAGGCTTTTGCCTGCAGTATATAATGGGTGAAAGAACTGCAGAAATTGGGAGGAAAATTTCAGGAAATTTTTCTGAGCCCCAACAAAAATGACCAGTCATGAAGAAATCTGCGAAACTGAGACTCTTATGGTGTAACTAAGTAAATTGCTAACAAGACTAAGGTAGGCTATGTGAGCAGTTCAGATGTGACTGTCCCTGGTATTGTGCACTTATTCACAATCCATGTTGATTTTGAATATTAATTTTAGATAAAGAAGTAGGTGTGTTTCTTTATGCAAACACAATAAAGGGTGAAAAATTACACATGAGGTGTACCTTATGGTGAGGCAATGGTGTAAGAATGACAGGATGTTCCTGCTGTGTGCACTGGTGAGCAACATAGTAGTAAGAGACTAGCTGTAACATAATTCTTTCTTTTTCTTTCTTTCTTTCTTTCTTTCTTTCTTTCTTTCTTTCTTTCTTTCTTTCTTTCTTTCTTTCTTTCTTTCTTTCTTTCTTTCTTTCTCCAACAGCCAATTCAGAGAACACGTTAAGCACTTCCATAAGTGATGATTTTTTGGTTTTCAGGCTGCTGTTTGAGCTACAAAGCCCTAGGAATGCCATCTGTCCAATTAATGGTTGTTACAAGGTTTGCATTACCTAATGTAATTAAAATGGAACAATCCTTTAGACTGCCTTTCTAAAGACATAAGCCAAAGTAGAAACCCCTTGTGATGGTGGGAAGATGCCATTCCACCAGGAGCACGTGCTGCTCAGCAGCAGGAGGCTCCACACAGCAGTCGACCATCATTATAGCTGTGCATTACAGCCACGCTTCTGGAATGGATCGGGGAAATCTCCTGCCAGGAAAAAGGTGCGTCTGGGAAAGAGTAAGCTACATATTATTTCACTTTTGGTCATGTAAAAGCCAACCCGCTACTCTTTGAAGACTTGTACCTGTATTTAAGTAAGTGGTATAATACAGGGAGACCTGTAAGCAATTAGCCTACATTCATTGCATAATCAAAGCTGTTGAGGGCTTGCAAACTAGTAAAAACATTTGTGAGAAACGCAAGTATCTAAACATTTTTGAGCTATTTAATCTAATTTTGACTGGATCTGGTAACCTAAAGCAACAATTGGACACTGCTGCTGCTGCAGCAGTTATGGTTATAAAGGCCAAAACCAGACAGGTCCTCTCTTTCATGCTGATTATGCAAGTTAAGTAATCAGACCAGAAGTTTTAATTGGCATATCAGTTGGCAAAGTCACATCAAGTCACTTCTGACATTTCAGGTGACAAGCACTCATAGGAACATCTTTCATATGTTTAGCCTCAGAGAATTCTCAATGTGTTGGTGGAATAGAGCAGAGGATAATACATTCTGATATCATGAGACCATCACAATGCACATTAGCTGAGATGCAGAACACTTCCATAATTATCTGTACTTACAGAAGGCTATTTTGATGAAAGAAATACAATTTTCAGGCAAATATACAGGATGAGGTGAACTTGAAACAGTGGTATTTTCACACATTGCTTTCCCAGCTATAAGCAGCCCTCCTGGTGCAAGATGTTATTCTGCCTACTGTGATTACTCACTGCACCCACTGGTGAGTAAACATGCACCCTTTGTTTTTGTTAATAGAAGAAATAGTAAGCTGCCTAATGCACGTGAATGTATGCAGCCATATTGTCTATTGAAAAGTAACAAAAATATTATCTAGAAGGAAAATATGTGAGTATTTAATTTTTCTTCTGCTTGACAAACTGTGAAGCTGTTGGGGTAAATTAAGATCCACCCATGGTGTAAAACTGGGGCATTGAAGGAGAGTTCAGGCCAAACATGCTGGAATAGTTTAACATAGTGTCAATCTAGAAGGGAGGCTGTTGATCCTCTGATCATTGCTAGAATATAGTGTAATGGTTCCTTTGACACCTTTGTCTTTTATTTCATCAGTATGTAGTACATGACATTTTGTACTCGTGAAAGGTGCTGAACTGACAGGCCTTGAGACTGAAGTCTTCTCTTTGTACACATATCAGACGATACATAGACAAACACAGCATCCCCTCTCTGCCTCTTTCTCTGTCTTCCCCACACTTCAACCGCTTTCTCGCTGCAGCTCTCTCGTATGACCACCATTTGAAGTGAAAAGATCCTCCGATCTCTGCAGTTACTGCTTGCTGCTAATATTACCAGCAAGGCTGCTTGCCCTGAGTGAGTTTTGTGGGTGTTTTTGTGATGCAGAAATGTATTTCCATGAATTTAGGTAATTCCAGCTCATTTCATGTGGATCACAGACTGTCCATTAGTCTGTAATATCTTTAGGTTACCAGTGACCCGCGCTAGGCTTGATCTGGTCACCCATAGCTCAGGTAAAATGCTCCATATCCTATTTTCACTCCTGCTCATATATGAATTGTTCAGTATAAGGTTAATCATGCATACAATAATTTTTTTTTTCTCTGAAGTACACAGTAGATCAGTGTTTTTGTTCTTTCAATCTGTTTGGGGCAGACAAAGGGGATTATAAATGGGCAAAGTAGAAATTACAGTTAAGAAATTGCTGTCTTTATTCACACAGCACAGAATTCCCATTGGGAATACTGGATCCATCATACAGATCAGAGGGAACAATTTTGCCTGCAGTATGGACTTCCAGTGGTTTTACCATTCTTGCACTTAGAGGGAAGAAGAGTGTAGGGGAAGGAGTTAATTGTCTCCTCTCAGTTCTTACTAATGTGACCTTATAGTGAAACAAAATATGAAACTATCCACATTCATAACCAACAGCTTGCAAAACTTAACTTCAAAGTGTATAGTTAGTTTCTGAAGTTGGCATCTTTCCAATGTATATTCCAAAGACATATTTTATGTTTGTCTATTGTCTACTTAAAAATAAAATAGTGCAAGTTTGAGAAAAAGAAAAGTTGCTGTCCTCAAATGAAAACCCACAGATAATAAACCTATAACTTTCATGCAATTTGCAGCAGAATATCTTAGGGTGGGATGCTGGTGGTGCAGGCACAAAGTTCAAAATTCATGGAAAGAAGATTTCTAATGAAACTTTGGGCAAGGCTTCTATGTTGCAAATTACTTAGTTTTTTTTCAAAGACTATTTCAAGGAGATACATCTTGTATAACTTGTTGATGGTAGTATTACTAATTGAGCAAAACCAATAATATAGAAGAAAAAAGTATATATATTTGTGAGAAAGACTGAAAAAGAACAGGGTTTTTCAATAATTTTTACCTCTAAAATGACATAGGTTGAGTTTAATATTTTTGGTAGTAGCATCATATTCCTATTCCACTGACTCATACAAGGAATCATATGAGCATATGCTTAAATTATTTTTGTCAGGACTGCCATTGCATTAAGAACCTGTTTAGTGATTAAGGGTAAAAAACTGCCCCCTATCATTTTTCACACTTGCATTTACTCATACTTTCAGACTTGTCTTGGCTAGATCAAGTAAATTTTCCCTGAAAGATTGAGAACATATACAGCCTCACTCAGTCACAGTCCAGAAGGAATTCAGTTATTTCAAGAAGTCTCATTACACCAGATCCTTCTATTGCCTCCTGTTATTTATCTTTCAGTACTATCACCTTTTACTACCCTTTCTTCTTCCTTAATACAAATTAATAAAGTCCTGCAGTGAATGATTCTTCAGTTCCTTTGAAATTTCTTTTGAAAGAGTGAGAAGTCCTCAAAAATCACAATACTCATAAAATGGTTGAGGGAGAAAAAATCCTTTATTCTTTCCTCTAGACTTCAGTGACACTATGAAGTTTCACATAATTTGCAGACTGCATCTCATAAAATACTGGCAAAATTTATTCAATTCAAATTAAATAGATGTAGCACAGAGTAATCTTTCTCTATTAAATATGTCACTTTTTGCAATTGTTTCTTAATATCCCGCACAGCTTCCATCTAAGATTAGCACTTTCTTTGCTGCCACAGTTTCACTAACCTACTGAATTATTCACTGAAGCATAACCTTCAGATATCAGGTTAGAAAGACCTTGATTATGGCAGGAAGTGAACTGTATAAACCATTTTTCTTTAAAAGAAAATTTCTCAGTATAGAAAAGTCTGAAATGAGATAAATATTAAATGTGTGTAAAAATTAAGTTCATAACTGATAGGAATTTAGTCAGCTGTGACATTCCTGTATTTTGTTTATAATAATGTACAATAACATTCTAGATACCACTTAATAGTGTAAAGCCACGTGCATTTTCATGGTGCTTATTTAAAGTATAAACCAGGGTATCCATGTTGGTCTTAGCTGTAAAGTAGAGATGTGGAATGTCTCACACAGAATTAGCATAATGGACAAAGGATATTTACATCCAATTCCTGATTTTGTCCCACTTCCTGAAAATTACTTTTAAGGGTCTCTCAGCTCCAGAAACCAGCAAATGGTGACAGAGTGGAAAGCTTCACTACAGCAAATCACTGTTATTGACCATTAATTTGTGCCAATCCACTGTTGAAAGGTCATTTGAACACCTACCAAGGAGACAGCAGCTTCGGGAAAGCTTCCTTTGCAAGGGTTGATATACAGACTCACCACTCACTTGTCTGCTTCTCATGACCTGCCCAATGGCACCCAGGAGCTGAAACGTAATTGTGAAGTTTAACAGGCTTTTAGAGGTACTATGATAGCAAAATGTCAGGGCAAACAACATTCTACAAATTATTCTGCTAGTCAAGCGTACAAATTTTCATAATGACTTGACCTAGAATAGGAACAAAATGTGTTTTCCTAACGTGGGTGATAACTGCATAATTATGCAACTGATTCTGCTAATATTATTAGCCTTATGTTACTTTCCCAGATGTCAGAGAAATGGCACAGAAGGAGAAAACAGGTGGCAAGTTTGTTGGATGTTGCATATTAGTGCAGTTCATAACAGAATTTTCTATGCAGATTTGTGGACCGCAGTTTGAAGGACTTTAAGACAAACACACTGCACAAGGATTTAAAGTTTTGGGAGTAGCAGGGGCTTCAACAAATTTTGTGCTGCGCCGTGAAACGTTCTGTTCCTAAGATGAGTTTAAACCCCTTGTTTCCTGCTCTCTGTCTCTCTCCTAGTGATATTTTTGGTTTGCAGGGCTTTTTGAACATGTGAGGGTGTTACATTTGGGTAGCTAAATTTGTATGTGAATTCATCAGTCAGGTATCATTTTAAAAGAAATACAAGTAATGCAAAGGATACTACTGATTTAACAAACTTCTAAGAAAAATATATATCTGTTGCTCTTCAAGAGCCCTTACAAAATAAGAAGTATTCAAAAGCAGTGGGGGGAAGTCACAAAAATTTGGTTGATACTGTGGATATAGAGATTATTTTATTCTTTGTGTTTTAATATATATTATGCATACATACATCATAAGAACACATACAGTCATGTATCCTTGTATGCTTTTATTTAATAATTCAAATTTGTATGTATTTTGTGTTTATTAAAGAATTATGCCTTTGACAAAAAGATCTGCAGCTGTGACATTTGAATTGCAGACCAAACAACCATGCAAAAGAATTAAGTTTCCTATATAGGAAAGAGGCTAAAATGTGTATTTAGGGAAATTGATCATTTTAGACTTAGAAATATATGCTGGAATTCACTGTGGGCATGACTTAGAGTATATTGTTCATTTCAGCTAACTGCATCCACTGAAACTGCCTGGCAATTGCGTTGAGAGGGCTTGCAATTCTTAAGTTCCTGCATTTTTACCTTTTAGTAAAGGCTTGCTAGAAATCTTGTCAGACTTAAAATAATTGGAAGAAAAGTACAAAATCAGCACTGAAAATGGAAGTTGTAAAAGACAGAAAAGATTGTGGTAGTGGTTCCTCCAATAAAATAGACAAAATGAACATTTCGTTATATGCCTGGACATTGCATGATAATCTGAAACCCTAATTAAAGGGAATGCTATTAAATTGATTTTTTTTTTATTTTCCCAATTAATTGATCTGCCATCAATCCCTCAAAAAGATTGTGTAATCTGAGGCAAGCTACCTTTGTTTAAATTTTTACCTTCTCTCTTTCACAGGAATGTTATGAAGAAGCAGCTGGCTGCTAACGTGTAGAAAATTTGTCTTCAGTGGAGCGATAGAACCCAAAATATGGCAAAAAAATCTTGTCTCTGAAATGGCTTTATTAATTTCTGATTCTGCATATGCATTTTTGCAGAATTCTTTAAAGTTGGAAACCATAGAAATAAAATCTGTGGTGAAAAATGGAAAAGTATTGCGTCAAAATTTGCTTTTCTTATTAGGACTTTGTGTAATTGATGGAAGTGCAGACTTCGAAGTGTACACTTTCTTCAGATTTGTAGGCATTTGGAAGGTTAGCAGCAGATATAATTTACAGTGGTTGCCAGTGGCAACCCCTGTGATTTGGGTTGGGTTCAAACAGCAGTTCAACCCCACTTGTCCCCACTTGGTAATTCCCAAAGCTAGCCATGCAGGTTGTTTTGGGGAATGATATTTTACATGGCTGTCTAGTTGTCTCTTCTGTATGTATTTATCTAAACATTTAGATTTATTCCATCGCCACATTACACAAGTGCGAATGAATCTTGGCTGACAACTTAGCAGTAAGGAATGGAGAGGGATATTGTCTTCCTCATTTAACAAAGAGTGAGCTAAGAGTTTAAGACTTACAGAAAGTTTCAAAGAAAATAGAGTTCTCTGCTGGATATTGCTGCTGAAGTGTCTGAGGCTTTATCTGCTTTTCCCTTTTTTCTTGTGTCCTCGCAGAAACATGCCTGAGTCTTCTGTGCCAGCAACTCCTTGGGATTGCTACCAGGGATGATACATTGGTTCTTGGAAGCAGCTTTGGGTTTCCTAGCTTTTATTACAACAGGTTTTTTTGTATGATGGTATTCAGATTTTTAGGCAGATGTGTGTGCCTGTATGTGTGTATTTGTTATTCTTGGAATCGTTAAATATTCACTGTCATCCCATTTTCATACACAGACTTTTTTTTGATAAGTTGCATATTCTGTTGGTGATAGCCAAGCTACTTCAGGATCTAGTTATAGTTACAATGTGGAAGTGAAAGCTGTTTAAAAAAAAAAATCTAATTTTTTTCTCCTTAAACAGCTCATAGATACATCCTCCAGTCGCAATGGGATTGGTAAAGGACTTGTGAAGCCATGCCTCAAGGCAGGCAAACTGCACCTGGGGAGATCTAAAATATTATCCAGAAAACATGAAATGGAAATGCTTTTCAGACATTGCTAAGCAGCTTGGATAAAATAAAAAGAAACCTCTGAACCATACTTTTGTCCACACTTAGTCCAGTCTTGGAACTAATATCTATAGTGACCGCTTTCCCTCCTGCCCACACTGCCTCTCCAAAGCTTGACTGCTGCTATGTTGTGCATTTCATGGGAAGAAGCAAATGTGAGGCAAATGTGTACAAGCCTGTTGTTGGTAGTTTTGAAATCTTCAATCTCATTCTGCAGGAGGCAAGGCACAGTCATTGCTAGACTCTCTGAAATGGGTGCTGTTGTTCTGATTGAGGTATTTATCCAGCACAACTTCAATAATTTGATGGCTCATGCTTTCTAAGGCACATCCCTGAAAGCACATGGTTAAGCCTGTTGGACAATCACATGCAAAATTGATTTTTAGAAGTAATGAGGAATATAGGAAAATAGTTATAAATGCAATTTACTGTTATGTGTCAAGACCTCCTCTCCTTAGTTCCCAGAGACCTGTTCAGTATAAGAATGATAAAATAGCTAAACAGAGGTAGAGTCTAGCTGCCCTCTTCAGGATCCTGCATCACCTGTTCTGGCTAAGGGGTTTCTGGTAAACATCTCTAAGTGGTGAAATTGTTCAGTTAGTGATAATTACATGCATAGTGAGGGGTTTTCGCAAATACATGTGGATGTTTCTAACGTACACTGATTTATTATTATTCTGAATGTAGCTTGAGGGGCACAGTAAGGACTACAATAGGTTTCATAGCCCTATGTACACCCAAATGACACCCTTTAAAAGAGGCAGTCTCTCCCTTCTCCTAAACAGAGGAAGGTGTGAAGTGAACCCTCTGCGCTCTGGTGTGAGCTGCTACCGGCATCCATCTCCTGCTTCCTCCCACCCTGCACTATCATGACTAATATATCTGCACTACAGTTAAGTTCTCCTATTAACAAGCCAAGAAGACTCAACTGCAAATCAGGAAGCCACTGTAAATATATTTCATTGAATTGTACTGGAAAAAAACCCAAAACTGGATAAACTGTCTCCCAGACACATGAAATGGAAATGATCATGAGAGAACGGCGAAAGAAAAAGGTCACAAGGAACATTGTGAAGTGCTTAAAAATAGAAAAAAAAAGGAAAAGAAAAAATCAGAATAATAAAGGTGGGAAGGTATTTAAAGATTGCAAGAAAAAGAAACTGATGGAGGTAGATTCAATATTTACAAATGTGAGTGAAAAATTAATTTGGAAAGAAATTACACCAAAAGGGCTATGGAAAGGAAACTAGTAGGAAAGGAGGAAGGAGGGGGTGAGCAAGAGAGGGAAGAACAAAAGAAAGAACAAAGAAAAGAACAAAACCTATCTTACTCTGCAGTTATTGTATTTTGGCGATAAATATTTGCAGGTGGTTACAGTAGTTATTTCCCCACTTCTCCTCCCCTTTTTCCTTTCAGAACCAGCTCACAAATCAGTAAAATATCCAAAACAGATGAAACTCTGAAAAAAAGTGAGTTCTGTGTCTAAAAGCAAAGCAGTTGCTCCACAACATCCACATCACTGTAATGATGTTTTCCTCTTTCTCAGTGCTGGGAGGCACATGGAACTAACTCCTCCTCATATTACACTAAACTTGAAGCAGCCTCTCTCTTTTACAAACAAACAAAGAATACAAGTTTTCTTCGAGCTCATTCACAGATCTTGGGCTTGTTGCTGTTTGCGTGTTAATGTTTTCAGCTGCGCTTGGCATTTGTTAGCATTTGTGCATTTACTATTTTTGTGCATGCTAATAATAACATACAAATGCAAAATGTTTCTGGAAACTTGCCCCATTTCAGTCATTCACACAGTTCTGCGCCCACAGGGTGGCCAAGCTTTCCTCCTTGTCTGTCTGCTGGGGACCTTGGGGCTGTGAATATCTTTCTTATTTTCTTTTTAGCTGTGCAGGTTTGGAAGGAAATCAGAAAAATTTTGCAGGTGCATCTCTCGCATATTTCTATCATTTTCCTGATAATCTGTGCCCGTGGTTATGCTGCATTTTGTGTATGGCGGCGGCAGTTTCACCTGCCCACTTTTATGTGTCATTAGTTGTCACCGTGCTACCGTGACTGTGTAGACAAGTCTTCACCGAGAGCAGCTTCGGCATCATGTCTGGGCCTTGTAAATCCTGGCAGCAGCGCTACGAACGCTGCAAAGGCTTTGTGACAAAATAGAAAAATGACAATTAATGATGGCTGAATTTGAGAGACGGAGCAGGAACACGCTTTGGTCGTGCAGAAAGATGCATTTAGGGGCTTTCAAGCACGAGACAACACTTTACATTTCAAGCTACAGTTTTAAAGCCTGATAGAGAAACCCGTTCGTCCTGCAGAGCTCAAAGCCTGCATTAGTATCTGCCATTTGCAGAGCCTCCCTACTTTGTCAGGGGCTAATTTTCTTCTGGTGGGAGCATCACTGGATGATTGAGGCATTATCACTTTGAAAAGAACCTTAATCGTGTGATCAGTCTATAAACTAGATTTTGCTCAGTGTGAGCTGGGGTGCCGGGCCTGGCCCCCTTGGCTTCAGGGCAGCCACTCACTTGAGTAAGGTTTTACATGGTCTGGACTTTGGATTTAAGAATAAATGCTTTATTTCCTGCCAAATATACAATAAGAGTTAATCTTAGTAAATTATTCTGAGCTTTGCAAATGCTAAAAATACATGTTCATTTAGTGTGCAGGAGTTTTGTTTACAATGGGCATTAAACAGAGGGAATGTCAGTGTAAGAAGAGGTGGACTTAATGGGTTAAAAACTGTGTAAATGTTACTCTAGTTAAATTACAGCTTGTTGTTCAGATGAATACTCTCCACTTCTCATATAGCTTTAAATTATGGACAAATGCTTGCAATTGTGAACTACCTACATTGTGGCTGCCTGTTCCCAGGCTTCATCAACCCTAGCTGTCCAATGGGATTACTGTAAGCTTTCACGGCAGTCTGCCAGCCACTGATCAGAAATTCATATCCCTGGATGTTAGATTGCTCTCTTTATTCCATCCTTGTGATGGCTGTGATTGCTGTCATGGTGTTAGGTTAGAAATTAGCATTTTGTGGCCCAAATTTTGCCATCCAGAACATAATCAGAAAAAAGAGGGGGGGGGGAGGGG
The DNA here is from genome assembly GCF_017590135.1 of Pyrgilauda ruficollis. Classification (NCBI taxonomy): domain Eukaryota; kingdom Metazoa; phylum Chordata; class Aves; order Passeriformes; family Passeridae; genus Pyrgilauda; species Pyrgilauda ruficollis. The sequence continues at coordinate 7,536,324 of NW_024516984.1, read as the reverse complement.
GAGGATGGAAATCAAAGAATAGTAATTTCATCTGTCAAAGAAGGGAAATGCAGTGTTACCATGATACAGATGTCTACGAAACTTAGGTCAGGAAATGTTGTGGTATTTATGGTCCTATCTGGCGAATGCTTAGGCAGGTGGTGTTTTTCTGTTACTGCAGACCACTGTTCATAGATTAATGCTTTACCTCTGATAAAACAACAAAAAAAGAATAAATAAATGAAAATCCATGAGTGAAACTATAGGTGGGCTTCAGAAACTCTTAAATTAAAAAAACAAGTGTCTCTAGCAGATACTTTCAAGGACATGCTGAATTAATCACAAGAGGCTGGTTAGCAGGAGGTCAGAGAAAGACTTCTTAGCATCATTTTGGGTCATATGTCTACAGGCGGTCATATGTCTAGAGGCGATGGCAGTACGTATGTGCTGTATTGTAATATCCCCTTCCTGGTTTTCTTCTCTCAGTCAGAAAAGGCTGAACATGTATTGCATAGGGCTATTGAAAGGAAAGAGACCCTGGCAAAAATCAGTAGTTGGGAGGTTTTTTTCCTGTTCTTTAAAACTGAGTCGTGTCTGACTGGCTGATTTAAATGTGCCATTGTTTTTTATCAGATTTGTACCATATTCAGCATACTGTACCCCTTGCATTTCGTTTTCTAAATGTGTTATATCTAGTGATACAAAGGTGGTGATTAAACAACCCAGTGGTAGTCACTGATAGATTTAATGAACATTTGTTATTGCTCTAAATAAAGATTTCTCTATTAATCTGTTTCAAAACAATTCATCAGGGCTTATTACAGAAAATTATGGAAAACCACTGCTTAAAATTTAGTGTAGAGATATGGTTAGGTCCTTAAAGGTAGCTTGTTATCCTTTTTAGGCAACTCACAGACATGCTAATTTTTTCTGTCATTAGCACTGAACGAGCTGGAAGGATTCTGACATGCGAGGTGCACAGATTCTGTTAGGAGCCTTGATTTTTATCCACCCAAGCTTATCCGTCATCTTTAATCATGCAAAAAGCAGGATTACTTAATCATTTCATTTTATTGAAAAGAAAAAGAAAGATTTACATTAAAATGATGACATGCAAGAAAAAAATAAATTGAAAATGATTATGAAGAAAATGTAACATAGAGACTAAAGCTCCATTGGTTCTGTGATGCTCATTTAAAGCAATGATCTAGTAAAGCCAAACTATAAAAGTAATGATAATGTTAGCAGTGAAAGTATAAGCATCTCTGTATTTTTACGTGCATTCTGACATGAGGTGTGTAGTTGATTAGAGCAGATAACTAAGGAAGATACTTTTGTTCACCTAAGCTCTATTTATTCCTTGCATTAAGTTGCATCTTTGTCTGAACTAAGTACATTTTAACACACAGATGTTAAGAGGCAAAACATGCTAGCATTTTCACAAGCACTTCAGTGTGCATGTGCCTGTCTTGTTAATCTTTCTATATAGGATAGACAAAAAATTACACTGATTTTGAGACCATCTATAAAAAAAATTTATTTAGTGCAAGTGTGAATTTTATTTTGGAGATAAAATTAACAAATCATTCACGAATGCCTTCTGTAGCTTATGGATTTTAGACATTGCATTTTATTCTGCACCTGCTCTAGGTTTCATACACTTAATGTATTCCTTTTTTTGTTTGTTCTCTTTACAAATTTTGAGTATTCTTTTAAGATAATTCTTTTTTTTTTCTGATACAAAATTTATGACCAGTCATATCAGAATTTAGGTAGTAAAAGAGGTAGAGAAAAATATACTTGTAAACTTTTGATGCCACAAAACATTTGCTTAGGAAACATATTACAGTTTCGAAAAGAAAGTTTGTTAAGGAGAAAACAAGGACATATTTTTATATGTGAATATATACAAAAGGTGTATTTAATCAAAGAAAATTTATTAAAAGCACCACACCTTTAGGTTTTGGTCTGATATTTTTATAAAATGGTGCATTAAACAAGTAATTACATTACAAATCAATGTTTAGCAATTAGGTCATTAATAATTCATTCCACTGTACTAAGTTGAGTGAATTTAAGGTTGAATACTCTAGTATCAAATTCATTTAAGTACATAAACATTTTATGAAATCTGAAAAATATTAAATTTTTCCTTTAATATGTAATATTTCTAAGTCTTGAATATTCATTTTATTTAAAGAAGTAAAAAAGAGAAAACAAAGTTGTAGTTTTTTTCACCAGTGTGAGAATTGTGTATTGTTATTAGAGATGAATGTGCAGAAATAAGGAAAAGAAATCTATTTGTGTGTTGAAATCTATTTGTCTTCAGTTATTCCCTTTCTGACATTAGCTCTGGACACTGCTTGGCTGTGAGAGCTGACTGTTTGGAGAGGCAACCTTCTAGCAGGAGAGAAATGGTTAAAAATTCCATGGGGTAAACCATAAGACTGAGGAAAAGATTAGGAATCCCTTACTGCTAGAACAAAGCTTGTTTTATGTTGTTTCTGAGTCCTGAAAGGATGTAGTTATGAATACAGGAAAAAAAATATCTATAAGGAATTTTACCTTCATATAGATTCCTTCTGTTTGTATAAATGCTCTCTCTGCTACCATGGACACTTTAAATATTTGAGATTTGAAATACCTGCATATATGTGAAAAAAACAACGAACCAAACCACAAAAACAAGCAGAGCCCCCCTGCCTCAAAACAAACAAACAAACTAACTAACTAACTAACTAAGCAAAACTAAAACAAAACTGCTTTTATTTTTTAAAATAGATTCTATTTTTGCTCTTCCTCAGTGCATCCATCTGTCCTAAAATTTCACAAATCTTCAAAATTGAACTGGATTCTTAGTGATATATTTTAATGTAGGACAAATGTCAGCATTCTGCACAGTAACTCTGAACATTTTTGGGCACAAGAACAATGGATTTTTACATTTTCTTCTAATAATAAAAGATAATATAAGGGATTTAATGCAATATACAGCTACTTCCCTGTAGTGAAGAATTAAAGTCAACTTATTTTATACATGCAGACTGAGTAATATACTGAGGATAAAAAAGCGCCTTTGAACAATAAATTTGCTTCCAAACTAAGTAATCTTACTATATTGCTGTAAATTAACCTAGACAGTACTTATACTGTGTAGTTTATATAACCAGTGTTATATTTCTGGTTGATTCATATGACTTTCCTTAGTATAGCCAAATATATTTTTCTCACTTTTTCTTTTAAAGTAGTGGAAATAATTTTCTTTCTCTCTCTTTCTTTTTTTTTTTTTTTTCCCCAAGCTGACAAAGTTTATTCTTATGGCATGATTCTTCTTTAGATGTAGAATTAGTGTTTTTTTGATCATTGTCCTGAAAACAAAATTATTGAATGAAAAGAATTAGGTCTGATCTTATACTGTCTTATTTTTATGCTTCTAAAGCTGTGTCCTTAAAAGACCTGCAGATGTATGTTTACAATTTGAGTATTTGCGTATCCACTTGCAAAATGATGACAAGTATTTTGCTGTTTTGGATTCTATCAGAAAACTTATATTTAACAAATAAATTGGATTGTGCAATATTGGCCATGCTGTAACCTGAAGAATCTTCTTTTTATTTTATTTTGTGAATGGATTTTGTATTTGAAATTGATTTTGTTAGTATTTTTTTGAAACTTAATTTTTTCGATATTGGAAGTCTTTTAAGTGTTCATTGATTCCAGATAAATTATAGCCATAGTATTGAAGGCAGATGCTTATTATTTGCTGTATGAAAGGACATGAAAGTCTCATTCAGTTGCTAGAAATAATGAAAGCATAGTACTCAAAACGAGCAAAGATGAGTGATAAAAAAACTGGACCAGATTTTAGTCACTATGACCTTTAAGCAATAGGTGGCAGTGTTACCTAAATACTCTTTGCTTTATATTGGAAAAGAATGGGAGTACTTAGGAAGGCACAGGACATTTGTTTTACTCGTACATAATTGCAGATTTGTGCAAACAAATTTCACATCATTAAGGATGTTTTCTAAAAGTTCTCCTCAAAAAATTAAATTCAGTACCCACTATCACCTAAAATACCCACATTTTTATGTTTTCTGATTTATTAACTATAACATGATATTGAAATCTAATATATTCTTGTCTGAAAAACAAGAACATTTTTCCTACTACATGCTGTATTTGAAAATGTGATTCATCTTAACTTCATTACATATTTATAGTAATAAACACCAAGCACACTTTTAGAAAATATATTACAGAATATACTTTTCTGGTTTATAATAAATTTATAAATTTAGGACCTAGTTAATAAAGCTTATAACACATAGTGCTTCTTTAGAGATTACAGGATAAACTTCATGAATTTTTTTGTATGTATAGCACAGTGTCACAGAATAGACCTGCACCAATATACAAATACTGTTTCCCTCTTTATGTACAAGTAGGCAGTGATTTCCACACCTAGAAAGCATGCAATAACAATAACAAAAAAAAAAAAAAAAAAAAAAAGGAAAGAAAGAAAAGATGGCATTGCTCATCAAAATTGATGCCTTAATATAAATTTCTAAACTGAGAATGCCAATATACATATAATCATTTAAATACAAAATGTTTCACAAAATGTAACATTGTACTTTACAATCAAAACTAATTCATTTAAGCCATTTTGGTTTTCTGAGTGCTACTTATGTATATCTCATCATATAATAATTAAAATACATACTGACCAATGCAGCAGCCATATTCCATACCATGTGTTCTACCTCTAGGATACAGCTTTCATACAGTAGCAGTTCCAAGGGATGTGTTCATCAGTGTGTGATAGAAACACTACGCAGTACTTTTTTGCAGTTTGAAGAGGGGTGAGGGGGAGAGGACTTGTACAGTATATAGTCTCAGTTTAATAATTACACCATATCTATTTACTATGGTATATTTATAAATTTTTAGTTTAAAAGTAGGATGTTGCTTGTAAGAAGGAGAATAAATGATAATCCTGCTAGAGAAAGAAGATAGTGATGGATAGAAGCAATGATGAAATGTGTCTGATAGGGTAGTTTTCTTCTGTACCACCATTTCGTTGCTGCTCTGGGATTACAGCAAAATGGTGGCTACTTATATTTTATGGAAAATGTAAATTTTATGGTAACCTTTCTATAGACTCCAAATTGCTTCTTCCCTCCATCCCTATTATACTGTTTTGTTAGAATGAGTGAATGGTTTGCCTTCTGAATCTTACAGCATTACAGAAAAGGAAAAACTCAGTTGCAAAATTCTGCATCAGCAATAAAGATTTCACTTACATGTGATTAAACCAAAGCATAATCAAAGGGGAAGATCATGTTTTCTTACATCTACAGATAAGATATTAAATGGCCAGAGGTAAATAAGATTTGGAGTGTATTCTTGTTTTGCACAGCACAGAGCTACAGCAGCGGAGGGAAACGTTTGTGACTCCTTCTTTGTTTTGGGGTGAAATTTAGTCTGTACTATCAAAAAATGCTACTAAGTAGCAGATCTCAAGAAGGAGAAAATAGATAAAGCCCTAAGGCTTTGCTTTTTTAGCCTTACTGTTTTTCTGTTCCAAATAGTTGAAACGGCATGGAGTGACTAAACTGTCTTGTAAAAGATCCCCTTACCTACTGTCTTGGGCAGGGTAAGGTGCTGAAACGGTACCTTACGGAAACAGCTTTTGGCTTTTGTCACTTTCCAGAAGGATGTTACTTGTGAGAATATGATTTTTCCCAAGTATCTAATTCGAAGAAATGAAAATAATTAGAAAGCATGGCTCTAAGTATGATTTTCTTGTTAGCTACACATGTTAAAATACAAAGAATGCAGGAAAACAAGAAGAAAAGGGAAGTGAGCAGAACTAAATTAAGAAAACAAAGTGAAAGGAAGAGTTATGGAAGACTATTACAATACTGGCTTTTCCTTAAATTCTGAAGGAAAGAATTTTCTTTCTGAAATTACTCTGTTATAGTGAAAACCTTTAATAATGGAGCATTTGTAAGATACAATTTTATCTCTCTCCGGATTGATATTTAAAATTAAAGGTATATAGTATTATCTAAAATTTCCTTGCTGAATTTTATGATGTTCTTCTTGTAAGCTAACTCAGTTCTGAAGTTGTGAGACTTTAAATACTAGAGAAATAATCAAATATTTTAAAAAATCAGCTTCCAGAGACTTGTTGCACTGTTTACCAGGTGGATATAAGTGAAGTGATAAAGTATTGAACTTAAAGCAGGTCTTAAGAGAGTACATGCACTGATACTACCTATTTTTAAGGAAGTAAGTTGTTCTGCTTGTACAGCAACCTTTCTTCCTCTGAATTTTTTTACAAACTATTGAATTTGGCATTGTGATGGCTGTGTACACGCATACCCATATGAAAATACACCCTATCTCTGGACATACTGGTTACCTATAAGCAGAAGGGGCGAATGGTTATTGAAGTTCATTTGGATGTGCACAAACACACTACCCCTGTTAGCATGTCCTGTCAGCTGGAGACAGAAAAGGTGCAACATTCCCAGTGCAACTCCAACTTCCACCTTGCCCTCCGCAGGTTTTACACACGTGAAATGCTCGGGGTAAAGGGGGACTCACAGCATGAGGTAAACACAACCTTGCTCTGGATCATTGCTGAGGAGCCCTTAAATTTAAACCTCAATATTTCTTTATATTTCTAAATTATTTTGCCCTGAAATGCTCAAGCATATTTGAATAGAGATTTTAAATGTAAAAATGACAAAGATGTAAATATTTCTATGATACCGTCATAAGCTGTTTGTTGCAACATGACTGTTTGTTACTACAGTTTCTTATAAATAACTTGAAAATTGGCAACATTGCTAGGGAGGATCAGGTTAGGAAATCCTTGTATTTTATACCTAACAGAAAAAGCACTGATCTAAACTACGTGACCTTACTTAAAGTTGGATTGATGTTTTTTCCTTTGTAATTTGTTTATTTTAGCTGTGTATTTACAGGCTAAGATTAGAGTATTTTGTTCTATATTAAATGAAATAGTGCCCAGAAAGACCTAAAAATCCATTTCTTTATTTTATATGATTAAACAGAACTGACGTGCACCATACTTTGATTTTAATAAAAAAAATATAAACATAACCCTACTTATATCAATGTCTTAATCTTTCAGCATTATTAATCACACTCTAAAATATAATTTTACATGCTTAATATTCTACTCAAAACTGCTAAATAATAACATCCATATTTGTGTAATGTATTACAAAGATTTCTTTTTTTTGTAGAGGAGTTCTGCAGTCATTTGTTTTTAAAGTTCTCTGCCTTATACAGAAATTCAACTTTTGGTTCTTAAAAATAAAGGAGAAATATATGATGAGCACAAGTTTTAGTGCTGAAACATGTATAATCCTACAAAATCACAGTTGTACAGATTAACATTGGTTTGGTCCAAGTCTGTCAGAGTTGTGATATGATTTCTGTTTTCACTGTAAAAAAAACCTGAAATAATCTGTGTCAGAAGATGTGATTAAAAAATAATTAGATGCAAGGGCTTATGGCATGTTGCTATAAATTTGTGAATAAATGTAGGACTTTTAAATATAAAGAAAAAATATTTTAAAATCCCAGTGAAGTATAAACTGTTCATACATTGTAACAATATTTAAAAAAATGTCCTAATGTTTTCACATATAATGATGCTAAAACCAAATCTCCTTATTATTTAATCTTTGTGTCAAAATATGTGATAGTCATAAATATACAGGAAAGATTCAGAGGATTTACATTTTCTAATTTCAATCGCACATTCAATTAACATATTTTCTAAATTTTATTGCAGACATTGAATAACTCAAAAGTGTTATCCTATCCAAAAAAGCCCAACACCAAGGGAACATTCTAATCCTTTTTCTTGAACAGTTATTGCTGTCTAATTGGTATGGGATAGCTCGTTTCATGCCTGCAAACTTGCTGTTAGTCTTAACTGTTAGTTTATTTTTCAGTTGGTTTTTAAAAAATTTGTAAAATAATATTAAACCTCACAAACACATTTATGTTGCCTCAATTACTTATCTTTAATAAACATAATGCTTTATACAAGGTCTTCCAAAACAGGGAGTTCAGAAGTATGTTAATATTGATTCTGAATTTTCAGAAATTATTGCATTTTGGTATAATTTTGAGGTATCTATGTAAGAGCATTTTGGCTCTTCTGCTTTGTTTTACTGTTACAAATTATTTATTTTAAAAATTGCAGTTTAAGTTCTTTCTGTGAAGCATTTTTAGTACAATATTTTTTGTCAGTTAAGGACCAAATTTTTACTAGATAACTCAGTTAACTCAGACCAACAAAATTAATTTCAATTAAAAGGAAAAAAAATCCCAAAAGACAAACCAAACATTTTTCCTTTTTTTTTCTTTTTTTTTTTTTAACTTCTGATGTTGGCAAAGATAAAAGCTGTGCAATTACATCTCAGCAGCCAGAATGCTGAATTTCATTAGATTTGTCAATCAGAAACCTCCATTTACTTGCTCAGTTTCATAAAATTTAGAAGCAGGGAACAGAATGGTAACCTAGTCTTCTGTCTGTATGGTTGGAAAATTATTTCCAGCCTGTTTATTTATTTGGTAGTGTTTTGGCCAGTTATTTTAAAATTGGCTAGCAGTGGTCTACTCTTTGCTCTCCAGGGAGATTTTTCTATTGGTTAACTCACAGTCAGGTTTTTCTTTTTCCCCTACTGATATATTCCCTTTATTAATTTCCTCCCATTACTCCTAGTTATACCTCCTTTTACTATGCTAAATAATTCCTTTTATGCTAAATAATTCCTTTTTTCCATTTTTGAGTTATCACTCTGTAACATTGCTGTTCTCCTTTTTTTATGGAAACTGTCTCAAATTGGCAAGGTCTAAAATATGCTGAGTTCAATCTGCTATAAACGACTTTATTGACAATAACTATAACTTAAACACAGTCCTGCTTTAATAAGCTCAGCTAAAACTGAAGTTTGAATAATTTTTGTTAACTGAAGCAAGAAATCTATTAAAAGGAGCCCTCTATTTTGAACTGTTTTGTAGTGATGTAATGGGGCCAAATGATTAAGCATAGCTTAGATAGCCAAAATCCTCTGGGTCAAATTACCCTGTCTGCTGAGAAGCACAACGGGGTTGAAAGAAACACAGATGCTGGACAAATGTTTCTGGTAAGAGGAAAAAAAACTATTACAAGCCTGTCCCCTTTTTCCTGGGTTGAAGCTAATTTTGGTCTGCTCTCCTTCCCTCTCTGCATTTTCCTGAAGGCTGGAGACTGCCTAGTGCTGAAACCTCTGGATACCCTCTCCCAAGCCACTGCCTTCTCCTCCTGTCTGAGGGAACTGGGGCTCGGTGCTGCAGATTTGGCCTCGCTCTGATCCTAGCTGGAGGAGAGCTGGACGGGCTCATTAACTGCATGTGCCTGCAAAGCAGAACATCCTCGTGCCCAGGGTCCTGCAAATGACTGAGCCATTGAGGAGGAAGCATGCTTCACCGTGAGTAGCATCTGCAGACGACTTTTCTGACACGCTTTGATCAGACTTCATTCCTGGAATGGCCCAGCTAGGGACAGGGGCAGCAGTTCTAGGCCAGCACCCACTGCAAAGGGAGATGACAAGGTAGGGTGAATGTAAAAAAACTCCTACATTTTCAAACGAGGTAAGAGGTTCCCCAGTAAACCTCGTGGCATGTTGGGAAAACTTGGATAGTAATAGATAAACATAGATAAAACATAGATGTCAAGTTTTCTAAACTCTCTTCTGTCTCTGCTTCCTTTCCCTGGAGAGACCCCTAAATTTAGTTAGAGACTTTTACACCAGCAGGCTGACAAGGATGGAAAGCCACTGCAGTAATGCTGTGCTGATGCATGCTACCACCATGGTTACAGCGGGGAGGCTTCTGCTCTTTGACACTGTGCATACGACATCAGTAACTCTCCATTTGCATCAGGGCTGCTTTTGCAAAACAGCAAGTGGATTCTACCCTGGCTGTTGTTAATAGAAGCTGAGGGCTCATTCCCTTTGACAAGCCAGACATGTTTTAAGACTACCTGTGTGTGCTTAAATGGGCATTTGGGTTTTTTTCCCTTCAGCTAGTTATCTTTGTAAAACTTTGGTTTCTGTATCTGAAAGGACTGGGCCCTCAAATATGTGTGATTCATTTATTTTATTCTATCTAATTCTCTAAACTGCTGTGAATTTTTACAAAGCTTTCAGTGTCAGAGCAATGGCTGTATTTAATACATTATAGTTCCTGATCATTGTATTAGTTCTGATAAAAAGTAAGTTTTCTAGGATTCATCTTATTTTGCAGTTTAAATATGCTTTTGGAATATTTTATCTTGTCTTGCAATATGATCTCTTGCTGAGAACACCTGAAAATTGACAGACTTTAATGTAGGCAAAAATCCTACAAGAACTGGAAAATTGTTACACACAAAAAAATTCATTTCCTTTATATCTTGATAGAATTTGTTTTAAACAATTCTGCAATCCCTTGGAGCATGCAAAAGTGCTCCATGTAAACAGGTCCCTCTGCTCTTGTTCTTTAGACTGTAGTGAGGCTGCTGAAAGATTTGAGTGATGGTGCAATGCTTTAAATTAAATATAGATTTGGGGTTCTGAGCCTGCTGAGTTGAGTGCTGTAAACACTGGAGGACCAATCAAAACAAACATAAGTGACACAAGTGATCTTCATTGAATCATTTGGCATTTCTCTTGACTTGTTTAGAGACAAATGCTTTTGTTTCCTTTGGTGCAATATCGTTTCTAGATCTACTCTGAATTTTCATTTACAGAGAGCACCTCACAAGATAAACAGCATGCTTTTACCTTGCACGGCTAGTTAAAAATGTAAAGCATGAAGCAAGGGAGCTGTGGCATTTGGAGGCTCTGTATTCCATCTGTGATCAACTGTGCTTTCTGTTTTACAGTATCCTTGCTCCATCATGTGCTGTTTATGAGTAAAATTTCCAACTTGAATTTGCTATGGCTGAGAAGAAAGAAGCATAATGTGCACGTGTATGTGTATGTGTGTGTGTGTGTGTGCATGTGTGTGTGTATTCATTAACATTTGGGGTAGCAGGTGTTGAGAGCTCTTTTTCTTGGTATGAATACATTTTGCATCAGTGGAAAGCACCGAGACATCTTATGCTGCGTTCTTTTGTGAGCAGCAGCTTAAGATTCTTTTTATTGCTTCACTAGAAGAGGACCAAGCCAAGGCCCTTCTCCAGTGCTAATAGCTCCAGAATACTGCTCAGCTAAGTGGTGAAGAGAGATTATATGCTGAAAGTATTTCAGGAAAAGAGTTACCAGAGAGAAACAGAGACAAAAAAAGCCCCAAATTTTAAAACATTTTAATTGCTCCTGAAACAGGGATAAGAAGGTAAACTTTATTTTTTGAGTGCAGACACTCATTGGAAAGGTTGGACTTGAAAGACTAAATGATTGTGTAAAAATATGTTTTTTTCACTTCTGTTATTAAAGAGCCAGGAGGCATAGCAGAGAGGCCCATGGAAGGATATTTATTTATTATTTTTTCCTTCTTGCCCTGTGCAAGAGCTTGACCTTTCCAGTAGTGTTGATCTGGTCCTTTCAGAGGCCTTTTGCATATGCAGTGGTCACGTTCACTATTAAAAATGTGACTAACTATGGAGAATTTCCTTTTTTAGCTGTAGCAGAAAAATATGCTCCTTTGTCATAAAGGGAGACTATGGAGTAAAATAAAGATTAGGCCATTTCAACGCCAATCACTTATTTATGTAGTGCAGAATATCAACACAGAGAAATAGGGAAATGAACAACCCGTGCAGAGGTGACTTTAGGAGAGAGAAGACTGAGATGTTAAAAAATAAACAAAGTCACTGATGAGAGCTACGCTTAATACAAAATGCACTTTTCCCCTTTGAAGGACAGCATCACACACCTGGAATGTCTCATATGGGCTGAGAAAAGAAAGACTAGTTAGTGGCCAAGAACACCCTGATGTTCTGTGCTACAAATTGAAAGTGAAGGTTACTTTATTGTAGACTTTATCTTAAAGCAGTAAAACGGGTAGCTGCAGCTACAACTGAAAGTATTGATTTTGTAATTTCAGCAAATTAAGAACAAGACAGGAAACCTATTAAACCTTTCCACTGATTGCCAGGGCACTTTTTGGTGATGCTGGTGCTGACATTAAAATTACATGTGCCTGTCTCTTTAAAGCCAAATATATACATTTTACAGAAGATAGTGCCAGCTAACATGCTGAAAAGGGATCTTTATAAATCTGTGTAATTTCACATTTCAGATGTGAAACTTTTGAAGCCTGATGACATGAATGTCAAGCAGCAGATCTAAAATTTTCATAAATTATGGTTCATGTTAGATGTGCTTTCATTACATTTTAATAAATTAAAATTTTCACAAAGCCAGATTTTTTATAATAATAGCAAAGATTGTAACGCTAGTAATAGCATTATCTGTCAGAACATTATGAGTAATGATTATGTAAAAATCCATGTAACAAAGGCTAACAGAAGAAATGATCAAATTATGTTCTTCTGTATCTTGTATAAAACAAGTTATTTTATTATGGTAGCAAAAAACCAACTTCTCTTAAAGCAATATTTAAATTACTTTTAAAAATTTGTGTAATTAAATTAATGTGAATTATAATAGTTAAGATCACTTGTTTCATAAAGGATTGTTTTAAACTTTTGCTTTAATATTACTAAGTATAAATTAAAGAGCTGTGTCTTTTAAAAATACAGTGTTTCTAATAGTCCTTAGGAAGAATGGGGCAGAGCAAGGGAAATTATGCCTGAATCTGCTCTGAACACCTTATAAAGATGTAAGTTGCCAGTTTATCCAATTCATAAATATTTTGTTTCATCTGAGCTGGTATTTGGCATCATTCCAGTGTGTAAACAAGCATAGGTTTTGCACACACAAATCTAATTTACAGGCAAGCCATCATCTGCATTTACCGTAGTAGCCAGCAGTTTGTGATGTGCCTGTGACAGAAATGCACAGTGAGAGAGCAGGAGGTGGGAATGTAAACTTCAAAAGAGATTGGATTTGTAACAACAAAGGCAGTCTTAAAAAGTGTGGGGGAACACTGCTGAGAGACTATGAGCCAAAAGTCTCCATCAGAACGGACTTCAGGAACTTGTAGCAGATATTTGCAACTAGATGTGAATGAGAATTCAGAAGTTTATGTTACTAGGGAAGCCTCAAAATAGCGTATGAAAATGAGTATCAGGTGTGAAAATACGTGTCTAAAGATAAAGGTGAGAATAGGTGTACTGAATTTAGTAGTCAGAGACATCTGAAATAAGTAGGAGGGAAAACCTAAGAGGAGCGCAGAGCTTCAAACAAATGAACAAAATAGTTTTTCTCTGCTGAAGGAGAAATGCACATGGGGAATGCTGGAGTGCTCTCACCACCCCTCCAAGCCCAGCAGAAGCTGGGGTAGTGACAGTGACTCTTTCCTGCATGTCTCTTCAGTTTCCCGTGAATGCACATGCACTCCTGATTGCACAGACCAATATATTTTCTCTTTGTTTTCACAGCAGATATGCTAAGCTATTGATGCCTGCCAAAGTGGATACTGCACGCTACATAATGCAAGTATATTCAGATAACACCTATAACTCCACAAAAGCACTGGTGCTTTATTCTTCTGCAGAGGCAGAAAATTACAGAGACATCCCACGCTCTTCATAATCTGGAAGATTCAGACTTCACTGAACCTGGAGAAAAGACTGTGAAGAGGAGAAATACACAGTAACAGTAACTACAGGTGCACACCTAGTTTATTCGATGTGGCCTTTACACTTACAGGTGGCCACCAGAATAACCACTCCCAGAGGATGATGATTTGTAGGGATAGAGGAAAAAAAGTAGGTTTTAAGGAGGAGTCTAAAGGGATAAAAATCAGTAATTGCTTGAGAGATGCCACTTTATCTGGTACAGGGTGGCTTCAATAATCCAAGAAGAAGCTTTAACCTACCTTGCTTGAATTCCTTCTGGCCATTTGACAATGCTGAGATTTTATTAAACCTACTGTGAGTTTGAGCCTTCTGATTTTTTTCTTTGAACAGTCTTTCTTCCTACTAAAGTTTGTTTTGTCACTTGTCCGTAGCAGATACTCATTACCTGCCACTCTCCTGGAGAGCTGTAATTTTGCCAGAGTTGTGATTAGTGGTGTTTCCACTTAAATTAAATGCAGGGTTTCCAGGTGTTTTTAGATTTGTCAGAACTCTTGACTGCATTTAGCTTTTAATGGAATGTTCCAGTTTTGAACTGGAACAGATGCATGTATATGTTTTACTTATTCATATGTGTACTTATGGATTTAAAGACAAATATGAACCAAAATCTCCCATTTATTGGTTTCAGGAAGGTGAAAGAACAAAGGATGACTGTGTGACAAAAGGTGCAACCTAAAGTGCTCAAGTCCTTCCTTTACTTGGTTTAACCTGAAGATTAGAACATCAATCTTCAACATCCAGAGAGAAGATCTAAAATTTAGACTGAAATAATGCCTAATAATTTTTTTTTCTTCAATACAAGAGATGGATGGAGACATAAACAAGAAGAACTAGTAGCCGAGTAATGTGGAACAGTTGCTGGAATGTTGCACAAAAACCATAATGTAGAGTGGTATGTAGGTCTGCCATAGCCATGGGAAGTGCCCTCATTAAAAGCTTTTTTATGTTATGTGGCGGAACTTGCTTTTCATATGAAACACTTGGGCTTATGACCCAAGACAAAATGAGAAAAAAATATTAAATATCCCAAAAAGTTGCAGTGTAGGAGAATCAGATCCTGCACACCTTTACACAAGGAGAATTGAAGGATTTTTGACACGCGTGATTATATGCTCAAGAATGCATATGTGCACCCTGGAAAACACTGTTTTTTTTAAAAAAATTGATTTTTGCCTAGAAGCCTGTCTAGAAGCACAGAAACAGAACTGTCCAAAGACCACTTGAAATTGTATCAACAAGTGACAGTCTTTGGCAATAAAATGCTGATTTTATGGAAGGTAATTGCAGACACAAATGGCTCAATTTCTTAGTGTGTTGTACATGGAAAGAACAAAGTTCGTTTGCATAGTCAAGATAAGTTTATGTACAAATGCTGGAAATGTGAATGAGTTGGAAAATATATCTACTGGTGTTGTGATATTAACATGAAGTGTTCAAGGGCTGATTTTCAGTACACATACAGTGAAAATAAACTTGTATTTGAGCGTTAAGGAAGTCAATAAGGTTTAAGCTAATAAGACTTGTTGATAACAGGACTATGCTAAGTGAAATTGCAGGAAACATTGGATATGCTTTCAATAAATTGTGCCATTTTGGACTTAGATCTCAATGAAATATCTCTCTGAATTTCACAGAAATTATGTAAAAATAGTAGAGGAAAATTAAATTCTTAGAAGTGTAAATTAAAGAGAGAAATAAAGAATTTAAACCACCTGAAACAGGTTGCTGTACTGACAAAATCACCAATCTTGGATGATGTCACCAAAGTAGATGAACATAGATCTATAATAAACTTCATATCAATTTTGCACTAGAAATTATGGTTTGGTTTTTTTTGGTTTTTTTTTTTTTTTTTTGGTAGAAATTGAAATACAATGTAATTACAAATTGTGATGAGGAAAATAGGAAATTAAAATTATCATAATTTATTTTCTTCTGAATACAATGTACACCATTCCCATATAATAAATACACTAGGTGCTGCCTGTTGGAGTTTGTGCAGTATTTTTTATTGTTTAAGTTCTGATTTTCCTTGGTTTATTCTTTCACCTAGGTAAGCAAACTGATAGGAAACAAGTGTTCCTTTAGGAAGAATTGACTTTTTCATTGAGAAATCATTGAGTGTTAAATACACTTTGATGACCTGAAAAATGTTCCTAAGGATAAAAAAAGGGAGAAATCTTTTGAAGTTTAAAGACAATATCTTTTTTTCTTTCACTGCATTCAGACAAGGAGGGGGGAGAAAGATGACTGAGAAGACAGAAAATATGTTTTCAGTTTATGGAATTCAGTGGTGTGTGAAATTCATAAAAGAATTTTGTTTTTATTTTCTTTGTTCCCTCCAAGTTTTCCCTATTGTTTAATCAATGTTTCTACTGGAGCAAATACATCAAAGAAATTATTTTGTCTCATGGTTGTGACTCATAAAGATGTGGTTAAAGACAAAAATGGTAAATTGTCTTGAATCAAACTTAGAAACAGTCAAGAAAATATAAAATATTTTCTGGAAATAATTAAGTGAAACTCAATACCTATGTTTGTCATTTCCTTACTACTGTTTAATTTTTTATCTTTTCTATAAGAAGGGAATTAGGATTGAATTTTGGTTTTGGCTAAATCTCAGAATATTTGGATATTTTTCTGAACTTACCGAAATTATTCCCTTTCTAGATTCTTAGGCATTTACCATTGTAGCTTGTTCATCCTTTAAATGCTTTGTATTTTTGTCTTTCTGTTTTGTCTTTTTTAACTGAGAGGGTACTTTCTTAATCTACTTTCCTTTATTATTAGTACAGATTTATTAAGAGTTATGCAGGAAAAATGGCAAAAGTGGTGTTTTCCAATGCTGTTGCCTGTTGCTTTTTTATACAGCACCATTTGTATCTCTTTACTTCCCAGATACACTTTCATATGCCATAAGCAGGATAGTGTTCCCTGTTCTTGAGGCTCTTTCTCTGCCCACACCCCTCTGTTCTGCCTCTCATCTTGCCTCTCTTGCTTCCCAGACTGGGAAATATTGATTCTATTGATCACAAGGCAACTGGGTGTGTATACTCAGCAGGCATAAACAGTTTTCCATCTTCTGTTAATTAAGAGGATTTCCCTCATAAGCTACCACTCTTCCAATATGACTGCCTGCTATCATCCCTTTTGGATCCTCCACTGGTCCTCCACTCCAGTTCTGTTTTTACCAGTAAGTGCCTCTCAGAAGAGGATTGTCTTTCTCCAGAGCCCCTACTTTTTCTGTACTGAGTGTGAAAACTGAATGCAGCTTCACCTGTCTCTGCTACATTCTCATATTTCCCACTGAACTGAGAATCATCACATAATTCCTATAAACTGGGAGGAAAGGTATTAGAACATTCTGTGTGCTGGCTCTGACACTCTCCTTACCTTTCAAGTGTCAGCTTTTGTGGTAGTGAACACCTAAACGTGGCACTATGGGGTAAGCTGTATAGATGGAAATGTTATATTGTGATAAGAAGAATGGAATTAGTTTTAGAATTCCTTCCTACTTTGGATTAGATTTTTTCTAAAAGCTCAAAACTTAAAATGTGTTATGTGGAGAAAAAATGTTTGGTAACCTTGCACTGGCATGTGATGGAGAAATAATATTCCTTCTATCTCTTCAGAGAATTCATGGCTATAATACATGTTTGCAATTTTTTCCCTGTTTTGTTTAATTTAATTAGATTTTCTTGGCTGCCTTGTTTTAGAAGTCACCTAAATGTGTTAGATAATTCAATGGAAAAGTGTTACTATTTTTAAAGATCAACTTCACACTGGGAAGAGAGTATGACATTTTTGTAGTGTGCTTCCTTGATTTATTTGACAGGATGACCAGAAACTGGTTTAGAGTTGCAGCCTCATCATGTCTGGAGAAAAGCACGTACTTACATCTATGAATATGAGGTATGATGCATTAACTGCTTTTTCACATGCTAAATGGATGAGGATGAAACTAAGACAAGGCAACATTTTAAGGGCATGACAGCAATCTTTTATAGTAAAGAACAGTTTCTAAAGGGAAGGATTAGAAGCTTGCAGCCTAGGACATCTAAAACTGGTATGTTCATTGTCCAAAAAAGCTTAGTCTTGCTACCTACTCAGTACAGCTTAACTGCAGAGTAGGTGATAAAGTTTTGTATCCTTCCTTGAAATTTCATGGGTTTCTTTTGAAATCAGGAACAGAATCTTACCTATCTGCTCAGGAAGATTGTAGAATGAGAGAAGGTGACCAGTATGTAGTCAGGTTAACTGGAGAGTGGTCCCAGCTGCCTGTTAAGGCGTGTTACTTTGGGGAGGTATCTCTGCAAATGGGAAGACTTTCTTCTCATTGGAAATGTGGATGCAATGGGTTTCATTACTTACCCAGACGAACTTGAGCTCAAACATGAACAACAAAGTCAAATTTATATACAGCCTAAGGTGGTCTGTTATATTTTTTGACAAGAAAAAGAAGCTTTGAAAAGATTTCTTTTTTAATTTTAAGACTTAAAGCAAATGAGTATTCATATATGTGCACAGACATAAGAAAGTCAAGGGATGGGTTTAAATACTGTATTTTTAAAATTATAGGTTGCAAACTCTTAATATTCTTAATTCTTAATATTCTTAAATTCTTACCTTTCACACTACTAAAATATTAGGATTTTTAATTTGGAAACATGACTACAAATGTAACAGCAACAAAAATTACTCTTTTAAGTATGAAAACAGAGTTTCATATTTACAGGAAGAAGGAGATGTAGATTACAAACATATTTTCTACAGTGAATCCATCTATTTCTTTATGAAATTATTTGTGCACATTGAGGAGATTTGGGGGATCTGTCAGAGAAGGGGGAAATATCTGAAAAACAAGGGTTTTTTTTACAAAAAAGAGGCAATTTAATGGCTTTTCTAATTAATGTTACAACTAAATGTTAGAGTAGACTGGTGAGGAAGATTTTGCCATCTCCGTTGTTGTTTCCAAAGAAAGGAATATTGGAAAATTATCCATCAGGAATGTTTCAGGTGACGCCTTGATGTACAGAGTATGATTATTGAGTTATGAGGTTTTTTTCAGGCTCAATTTCACTTCTGAAGACCAAGCAACTTTTTAAAGGTGTGGTTCTGTGAGAATGACAAACCTCCATGGTCTCTTCAGTCAACACTCCAAACACACAAGCAAGTGTTGTCTGACATCTAAAACAATAAAATCAGGGACTGTGAGTCACAACCCCAACAGCATTGTGTGGAAAGAAAGATAGACCAGCCCCGGACTGATTTTCTCGTAGAGGGACTTCTTACAAGGGC
Source organism: Pyrgilauda ruficollis (assembly GCF_017590135.1). Lineage (NCBI taxonomy): Eukaryota > Metazoa > Chordata > Aves > Passeriformes > Passeridae > Pyrgilauda > Pyrgilauda ruficollis. The sequence continues at coordinate 7,517,264 of NW_024516984.1, read as the reverse complement.
ATCTTGTAAAACAGGACAAAGGGCAGTGGCTTTAAGATGAAAGTGGGTAGGTTAAGATTAGATTTCAGGAAGAAATTATTCACTATGTTGGTGATGAAGCACTGGAACATATAACCCAGAGAAGCTGTGTATGCTTCATCCCCAGTGTTCAAGGTCAGGTTGGACGGGGCTTGGAGCAATGTGGTTTGGTGGAAGGTGTCCCTGCCCACGGCAGGAGGGTTGGAGCAAGATGATCTCTAAGGTCCCTTCCAACCCAAGCCATTGTGTGGTTCTTGCAGAGATGTCTGCAAACCCCTCATTTCACTGCAGGGTAGCAGGGAGAGAAGGGAATGGAGCTTGCAGCCTTGCACAGGACATGTGCCCACTACCTTACAGCTGCCACTGTGCTGCTACTGCCTGATCCCCATGCACACACTCTGACCTAGCTCCTCTCCACAGATCTCTTGAGCCCAGTCCAGCACTTAGGCCAAACAGTTTCTCACATGGCCAGTGGACAAGAGCAATCAAGTCATCCTGGTCGTCCCCAGTAGTGAGTTTCTCCCTAACAAACAGGGAGCAAGATACAATGGAAGTGAGATTTTTCCTAGCCTGGGTCTTCACTGCAGACATGAAAGGTTCCTCCCCTTCCTCAGTGAAAATGATTCCCACAGTCTCTGAAAGACTTGGGAAAACTCGCACTCTGAAAACTGCGAGTGAGTCTGCTTACAAAAACTTTTGACAGGTATCCTCAAATTTTGTTTCAGTTGCTTTCAATTTAGAGGAATGTTACTTTCAACCAAACCTTAATTTGAGTGAACCTGCTGACCAGGCCTAGTGGTGGGAGGGCTTCCCTTACCCTCTTGGGAATAGCTTAACGAAGATGGTGTCTTGGGACAAGAGGGAAAGAGAAAGCAGCTGAAGAATCATGACTGTCAAGCTGGAACATGGAGCTGCCCATCATATTCATCTCTGCTAACCTGGAGGTGCCTCATATTACAGCTACCAAAAAAGGTGATAATCCAGGAGTGACTATCCACTACCTAAAATATGCCTGCTGGGATGGAAAGTGTTATCCACCAGTTTCATATTTGTTATAGACTAGATGTTGAATTTCTTCTGGTTCAAAACTGCAACTCTTTAATGAACCACTGAAGGAGCACAAGAATGAGTGGTTTCCCTTTGGCTTAGCAAACCATCCTCTCCTGAAGGGCTGTGAAAGGCAAGGTAATTGGGAGAGAAAATGGGGTAGTACTTTGTACCTGAACACATTGTCTCCTGTGGAATATAGGTCACATTTGCAATATCTTTCCTGAAAGCAAAGATGCAAATTTAATGCATTGGATTCACATTTTTGTTCTCTGCACAAACAAAGGTGATACTGCTGGAATTATGATTAAGTCTAATGAGGGGAAGTGTAATGTATTCATTCCTTCCAATCTGGCTTCTTGAACAGATTAGCTGCAAAATTTGCCCTTCTTCATGCTAACAAAACATAAACATAGCAAAAAGGAAATAATAATGCTACTTGATGTAAACCCAGTGCTTAATATTTTAATCTTTAAAGAATAAAAGCTAATACATCAATAACAAATTAAGAAGGTGACATCTTGGTCTATTTACATTAATGGTTAATAATCAGCAGATTAACACTGATGCATACCAAGAACAGGTTTATGCATGGACAGTAGGAGGTGATAACATCCTAACCAACCAAAATGTCTTTGAGTCTACCTCAGGATTATGTCACCAAGTCAAATGATTGCTAAAGGAATGAGCAGAGAGAAATAGTGGTCTGGATACAGTTTTGTGCAGAAATGTAATAAAAAATAGAGTAAAAGAACAATGGAAACATTATAAGATACTATTTTCATTTATAATTATTTCTGTGTGTATACATGGTATATTTTTCAAAGTTCATTAATACATACATACCTTGAATATACCACACCTATAGTTGCATAAACATTCAGATAGGTTAGAGATAGCCATTATCACTTTTTAGGATAACTTAATTAAACTTGCTTATTAAAACCCTTTAATTCGTTAGTGATAAAATCTTGATTAGTACATTTTCCTGCTAGGTGACCTTCTAATTTAATAGAAAACGAATTTTTAAATGGAGAAAAATGCCTGTGGCAGAGATTTTGTGCGAGTGAATAGAGTTTGTAATACACATAGGGATATAATCGAGCCTAATTAGTGAGGGTGCAAATGAATTTTTATTTCATACACCAGAAGTGTCATTGATGAACCATGGTTCAGAGTTTGAAATGCATTCAGGCTGGCAGTATGGGACTGAAGTCTGTGGGAAAATCACAAGCTAATTCATTGATTGCCCCTTGGAAATTACTGCTGTTAATTGTTAGGTAATTAACATGGAGCTACAATTATACTGGCCTTAGGGGGTGATTAATGTTTCAACATGTCACATTAGCAGCGGCTGGATTTTAAAAGCTTTTCTTTTCACATGGTTTAGAGACAGATGGTATATTGTCTATGGAAAATTGTTTTCTTTTACTAAAGTTTATACCAAGACCAAGTGAATGTTCTTCTTGTGCTGCAGTGTATTTTTATGTAGTCGAATCGTATGTATCTTGCCTGATGCACCTTAAGAAATAATATTTGTTTTTAAAAAATCCCCATTTTACCTGCTATGAATGTATAAAATATGCATATTGAAAGGAAACTATGTCTGTTTTTTATTTTTTAGGTAGAAAATAAAAATAGGTAATGTAAGATTAGGCTATTTCATGGCAGCTCTTACATTATTTAATGCTGATACAGAGAAAAGAATTGCACAATATGAAATTTATTACAATCAATATAATTTAAGCAGTAACCAAATAAAACGTGTTGAACAAATGCATTTAGTAACAGTTATAAACAGCATATTAATATCTCCACACTTCAATATTGTGCTTTGTTCTATGTTAAGTTTTTTTTCTCTTCTTCCAGTTCCAGTAGTCAGAATAAGACTAGCACAGACTTTTTAGAAGCCTGCTGTGTTCTGCTTTATCTGTTACTATGCAGAATTAAATCCTTAATATCTTCCATCGAAGACAGTAGTGCCTGTATTAAGAAGACTGTTTATGTATTCTGGAATTAATACTTATATTTTCTCTCTCTTTCTGCTTCTATATGCTGCTAGACTGGATAGACATATTGCAAACTTGGTGGGTTATTGGTATTCACTGTGTAAATATTTTCTTGGTAATATTCCTAAAACATGGCAAATGTATGTTCCTGTTTGCAGTAGTTTTGAAAGCACTTCAATTTCTTCTCGTAATTGATAATGGCACTAAGTCTTGTGAAGGGATATGTTTAAATGTCACACTTGGATTAGTTTCTGCAAATTCTTTAGGTTTGTAAGATTACTTCTTTGTCTTCTATAGACAATGAAGTCACATAGTCCAAAAGATGTAATGGACCTCTGGTAGGCAAAAGGATTGGTTTCTATGACAGCGTATATATTTCTCTTTTTCTTTTTTCATTTTTTGTCTTCCTGTGATATTTCAAGTTGGAGTCTTTCTTAGTAGTCTTATACAGTGGTCTTTCTTATGACTCCAGTCACTTGCATTTGTATTGATTGGTCCACTACAACATATCACAGAAATCTTTATTTTTTTCAGCCATGTCTGCTAATAACTTTTAATTTCTGCTAAAGCAGAAGCACATCGGCTTTAGGACATCTGGAGGACAAGTTTCTACTTTAGAAACAGCCTTTTTGCAATAATAAAAAATCCCCAAAGAAATATAGTGGAAGAGATACACAAATTTTGTAAATATTCTATTGTCTTTATGATTTTAATTTCTACAGAATAGTATGAACTAGTATCCACTTAGGTTTCATTCAGCTGAGTTTTCTTGCCTTCTCAGAGGACCCCAGGTGTTACCTATACATGCAAAGTGTCAGTGACTGAACTGGAAGAAGTGGGTTTTATGAAGAACTTAATGGAATGGAAAGATTAAAATTATTATACCACAGGAGATCACCTGCATTTGGTTAGTCATACAGGTTTTCCTGGGCTTTCCATCTGAATGATCAGCAGCCAGAAAATCTCAGTACATGGGTAGGTTTAACCAGAGATTCTGACCACTGCTTTTAAAGAGTAATAGAAGTAAGCTGATACAATGCTTGATCAGCAGAACCCTTAAGCATATGGTTAATTTTAAGCACATGAGTAGCTCTGTTGACATTACAATTAAGTGTCTACCTACATGTTTTGTTATATTAAGGTCATTGCCCTGGGCGGACTCCACAGGGGAAAATTACTTCAATTGGCAGCCTCACCAAGTTGCTCCTGTCCCTGTGTCTATGGAATAGTGGATTCATCTGTACAAAACCCTCAAATACAAGTATCTGTGCTCATATATCCCAAAACAGATCTTAGTTTACATTAGGGCCATTTTTGGACTTCCTTAGTATGTAAGAGATGTGCAAGTATTATTTATTCTTGCTTTAAGAAATTTCTGCATTGCCAGTGCATTAATAAAGGTGAGCACCAAATTCTACATGATTATTTGATCATGTAAAATTTGAGGCCATAGCATTCCTCAAATATATGTTATACATATTTAAATTAGCTCACTGGATTATTTTCTTCTGAATTTCCATTGGATTTCTGTTTATAGGTTTGTTTTTTATTTTTGCTGTTGTTTTTGGGGAGGGGGAAGAGGGCTGTTGTGTGCTATTTTCTATATTTTATGAAAGCAGTGTCTGTGCTACTAGTTGAATTTAGATGTAGGCTTTTATGCTAGTTGGCAGTAATGTAAGTGCTAAGAGTGTGGTGAAAAAAAAATAGCAGGAAACTGCATAGATTGACTTATTTTCTTCCTTTTCTGAAGTGACTGTAACCACCCTACTAATAATATTTATTAGGAGATTATCTCAAGTCTCATGGTTTCCAGGTTTGACTCGTAAAATCTGAAGGCTCTCTAGACCATTACACTTCAGAGGACATAATACTAAATAGAAGTGGTCAATCATTTGCTAAGAAAATATTTTTGAAGCAGGCATTGTTCTGCCATACTTTGCAGAAGGAACTGGCTGAAAAGCTTGGATGCTCTATTGAAACTTGTGTCATGGTTTGGGAATGGTATTCCCCAATTTAGTGTCCCCACTGAAACACTCCAGATCACTTGCTTTTCTCTCAATCACCCCTGCTCCTCACCCCTTCCTCCTCTGGGTGGGTGGAAAGGGGAATTGGAGACACAAAACATAAAGTTCACAGGTTGAGTTAAGAGCAATTTACTGGAAAGAGCACTGAGATAAGAAAATTAGCAGTAATATCAACAATAATAATGACAGACGGTGCATGAAGTGAAGAATTTGCACAAGAGTGCTCATCCCTGACAATACCTGACTGCTCCCTCCATCAGCCTACTCAAGACTGAAGGGATCCTTTCACCACCTTGCCCTCCTGGCAATGACATGAGATGTTTTAGAACAGTCTCAAGGACCTAGCCATGCTCCTCCTGGATTTTGCAATAATTGACCTTGTCCTCCTGGAACTGGGGTAGGATGCTTGAGGAGAAGGCCACCAGGAAAATATCTAAGGAATGGACTTGTTTGAAGGACAGGTGAGGAGGTGAAATAGAGGAACTGCCCATTTCTCTGTAAAAAAAGGTAAGGCATATTGTATGCTTTTTAGCAAGGTGCCTCTTTCCTCCCCTGTGTTTTTTGTTCTAGCAATTTTCTTACACTGAATTGGAAGACAGAATTGAAGTTGGATTTGTATGGGTAAAAAGTACCGTGAAAACCATTGCACCCCTTGTCACATATATGTAAATATGGATCTGGCACAGGATATGATGTTCCAGAACAGAGCTCCTGACAAAAGCCTTCTGCAAAGTCTCTGTCCGTTTGAGTAAAATCTGTGGGCAATTTTTGGCTGTTCTGCCATTGATTCTGCCAAGGTTACTTACTCAAGGGTGCTTATACCACCATTCCTTCATTCCCTTCCTCCCCACCAAATCACTCAGTAAGTTTGGTTTTGTACCAGCTGCAAGGGCATATTCACCCCTCTCCCAGGGACATCAAAGACAATTTGTGGGTAATATGTCTGCATTTGTATTTAAAATATGGTTAATGATTGGAAAATTACTCTAAATTTCTAATAAAAAAAGGAATAAAACTCCCCATTGTACTTATTCTTTATTTGTGTAGGAGACACCTGTCTTAAAGAAACCTATACCTGACAGATATGACTAGAAAGCAAAGACCTCAACCTGAACACACATTCAAAAATATGTTATTTATTTAAAGAAAAACAGAAAGTTGGGTAAATACAGAAAAAAAATATATGCATGAAAAGTTAAAGACATGAAAGCTGTTCCCTTTCTGAAATTTCACTCCAATCAACTGTTGATTTTGTAGAGAAAGTATGTTTATTTGTAGGGAATGTATGTTTATTTTAAACACATCTGAGAACACAAACCAGTGGTGGAACCATTACCAAGAACCTCCATATCTGTATGTGCCTGTGCTTGTATGCATAAGAATCAAATTTCAATCCAATTACTTCTGTGGGGAAAAATGTGAAGGATTATCAGGCTACAAAAGACTTGAAAATGAAAGTACCGTTAAGGTTGGCCAATTTTTAGGAAAAGCAACTTTTAAGAAGGTCCTTTAAAATCCCTTATTTGACCTCTTTGCATGTTTTCCCACAGATTTGCCTGCAGTTTTCTTTCCTAAATAAGCCTCTATTTTTCTGGAAAGCCATTCAGAAATTAAATACTCTTTCTTGCTTTCACTTTTTAACTACTGCTTCTAATCCTTAATTTCCTGGTCATTCAGTATATTGGCAGTATATCTGTACTCCTTGCTTTTGTGTTTTGTTGTCTATTCTGGAGCCCTCCTTTTTGAAATAAATCCTCTGACCTTCTCTTTCTGCTGTCTAATGACCACAACAGTCTCCTCACCACCTTTGCTCCTAATCTTATCTTTTCTGTCATTGACTGTATAAATCTGTTTCTGTCACAGACAAACTGGCTTCAGTCCTGCTCTTTGAAAGCATCTTTAAAGCTTGCTGGCTTGGCATCATCCTGCGGAGTTCCAGTGTAAAATTGCTCACTTCCTGCATTCTCTTGCCCACTCTTGGTCTTATGAGAAAGCAAAATAATTTTTCTCTCTGCTTTTGCAACTCCACCAGTTTTAGACTAATTTGGGTTTTGGTTGGGTTTTTGGGGTTTTTTCACCTTTTTCTGATGATTGCTAGTAATTCATTGGTTGCTTCATGATTGCTTCATGGAGGTGGCTATGCATATATCTTGACCAGATTATTTGAAAGCTTAAAGATGAGCTGACCTGCTGAATTCTAGCTGAATCCACAATCCAAATAGGCTAATTTTCTAGGGGAGTACTGCTGAACTGTGGGTATTGCATTCACACTTGCCATGTAACACTGCTTTCTGCTCATGCATCTATCTTCCTGCACACCCTTTGAATTCTGTTAAATATCACCATTATTACTGTAATTTGAGTGTACTGAGTGTAACTTCAGTGTTTAAAGCCACTTTTACAGATAGAGGGCCCCTAAATAATTCTATATAGAGACTGAGTGCTTTGGGTCAGATGGTCTACAGCCTTCTGTCTGGTGAAGCGTGTGTCCTCATCCAATCCATGTGATGACTATTGCAGCAAAGTTGTGCTAGCCAAATCAGATAAGACTAAACTCTATTTTGTGGCAAGTTTTGTATCCAGTACATAGACAATGAATTTATTTAAAGTACTGGATAGTCAATGTTTTTTTAGAGTGACATACAATACTCTGTGCTAGTATCTGCTGCACACTGACTGCTCTTCATCAAGCTTTGACACAATTTGACTCCCTTCTCACCAGTAGTAAGCTTATATATTCAAATTTGTTTGAGACCCAGGACTCTCACTTTGTTAGATTTTCTGATATACATTACTGCCAATTGAACAGTGTCACTGAGAAACCTTGCCAGGCCCTCCTCATGTCAAACAATAGAAAAATCCCTGAATAATTTCCAGAGAGTCTGAGAACTTTATGATAGCAGAATGGTGAGAAAATATTGCCAAATTGCTGTACATGCTGAGACAAGAGGATTATATATGTATATAGTATATGTAGTGCAGCGCAGTAAGAAAGTAATCTTTACTCTCTCTCTGTATTAATCTTCTACAGCCTTCAAAGATTTTAATTTCAGTCCTTCCAGCTAATGGCATTAAGCCACACTTCATTTTTAAATGTGCCTTTCTGCACTAAGTGTAACATCTGGCATTCCCAAAATCTTTTTTACAATTTCATGTACATTTAAAATGCTATTCTCTAATCATTTTGTTTTTAAAAAGGATTTTAATATGGTCTAGTTCTAAAAAAAATTAAGAATAAATCAAAATATGTAGTAGGGATTAATACAAATGTGTATTAGAAGAGCAAAGAAATCACTGAGACAAGACTAATCATCATTTAGATTATCAGTAGAAGATGATTAAAAAACAAAGGATTGTATGACAAGTTATGTTGATGCCATGTTTGTGTAGCCAAATGTTTCAGCTTTATAAATGAAAAAGCCTAAGCAGCTTACAGTGAGACAAAGTAATCATTCAAATTACAAACTTAAGAATTTCAAATTACATACTTCATCAAGTTGAGTCTATTGTAACTTAAAATACATAGGGAATGATTCACTCTAGTTGAAAAACAGCATGTAATATTTCAGCCATTATGAAATTGCTGCTTGGCTTTACAGAAGTGTTAATGCCATTAAACCATCTCTTTTTAGGATGAATGCTCCAAACTCATACTGTTTATAATCCAACACCTAGGAAGAACATTTTCTTATATTTAAATGGAGATTTATTTGGGGCATTTTTTTGATTTGTTTAAATGAAAACCATGTTGATCTCTCCGACTGTGTGCTCTTCCTCTAATAATTAGATATTTTTGATCAAGAGCTCAATCTTCCAAATACTTAAGAGAAAGTAAAGTATTTGTTGTTCTTATTGCTCTTCTTGTCAGTAAAGGTTTTTTATACTGTAAAGACTAAGCTGAACAGTAATTTTGGGCAAGCTGTATGCCTGACATTGGAACTTGATTTTCTAGAATTTTATTGCAAAAAATAGACTGGTATAGATTCCACCTCCTTCATAATTATCTCATCAAAGAACAGAGCTTGGGCTGGAAATTTACAATTCTTTATGTTTAGGAAATTTCACTGAAGTAATTTCAGTTGAATGTGACAGTGAATTTATTCTTACTGTAGGGTTTCTTCAAATATCTGTCTTGTATTCAACTTCTTCATTGGTGGTATAGATGAGAGTACTAATTTATTCTTAATTTTGGTGGAAATCTTCTTCTGTCCCTTGACTGCTTCTTCTAATTGCTTTACTCATTGCTCTACATCTCATCCAAAAGTATTAGAAACTTAGTAAACCTAAGATTTTTCCAGAATGTCAGCAAAACCCAACCATGACATTTTAACAGTGCCTTTTCTTACTTCTCTGATTTAGTTTTTCTGAGAGGACATTGTGTGTGGTACATGGATATCTGAAGTGCTTATATCTGTAACCTGTTTCTCTGCTTTGTCTAGTGATAAATCATAGTACTGACATTGCTGTGATACTGTGAATGCCTTAACAGTTTTGTTCTATCCTAGTTTAAATATAAGAGCACAAACTTTGTTCACTTCAATATTAATTTATATTAATGATATTGAATATTATATTCCTGCTGTGGTCTGCTGTGAATGAATAAACACTGAGCAGAATGTAGAGAAATTTTGTTTCCTGCTTCCTTTTTTTGGTACCAGAAAGGAATATTTTAGTAGAAATTTAATCTGTTAATGGGTTTTCCTAAAATTCTGCTAAAATAAAATCTGTTCATAATTTCTGACATATTAAAAAATTAAAAAAAAAAAACAAAACCAAAACCACCCTGAAAAAAATATACACTCTGGTAGCTCCTCCTCTGCCCTAGGAGTAACGAAACTAGAAACGCAATTCAAAGTCTGACTCACTTAGAAAATCTTAGTGATATGTTTCCATTCTGGATGTCTCAGATGATCAGTGGAGGCAAAGTTTACAGATGTGAATTTTCAAAACAGAACTAATAATATTAGAACCACATTCTGATGAAGGTGCAGATTTGACCTTAAATAAGAGGAACAAAGTATTATTCCATATTTTTGAAGTTAAATTGTCATGAAATATGGCGTTTGCTTGGCATTTTGTAAAGATTTCTGTTATATGACTTCCATCAGAGATAGGCTGATGTGTTTTTTATCTGTCTTCTGGAGTTTGCTCCTTGAGAGTTCCTTCAACTGCATCTGGGCAACTTGGATAAAATGAGGGTCCTCAGGACCAACCTTTATGCTTGTTTGATGTCTTTCATTCCTACTGGTATTCCAGATGCTGGGGCAATCAGGGACTTAAGAACCTGCAAAAACAACCCTGAGCAATGTTACCAGTGACGCGCTGAGTTTTATCCTATCTTACAGGGAGTTGTGTTAGCAGACTATGTTAGCAGACTATGACTTAATTTTATGATAAAAAATTCCATTCTAAATGTAAAGACCATTTGTGAACTAGATCCTGGAAGAGGTTTGTGTTGGAAAGACTGATATCAAATAACCAAATAGTGTTATTGTGGGACTTAGCTGTCTGTAAGAGCTGGAAGAACATCACGGTTTATAGTCTCTTCCAGGGAAAAGTTTGGTGTCACATATTTCAGCCAAGAGCAGTGTGACACATCCCTGTAGTGCTGCATACATAGAAGCACTTCTACTAAGTGACTTTTCAAGGGCACTGTATCAGTCAGCTCTCTTGGCTTCCCGGTAGAGCAGCACCTCTTTCAGTCCTGCCTCCCACCTCTTCCCTTTCTTACGTATATACACGCAAAACCCTACTGTATCAGTTATGATACAAATGTGGTTTTCTACCAGAGATTTTATGGTTACCTCTTTATTTTTTTTTCAGTCACTGAAGAGGTGACTGCATCTAAACTAGAAAATATATAATAGTTAAAGATTTAAAAAAACCAGCTTTGTCTGATAATGCCTTGGTCACAATGCCGAAGAAAAGCAATGTTACATTAACAATAGAATCCCCATTTATTATTAAAGAATTATTTTACTTTAATTAATCAGATTTCATTAATTTTATTTAAGGAAGATGTAATTTTTTATAATGAAACATATGCAGTAATCTGATATATGATCATTAGATTGATAGGCAAAGACTGTATTCTGTTTAACTTTTAGGCTTTTTCCCTTTTAATTTTCTTCTATTTTCTTATTTTCTTTCCCAAATCCAAACCTGAAAACTACAAGATGACACTTTTTACAGATACTTTACCATTAATTAATTATATATTTTAAAAATTTTTACAGGAATATTTAGCCAGAAGACTGATTTTTGATAAAAATCTATTATGCTCTACATGAAATTGTTTTTAGCATGAGTTATTTTATTTCTGATATCTTTGAAGTTGCAACAATTAGGGAATAAAATGTTTTAAAAAATTATTTTATATAGTGCCTGAGACCTCCTCTGTTATTCAATCCATTTTCTTCCTACCATATGGATTATGTATTAAACTGTTTATACAAATGTATCAGATTTGCTGTTGACCTAATATTCTCTTTTATTTCTCTAATATCTACTGTACTGGTATACCTATAGCTTTATATTTGAATGTCACAATAAATTTGTTTGAGTGAAAACCCAAGACTTTTTAGTCTGATAGTGATCCTAACTATTCTTTGCTGCCATTCATGTTTTGGGAATTTGCTTTCTTTGAGTATATTTGACTGAGGACTGACAGGATACCTGTATTAGGACAGCAGAATCTAAGGAGAAAGTTGCATCAGTGGTACTAGGCCTTATACATTTAAAACAAACTAAATGCTTCCTAAGGCATTACCCTTTGGACTGTGTATGTATGTATCCATTCTGATCTGCCATCAGCTAATGAAATGTAATGTTTTCTTTCACTTGTATTCAGTGGATGTGTCCTTAAAATTCAGTAAGCATTTCAGCATGGCTTCTCTAGTACCTAACAAATCCAGCTGAAATCCTCATGTGCATCCCATTCTTCCCCACTGCTCTCCTGTTTGCTTTTGATAAGGCCATCCTGCCTTTTATTGTCAGTATGCCTCCAGTTTTGCATAAAGGTTTTAGCCAAATATGACCAAATATCTTTCCCAACAAAGTATCCTGGGAAAAAAACCCTAAACAAACCCACCAACCAAAAAAACAACCCACTGAATAATGTCCAAACTATCCTGTTATACCTGGTTTAAACAATGTCTTACTGACAGAAGAATTCTTCTAAAGCCTGACTTCTGTGGTTTAACTTGCAGTTTCTTGTTCTGCACCATATGAACTTTTTTTCTGAAGTCTACAAGGACATTGACCTGCTGGAGCAAGTCCAGAGGAGGCCACAGAAATGACTAGATGGCTGGTGCACCTCTCCTGTGACAACAGGCTGAGAGAGATTGCTCAGTCTGCAGTGGAGAAGGTTTCAGGGTGACCCAATTGTAGCCTTCCAGTACCTAACAGCTAAAAAAAAGGTGTGGAAAGCAGGAGATGGCATTTTGGCAAAGGGCATGTATAGGTAGACCAAAGGGCAAGATTTTTGAAGTGAAAGAGGATCAGTTTAGATGACATATTAGAATTAAATTATTTACTGTGAGGGTGATGAGCCACAGGAACACGTTGCCCAGAGAAATTGTGGATGCTCTATCACTGGAAGTGTTCAAGATCTGGTTGGATGAGGCTTGGAGCAACCTGGTCTAGCAGAAGGTGTCCCTTCCTATGGCAACAAAATGATATTTAGTGTCCCTTCCAACCCAAACCATTCTGTGATTATATGACAGATTGCATCTACCATATTTTCCAGAATTATTTTATCAAAGAAAACAATCCAGTTAATGTGACATGGTTTACCTTGGGTGCACTATTTTTGCAGTCATTCAGATTTGTCTTTTAGCTGTATGATTCTAATTCTATTCTTCCATATGCTCTCTGGCTCTATGTACAGCTTTAGCCCTATTCCAGGTTTTATAGCTCCAAGATGCCTTTGAATCCCATTTCTGGTCGCAGGTACTGAATGTGATAGATTTATTAAATTTCCTTGCTTCTTAAGTTGCAATTTCATGTGCTAAGTCTTTCATTATTCTTCAGTAGAAATTGTCTAGTTCCAGAAACATGTGTGTGTCAAGATTTTCCTACTCAGATAGAAGGACATATTCATTATCTCCATCTTTTCTTATTCCCTATGTCCACCTGTTCTACATTATCATCCAGATTGGAAACAGAGTAAAGTGCTCATTTAGTTCAGAACTCTACCCAGATTATCGTTAATGTCTATTCCCTTCTCCTTTCACAGCAATCCCATTTGTTTATTTTCATTCTCTTTGTTATTAATGCGGTTGCAAAATTTTTCATTTTCTGTTTTAATTTCCTTTGGAAATTTTAAATAATTTTTTGGTGGATCTCACTTTCAGTCTATAATTTCTGACTTCCAAAAAGTATTCATTATTGCTGACTGGTCACCTTTTCCTTTTCTCATAGTTTTTAACCAAATACAAACTGAAGCAAAAAGAAAATCATATGCCTAGGAATCTTTTTCACAACTGTCCCAATATATCTTATCCAAAATATTTGGGTGTTACGCATATCTTTGCAGAACAAGCAAATATTCACATACACACATATAAATATATTTCCTACCATTGATTTTAATAAATATTTCTGTGAACATAAATGAAACTATCTGTCATGATATATGAAATACAGTGACCATATATAAGTAACAAATGCTAACATATTAGAAATAATAATCTAATAGATGAAAATTCAGATAACCAAAGCAATTGAGTAAAAAGGACAAGTGTGTGAGAGGAATACTAAGCATGAAAAGGGAGAACCTGCCCCACTGCTTGGAAAGGATTTCATGTCTTCCTGAAACACTAAATAAAGAAATCTGCATGTGTCTTAGGTTGTAAAATGTCTCTGAATCATTATATACAAAATCAGACAACACAATGGTGTTAAAATAAGCCCTTGCACCTTTTTACTATCTCAGATGCATTGTTGCAGATCATGTCTGGGTCTTGCTAGACAAAGTTTCTTCTGAGAAGGAGGCTTTACTGTTGCATCCTGCAAGTCATCCCCACTGCTCAGAAAATTAAAGTGTCTACTTTATACATCATGAATGACCTGTCCATGTATTAAATATGATAAAAGAATAACATAACTTTGATTCCTGTAGGTATGGAGCAACATGTCCTGGTGAAAAAATAATAGTTTTGATTTCTAAGTCTACTGAAAACATTCTTTTTAAACTCCAACACACGGGACATTTTCATTTCTGGATTGATGCCAGGAACATGAGCGTCATCTTCTGTGAAACACTTCTCCTTTTAGGAAACTATCTCATGTAAGTGATCAAATATTAATGTCCCTTTCCCAATGACAGATGTAAATGGATTGCAGATGGGACTAGACTGAGGGTAAGCCTCCTCATGCCAGGTGCCTGAGCCCGTGTCACACAGCCCTAGGAGGCAGCGGGCTCAGGATAACTGGTGAAGCCTGGAGGGGGATGTGCTGAACTCCAGTTGGATCCTGTGCTGGAGTGCCTTGTGCCATTACACTGCTCTGCAGTAGGTCACCTACACAGAGCTGAGGGATATATAGTTTCTTCTGTGGGAGATTTGAGGTTTTTGGAGTTGCGGCTAAAGGCCAGCAGGAATACCCTAATTACTAAACTAAACAGCCCTGTTAAAGTAAAATTAATTGCATCACCAAAGTTAATGTGGAATTGAAGCCTATTTCATGTGAAGGATAACCCTCAAATATAATTTTATACCAGGTTTGAGTGAGATATGTTAAAATATATTTTAAACTAATTCTGAATTCCAGTGAGAGTAAGCTTTATTGTCTTGACTGATATATTTTACAAACAGGGGAAGGTGTCTTCATATTGAAAGAAGGAGAATAAAAAGCATGTGAGGAAACAAAAATACTGGGTTCCACAATATGTAAAGCACAGCTTGTTATTACTATGTGGCCAAATTGCTAGCAGGTGAAAGAAATGGGAAATTGAAGGAAGTGGGGCAAAGATCAGAAACAGTAGATGTTGATAGTTTTTCCACTTCTACCTTTATCCAGCTGTCACATCTGCATATACAACCCTACCACAACACTGAACATATATCATCTAAATATTTTTCTGTGGAGAGACTTCTCCTATATATACATATATACTTCTCCTAATATATATTCATTCAATACATGCATAGGTCAGTTGTAACTATAAACTGCAGATATTCAGGCAGCTTGTTTCTGTCATGCTATTTTCATGTTCTAATGCAGTATATGTACAGTTTGGTATTTAAGGATGTTTGAAATTGGGAACAAAACAGTTTAAACTTTTTCTGAAAAAGTCAAGTTATTTTTCCAGAATGAACTATTCTTTGTTAGATCAGCTGGAAAAAAAAAATGCACAAGATTCAAAGCACTCTGTTCTAAAGCACTGCTTTTTTTTTTTTTTTTTTTTTTTGGTGAGATGCACCACCATTATAAATACTCAGGACAAGCAAATAAGACCCAGTGGTAAGGAGAGGTCAGAGTGGCCCTTAAGGTGTAAAGGATCGGTGGAGGGGAATAGAGAGTTGAAAGAGGAAGAATTACAAAAGTTCAAAACTACTGGTGTAGAAAAGGCACAAGGATGTAATAATTTCTTGATATACATGGGTAAGTCTGCCAGAACCATCTCACTGGAACAAAATTAAGATTGCTTGGGGTTTCTAAAATAAAAATAAAAATATTCCAAGGCCTAGTCAATTCTATAAATTTAGTTTTTCTGACTTTTTTCTGCTATATATTTTTCTGCTATATTAGTTTTTCTGCTACTTCTTTCGCTGACTGTGTCTCTGCTGGTTCAGAAGAACTGGAATGTAGGAATTTAGGAACAGTTAGGTGGTGTGTAGTCAGTAGAACATGAAGTAATTAGAAATTAAGAAGTGATTGATTGTAGTCTTCATAAATTGCATAAGGGTTCCCTCAGTTTCAGATAACATTAGATATATAAAGCCAAGAAAAATTATCAATCCCTGTGATGAGTTTGTCAGTTCATTTTTTTCAGGATGATTTGTTTAAGTCTTTATTCCTGATCTTTAGGTATTAAAAACAGGAAACAAACTATTTACTATTAGCTGTTTTCCAATTCTGCAGATGCTGTGAGAAACAAAGGCAGTATAAATATCACACCAAATATCAGAAATATTCACAGATCTACATTGGTATTTGTGTTTTAGCATCCCACCGATTGTTTGTGACTACTTTCTGGTGTTAAATCCCTTCCAAAGGAATTTATTGCTTTGGCCAAAGTACCCAGACAAGATTATTGCTATTTCTTGTTCTCTGGTCATGCAAAATCATTTTGCCATGCTGTTTCAGGAAACATATGGAAAAGGAAAGTTGAATTCCTCAGCTGAATGAAGCAGATGTTTGTTGTTTAGTCTTAATCACTGCTGGTGAGTAGACTTCTTCATTCACTGCCCTTGTCAATGCAGTCTCCTTAAGGGCAATGGGGTACTTTTTTCATTCAGCCACAAATTTCTCATATATTATAAAAAACTCATATCAAATAAAGACATTCATTAAATTTTTGGAAAGACTTTAATATTAAAAGAAGTTAACAATGAAGAAAGTACTTTAAAAATATATTATTTATTTATATTTTCAGGTACTTTTTTTGCCATTGACCTTGATAGTGTATTCTGGGCTATATGCCACAAAGATGTAATTAATAAGTTTTTATATAAAATTAAAATGGTATTTTTATTTTCATCCATACATATGCATAACATTTGCATTCATTTCCAACATATACACTGTTACTTAAATTTACCAAGTTAGTTTATAATTATATATTGGATTATCTAAACTTTGGATTTATTTGCCTCTTCCTGTTTTCAGATGTAAAAATGTTACTTCCAAAAAGCTTTTTGTAATACTAGCAAAAGCTTTTCCCTATCTACTTTGAGACTTCTCAGCATCTCATTTATTTTCAGAGTTTGATCAAACTTGATGACTTATTTATAGTAGGCTGTTATTGTGCTTAGTGCTGTAAAAACCATGGACTCAGTTCCAAAAACCCCTACTCTAAATCAGAACCAGGCAGTCTAGTTGAACACACTGTACAATTGCTTCATCAGTTTCTATTGAAAGATAAAATTTCTTTCATTATTTTCTCTTTATAATCCAAGAAATGCAAAATGTATGACTGTTTTCTAGTATTCATTCCATATCCTCCTTTCTGAAAATTGATATGAAGATTTGTTTAAACTGATAGCAGTAACTACCTCTTCTGTGAATAAATTACACTTCCCATTTCTGAGAGGTCCTACTCTTTTCCTCCTTGCTGACCTCTTCTTCTCCATGTACTTTAAAAAATTCTGATTTATCTCAAACCCTCATGCAATCTGCTTTTCATTTTCTACCCTTAATTTTCTTATCATTTTTTCCACTCTCTCTTAACTTCATTCTCTAATCTTCTCAGTACTGCTGTGTAGCTGATGTTTTATGCCTCATATTTCCTTTTTCCTTACTTTTTTATTACTTTTTGGACTTTCCAGCTCATCCTCATTGACTTTTTACTCCTTGTATATGTATTGCAAGATTGCACATGCAACCTTTGGGTACGCATTAATTTACCTCTCCACATTTTTCTTTTTTTTTTCTTCAGCTGTCAATATTTTTTCTTTTAATGTTTTCATCATGTTAATTTTTCGTTTGACATGTTACATTTCTCTAAAATGACTAATCTTAAACGTTTTGAATTTTTTAACTAGTTCAAATTTTATTTGTCTTTCTAGCTTTGAAAGCAGCTCCGATATTTTCGAGTCTTTCATGAATAGGTTTTAATGCCTCTAGTTAAATGATAATCTCAAAATTTCTTGCAATTACTTTTCTAAAGATATGTATAAAAAAGATGGTAAACCTCTCTGGGAACAGGAACACAATTTTTTTGTAACAATGGCATTGCTAAAGACAAACAAATTAATCCTTTTATTCAATAAGGAAGCAGTTTTGCATTTTCTGTGCCAATCAAGGATTCCATGAATGCTGAGATATCGCATTAAGGCAACTCTGCTGCCCATCCCTGTCTGTAGTATATTTTCTAAAGTTAGCAGACAGGATTTTTCCTGTTGAGGGGTCTTCCACTTGACTGATAATAAAATGGCAGTGGTGGCCATGGAGATCAGTGGCTATAGGTCTAATAAAGTGTTTATGATGCCTAGGAAGGAGCTACAGATGCTGTGAATCAAGCTTTATAAGTAGGAATCAAAAGCAAAGATGCTAGAGGCCTCGGCAGAAATTTCTTAGGTGCTACACACAGTTAAATGGTATTTCAGATTCTATACAATGTTCACTTTCTGGATGGGACTTTGTTATACATATTTGTGTATGTGCATACTTGTATGTATATATATCTATCCATATAGGTATATATATATATATATACACATACATACGTGTGTCATCTTGGCAAGCTGATGATAATTTGACAAGGCTGAATATAGCTGTGATTTTTCAGGTTTTTGTAATGAAAAATCCACTGGACTAACAGAAAGTAAGTTGCACATGAGTAAGTTAAATTCATAAATCTTTCAAGATGGTTTAAAATAGTTGTTTTAGCCAGGCCTTTGCTCCCCCTGAACTCCTTCTGAGGCTGATGACTTAATTTTGTACTGGTTAAGGAAAAGTAGAAGTGGGCAGTGAGTATCTTGAATAATTGAAGCAACAGATAATGTTAAGGGGTCATGTTAAGGATTTCTTGTTTAAATGTCCATCAAATGAAAGATGATCCAAAAAATCTCTCTCTTTTGTGAGATGCAGACTCAGAGTAGATTTTAACCCTAAGTATTTATTAGATTTTCAGCAAATTGATTTGAGCACTTCTGAACTGTACAAAATAAATGAGGTTTAAGAGTTCTGGATTAAATTTTACTTGTATTACAACTGCAAATGGCTTCAGTATACAGAATTATTACTTTATGGGTGGTTAATATGTAACATGGGCCAAAATTTTATTGCACAAAAATTAAAACAGAGAGACATCAAATACTGAAACAGATGTCATATCAGATTTATAGCTAGCTTTAAAAAAATAACACATTGAGTGGATCTATATCTAATTTACCATTGTTTCAGACTTTCATTAACATCAAAAAGGAGTACAAGTTATGTAGTAGCAGTAGGACTCTCCACCTCAGAGAAATACTGAGGAATCAAGTGTTGAACATTAACTTTACATGACAATATATACCTAAACCAAGGTGACAGTGGAGGTTTTCTCTGATCCACTGTGCTGGGTGGGGGAAGGGAGAACTGAAAATGAGGAAAGGAATAAACTGGACCCTTAGTGCCAAGCAGCACAAATTGGAGTTAAGATGAATAAGAAGAATCCAAGAGCTATTAATCGAAGCTCAGCACCTCCAGGGATAAATGATTCTTATGCCTGAAATAGATTTAACTCTCCCCAAACAGTAATCTCACTCCTGAACAGGAAATGAAAATAAAAGCCAGCTACCTACCAGGCAAGAGCAGTCTCTACCTTCTGAATATTGCAGTCACTCTGGAGCTGCTAAATGTCTCTCCCTAAGTCCCCTGCTATAAAAATTTGTGAATGTGAAAGCCTGCATAATAACCTTTAACCATACAGAGATTTTAAAAAGGGACCCTTCTTTCTGAACCCTCAGTTCTTCCTTGTATCAGTGCTCTATCATTAATATGTATTTTGCATGTAACATAATTTGCCCTGTACTTTTGTAAGCTGTAGTACTTCCTTTTTCTCAAATAAAACTTTGGCATGCAGAGAATCATTATTTCAATTTTGAAATGGAGGAATTCTTAAAAGTTACTCATGCAACATCCTGATGAATTATTTATTTTTAAAGAATGTTAGATATGCTGCTATTAGTTTTCAGATACATTTAATTTAATTCACGTTTCCCTCTTATTTTCTGATTTAAGCTACAACAAATATATGTTTAAAAGATGCAATATAGTGTTTGGAATTTTTTAAATAAGCTTTTGGCTTAAAAGTCAATGAATTTTTTTTCCAGAGGGAGGAAGTCTAGATGAATGCTGTGGCATTCTGTAAGTCCAGCCCTGAAAAACTGTTTTTATTTATCTGCTAAAAAGGGCAGGGAGGAAGCAAGGATCTACTACTACAGTTTTCTTTCATGTCATGGTTCTTTTTTGAAAGGCTTCTTCAACCATTCCTTAAAAGCCTTTAGTTTATGTTTGGCTGTAATTCATATTACAGACATCTTTTCCTGATTTTTCTATTTCCACTGGGGTTTCACTGCTTTGGATAAATCTAGCTGCGGTGGAGTCAGTGGCAGAATTTTGACTTCATTGGCATCAGGATTTCATCTTCCAGTTTATGTTCTCTAAACCAGTTCAGGTGCAGCCTCTTCAGTGAAGTTGCTGTAGTCCACTATAGCTTGAATCTTCCATTTTACTTTTCACTGGGTGTGCAAAACTAATTTTTTTATTGATTTGCTAGTTCATTCATGAATCAGTATTATACAGAGAGACTGATTCAGCCTGAGTTGGAATTCCTGAGAATCTCTAATTTTGTGTTTTTGAAGTATGTAGAATCTATGAAGGGAATGATAATTTATCTCTGTGGTATAGCCAAAGTGCTAATGAACTTGGAAGCAGATCTTAATTATTACATTTTCTAGTGGTGCTAGATTGAAAATCAAGGGCTTCTCAACTTTTGAGGTTGTTTTCAATCATCCATGAATCTCGACCTGGAGAAAAATTAATATTATTTTCAGTTTTCTTTCTCTGAACTGGGCTGTTTCCTCTTTTTCTGTACAGGGGGCAAGTGTTCGACTTGTTAGAGAATATAATAAAGTTAATGTGCTCAAAATGTGTATATCCACATTGTTAAGCATGCATAAGCACTGTGTAAGTGATACTTTTCTCTTTTGCTTCTCTTACTTTCATAATACCTTCTTAACATCCTAGCATTTTAATTTTTTTAGTATTGTGTCTGATATGTGAAATATGTTTTATAGAAATATCTGGTTAAAAGCCTTGAGATTTTGTTGCAGAGCACCAGTAATCAGATCTGACCTCCTCACAGTATGGAAAGTTATGGGGGTTTTCCATATGCTTCACCCATTTAACTGCACTTTGGTATTGGGGGATTCTGAAACTGTTGCTTCTTTATTTCCTTAAATAGTATCTTAAGCAAGATATTAATCCACCGAAACTATTCAACCCTTTCCCCAGATAATTTATTAACTTATTTAGCGATCTACTCCTCTGCCAACAAACATATGAGAATCTTTTAACCTACATTTACCTTGAAAGTGACAATTTTTTTTTTTTTTTAATATTTATACATGCAAAGATGGACTTTCTCATCATGTGACAATATGGCTGATTTGGATCTTTCGTTGAGGGTCACACTAAAGTCTTTTTTTGAATACCAAATACTTTTTTAATGTGGATCTGTCTCTTCCACAGGCTGCTTATCTGTCTTCAAAGGTTTACTTAAGGAACCTGAGACATTTCAGTTGGCATGTGAGTTTCTAGTGTGGAGTATTAGTGTACAAGGATTGCTCCTACAGATGTAGTCCATGCTTTCCTTTAATTACTCACTAGAAGAATTTTTTAAAAAAGAAATATAATAATGACTACGCTATGTACATTAACCAGGATGGAAAAAGATTGTTCCTACAGATGTAGTCCATGCTTTCCACTGAGTGAATACTCCTTTAATTACTCACTAGAAGAATTTTTTAAAAAAGAAATATAATAATGACTATGCTATGTACATTAACCAGGATGGAAAACTGAGGCAGAGCATGTTGATGTTTGAAGGACACAGCACTTGCATGAGCAAAGACAGCTTTCCCTGTGGGACTTGGGAAAGTTGTTAAAGTGGTTGCTCCTGGGGCAGTGCAGAGGAGAGGGATTTGTGGAGGTCAAGCACTGAACAGAGGAAATGACAGCGGACACAACCTGGCTAGAGAGGTGTGATGAGAAGTAGAATATTTTATATTGCTAACTTCAGCAAACACTCACAGTGAACACACAAGAAAAACCCATGAAAATATCCCATAGCAACCAATTTTCACTCCTGCCACACTCCCTCATTCACCACCTTTCAATAAAGCTCTTAAAGCGCTCCCATTAAGACAAAGATACTTTATTTGCAAAACAGTGATCATGTTTCAAGTCAGTCTTACCTCTGATAGGAGATGTCATGCATTCTGTTACAGAATAAGAGCAGACCAGCAAATCTCTGATGCTGAATGCAGGTGGAGCTCAAAGCTGTGCTTGAGCATAGTTTAGAAGTGTGATGGCCTTTCAGGCAAAGCTGAACAATTTTCTGTGTCTTATGGAACTCAAATGCATGTTCAAGTTTGTCTTCACATACCTCTTATTTTTACAATGAATGAAAAATTTGTGCTGAATGTCAAGAGATCCTCACCCCTTTTTTGGATTAGTCATTGGCTGTCTCTAACAACACACTTAGCAGAACTGAAATATACATTTAAATCATTCCCATATAATGCTTGAAAAAGTGCTGGATTAGATTAAAAAGTACAGAAAAATATTAAATCTGTATAAAACACATTGCTTCTTAATCCCAATATTTTGTAAGAACTGCAAGCATTTGTTTCCATTAATAAATTAAAATCTTTTTTTTTCAGCATAAAGCCAAAGCTAAGGATGAGTTTTAATGGAAATGGGAGTGAAACCATTTCTGGAAACAGTAAAGACAGAAAACTAAATGGTGAATTCTGCTGGAAAGTATGCAGCAATTCTTCACATATGCATCGGGGGCACCTTCCTAGACCATTTGTTAGAAAGAGTAGTGTGCTGACTACAATTAGTACCCTGAACACCTCAGAGATGATCATAGGCACAGCTGTTGTTGTTTAAGGTAACAGGCACATCAATGGCAAGGCAGTAGATATTGATTTGTGCAGTGACATCCTTCTAGCTATGTCATCTGAGTGAAAGAAGTCCCCAAATTAACCAATAATATAGTGTTAGAAGTTGTAGTAGTTGCCTCCTGGGACTTGTTCTGGTTAAGGATAGATACCTCTCCTCTTCCCACAGCCATCAATCCTCCGTGACGGATTGCATGCAGGTCTCCATTGGTCAAAAACAGAATGTGAAGTCCAAAAGGACAAAGTAGCAGATTGCTGGATTTTATATATATTGAAAATTTCCTCACAGGACACTGGAACTCAACCTAAGTCTTAACATGAAATTATAAGAAGGTTAAAAACAGTGAATCAATTTTCCTCTTTAAGTATTTGAATACAGATGCTTTAAATGTAAAGTCCCATTTCCATCAAAATCAGATGTCAAAAATTGTTAGTTGTATCAACTTGATTTTCTTACTGTTCTGATTGTACAGTCCATTTTTGTCATGGGCCACTGGCTATATAGTACATCAGCTGACTGTATGTAATAAAGGGTAACAGGCCTGGACATTGTTGATGTTAGAGCAGTAAAAAGCAGTGACCATAAATACTTAATCCACATGAACATCAATGAGAAAGTCTGTATGTAAGTAATAATCATACGACATATAAAATGTTAATCAAAGAATTCAAGCTCTAATTTGGATTTAAACTGTCCCTCATTATGGTGAGATTTCTGTTTATTTGGTAATATAAAACCTTCTTGTAATCAAACATTTTACAGTTCTTGAATTACCTTTTTATAAAGGCTTTGCATTTTATTAAAATTATATGACTGTATTTCTTCTCTTGCTGTTTTCAAGTAGATGGGCAAAAAAATTCTTTTGACACATAAGCTGAGTTTTATTCAAGCAAATATTCAATTAAATTTGGAGAAATGTATTTATATTACTGATTTTGAAATCCAGATGCAATTATAGACCAAGCCTGAGTTTAAAAAAATGAAAGGATCTTTTCATAGATGAGTTACACTACAACTACATATAGATTCATATTTCCAAAAACACATAATTGCACATGTGGCTGAAAGTAAAAGAAATATTTGACAAAATCTATTGTCTTAAAAACAATAAAATATTTGTTTGCATTAGTTATTTTATATTCCACAGAATGAAAGTTTTTTCCCTCTTTTTTTTTTTTTCTTGGAGCTAGAGGAAAAATTAATATCTAGGCTATGGCTTTTAACATCATGCACAAATAATTCTGAACAGAAGAAGGAATTTTAAAAAATCTTTTATATTTATTAAAAAAACCCCTCAGAACTCTTACAACATGTAGAGAGGTATGTAATCTTGTAATCTTACCCTTTCTTCTAATTATACTGCAATCAAGGTGTACTAGGAGTAAAACCATGTTTTAAGTCTAAAGGATTTTAGAAATGCAACTGGTCCCTATTAATACGATATAACAATTTTTAAAAAGTGCAACTGCCAAACGTTCATTTTTTTGCTGACATAATGCTCATTTCTAGACTATGGGATAATGCCGAGGGAGGCTTTCTTTGCATCTCATTTTCTGTGTTTTTTTCCTTAATAAACATTTATAACAATTCTTCAAAGGTCTCTGTTGTAAAACTGCTTGGAAGTCATAAAGAGATTTGGGGATTTCAGATTTAAAACCTTATTGACATCTTCATTGTGTTAAAAGACTTTGAATATGAAGGTTATTTATACACATTTGATGTTTCCCTTACAAGTAAATATTGAAATTAGGGTATTTTTCCAGTTTTTCTCTTATATGGCAAGGATTTAATGCAATTATATCAAAGGAGAAATTCCTTGCATTGGATGAAAACTGAAATGCATGTTTATCCTACTGGGGTCTATTTTAGAAAGAGGAAACAGGATTTCAGTCTGCCTAAGGTAGTTTTGATTTTGTATTGCAGGGAGGGGGTTTTTGTTGACATTTTTTTCTTTTCTCCTATTCCATAGTATGCATCTCAGACCAAATTTATAATTCTTAATAATTTATATCTGCTATACAATCCCAGTGTTTGACTAAGTGCCTTTTAGCAGGATATACAGAAAATCAGAAATATTCATCTGAAATCAAGTTCTCTAAGTTTCTAGAACCCTATTCACATTTTACAGGGTCCTTCTGGTCTCTACATTGTACAAGGCTCATCAGGAGGTAAGAGAGCACATCAGCCATCTTACTGATCCAGTTTAGAATGGCAGGAACAACATCCCATGATACTGATGAAACTGACGCTGAGTTTAAATTCATTTCTGTACAGGGCATTGTTTTGGTCATTTCTTAGGTGCAGCTGTGGTTTTGAAACGGGAACATGGAATAGGCTGGGAATGGGCAGCTGGTGCTCACAGGTTAATTTGGAAGATGTCTGAGCTCTGTGTAGCTCTGCAGCAAATTACTTGGGTTTTTGACTGCTGCAACACAAGGTTTGTATCTTCTAGAAGGTGGAAAACATGGATGGGTTAGTTGCTGCTGTTAGCAGAAAGACACTGCAATTGAGGGGGAAAGAACAGCTACTGTAGTCTTGTCTATATCTCATAAAATCATCCCAAAACAGTTTAGGTAGAATAATAATTGTTAAAGGGTTGAGAAATTTGAGATTTTAGCTTTTGAGTGGTTTAATTTTTTGTTCAAATAATATTTTTTAATTTTTTTTTTTTTGGTAATTCAGGGTGATATTCTGTTTGTATAAGCTGCAAATATCAATATATAGTGATAATATTAGGTAAAAGCATTTAAAAAGTGCATTTGTGACCACACTTGAGTCTTGCTTAATCATTTGTTAATTGCAGTAAGGTACCTATTTTGAAAATTATTTCATGATAGTAAGCTACACTTTTGATTTTATGCTGTAAAAGAAAATTACACTGCACTCTCTTTTTAAATTGGTCACTGTCTGCTTTCACTCCATGTCCTGTTGCATGCAGAAAGTGAAATCCACAGGCCTGTAGTGGATGAAGCTAATATTGTCTGTGTCTTTCACTGCTGGCTGTTACAAAAATCAATACAAAAAACTTATGAGCATTCTCAGTACCCAATTCAATAGAAAATATGTCCCATTTCTGCAGCTTTTGCAGCATTGTTTGAGCTTCCAGGGCATGGAGGTCTGGACATACTTTTTATTGAATCAGATCCTCAGTAATGTCTTCATATATTTTTAAAGAAAACTGTGAAGGTACACACTGAAATAAACAGTGAGAATCGTACAAGTTGATGGCTACACCAGAAAGCTTGAATCAGGATGTGAAGACTGAAATCTCTGGCTAGCAGCAGTTTCACCTAAAAAATATTTTATTTCTAACATAAGGTCTACTAGATCTGGCTGCATTAACTTCAAAGCACACAAACATGGTGCCTTTGGCACTGCCTAATTTTAAAAATATATACCCACCCATAAACCAGCAAGAGATACTTACTGTAATAAAAAAATCATGGTGGTTAAAAGTTTTATGCTGCTAGCTTTACCAGAACGTGATTCTTTTTCTTTCCTCCCCCCCACCATTTCTGTTTGATGCATTCCTTAAATATCCAAAACTATATTTTAAACTATTCTTATTTCTAAAAGTCTGATTTGTGTCAGTTCTATACCTATATTGAAGTGCCTGGAAGATATATACAGTCTGAGAGAAAGCAGTTGGCTCATGATAAACACAAGATGAAAGTGATGCTTCTAGGCAGAGATTCAAGGAAATTTCTGGAAGGCCATCCTCTCTGTCAGCAGAAGACATCAAAATATTCCGATGGGAAGGAAGTTCTTATTTCTTTTCATTGTCTTTATATATATGTACCATATTCAGTAGGTGATATTTTGTGAAAAATTGTCTTCTGCATCCTCATCTGCATGGACTGGGCAAAAATTTGTAACACTTCTAATGCTGTGTAGGAATATTGCAGATTTCAAAGAGGTCCTTAGTGCCACATAAGTGAAAATTGATACAGAGTCCAGTCACAGCCATGACTGATGTGAAAGATATATTGCTGTGATTTGTTGACATAAAATCTGGTGATTATGTTAAGAAAACCAAAATTGTCTTGCATTCGCAGTGGCCAAGGAGAGGTACTGAAGAAGCAGACATTGTGACTTCAGACAAGCTGAGAATCCCCCTTCTCCCACCACTCCTCATGGATCCCCATTTTCTGGCTGCTTCACTAGGTGATATTGTTGATGTGTAAAAATATGGTTTAGTTTCAAGAACTGAAACAAATGTTTCACACCTTCTAGATTTATTTTAATGGTATTACCAATAGTATCAATAATGATGGGTATTTGAAGTCATCTTAACTTCTCAGGCAAGATCTATTTGACATTATAATAAAAATCATAAAATGTAAATGTTTTAAAGCTAGTAAGGACCCCCCTTGCTAACTGTGAAGAAAACATTTAGCTATTCATTAGTGAGGTAAAAATGCTTTGTGTTTTGGTTATGTTTTTCAATGTATTTAAGGAATTTGAAAAAATTGTATACATATACTTTGTATACAGGTGGTGTGTATGTGTGTGTGTGTGTGTTATTTTTGTGTCTCTGTGTCCTATTTTTTTCCTTTTGTGTTGTTGACATACTTGATCACTAGTGCAAAGGCAAAGTCTGGTTGGATGGTCGCCAACAAGGTGGTCAAACAGGGAAACAGGCTTCCCTGAGATGTTGTTGAGGCTCCTCCTGACTGAAGAGGGTCCTGGGCAGTCTGCTATAGATGAGACTGTGTGAGGTGGAGGATTGGTCTAAGGGTTTCTTCCAACCTCAACCATTTCATGATTCTTTGATTTTTCTACTCAGTTACTACTCAGGTCCAAACATAATTCATGCTAAAATATATCAGATATTTAGTAACTCTGATTTGTAGAAAATGGAAGTCAATATCTCATATCATCTGCTCTATACTTTTTGGAAGTAAGCTAAATAGGAATTATTTTATATTCTACACAAAATGAACTATGATTGCTTCCTCTGCTGCTAATGAAGAAAGACAGTTTACTCTTTTTAGGAGATTTTTAAAAACAGTTTGGGTGCCCATCATCTGCAATTTCTGAAAAAGTATAAAATTAGTTAACTCTACACACATGAATAATTTTGCAGGGAAAGTTTTCATCTACAAAATTACATGACTTATCCTGAACGACTAGCAAAATTATCAGTATTAGTTTTTATTCCAGTGGGGATAATACAGTGAAGACAGATCTTTCTTTGGAGACCTAAGTCACTTTTCATGGATCTGGGTCCTTAGATATAAAACCTGTTTCTTTAGATACTGTAGGAATCACAAAAATAGAAACGATCTCTTTAAAAACCATTACTGTTTTTTTTTTCTATTTTCACTGCCGTCAATCATTCTCCATTATTCTTTCTCAGGGCTATCATTTCCAGAGCTTTTCCTGTCCCTGGCAATCCCTCTGTTTCATTTTCTCTGTTTCTCTCAGACAGTTGTGCAAAGCAAAATGTTGCAGAAATTCATGTCCTTTTTGTCAGTCCCCAGAAAATCTTTGCAAATGCTCTGAGACTACTGACAGGTGTCTGTCTTTTGCATGGTGGTTGCTATTGTTTTTTCAATTCTCAAAAAAGTGGAAGATAATTGTGTCATTGAAGCTGTTCATTAGTATCTACCATAAGAAACCTCTGAGTACCCTGTAGTGACATCACAAAATATGAATGTAATAAACCAGAAATATTTTATATTCATAATCATATGTTTATAATGCAATCTATTTCAAATACACTAGATGAAGCACTCCATACTAAATTTAGCTTTCTTTTGTTATGTCATGTTTGTTTTATTCAACCAAGTTTTATGTGACTATATTTCAACCACAGGATTGTCTATGAGCTGATTGTGGGGATTATCATATTGTAAGTATAAGAAACTTGAGTTATTTTGATTGGTTGCATATGACATAGCTTTTGTTTAACAGACTGCATGAACAAAACTTGCATAAACTTGAAATTCTTTGGTTTCGAATACACTTCATAATAGTTTTTAATACTATATTCAAAGGCAAACAACCTGAATATACTTCTGAAAATATTAACTTTTACTTTGAATTTTTAAAATAGACTTCTAAAAATAATTATTTTCATGATGGGTTTTAATAGAAATTGTTCATTAAGTAAACTGTAACATTTCTGGTTAATATATAAAGTGGATTTTTTTTTTTGTACAGACTCAAATATGTATTTATAATCTATATAAGGATTTAAATGGAGTAATTATTATTAGATTAAATTATTATATTGTTCAGGCAAGAGAGTTTTCAAAGCTGAAACACGTCACCAGTTTATACAGACTTTAATGCTAAAAGGCAAATTTTAGTAATTAAAAAAATTATCAATTTTCTAAAAGAGGCCAACTAATATAGGAAAAGAACTGCTAGAGTACTTATCTGTGTACTATGCTATTTATTTTTCATTTAGACACTGCATGAATTCAGTCTTTTCCATGACTGTATTATGTGCATTATCTGGAATAATAGAAAATAGGTGAAAATCAACAGCTAAATATCTATACATTTCAGAAGCTATATAAAATACATCTCACTTTGCATTTTACTTGTACATTATCTAGTATTTATGAGAATCATATTGTGCAGGTTATAGTCATGTACAGGAGAGATATTTCCCCCTTCTGGTATTAATATGAGACCGTTGTCAAAATCCAGGCAGATCTGAAGGTTGCCTGGCAGATGTGTCTTTCCTCTACCTATGGGAGTGTGCACATTGAAGCAACACTTTATGAAACCACACTGCAGATTCCAACCTGAAAAATCAAATTTTCTGGTTTGCCAGAGGAAGGAAGTGTGAATGAGCTGAATAGTGTATCTCCTCCTTAGAAGTTTAGAAGTCTGCTCCTGAGAGATTATCTTATTTGGAATTGTTTCTTCGCACCTTCTACAGTGGACTATTGGTTTTGCTGCCACTGGTAACTCTTTTGTTTTAGCATCTTGATATCTTTTTGGCTTTACACCTTGTCACTTATCACTTTGTCTTTCCACTTGCACAAGTTAGTTATCACAAGTATGTAAAATTAAAATGGCTAGGGGGTCACTAACATTAAAACAGAACAAAACATACTACACACCAAAAGTTAGCAGCAATTTTCACATGGTCCTCTGCATTAAACCCCAATTTTTATCAGAGAAAAGCAATGTGTTTATAGGATAATTATTTCCAGGAATAAACTATGCAGCCAAGTTACCTAATTGATTGGAGAATTTTTCATTTCAGTTATGACCTTGAAGTCAGTGATGCCTGGAATGCCCCTCAGACCATGTCATGGGTGCTCTAGTAAAGATCTATCGCTAGATCAATTACTAAAGCAATGGAACATCTGATCCTACCCTTGAAATTAACCAGGAAAAGTAGGTCAGCACACCTTCAGCTGACACAATGAAGTATTATGCTCTCAATGACCCAGGAAGGAAAGCACTAATGATTGATGGGAAGAGATATTTAAATGAGAAAGTTGAAGCACACTAGAATTAAGCATGTCAGAATGATCAAGCAACTCTAGATGGCCAAGTGCCTTCAGACAACAGTGGTTTTGGCCAAACGTCATGTGAGTTTATCCCCACAAAAACAGTCATATTTATAATGAAATTTTAAAGGATTTAGGCTTCAAAGATCTAACAGTCTTTCCACATGGCAGCCTTTCCTTTCTTTGTTGATCCATGTTTATGGTTAAAATTATTTGTCTTTCATTTTTTATCATAATCTGTATATGTAGTAAGAAAGGCTGTTGCCATTTCTTCTGAGCAGCTAAAACCACTGAAACAGGTGTCAGAAAGAATTTTGCAGTTTATCACTGACACAAAATTTAAGAAAACTTTTCTGAGTATGCTTCAGAGGCATTCTTCTTTGAGTAAATAACACAGAGAAATTCAACAAAATACTTGTGGTAATACAAGAATATCAGAATGATATGCAAGTAATTTTAAATTATTCCATGGTCAAGAACTCAGCATGCATTTAGAAACCACTTAGAACAGCTTTTTTGGTCGTATGTCAGCAGCACTTGTTACACCCCAGTCACTCAAACCTAAGCCTAAACCAATGTTCTTTTGTTCTGGGTAGACACAGTGTAGCAAATTCCAACCAAATATTCCCAAGAAGTAAAAATACACAGAACTTTACTGGCAAACTTAAGAAAATTAGGGAATATTGGCAAAAGAGTAAATAAAACATACTGTCACTTATCACAGCATAGACTTAGAACACAGAAACACCTGAACACAGAAAGCCTTTAAACCCATTGGTTGTTATATTCCATGAGAAGAGAGTTAGAAGAAAAAGAAAGGGAGGAGAACAGTGAGGTGGCACAGGGTCTAGTTGGAGACCTGTCACAAGTAGCGTCCCCAAGGTTCAATATTGGGCCAGTATTGTTTAACTTATTCATCAGTGATCTGGATGAAGGGCCAGATGTCTCCTCAGGAGTTTCATTGATCACACAAAGCTGGGAGCAGTGGGCAATAGCCCAGAGAGCTGTGCAGTCCTTCAGAAGAACCTGGACAGGTTGGACAGATGGGCAGAGAAGAACATTCTGAAACTCGACAAAGGCCAGTGCAGGGTCCTTCACCTGGGGGATAATAACTCCCTGCACCAGCACAGACTGGGAGCTGGTTTTTTGGAAAGAAGCTCTGGGGAGAAGGAGCTGGGGGTCCTGGTGCACAACAAGCTGTCCATGAGACAGCAGTGCCTTTTTCACCAGGAAGGCCAATGGTATTCTTAGGTACATCAGGAAGAATATGCCAGGAGATCAAGGGAGGTGATACTGCACCTCCACTTAGATTTAGTGAGGCTGCATCTGGAGTGCTGTGTCCAGTTCTGGGCTCCTCAGGACAAGATAGACATAGGACTTTTGGAGCAGGACCAGCATAGGACAACAAAGATGATGGGACCTCATCAATGTCTGTAAGTATCCAAAAGGAGGGTGTCAAGAAGATGGAGTCAGGCTCTTCTTGGTGCTTCCAAGAAATAGGACAAGACACAACAAGCACAACAAAAAACTAACACACATCTGAATATGAGGAAGAACTTTACTCTATGGATGATGGTACACTGGAACCTTGCCCAGAGGTTGTGGAGTCTCCCTCACTGGAGATATTCAAGAACCCTCTCAACAGAGTGCCATGTGCTCTACTATGATCCTGCTTAAGGAGAGAGGTTGGATCAGATTTACAGAATATTCTGGGTTGGAATGAACCCACAAGGATCATCAACTCCAGCTCCTGAGTGAATGACCTGTGCAGGGATTAAACCCACAACCTTGGTTTTGTTGGCACCATACTCTAACTAACCAATCACCCATTCTGTGAATTATTGTTTAAAGACTGAGACATCTTTGTGAAGGCAGAAAGATATCATTATTGCTTTTTAGAACAATAGTCACATAAAAGGTATGATTTGATGAAGCGTGTTAGAGATTATGCCATGCCTTTCCCAAAGTTTCTGGGATAAACATCTTAAAAAAATAAAAGGTGAAGGAAGTTGTTGGTCTCTTACCAGACTGACAAATTTTTTTGCCAAGTCTGAAGAGGAGACTGTACTTGCACTTGCGTTTTCCACAACTAATCATCCAAACACACAGCAAACAGTACTTTGAGTAGCAAGGGATTTGGGGTAGTCAATGTGTTTGCAAATTTGTGGCTCAATTGTTATCAATTAAAATAACCTAGTTTTTGTATTCAGCAATTAAAGGCACACCTGTCATAGGATATTAATAATTTAGAACTATAAGTTTACTGCATCAACTTTTTCTTGTACTACTAGGAAAATTTACAATGTGCTGCTTTTTCTAAATAATCTTCTATTGAGGGAAACATTACTTACTTCACTGAATATTTTAAATGGGTGTATACGAAATATGAAACACCTGTACAGAAGATTAAACTGAATGTTCTAGAGCTTGAATGACTCTGGGAGCTGAATGTACAGTTTTTGGTATTGGTTTTGGGTTTTTTTGTGGGTTTTTTTGGTTTTTTTTTGGGGGTTTTTTTTTGTTTGTTTGTTTTTTGTTTTTGTTTTGTTTTGTTTTTTGTTTGTTTGTTTGGGTTTTTTGGGGTTTTTTGTTTGTTTGTTTGCTTGTTTGTTTGTTTGGTTTGTTTTGTGGGTTTTTTATTTTTTTGCACTGGAATTGTTCAAGTTTATGGTGTAACTGGAGTAGAGTGGACAGGGAGTCCAGAGCATGAGCAATGAGACTACTTCAATGTACTTCAATGTTCAATGTAGAAAAAGTAGTTGTGACCATAACTAAATGTTCATTGCCACAATTTTATCTATCTTTTAAGTATAATCAAAGGGAAAATCTTCAGTTTAGGAAACAGCTGAGGTAACTGATTTACTGTCTCAGTCAAGCCCTATTAACTGCAGCCTCAAGAATAAATTTTTTTTAGACTGTGATTTGGATTCTGCCAGATATAATTCAAAAATTTTGCAGTCATCTGTTTCCACCATTTCACTGTTTCTCCTTAGGTCCTTGGCCCTTAAGGGCCACATTATTTTATGTTTCCTGAAAAGGTGTCAAAATTATTGGAAAATAATACCAATTCTTACTGGCAGAAATTCTGAAATAGCTCATAAAAATATTTTTCCATATCTGGTGTATTATGATTTAATTTCTCTTTTAACTAGATTTTCATGCTCACTTACATTCCTTTTTCTCACACACTAATGAAAGCTGGCAAAGCTTTTGGTGCCTGACCTAAAATAAAACATAAAAAAACCTCAGTGTTGCTGCTGCATGTATGTGAATATACTGTGGTGATAAGTGTGATCTAATTCAGTTATTTTACATAGGCCACATGGAACACATTGTTCTATTTGAACAGCACCCTGTGAAATTAACTTTACTCATAATACTTTAAACATTCAGTACCAGGTTATTTATTTATATTAATTATTATATAATTTATGTAAGTATATTATATTTATATTAGTAAATATAACACATTCGATTGATGTAGGCAACAACTCCACCTATTCATCTCTGAGGTAAGCAGGAATATCTCTACATTAAACCAAATTTAAACCTCTCATCTGAAAGGAAATTTACCTATTTAAGTTGTAGAAAGCTCGTAGCTTTCATAGTTGGTATTTTCATAAAAAATACCAGTTTAAGATAAGTATTTAGGCAACCACAGTCTGTGGTATTATTAGTGAGTGGGAGAAAAGGACTTCAAAACCTGGACTTGCAAAGACAGCTCAAACATAATTTATAGAAAAAAGTCTTCCAGAAGTAGGTAATCTGGGATTAGAAAGGAACATTTCTAGATTGTTTTTCGATGTTTTTTAAGAAACTTGAAGCAAAACATACCTTTCTAGGGAAATTCTTACATTCTTATTATTTGCCTGAATGCTTTGTGGAACACTTTCATTATGTATCATAAATGAAACAATAAAAATGTCACCTGGAAATTATGATTTGGTTTAAGGTTTGTCAGGTCATTTTTAAGAGCATCAACAAATGGTGTAAGAAGCACTGCAAAGATCATTTTGTAATTAGGAGTGGTGTGCTTGTAGTGTTGATTAATTTCAGGCAATGATTTCTGAGTACACTGGGTATATAGCAGAGTTTTTTAGTATAATTAGACTTTGAATGCCAAGGTTGTGATCAATAAGAATTAAAAGACCATTTTCAAAAGCTATACTTATACAATTTATACAATCACTTTTTCTTTCTTTTAAATATCTCAAAGCCTAAGGCATAAAAATTGTCAGGATTCTATGCTAGTAACATCAAAAACTCTACTTCTTTTCTTGCTCCATATAATAGTTACCTAACCTTTTAATTTTCCATGTAAAATAAAGTTTGTTGATATTTAGTTCATTTGTATTTAGTTTAGCAGGTGCCAATTTAATTAATAATCAACCAAATGACATTCTAGATTTGCTTTGGATAGCAGTTCAATGCATTCTATTGATTTTTGTGTTATTGGACTAGATGTTGTCATCATTATTACTGTGTGCCATGCTTCAGGCAGGATTTGAATTAACCAGTAGTATTTCAGTATAGGGAATTTTTTCTTTCAGCATGGAAATCATATTATAGTTCAGCAATAAACTACGATAAACTATTTTCAATATCCTTTTGGGGTATTTGCTGTTGTTTTTTTTTTTAAACACTTATGAATTTAAACATTCAAAACAAAATGCTCCCAAATATTTTAGTTTATTTATATGCAAGAAAGTTTTTAGGTTTTGTTATTTTTGTTAAGGGTCTGCTACATTTTCCTCAGAAAATAATAATAATAATAATAACAACAACAACAACAACAATAATAATAATAAATAGTGTGATGTTACCTAGAAT
This sequence comes from Pyrgilauda ruficollis, assembly GCF_017590135.1. Taxonomy (NCBI): domain Eukaryota; kingdom Metazoa; phylum Chordata; class Aves; order Passeriformes; family Passeridae; genus Pyrgilauda; species Pyrgilauda ruficollis. The sequence goes on along the minus strand of NW_024516984.1, from coordinate 7,482,020 downwards.
TTTAATGGGAGGGTTGAGGTGAGACAGTTCTGTGGATTAACCATTATTTTCTCTACAGTAAAAGCAGCACACACTGTTCACTTTTAAGTCAGTTAAAGGAAGGCATCCTGCCCCAGTGAGCCATGGGAACTCCTCTGCAAGGAAACCAGTCTTGGCATGGACAAGTGTTACAATGGAGGAATCCTTAAGAATGTTCAAAACCTCTATAAATCCAAGAAACTGGGCATCTTGTACTACATTTTATGTACCCATGATTCCCTTGGGAAAGAGGCTTTTCTTGCAGGAGTAACAGAATTTGAGAATAGTGTAGACTTCTCTCTGTTTTCTATCCCAAAAAATGTATTTTTTTTTCTTTTGAAACTAGTACTTATGAATGTAGGAAGTTTTGTAAAGAGTACTGTAACCTTAAACTTTATAACTACTCAGCAAAATTAAAGGCCACAGATACCGAGATCTGAACAGGGGTCTGTTCCATATCAGTCTGACTATTCTTATGACTAATGAAGTATTGTGAGTACGAAAGTGGTGTATCAGCTACATCTGGTTTTGCAATGGGGTTCAGATTAGACTCAGCTCTTTCAAATGTTTACAAAGATTTTAGAAACAGATGGAGACTCAAAGCTAAAGCAAAAATTTTTCACAGAGTTATGGAATGGTGTTGGAGTGACCTCTGGCCACCATATTTTCCAATGCCCTGTTCAAGCAGGGTCACTTACAGCACTCTTCTAGAAGCGATAGTCATTACTACATTTTTGAGACACTCATAAAAACTCAAACAAACAAATTAAAAAATTGCTTTCCAGGCAACAAAAAGGATGAGAAATTGAGGAAGGTAAAGGACTTGACCATACACCTGTGGGAAATATGTGTAGTTTGAGAGAGCATTCTCTGATCAGGTGGCCACGCAAATGTAAACTGCAAAGCAAAAATGTGCTACTAAATTAAGGGAAGACATTCTAAACACAAGTCCAAAGAGGTACCAATATAGAAAGACCTGCTTTTCAAGATGGAGTAAAATATGTAATTAAAGTAATAACATGTAGTCCCATTTGAGGACTTTTTCCAAACTTTGCTTAATTTGAATTTCACATACTTGACATCTTGTTTTGACAATTCATCTGATTATATCAATATGTCACATTATGCAATAATAGCGCAACATGATGTATTTCAGCACAATGAGTCATCCTGATGGCATGTCAGATCCAACATATTCCAAATCAAAGTTCCTTAAATCATGATGATTGAAATCTCTGTTTAAAAGAGCTTTCCCTACTCAGATTATTTGTATTTCCTATTGCTTCTGTTAAGTTTAGCTGGGTCTTTTACAGCCTGCCTCTCTTGACTCAGTTATCTTTCACTATAAGTCAACACATAAGAGAAAACAGAGATGTGCAAAACCTCGGGGGTAAAATGGAGAACAAAACAACCTTTCTTGTCTTGTACTTTTGGCCAGGTTTGAAAATACACATCTAGAGGCTTAAAGTAAATTTCATTCCAATAGTAATTGAGTTCCTACACCTCTCTAAATAATCAAGATTTTCTGCCCTTAAAAGCTGGCACCAAGCAAAAGAAGTTGGGGACATTTAATGAGTAAATCTTCTATTGCAAACTTTGGGCAAAAAAATCTCATTATTGAATCATGTCAAGAATTCCTGAAATAAAGTTTCATTTTCTCTTACTCCAAGAAGGCAGAGCTAAAGACAAAACATATACTTTTATTGCTGCATAGTAATAAAAAATAATTTTTTTTAAAAAAAGAAAATATGTATTCTCTTTTTTGTTTTGTTAACTGAATAAGAATTCCGGAATTTTTTATGATTTATTTTTTTGCCACAATAGAATATTTGGATATCAATTTAGTAGAAGAATTACTTGATATTATTTTCTGCTTGTTCATATGAGAGGACATATGGATTGTTTTCTTCCTCCTTTATTTGCCACTATTGCTAAAAAACACAGGAGGCATGCTATTTATGGGGGATGATAAATTTCCTCAGATACAAGAGTTCTGTTGAAGTCTGGGTGGTTCATTCAATTTGATGATTAGCTTTTTTGCTGAAGTAGCTTAGGAGGGCCTCTGTTTGATGTCAGTGTCTTCCCTTGCTTCTTTGAGAAGGAATTCGTGACCTAGTTGTGGAAATGTTTAGAAAAAAGTTGCTTCAAGGGTTACATACCTTATTAGCTGCTTTTCCACTGCTGAACATTACTACCCTTAATCCTAATCGAAGTTATATACACACACCTTAGCAGACAAGTGGGTCACCCTGCTGAGTGGATTTCAGGCTCCTCAGAAAGTGATACAGCAGCAAAACCATTGCATTAACCAAAATAACTGCCAATGATCATAACAGATCCTGGCATTGGGTGGAAAGGGCAGGAATCCTGGCAACTTCTCTGTTTTCTCTGCCTCTTCAGCAGATAGTCCATTTTTCTGAAGACATTGCTCTACTGTGAGAGGAACCTCCTATCCACTGCCTAAACTTTAACTAAATATTAACTGGGAACTTAATGAAAAATACAACACTGAGTCTGTGAACCCTCTAATTTGAAATCTGATGTATATGTGCAGAAGATGGGAGGGAAAAGCAAGTATAAAGGAGAACAGTGAATGTTGAATGTGAGGTTATTTTTTTGCAAAATATGTTTCTGAGCGTGCATGGGAACCCACTGAAATGTGAGCTGACAAACGCTGCTGACTTGCCTACTATAGGGGTTTGGTTTTTGTATAGATTATGAACTTAAATGATGTACAGAAGCCTCACTTTTGCTTCCATAAGGGGATAAACCTGGTAGATAGCACCCCAAAATCATGTGCATTATTAGTTAAAATCCAAGCCCTTTCAGAACAGTAAACCATCTAAAAAACTTCAATAGATAAGAATACTTTTTTTTTGCTTCAGTAAACCAGTGTATTTTTGAGTAGAACTGCTGGCAGAAATAAAGCATATTTTTCATTATTACCCTGTTGATAAGTGACAATATTCCTGTCTGATTTTATTAAATGGAAAAATAACTCAGAAAAAAATCCAGACAGCACATATTAAAGTGAGATGTGTGTAAGTACCTTACACTTTGACAAGATGATCAAATAATATTCATTACAGATATTCACAAAATAGATCTGAAAAGACTATTAGACATATGAATAATTATAACTCTCCTGGAAACAATGCAGTATTTGATGTATTGTATGCTCTGTAAATTTTCATATGTTAGCTGTTTCTGTACATGTAGTTTGTGACTGAAATTTTGGGGCGGATTTTTCTCCTTTAGTTGCAACTGGGGTTTCAGGATACATTTTTCTTTTCTTTGTATTGCTTGAGTTCTGATTTTTGTGAGGGGTAGAAGCATACTCTCTGATTATTTTTTTTAATATTACATTTTTACATGGCTATATTTGCTAGCCAACAGCTATATTTCAGTTTATCACCAGACTGCCTTGCAAATGGAAGCACTTTATAAAACAAGTGAAATCACAATACCCAATCATTCAGAAATATTGGACTACTTCAAATTTTTATAAGCTCTTAAATTTTGAGGTGATCAGGGTTCTGAGCTTGCATTGCACAGAATAATTTAAAATTATTGGAGCACTTCACATATTTTTAAAACCACTTCAGCTAGGAAATGATGGGGTTCCAGAAATATGTGGCTTATAAGGGTATAAAATTATCAGAGAGCTTAAGTGTTTCATTGTGAAAGTGATCAAGGTTCCTTTCTTGCGCATTGCAAAGCAATTGAAAATTACTGGAGTGCTTCAAGTGGTTTATGTTTTTAGGATTTTAAGTCCTCCTGCTCAAATACCCTTTAAAATTGTTAATGTTTCCAATATTTTCAATTACTGAGTATGCACCCATTATCCTACTTTTCCTTATTTTGCATTTTCCCTTTGTTTTTTTTTTCTTTTTTATGTCCCAATATTTGTCTTTCAGAGGTCTCAGAGTTAACTAAGTCTTGAAATCCTTTAGTTACCAACACACAAGACTTTGATGATCTTAACTGTGTTATTGCTTTTAGAGAAAACAATTTAAGGAATAATTTTATTAATGTCAGTATCCAAAGCTGAAACCTGAGGTTGTGCCTATATATTTCATCATTTATAGATTACTTTCCACATGTAGCTTATTTAATTTAAAATTTTATAAGGTTCAGATTTTAATTAATTAAAAATTATTTAATATTGTTTTTGCTATTACCATGTTTTTTTAAAAATTACCTTTAAAACACTGGGTTTTTTCTTTGTGTGCCCTCCTTTCTCCTCCTCTGCTTTCTGTCTTCAATGCACACACTGCACAAACCACTGGTACATCATAATTCATTCTCTCACAGCTCATTCTCAGTACTATGTTTTGGTAGAACTCACAGTGGGTAGAATTTTGAGCTGGATTTATCATCCACACAAGAGAATCATAATAGTTCTATATTTTAAGAAGGGAAGAAAAAAGCCCTATAAAGTGCATCATTCTGCAATGCATTGTTTCTGTACATTGAATTTATGACTGTAAGAAGGAAATCACTTGTGTTATACAGGTATTCTATTGTGTGCGTTTAAAAATTTAATTCAGTCCCTACCGTGCTATTCGTTTTACTTAACTGTTTTCATGAACTTTGCTTATTTCAGGTCTATATTTCCTTACCTTATCTCTATTATGAACTGTTTGATTCACCCATTTTTCTCTTCCAAAATTATAAAGAAAATAATGTAATCACCTTGCTTTTTTTCTCTCTTTAATTTAAGTAGAAGTGTAGTAGTAAAAATGTATTAATTTTTATATTCATGTTGTATTTATGAACTATATTAGTAATAAGTAATTTTGTGAACAAATAAATACTTTAGAGACGATTTAAAAATGTTTGTGCAACAGGATGAAATTTTCTTTAACTAGAAGAGTGTAATGATAGACTTAAGACAAAGAAACCAGAAAACACATGCAATAAATAGATCAGGTTATTGTATGTTAATGTTTTCTCTTTAAAGATACCTGGAGGAGACATACATGCAATAAATAGATCAGGTTATTTTGATGACCAAAATGGAAATACTACACTGTTTGACATAATACTGCATTCATTTTCATGTTAATGTTTTCTCTTTAAAGATACCTGGAGGAGACAGGATTCCTAGGAACTGAATTTGAATGGACTGTTTGTAAACTTTATTTATAATGCTTTTTATCCTTCCCTTGTGAGAATTTCAAATTCTGAGCTGCCAAAAAGTGCTTACAATGTAAGAAAAATTTGGAATTAAAAAATTATCATCTTGTATATGTTTTATGCATGCTGCCATGAATAGTGTCCTTCAACCATTAGAAAATTATAGAAATAATAGTATAATAATCTAATATATAATAGTATAATATATCAAAATAATATTAAAAGAAATATAGAATAATAAACTATAGTCCTATAGAAAATTATAATAAATTATTTTTATCTTAGAAAATCACATCTATATTAGCTACAGATACATCTCTATCAATAGCCTGTGTTAAAACAAAGGTTTTACAGTTTTTGAAAAAGAAATGGCTATTGCAATTACAATTGTTGGAATAAAAAAGATAGATTTATTCAGGGATTTAAAAGACTGAAATCTGTAAACATTAGTATAGAAATTGTTTACAGTGTTAACATTGACCACAGACTGAATTTCTGCATTACACTAAATCATGTCTTATTGGGCGAGGGCCTGGCCTCTATTTTTCAACGCAGTATTTTCAAGTTGTCAATGTGATCACAAGGAAAAAGATGCTTGTGCCTGTAGTTTATTTTAATCAAACTGATTTTAGAAAAGCAAGGAGTGAAGCCTTCAGTAGGCACAAAAATCTCTTCCCTGACATTTCTCTCACAGTTTTTGGTGACATTAGGTATCTGAGCTTTGGGAGAGATTTTTTGGGGTGACTTTGAAAAAACTGCCTAGAAAGTGATGATGATATACCTTTCTACCATACTACTGTTGTCTTTTCATAGCAGATATATACTGACACTAGAAACTGCTATATGAAGGCGACAAACACTCTGGTTTGCTTGGACTGAGTGTGTCCTGCATAAGTGCAGTGGTAAAGCTGTCCATGGGCAGCAAGGTCTGAAGGGTGAGCATCTTCAAAAGGGTTCTAAAATGGCCACCAAAGTAATGTGGGAGAACTGCTGAGTGGAGACTGCCTGAATTCACATTGCAGAAGCTGGAAGACAGTTTTTTTCCTCTACCTCTTAAAAAAAAAAAAAAAAAAACCAAACAAAACCAAACACTAAAAAAGTCTGTGCAAGTATTTACTGCTATCTACCATCAAAGTGAAGATACTTCTCAAAGCAGACTCTTGATCTTGGTGAGAATGATGATCTTCAGGCAGTATTAAGTAACAAAATGAATAGTGCATAATCAGTGCCTAAGGCTGTTCCTTAGAACTTATTAATAAGTTTAGACATCTCATAAATTTGCTGCTGAGATCAATCTTGATTTCACATATGTAGGCATGTATTTCTCTAATTTTCGTACACATAGCAAATTGTTTAGATAGTGTAACCTAATTATTTGTTGCACTTTTGCCATCCTTCTCTTATGTTGGTAAATTTAGGACTTCATGGAGGGTCTAAAACAATGTGTCTAGGGGAGACAAAAAAGGAAATTATTTAATAAATATGGTCCACGTCACCCACTTTTTAGAAAGGGGGATATACAGCTTTTCACCTGACTGGCATATATCCTTACCATGGATGATGTGTAAATTGTTTTTAAGGAGTTTGTGTACAAATACCTATAAACTCTTCTGGTAGGGGAACCATATGCATGTTGAGATTTGTGAAATGGTTTGGATTTTATTTCTTTCTTACTTCCAACCAAAAATTGGTCACAGGTCTGTTTTTTTTTTCCCCTTCATATACTTTTATAACGGTTATTCCTCCATATCATAACTGAGGGACTTTGAACAAAGTCAGACTTGAGGGTGATGAACAGTTAATTATGTATAGAGATCCTCCTAAAGAAAGGGAATAAAGAGACATCTTACCACAACAAAAATATTGTTTCCCTTACCTTCTGTTGCAAATTCAATTAATTTGCCAACTGAGCACTATTGTGAAAAACCAAGGAGAGAGAAATAGAAGTGTCTGTTGAAAGGGGAGCTTGCAATAAAATTACAGGGTTCAGAAATGTTGATGGTTTTCCCATAGATTACTGGATTCTTGAAGCATTTATTTAATGTTTTATCACAGATGTCTTCTGCAGCCCTCCTTATCTTGCTGGGCAGTGCTTTTTTGAAATTACACATGTGAAATTGCAAAAAACCCCAAAACAAAACAAGCAACTAAAAACCCAGAATGGTTTTGCTATTTACTTCCTATGGTGTTTCATTTTTGGACACTAAAGTTAGACCTGAGTGCTTTTTTTTTTCATAAGTTAATGGGTTTATTTACTTCTGAGCATAATATATAAATACATTTCCCAAGTTTCTACATGCATCTTCACAAAGGTTGAATACTTGTGAGTTGTGATTTATCAAAAGCAGCTGTTCCAAGTTCCTCATCATGGACAAAATTTCAAAAAAAATTATTGAAATATTGATCTTGAATAAATAGCCATAGTTTTTTAATACTGTAAATTTTAGAGAGAGTACATATTCAAATGGCCTAAATTTCCAATAACTTTAAAAATTCCCTAGGGGGAAGTAAATATATTAGTCAAGGTCAGAATCTGTAGGCTGAATAATGATGAATTTGGTTAAAAATTAGACCTGTAGCTTCTGAAAATTATGTTGGCTGGTAAGTATGATTGGTTCACTTTCTGAACGGTAGATAAAATGTTGTAAAGATTTAACTTTTTAATAAAAATTTTACTTAGAAACACTGAAAGCTGTAGTAATGCTGTTTCAATATTCCAAAGTCATTATTAATTTTAGTTCTATTCATTTAATTGTGATTTTTTTTCATTCTTATATGTTTTCCAACACACAATTACATTTATATCATAATCAAAGAAGTGTTGTTGGAAATCAAAAATTAATTTATATATTAGTAATTTTTTTATTCCTAAAGCTTCATGGTTAAAACATTGTAGAAAAAGCCTTTTAGAAGCATCAGAAAAAGGCAAAATGCTGGATATTACAAAACATTCCTGAACAAAGATTTATACACACAAATATTATTCAGTATACTTTTTTGTAACGTTGATATGATTAATAATACATTGTATTTTAATGGGATATGGTATGTGTGAAAAGGAAAAAAGAGACTGAATTAAACCAGCCCTTTTTAATTTTTTAAGAAATAAAAATAATCTGCCCATTTTACTGGTGTTTAACATATAGGAAAATACAACTCATACACAATGCAAACTTCTACATGTGTATGCAATTTATAGAAAAATAGAATTTAAGAATAGTGTTTTAAAAATATCTCTCTGTGGAAGGTGGTCACTGTGAAATATAAGAAAGGATGGACCGTTTATCTTCCTACAGAGTGAGTGTGTGTACCATAAATTAGTCTGATAACTAATACTAGTAATTTTAGTCCTTGAGAAAGTTTTAAAATTTGGTCTGGAAATTTAAAGGCTGTGTTGGGTTAGCTGATTCAGTGTTTTAAGCATCTAGAGAATACCTTTTATTTTTATTGCAAATGGGAGAGAAATGGACCTCTTCCTGCTAATTCTCTATATAACTTAAACTATCACAGGAATAAAATTATTTCTATGCTAAATGAAATAAATCCCACAAAACTGATTGGTTTTTTATTATGAGTTTTTTGTTTGTTTGTTTGTTTGTTTGTTTGAAGTTGTTTCTTCTTTTTTTACAAAACTGATTGTTTTTTCATTATGAGTTTTTTGTTTGTTTGTTTGCAGTTGTTTCTTTTTTTTTTCTGGGTTTTTTTGGTAGATTTTTGGTTTGGCATTTCGGTTTTTTTTCAATTTCCTTGGTTTTGGGGTTTTTGTTTTTTTTTCCTTTGAAATATATGACAATTTTTCTTTCCTAAACCTTTGGTAAATGTGATCAGGTGTTTGGACTGTAATGAAGAAAAAATTAAAGACAATTTTTAATGCTCTTTCAATCTATTTCTAACAGGACTTCCTATAAAAATTAGGTTTATACTGTGATTCTCAATCAATTACTCCCCTACTCACCATATATCCAAATCAACACAGTAGTGGATTAACCCTTGTGAGCTTTAGTTGAAGCAGAAGGCCAGAGAAACATCAGGCTTTATCTCCTCCATGGCAGTTCCAGAAATTGTTCAAGAAATATACTCACAATTTTTTCACATGCCACAATAGTGCTGCCTCACGACTTAGGGGTAAATGGAGTACAGCTGGGATTGTGACTGCGTGAAGGCTTGGATAATACTTCTCAGGTGAAAAAGGCACAAGTGAGTAAAAAAGTCAGGCTGCATTATGTCCCCTATTAGATACTATTGTGTATCTAATGCTGTCAGTGGCATCCTGCACCTGCACGTAGCTGAGGTGTGTAGCACTGACTGTACTGCTAATACTCAGAAGCAGAAGTACTGGGGCTTTAGAGTTTGTTATATTTACATACAAGATCCTGGTACCAGCCACAGACCTATGGGACCCTACCTGGCACGGCAAAGTTGCCTTTTGGTGGCTCTTATTTAAAAGGCTGAGGCAAGTGGCCTTTCCTTGATTATTCACTCTATGACATTGCTGATACTGCTTCTGCTTTGTGCAAAAACAACCCCAAAACGCTGGTCTTTTGCCCAGAATGAGCTGCAAATCCTGAGACAGTGGAAGATATAGAGAACTTTTCAGCTGGGGTTTAAACTGTTTGGCTGATGGGCAGCTGCTGTGATTGGCTCTACTCACAGGAACACCAAACTGACCTCTTACCTTGCATTTGATGTTTGCCCTTAAAAATATTATGGTCTTGCCTGAACATCTGCTCAAAGAAGCGGGAACTGATCATAACCATGAAGCCAAAATTCTTGTAAGACCACTTTCTGACTCAGAAAATCCAGTTATTTTCCTACTCTGGTGATACTAACCTAAAATGACTCCATGTTTTACTCTTTAATTTAAGTCAAACAGTTTATTCTCAGAATTGATGCTTTAAAAAAAATTTTTTTAGATGAGCCATTAGGCTTAGTGGCTTGCCTTTAGCAAAATTTTGAATGAGTTGTTTATTTTAAGTGTTTATCTAAAGTGTCAGTCTCTTTGCAGTCTGGGAATCACTTACAGCTGTTCGATTGCTTCTCATCTACTTTTACTCTGTGTTCTTGCTGTGTCCTCCCTATTCCTGCATCTCTAGGGCCATCTGCAGGACATCTCTCCAGCTGAACCTGCAGGTAACTGTACCTTCATCTTTTCCATGGCGCCCTGCTTTCAGGAGCCCTTTTCATTTCACAGTAGGCAACTTAGATGGGGCCTCTTTGAATTCAGATCTAATTTAATGATTTACTGATAGATGAAAACCTGCATTAGCTACTATCCTTTTCCAAAAATATCTAGTCTCACGTTCCACAAAATTTTTGAATGCAATTGCCCTTTATGCAGGACTACAGTGATAGGAGTCCTTGAGGGTAAAGTGATTTTAAGTGGGATTGGTGCTGTTCTCCACGTGGTCAGCTGAGTTAACAGCAGTGGTGTAAGTTTCTAAGTGCATGAAGCATGTCATTTGAGTTTTTTTTCATATCTTGGCTGTTTAGCTTAGTATGGACGTGGCTCATCTAGTGCAGGTTATGTGGCCACTGGATGAGAGTAGCCACAAAAGCAGTGGGCCATAGTCCATGTTTTTTTGGGTTTTGTTGTTGTTGTTTCTGTTTGGGGTTTTTTTCTGTAGTCACTTCAGTAATTAAGAACAGGTAGATTTTATATCTGTGTGGCTTTTGATGATTTTCTAGTTCCTGTGAATGGACAGCAGGGGTTTGCAGCCCTTTTCCAGGAGAGACATTAGTCACTTCATAAATTGGCTGGCTCAACTCATTGCTGCTCACACCAAAGAGAACAGGGTGAGGGATGTTCTACTGGCATTGAACGCAGGCAAGATGGCTAGTGGGAAGGTCCAATGCAACTCAGCCAAATTTCTTCCTGAAAGCCCATGGCTTAGAGGACTTTTCTTTAGAGCAAATTTGATCCGGACTGGTTTCTGAAGTCTGCTTTCTGCTTTTCAGCCAGCTCAGAGGAAATTTCAGCAGTCTGGGTCTGGAGGTGTCAGGTCCTGCCTGCTACCACTGTGAGGAAGGGCAGACGACCTGTCAGCTCCCCAGCTGCTTAGGTCCCTGTCCAGAGAAACGACAGGGTCAGTGGTCAGGCTGGCAACTGCCTGTTTCAAAAGGGCAGCTTTCAGCTTAACCTTGAAAAGGAGTCTTCTGGGATTTGCATCTGCTCTTTAAAGCCTATGGAATCCAAATTTCAGCTTCCTAAAGACGATTCCCCCTGGTCTGGAAACCAGTACCTCTGGTAAGAATTACTGCAGGGCTTCACCAGTCAGAAACTTCACTTATTTATTTGCAACTTTTGTATTTGCTGCCGAGTGGCGTCTTAGTTTTATTTGAAAAGGAAATTGACTTCTCTCTCTCTTTGTCATTGCCTTGTTAACAAGGAGGAGGAAAAGCTGCCTAATCTCGACATTATGAGAGTTGTTAGAATTGATCCCAAGTGAACTCTGGAGAGCAGAAAGTCAGATCACCTCTTTGTTTTGTTCCAGGGGGTTACCGAAAGGGAATGACAGCCTTCAAGGGACCTATTTTCCACTGGCTGAAAGACTGCATTAAGCAAGCATGTTTAGTGAAGGGTAAAGAGAGTACCAGTGGGAACGGATGCATGCACCACCATAGCAGGCACGGGGCTCAGAGCAGAGGAGGCAGATGTCTGCTGTGCAGAGCTCTCTAAAGAGGCCACGTGGGCCTTTCTGCGTAATTCAGCATCGCAGACTAGATCCTCTGCAGCTTCCTCTGGGGTTCTTGGTAGAGAATGGCTACAGGCAGCCTCTTCTAGCCTCTCCTTACCAGCACTCAGAAGTACTGCTTGTTGATCCAGCTTGCTCCACACAGGAGGTGTTGGGAAATAGGGATTTCTGTTGTGGTGATTAAGTTTCCCCATTCAAGCTTGTGTAGAAAGAATCCAAAAATTTTACCATATTTTTTGGGTGAGTTCTTAACATTGTTTTATTCCTCTTTGTTTAAATATGGCAAATAAAAATATTCCTTCTAGTATTCCCAGTACCACAGAGAAATATTTTCTAAGTTATCTTTTCCCTTTCTCAGATTTGTTCCATGTATAGAAACAAAGTACTTTGAGTAGGCTAGTCCCCTTCCAGGAGAGAGGATGCCAAATTTCCATGCCAATGAGAATTCAGCCTGCATGGTTAGAGAAGTGGGTAGTACAATGTAAGATGCAAAACAGCAATATCGAAATTTTCATTGATACAAAGAGAACTGCAATAAGGCTAATTTGGGTCAGTGCTATAGACCAAAAAATAATTGAAACTCCTCTATTTGTTCCAGAGCAATATGTAATATATTTGTTTCAATACTGTAGTTTCAACGTGCAGGCAGAAAAATTTCTTACAAGACTAGGAAAGCTGATCTTTTATACTTGAGCTCAGAGAAAATTAGAAAAAGGCAAGTGTTTCCTATGAGGTTTGGTATCCTGATGAGATGTGCCACCAGTGAACCTTGTGCCCTACGTTGTTTACCTGCATCCTTGCCAGGTGGACCCAGAGGGAAAGAGCCTGCCTGCAAAAAGACATACTACAACTCCCAGGAGTCACTGCAGCCTGAATGAATTTTACTTCTTAAGGCAGACAAAGAAAAAATACCTTTTTTCCCTCAGTGCCTAAATTCTAGAGGGCAAACAGAAACTCATGCTGTTGGTATTTTGTCTTTACCAGACAATATGTTAGTCAGACTTACCAATGCGCTTGGCTCTTTCAGGCTACTTCCTTCCAGCCACACAGGGAGAGATTTTCTGGAAGAGGACGGTAAGGCATGCACTCTTTCCCCCTTGTTCTTAAGATTACATTGAGAAGGTCCTTGGTGTTCCTGAATCTAAAGGAATAGGTGGTGTGGAAATACAAAGAGAAAGGTGCTGGAAGTTGAGCCAGTTATTTCTTCAGTGAGGCATTTAGGGACTGCTTCAAAAGTTGTTGGTGAATCAGATCTCTGATTGATTCTGTGAGTTGCATCTTCAATTGAAAACTGAGTATTGAGGTTGTTATTCCATAAGGTTTTCAAATGACTGCTGAGAGATCCAAGTATGACCCACTTTCCAATATTTTTTAAAAATTTTTCCTCTGTCTTTAGTTATGAGGAAGACTAGTCTACTTAAAACGATGATGTAGAAAACAGAAATTTCCATCTGGTGGAAGAAGAATGCCTGATGGTGAGAACAAATCTTTTATATAAGGAGATTCTTTTCAATGATCTCTAAATTTTATTCCTCTTTTTTTTTTTCCTGTTTTCTTCTTTTTCCCTCTTGTAACAAGAAAGCCAGGTAGTTTATCCTACTCAAGGAAATGTCATTGGAAAGCCAAGGGAAGCAGCAGGAAAGAGTTGATAAGATGGTCATTACTTTTTAAAAAATTACGTATAAAGTTCTTTTAAATTCTAAGCATCTATCTCTATTACAGTTGTTGAAAAATGTTGTTCATAAACATCAACAACAGTTTAACATTTAAGCTGTAACCACCTTTTCTGGTTAAAATGGTTAAAAATAATTGTGTAGCAGCTTTAATAGTTAAACCCTCTTTTTTCAAAGCAACCAGTAGGCCTTTTTTCAGGTACAGCCTATATCTACAACAAAGAGAATACTATGACGGGGAACTTATTCTAAGACAGGATTTTCATCATGTTGGGAAATTTCTTACCAGCATTATTTAAAAGATTTTTTAAAAAATCCTCTCTCACACCTTTGTTCTTTCTGTGCCAGGAAATGTTGCTACATATTTAATACCGTATTTTAAATGTTTCATATGTTTATGACATGAAATACATGTACAATATAATCAAGGCTCTTCAAATTCTGCTGTACCTATTTCACTCTAAACAGCAACCTGACAGTTTGTGTGGTGAAATTCTTCTGACCACAAATGCTGTAAATTGAGAAACACATTTTATAACTATTTTTTTTACAGCTTCAATCTCTTTCCATTACAGGACGAAGACAAAATGTCAGGCTGCTGGAAAGAATGCTGCTTCTTTCACTCTCTCTCTTAAAATTATTCTGTTTATTCTGAAGGTTTTGTAATTAACTCTTAAAAAGTCTGTTTGAATTTGGGGAACCTATAAAAAAGAAAAAGGGACAGAGTGAGGTTTGCTCATCATTCTAACCTGGATCAATATAATTGTGTATTTCTCAAACCACCAAATAACACCCTGGTAGTAACTTCACACCACTAAGAGAAGACCTAAACAAGAACTCAGTTGAAACTGAAAGGCTCCTCATTTCTCTCAAGCAGGATTCATTTTCTAATTTTATTGTCAGGGATCTGACATGTATGCATACAGAATTCCTAGGAATCTAGCTCCTGCAGGTAATACAGATTAGAATTTTCTTTCATCTCATGATTTTTGGGCATGGGTAGGAGCAAAGGAATTTTTTTTTTTTGGTAGCAATTAAGTATTTAATTGTAGTGTTTATGCGTCAGTTTTAATAAAAAGAAAGTTATCTGATGGAACGCTTGATATAGTTTATGACTTTTAAATTAAAATATTGCAGATAGTTTTCTTTCATGGAAAGTGATCTGTCCAAAGGTATTTTTTGTTTGTTTATTTGGGTTTTTGTTGTGGCTGATTGACTGGTTTGGGTTTTTTTGCGTTTTTTCACAGTGAGAGCTTTTAGTAAAAAAATAACGCTTTTATTAAAAAAATAACACTTTTTTTTTCTTTTGTTTTGACATGTCTTTAGAACATTCCTAGGAAATTGTGGAGTGCAAATTTCTGATCACCAGGTTTACATGGATCTCCTGGCCTATGCTGTCAATGGCTCAACTTTTCCTCTCACTAAATAAGTGAATCATAGAACTTAAAACACCCAGGCCTGATGTAAGACAAAGTGACTTGGAGCAAAACCTGAAACATGTACTAGGATTTGTAGAGGCAAACAGATAAAAAAATAAGTTTTTAACAGGGTTTTAGGGTCTGGTTTCTTTTTCATTAGATGATGCTGTAATTACTAATACTTCAACTTGTGGTTTTCACCATAGCTGCAAGAACAGATGATTTTAAGTCTTCATAAATTAATGTAGCATAATTTGCAATACTGAACACTAACCTCTTCTTGTGAATGTCAATGTACTGTGTGGTATCATAGAAAGACTGTAATGTTTCAATTTCCATCCTGTTCTCTTTCCGCTGTTGCTTGTTTACTTTGGTTTCATCATATAAATATTTGTGTGCATACTGGTTTATTGTGTTGCTCTAAACACATGTGAATCTAATTACCAATGTGTTTAATTTGAATATAGTGTTACATGGTTTTTAATCATGCTCCAAGTCACTTTTAATGGTTACAAGAAAAGTATTTCTGGAACACATACTTCTCAGACTATAAGGATGTACTGTTCCCAGAAATAGTTGAGATTATTTAATTTATTAGCAAATGAATGTTGTGCAAATACTTTTGGATGAGGTCCCAATGTTAATTAACAGAAAGTAAAGTCAAGAGGTTAAAAATTAAACTTGAATTCTATTAGGTTTTGTGGATTTTTAAATACATTTTAGCAAGTCATACATCTTTCCCCTCCTGAAAAGCACGCTCCAAGTATGTGTACTGCATTTTTCTTTTGATTTGTATGGAAATACTATTTTGTGTATATTGATTTCTTAGTACTAGTCTGGCAGTAATAGTGTTTTGGTTTATTTTCCAAAAACTTAAAAAGGCTGGAAAAGTACCAGTGAAGGAATTACAGAAATGCAGCTACTTCTGCCCTTTGTTGCCACAGTGACATAAAATTTTCCCATATAACTTTTTCACTCTATTTTGCATTTGTTGTTGAAGGACTGCGTGCTGGGATGAAACATATTTTGGCTCGTCTATTCTACAAATTTTTTTGATATCTTTTCTGTATTTCTATAAGATATAAAATATTTTATTGCTTACAATACTGAGAAATCTTGAACAGATAATTTTAGCCAGGTCATAGCATGGCTTACTACAGCCACCATTGATTTTTGTTCTGAAAGCAGGTGGGACCTGTAAAAAAAACCAAAAAAACACTCTTCAATGTGTGAGTAGAGATTTAGGTGCAAAATACATTCTGATTAATTTAATGTTGTGTGTTTATTTGTAGTTTGGACTGAAACATATTGAATAATCAGCTATATATTTATGATTACTCATTATTTTTCTTCCACATGAAAGTCAGGAATAGACTTTGGAATTTACTTCCTCCCACTAAAATATTTTTTACTTTATTAAATCATTTAATATCATCATCAGCTGAAGGAAATTTACTGAAAAAATGGGAAGGTGTGAGTCAGTGAATCAAAGAAAAAAAATTAACATCTGAAATACTTTCAGCTAATAGCAAATATAAAACTGATTCTGTTTTGTGATGTTTTCAGTTTCTTACATGTGATTCCATTGGTATGTCATTTCCATCACAGTGCTCTTATGCAGTGTGATTCAACATTGTTATCATTCAGTTTTTCATTGTTTGTTGTGTGGAATTTATTTAGCTGTTCATGCTGCTGTCTTATTTTCTGTGTTTCCTTTCAAGTGATTCCTTCCCTCTTCTTACATGAGGTGGATTTGCAAGTCATTCTTTACCTGTGTAGGCTACAACTTGGCTGAAATGCTTGATGTTGACATACTGCTTTTTTCCTGTCAGCTTCCTCTTGTTTCTGCTGGAGCAATAGCAGGAGCCAATGTTACATTTGAATGTGTAAGCAGGTAAATACGTGTGCCACAAGCAGTGTTTTACATTCTTCTAAGATATTCATTCCATACACTGTTTCCATGATATTTTTTACAGTTTGTGATTTTATATGCTTGCCATTTTGCAAACTATTGCAATCATTGACTTTTGCTGAATTCTCAGAACAGTTGTTCTGTGCCAATTTTCCATTGGTGACAGTGGCCAGTAGCAAATACTTCACAAGTAAAAGAGAAATGGTGACTATGGAGGCAGTGTTTTTCCAGTTCCAGCACTTAGTCCCTTAGGGACCTCCTGGGTCAGCCTCTAAATCCTAGCCAGTGTTTATATTTTTTGGGCAGTCCCCTTTTCTATAAGTTAGTAATTTTTAACCTTTTTATTACATCTGTATTTAAAAAATTCTGAGGCAGGGGTTTCTGCCTTTTAAAGACATATTTTTTTAAAAAAAGAATTGTTCACTTTAAATCTCTTTGATCCTGTTTTTCATCAGCTGTTTTCTTATTCTTTTAGTGTGAGAGTTAATTGCTCCCTATATGCTTTCTCCAAACAGGCCTTCTTCATATTTTGACTCAGATCTTTTTTACCAAATTAAGTTTACTTATAAAAAGGCTCTCTTTATTTTGAGAGTTCTTGTTTTCCCTCTTTTTTTTATTTGTACTTTCTGCTTTACAAGATTAAATTATAAATATTATGCAATCAATAGTAAATAAAGGAATTCAATAGCAGTTTTTATAAAGAAGTTGTAAAAATGCTTTTGTAGTTTTCTGTTACAGAAAATTTATCTCTGATTGTAGTGTTATCCCTAGCTTAAACTGCCCACTATATCTTTATTTAATGAAATACCTCTGGCCATTACCACATTCTCTTAACATATACCTCTTGTCAGGTCAGGTATCAAAGTCTCTCCAAGACACGTGCATGCAGAGCACCTCTGAAGTTTTTTCTTTATAGGTGATCTTCCAATTTTGTTTACCACCACACTTCAGGGTAAGCTGTAATCTAAATCAACTGAAAGAAAAAGAAAGCAACAGGTCTTATTCTTCTTTCATTCAGCGCACGTGGATCTTGAACTGGGGATAACTAGTGCTGTACTTCAGCTCCTCTGTAAAACAAGCTTTAGCAACAGCTTTGTAAATATTGATGGTCAACATTGGTTTTCAGATTTGCTGTTATGGATATTCATATCATAACTTTTTGTTTGTGAGTTTGATGCAGAACTTGGTATCTAAAGGAAGAGAGCTGTGTTTAAACATCTAAGATTTATTGAAAACTGTGATTTACAGCACCTAAACATCTGGGCTGAAACATGGGTTTGGAAAGGTTTCTGTAAATAAAAGACAAGTTGATGACAGTACAACCTTCCCCCCCTCCCCCCCTTAATTGTCATAGATATTGATTTTAGATGCATTCACTCTGATGTATTTTGCATTATTATCGACATGAAAATGCTATCTGTGATACATTTATTTTTCCATATTAGAAATAGTAGCGTGAATGAACAGTGTTTCCCTTAGACTATTAAAAAAATATACTTTGAATATGCAACTTTTAAATGGTAGAACAGGATAAAGTATTTTTACACAGCTGTTCAGAAGCAAGAGTAGCTGTAATTGTTCACACCAAGGCATTTGGTCTTGCAATATCATTGCTTACCACTGTCATAGAAAACATTAGATATGATTAGCTGCAGGTATCCATGCCAGATGATATCCTAGTAAAGTCCTTTATATATTTCATCTTATAATTGTATTTGCAAGTTAATGTTTGAAGTGTCAGTCTTTGTAAAATTAGCTCATCTTGTTATGATTTAGAGCTTTGATGTGAGTGAAAGGCTTCAATTGCAATGCACAGTCACATCTGAGAGTAAACTGCATAGACAAAGAGCCTTACAAGACTAGTAAATCAAATACTCTGAACTGTCTATGTGGATTATGAGGTACTATTTGCATAACTTTGAAGTATTTATACTGATGAAATTACAATAATTAAAATCATTGCTGTGTCAATTGCTAGATGCCACAAGGCATAGCAATTACTAGCATGCAAATCAGACTTTGTGTAAGCATTTTAAAGAATAATTACCTTATTTGATTCAGATGTGCCTGAAAGGCATTAAGAATCATTTGAGCTATTTTGCCTTCAACAATTTTTAGGTCTCAGATAATATTGTTTTTATTATTGTTGTTGATGATAATACCTCTGTGTGGGCATATGTCTATATGTTTCTGGTTTAGGTATAAACTGAAGCCTGGTGGCACAACTTGCTGAAGCAGTTAGGAAGGATTTATTTTATATTAGCATTTTCTCAGTCTCTGTCTACAAATAATTTTACTTAGCATAAGAAAAAATACAAGCATGTAAATTCTTAGTATTTTGTTGGTTTTTTGCTACAGCTTGTTAAATCCTGTGTTATGGAGGAAATATGTAAATTATTTCTTAGAGAAAAGTAAATTTGTTATTTTTTCTTTAGATTTTTAGTAGATGACTTGGGTTTCCACAACATGTTTTCGAAACAAATATTCTGAAGAAATAGGGACTGTAAAGAGATGCTCATTCCCATAATTGAACATACATCATGTATTGCAGAAACATAATACCAATCAGGAAACTAACTAAGCCTACCTAAATTTCAAAGCCATATCTCCTTTACTAATTCTGGGTGGTGAAGATGTGCTTTGCAGTGAACAGTAGCGGACATTTGACAGGCACAAGTGGCAGAGAGTGAAACAGGGTCTCCTTCTGAGACTGGGGCCATACCACAGTGCAAAGTCACCTGAGAAGCACTGCTAAATTGTTCAGGCTTGGGGTTAATCAGTGCCATGAGTTTTCCTGGAAAAGGTCCTGCTTGGCAGTGCATATCCCAAAATACATGATATGGCCTGATATACAGCATTTTCCAATATAAAAATTAGGAATTATGGTGTCCTCCCTCCTAGCTTTGTTTTCCAAGTAACTTCATTTCCCATGCACAGTGCAGTATTTGTTGCTGTTAAAATCCCAATTGTTTAGGTAATACTAGCTAAGAACTTGGCATGGGTGCAGTTGCATATGAGAGTTTTTTTATCAATTTATCAAATGAGACAGTTTTTTCATCAGTTTTCTCCTGAATTTTTCAAAGATTATGGGAAACAACCATTTCAAGGAATTAAATCCTCTGTATGAAGAAATACCCACACAAAGACAGCATTATATTTGTTAACATAAATCATCTATAAAGTATTAACATTTTATCCCTGATAGCAAAGGCACAAATAATTAGGGACAGAAGAATAGGTAAATCAGTATGAGATGAACCTCAACACATGGTGCCACTACAGTCGAGCTCTGAAGGACATTAAAGTGTGTGCCATAAAGATAAATCTGAGTGCCATAAAGAATCCACCTTGGCCATTCCACCTCTGTCTTTGTGTGGAAGTGTTGTTTATTTTCCCCCTTTCTTCTCTTGCAAAGTTTCAATTGTGCTCCTCATCACTTGGTTGTCAGTAAAATATGCACTGTCCTCTCACATGAGAAGAGGCTTGTGATCCCTATGAATCTCCAGAACTGCGTGAACTTTTTGGAGATACCAGCTTCAGAGCTCACCTTCTATAGTGACAGCAGAAGATAAGCATCTGCATTCTGATGTCTTCCTTACCTCTCTAAATTATAGCATCTCCTTAATAGGAAGAAAAACCCTTATAGTTAATACTTATTAACTCAAAAAACCTTATGCTTCTTGTCCACTTGTTGTATCACAAATTTGTTGCTTTTACAACAATCTATTTTTAACTAAATAATAGCATAGTTGTGATCTAGTTTTGAGGCAGAAGACCTGGGTCTCAGCCTTATATGCTGTTCAAATATCACCCACCTATTTTTCAATGAGCCCAAGTGTGAGCCCATTGTTCACTTGAGCCCAAGCTCAAGTGTGGAGACTATGAAAAACTGATCCTTGAAATGGCTGATTGTAATGCTGTTTCTGCTAAAACATTTAATATTTCCTCACTTTTATTCCCTCCCTTTTTTTTTGTGTCTTTTAATTCTGAAATTGAATATGCTTTCTTTTGAGGATTTTTTCCGCTTCAAATTTAAACTGCTTTTGTCTCATTCCTGATGCATCATTTAATTGTGGTGTTTTTTCTAATATTTATACTTGAGTATATGCAGATATACCTATATATGTTCTACTCCATCCATTTTTTACAAAGGCAGTTCTTTCACCTTCCAACTCCAGTTCTCTCCCATATGAGTCTAGTGCCATCATCATTCATCATGTTCACATAATGGGTTGGAAGAAGAGCTATACTTGCTCTCCTTAAATGAACTGCTACTGTTATTACAGAGGTGTGATTGCTGCTGATATAATGTATTGTAACCATCCAATGTGAAATGCATTTTGTGATGGCTAATAAGTACATTAACAGCCTTTATGTTTGCATTATTAGGATTTAGTTAGAAACCTACTATTTTCGGAAGAGACAATCACCTAAGCCAAATAATTTCTAGTCTGACCCTTGTGTGCAAGGGCAGGAGTATAACTCATCCTAGTTTTTTCTCCATCAGGATCATAAATGGTCATGCTTTAGCTGTCATTAACATAGCTTGAACTGGCTACCGAAAGAGACCAGTATTGGCAGCATTTGTCACACTGCAACTTAACAGTTTTCCTTATGTTTTTTTTTTAATTCTGGTTACTGCTCATCTGAGCCACCGTGGCATCCATAAAGACCATTGTAGTCTGCATCTCTGCATCCCTTTCCAGTTCACTTCTTTATTGATTTCATTGGAGATTTAAATAATTTTTTAAAAAAAATCTGCATCTGAATCTTTTTTGTGGGGTTTTGGAACTCCATTCTTACTCCTTTGTTTATATTCTGTTTCATCCTCTATCGGAAATTTCAGTGGATGTACTGAATCCTCACAGGCATCTGGGTTTTCATTTGGTTTTGCTTATCAGGAGTAGTATCCTTCAGGAAAATCAGGCTCGTTTTGATGTCTAAAAAGAGCATATTGGGTATTGAGATACTTTGGAAATCTTAGTCCTTATTCATTATTTAGGTTTTTTTCAAATAATTCAATTTTTTTCCTTGTGTTTTTCCAAAGGAAAAAAAACACTAGAGTGAGCAGTAATTCTTTACTTATTACTGATGAACATCCTTATCTGTCATCTGAGCATTTTATCCAGAGAAAACAAAAAGAAAACTGTGAAAATCAGTAGAGACTGAGTCCTTATACAACCAATATACTTGCTATTCATATTTAGTGCACTTGGTATGCAGTTTTTGATCCCACCTAAAAAGAGAACATAAGACCCCATGATCTAGTACAGTCATGAAGCCCTAAAATACTAAATACTGCATATGATTGTTCATTGATCCAAATTTCCAGCAAAGGACTATATAGTGTCTTGCATTGCATTGATGAGTGCTACATGTCATGCACAGAGGAATACCTTGAAGTCTGAGACCCAAGAATCCTTGGGTCTTACTGGGATGTTTTTATGTTTTATTATGGTGGAGGAAAGAGAAGAGGAGAGAGAGAATAAGAATAATCATTGACTGACAGTATGTTTGGAGGAGACACTCCCTCAGAATAAAAAATATATGAAAGTACTTTGGATCTCAAATTTCTCCATATGACTGTTTACTTTGATGGAATATATTTCAAGTAGAGCAAATGATGACATTTAGTCTACCTCACACCTAAAATTAACTGCAAGTACTCTGTAATGGTAGTAAATCTGGCAGGTGTGACTACATTAAATCTTTCACATTTTGCTTTCCAAACAATAAAAAGATCAAACAAATTATGAAGAAAAGTTTATCCAGCTGAAGACAGACAAACCATTTAGTATATTTTGAAATACACTGATCTTGGAGTTTGTTTTTGAAACTGACAAAATCTGTGGTTACTGTCTTGCTCTGATTTGAGGGAACTTTTGAATGTCTACTTTATTCTTAAAGTGGGAATCGGGAACTTGGTTGTCAAAAGAACGTGAAAAACACAGGTCAAAGGGGATTGCTTATCACAGAACAATCTCAAAACTTATGTTGCACTACAGTAGCAGTTGCCATGTTGCTTCTGTCATTGCGGGAGTCTTTTTTTTGTATGTGTGTCTGTGTGTTAGTGTTTTTTTAATTTTGGGAGCACATTACCTTTTTTTTTTTTTTCCTGTTACATTCACTGTGTATACCCTTTGAAATCTTAATACTGCCAGTTCAGCTTTGCTGAATTTAGGGGAAGAGAAGAAGCTTTTAATTAGTAGCTCAGGTTTCACTAGAGTTGAAGAAAGACATATCACGTCAACAAAAATTATCTTCATGAAGAAAATTAGGAAGGTTATTCCTTGGAGATTGTAGACGAAATCTAGGTATTGGAGGAGAAAGGATTTCAATACTTTTCTCATTTTCTACCCACGTATGTTGTCAGATTTTACAGTTACATTACCAGCTTAAGCTGTGTTAAGTAAACAAATATATTGGGTGAACTATGCTCAGATGCTGGGACCTAACCAGAGTCAGAGGGGCCCGGCTGTTTCTCTAAGACTAGAAGAAAGAAATTATATGTTGTCATCTTTTCATCTTAATCTAGCTAAAGAGAGGAAGAAATTGTATGTATGCCACAGCCAGAATTATATCACTTCTCAAAACTACTTTTTGCATGAAGGAGCTTCCTGTTGTCATAAGTAGCTACTGACTTACTGGTGTAGTTTCTATATTTAGGGTTTTTTCATTTTTTATTTTTTATTTTTAAAACTTCCTTAAATAAAAAAAATATACACAGGAAACTTCTGCAAGCTCAGAGTGCAAAGAGTAAAAGCCTTACTACTTCTCCTCACATTCAAATGGAAAAATGGCTCAAATCCAGCTGTTTCACCACTGGATTGCTGAAGGTTTCTGTAGTTCATACAGTTGATTGTTGTATTTGGCCCCTCTGCAAATACACTGAGTTTCATAAGTGGCTGAAACTGGCTCTACTCCCTTATGTAGTACACACAGTAGCTGGAGGGATAGTTCTCGGAAAATTGTGAGTGTTGGCGCTAACCCCTTTTTAAAAATATGTGGAACAGAAGGAT
Source organism: Pyrgilauda ruficollis (assembly GCF_017590135.1). Taxonomy (NCBI): domain Eukaryota; kingdom Metazoa; phylum Chordata; class Aves; order Passeriformes; family Passeridae; genus Pyrgilauda; species Pyrgilauda ruficollis. Next base: position 7,458,149 of record NW_024516984.1, on the reverse strand, counting down.
TTACACCTTTTAATTAGAAATTTTCTCCCTTTAAGCTAAAAAATCTACATTCTTTCTGGGTGTCCTGGGTTTTAAAATGGGATATCCAGGAACTGCATGAAAAGAAACATACTGCAGAAGAGAAGGCGAAGGATACAACTTGAGATAAATACAAGACTTTGTGCTGTGACTACAAATACTTCTATAAGACTATGTATCAGATTAAAAGGTTGAGAGCTGGCAGGTATAGTACAGTGGAAAGCTGCACTTATTCGTTTACTAGACCTACAGCATAGAGTATTAGCCTGAGGTGACCACTTACTCTGGAAACTTAAGAAGCAGATCTGAATTAACAATGTAGCTACAGCTCATAAAATTAAGCAAATATTTCCTCAAACAGAAACATTTGCAGCTCATGTGTGGGATGGATGTTGTCCATCCTGTGAATAGGAAAAAATTAATATTTAGGTCACCGTAGCCTTCACGTAATTCTCCTTAAGGTACCCCAGTGATAAAATATTCAAGAATAATTTTAGAAAAATCTCACCACAAATATGATTTATTTTTAGAATAATTTTTTGGAAAAGAAGTTATCTTAACCAATATATTTCCTTTTTTTTTTTTTTTTTTTTTTCCCCGTGATTTTGCAAATTCTATATTTATTTACTCTGGAGTTCTAACAGTCATATTGCTCAGAAGAGTGTCTCTGAGTGAAGAAGAGTGTCTCAGAAGAGTGTCTATCCTCTGAATATATCCATGTATCCATGTGTTTTTCTGTAGATAGTGACTTTCTTCATTATAATGTGACATTTACATAACTTTGCTTGTGCATCACTTCAGATATATAGTGTGAATTAGTGTCTGTTGCATTTAACACTGGACTTGCACAAAATCACATAACCCTGTACCCACAAAAACAGAAGAGCATAGGAAAATAATAGGAAATCTCATATCTCTTCCACTATCTGTGCAATTCAAATAATACAGTTTTGCTGGAATGTGGTAGGAAGTTTTGTTAAATATCTCAGTGAATAGTAGAGTGTATAAAGGAATCCAGTTTCCATAATATGCAGGTAAAAATTGTGAGGAAGGACACTGAAAGACCCTCACTGACAGCTCAATCCATCACGCAGTCTTTCCTGTGCTCCCTTGGCAGACAAGATGGAAGGCATGGGTATGACCATCCTGGTTAGAGAAAGGAGATTAGACCTGATGTGTTTTCCCCTCTACAGAGGGGCCTAAAGGAAAGCACTTGGTGTGGGATCATCCCTTACAAAGAAGAGAAAAGACATTTGAGTTGCAGGTCTTGGCTATGAATATGTTATTCTGATTAATGAGATCTCCAGAACGACAAGGTTTTGATTTGAGAGGATTGAAAGAGAAATTAGTATGTGAAGTGACATAGAACATTATTGTACACATGTAAAAGTGTTCTGTGAAGGTGAAAACACTGAGAGAAAGCATGATTACAAGACAAGGGTCCTGAAACAGAGTTCTGCTTCTGAAACCTTCCTGGAAGAAGAAAGAGGAGTTGGAAGCCGTGAGGACAGATTGATTAAATTTTACAGGAGGATTGAAAGTGGCATGGAAAAAGCAAAGAATTTAAGAATGAAGAGTTGGTTTAAAAGATGCAGTGAATCTAATATTTGTGTTTTTCAAGAGCCTGATTTAATTAAATATTTTGGTTCATGCCTGTAAAAAAATCCCAGTGTGCTGAGGAAATTTGTGTTCTTCTGAATGCTTTTTAGCCATGCCAAAGGAAAGACACAGAATATTATGGAGAACTGCATGGTGTTAGCACTAAAAGTAGTAGAAGCAGGATAAAATTCATTAAGTACCAAAGAGAAAATTATACACATGAGGTTGAAAGCAAAATAATAAACAAAATTATTAAGAAATGAGAGTGTCTGAGACAGGGATTGGCTGTGGATATTGTAGACCAGATAATAGCAACTTTCCTAATTTTGAAAAAGGCATATAAAATGTGTAAGGTGCTGCCCTTTTAGTAAAAAAAACCCATCTAATTTTTACAAAACAATAAAAAATAAGGAAGAAACCTGGTCTGAGTAAGACAGAAGTCTTCAGAGAAATCAGCATATACATGTGTGCTGCTGTGATGGTGGCCTAAGGCTTCATTATGTTCTGAATGGCATATTTGTATTAACCAACAGGGAGAGGCTTAAAGTGCAGTGTAAAACCTCCTCTACCAATTCAGTGATGTCAGTATCACTTCTGGGTTTATGTTAATTCCAATCATTATTATTTTTAACAAGTAAAATAAGAATAGGCTTCTATATATCAAGGGCGATTTTAGGGAAACAAGAAAAGAAAAAAAAGGAGAAAAAATTATTTGTTTTGGAATGGAAGCAGAACATTTTGCAGAAAGAATTGTAGGAACTGTGCACCTTGGTGGGCAGTCAGCAAAGCTAGATGATTTCTGTGGTGTTTTTTCCATTAAATCAAGAAGACGCTTTGAGGTATTGATAAAAAAGGGAGAAGGAACCTTTTTTCAGAGTGAAATTTTAAGCAGGGATTTTGTGTGGTGTTTTTGCACTGCCGTATCAAATTTGGTATGAATACATATATGCATTTTCTTTCTGCAGTGATCTTCTTTACATTCAAATGTGAAAATTTCCTTTACATTCTTGACAATTATAGTTAATTGTCAAAGGGAGACAGGTAGGTTAAAGAGGCAATGGATTTCAATGGGTCAGTTTTTCCTATAAGTTATGTTTTAATGTTAGTTTGATTTATTGGCTTTTATAGAAGTCTACAGAACTGAAGGTAATTTGGCCCACAATGTAAACAAATGAAAATTTAACTCTTTATTTAACTAGGTAAGTACTCATTGGTGTTTTTTTTTTTTTTTTGTGGTTTTTTAATTTATTTTTATTTTTATTTTTTTTATTTTTTTTATTAGTTTGTCTGTTTGTTTTTGGTAATTATCTGTGAGATTTACAATTTTAGGAATTTAGTCTCCCTCTTTGTTCCATGTCTCTTTCTCCCCTTCGTTTTCTAGCCTCTAGTGTTCTGTGGCAGTAGTTATTTTTACATACTTTCTCAGAAGACAATGCTTTTATTATAAATGGCGGAATTAATAGAATTAAAATTATGTTTACAAAGAATGGTATGAAAAGACAGAGTTTTTATGGCATGACATGCACTATGGGGATAACTTGTGTGTCTGTAGAAATTGATATGATGGGTTAGAGTTTCTTTCTCAAATGTGGGCATACAGTAATCTGAACATTACTCTTGGGAGGAAGAAACCAGGAAGAGAAAGCTAATTCCTAAGAAGAGAAGAAACATCAAATATATGTAACATGAATCCCTCTAGGAGAAATGGAAATGGAAAATTTACTTTATTCATTTACTTTTTGTAATTTTAATTTTATTTGCTTGCTTAGTATAGATTGAGGGCAGCTAGAAAGACCAAAGGCTGTATCAGCAAAGAGAATGTCATTCTTCAAACTCTAGGAGCAGGAATTACAAATTTTGTTGGAAAAGGTTGTGATTTTCTTTGGCAAGTGTTTTGATGAACAGTTTGCATAATGTACCGGATATTCCTCAAGCATCTAGTGTTACTATTTTTCTTGCTTTACACGTTAGATTGTATCTATTGATTGAATATTGAAAGCCTTTAAGCATTTTAATGTTTTGTAACAGAACAGGTGTTTGATTTTCCTCCACTGAACTGATGAAGACAGACTTAAAACACAATTTTGTAATTCACAGTTTAGTCTGAATCCCTTTCAGCTAGACAATTGTCCTGTGGTTGTTCATGCAAGTAGCTACTGGTTAAAATGTACACAGGTGTGGCCACAGAATCTACACAGTTCCTTCCGATTTCAGATTCTGGTACACAGCATGAGTGGTTTCCTGGTAGTGCATAACAGTAAAGGTCAATCAACCCCAAATCTAGAGCTAAAAACAAATAAAAATGAAAGCTGAAAATCATAAGAAATGAGTAGTAACCTGGTAAACAAGCTTAGTTCTGCCAAAAGAGAAACACTGATGAAACTCTTCACTGCTGCTGTTTAAAAGCTTTAAACTACACCATAGAAGCAAAACATCACAGAAGTATCTTGAGAAATGAGGTTCAGTTACTGTTCTGTATTGGAGTCTGTTAAGCCTACTTGTAAAGTGTAATGCTCTGAAGATCTCAGCACTTGTTGAAGACAAGCCTTTAAACTTGTAATATATGGCAACAGACTGTTATGTCTTGCTGATCAGCAGGAGGCAAGGACACAAAGTGTTTTTGAATATTTTTTAAAAATTTCTTCCCCATCTTCAGATAGACAGTTTTAGTTACCATAACCTGAACATTTTTATATAGCAGTATATTGCTCACGCCTCTGATACCAAGTCAGAACTCAACCTTCAGTAACACAAATGAAGTTGTGTTGTAAACAAAAACTTGAAACCTCTACAAGTCTTGGGCTGAATCCCATCATGTGAAAAGGGAGTGGGGCCTGTTCCTTGTATGGCAATGGGGAACTAGATCTTGTATGGTAATATGCTGGGAATACTGGTATTATGTGATGAGAATAAGATAGCACAGGTATAGCTTTGCAGCTAATAGCTGTAACACAGAGAATGATTCACAAATTAAGGATGGATTGTGTTTGGAATAGCCCCATGTTTAATGGAAGATGAAAAGAGGCTACCTTGTCACTTTCTGGTTTCAAGCATTTTTGCAACTACTAAATAGTGACCAGCAAAGGCCAAATTTGAAACAGTAGAAGGAAAGATATGTCAACATGCCCAATGGATATTTGCATTATCCAATTAGAACACCAAGGCATATGACTAATACTGAAAATACAAAAAATGGGCACATTTTGTTATGCTTTTAAATGTATATACTTTATTATTTTAGCTATGCTTTCACATCATAGAATCAAAGAATTGTTTGGGTTGGAAGGGACTTTAAAGATCATCTAGTTCCGACCCCCTGCCACAGGTAGGGAACCCTCCATTATATAGGGCTGCTCAGAGCCCCGTCCTGGCCTTGAACGCTGGAGTGTGGCATCCACAATTTCTCTGAGCAACATGTTCAAGTGCATCACCATCTTCTGCATAAATAATTTTTTCTTAAGATCTTAATTTAAACCTACCCTCTTTCAGTTTAAATCCATTTTCCCTTGTTCTATCACTACATGCCCTTCTAAAACCATATTGTATAACAGAACTGTCCACAGGATACCTCTGGGCCAGATTTGATGTGAGGATTCTTTCTCCTTGGTCCTGTCATTGCTTTCAAGAAATTTTTATCTTAATATTTATTTTTTTTCTATCCAGCTATTTGGTAAAATAATATAACTTGTCTACTTCACAGGAAATTGGATATTTCTGCTGTATATATAAATTCAGATTTTACAACAGGAAAAAATTTGACTTCCAAAGATTGTTAGGAATGTTTTGCCTTTTTTTTTTTTCCCATGTTTAGGTATGATGCCAAATTTCTTTGATTCCTGGAGGAACTCATATGTATCTCAGCTTAGTCACTGCAGTTGCAAACTCTCAAAAGCTCCGTTAATGAACCTCAGGTTTGTTCACATGGAAAGATGTACATTAATTGTACCATTGCTGAAAGAAGTGTTCAAATTGAGAAGAAATCTGCATTTTGCAGAAAAAGAATTCGGCCTAATCTTCAAAAATAACATATTCTTGTGTTGGTGTTTTTGTACAGTGAAGAATCTCTGTTCAATTCAGAAAAACAGTAGTATATAATGGCATGGCTGCTATGGTAAGAACTTTCAAAGCTACAAAATTTTTAAAATTGCACTTCACTCTGTTTAACTAAAGTAGTCACAGAAACTTATACAAAAACCAATTATTTATTTTTTTTTGGAAAAAAATTAGGTTGTAACTTGCTTGTGTCATTTTGATAAAAAAGGGTTTTCCAACAGTCTCTCTCTCTGACTTACAAGTGCATCTTTGTGCATATGTTTGATGCTGAGGATGCAGGAGATTTAGGCTCAAGTGTTCATCCAGAAAACCACCGGGAGGTTTTAGATATTATGTTCTGCATTAGCCTGAAAACCCCACCAAACATTTTGTCATTTATTTCCCAGAAGCTGTCCTGGATCTGGAGAGCTCTATCACCATTTAAGTGTTGCAGTCTATCTCCTCTCAACAAAAGTTTGTGATCTAAAGTATTATTATGAACATTACCTTGAAGATATCTTTGCACAACATTATTGATTGTGATTTTTTTGGCCTATTAAATGATGTTACAAGCAGCAGTTGAAACACTTAATCTGGTAAAGTATAATCAGCCTAACTTTTGTCAGATAATGCTCTATATATTATGCTTAATAAGTCCTCTTTTTTAGCGTCAGCTAAACTGATCCAAATTAGAAGGGCCTGTGGGCTTCATCAGAGATACTGAGGCTTACTTACATGAAGGAATCTGTGTTGCAGTTAGGATATGACAAAGGCAGTACAGACGCATGAGAGGAAAGAATTTCTTCGTTGTTCTACTCATGTCTGAAGAGTTGACTTAATAAATCCTGAAAAGCTAATTTTTCTGAGTGAAAAAGGTGTTTGTGTTGTATATTTATATGTAGAAAAGCAGAGGATTTTAAATCTATTTGCAGATCTAGGACAACTTCTGATTACTGTTAGGTCTAATTTATTTTAAATTTAATTAAGCATTATACCTCTAAAGCTGTTTGTAAATGTTGTATAAATATGTAACGCTTCTAATGTTAGCAGAATCTGCTCCAATATCATACACTGCATACTTCATTTTATTTCTTTCAGGTAACTTTCTGTATCTGTTTTCTGGCATTTTCCAGTATCAAAAAGCAAGCTCTTATTCTTTCAAGTGAAATATTTATGACTATATAGTGATATTTGCTTGCTAGATCCATGAGCAGTTTTGTATTCACATTTAAACTTATGGCAGCTTCTAGACTATTTTCAGTATGACATGTGCATTCAATTAGCTTCAAAAGGCTACCATAGAAAAAAAGAACTGAAAAAATGCAGTTTAAATATATATGGTGTGTTCTTCTGTTACAGCATGTAAAACAGCAACATAAGAAGTTTCTGAGTTTTCATTTAAGGCTTTAAGCTTCTTTGAGGGCAGACAAGAGATTATTGAGAGTTCATGATAACAGTGATATGTGTTACTTATTAAATTGATGAAACAAGAGTCATTAGTACAACATGAGCATGTGGTCCCTGTCTAACCTTTGGATCACTGGTGTCACACACTATGAATTTGTAGAAAACTATTTGTCCTGGCTGCTGTCTGCAGAGGAAAAATACAGCCAAGAGTAAAACTTGGTATGCCTTCAAACACAGAAATATTTGAGGCAGTCCACCTTTTCATGGGCCAACATCTGAGATATTATTGTTTGTCCTAACCTTAACCTTCCTTGACAAAACACTATTTAAGTCACATTAAAAAAATTGTATTGTTGAGGCCAAATTTACTTGACTTTTATGAAAAGTGAATTTCTTTTTAAATGTATTGTATCCTCTTGCAAGCTCATGGGAAAGATAATTCCTATCCATTACAGATATTTTATATATTCTTCTGTGATTATGTACTTGTTTTATTTCCAGAATCCTTTCTCCTTCATGATAATTTTTACTCTGGTTTTAAAATATGTGCATCTATTAAGAATTAAAGGTAAATAATTAAAAACTTTAATTTCTTAAATCTTTATTTTTATCTTTAGCAGTGTTGGTGGTATTTTCCATGGTGCTTTCCATGCAAACTAGATACATGTAGTATTTTATTGTCAAAATAATGTTTCAAGTAGTAAAATGGCAAGGGAATACTGACTGAGCTATTAATAAAACACACCAGCTTTTAGCTGGCAAAGCAGCCTTCTTTCCATCAAATATGTCTCAGTCTTTAATAAAGAAACTCAAGTGGTGTAGGTGAAAAATTACTTTTCTCACCCGGTCATCTGTCTGTCATGTATTATTCAGGTCACCAATGTTTGTCCTGAACTGTATCATTCTGTAGTTGTGTCAGGTATGAAATATGTTCAGTGTAATTCCATCAGACTTCACCAAGTTGATTAGAACAGATCACCTTTCGCATGGGCACAAGTTATCTCAGCAGATTGAATGAAAAAGACTTATTTATCTTTGCCTGATAATAAAGAAAGAGATGAGCAAATTTATCCATTAACTTGAAAAGAGTCCCATATTTTGTGTGAAAACAAACTGAAGGCAGTAATTCTGTTGAAAATACTTTAATACATGAAAGTTTCTTGGAAAACATGTTTATGTTTGAGCCCAGAAAATATAAACCTTGAGCCATATGCATTCTATAAAAGCTTTTAAATGTTTCTTTTTTCCCTCAAGCACAATCCTCAGAAACAATTAAATTGGTGTTGCTTTATTTTTGATAGGTTTTTAAGGCTGTAATTTTTCCTTAAAATTCAAATGTTGGTGGAGGTCTAAATATAATGGGGTGTGAAAAATGTTTTTTTTCTAATTCGTAAGAATAAAAAATAGATATTAAATACTTGTCAGCAATATCTTTTAAGGTAGATGATTCTTTTTTTCTCAAGTATAATGGCTAAAACTCCACGGTAAAATAATTTGATAAAGCAACTTTTTTTTTTTTTTCATTTTTAAACTTTTTTTTTTTTATTTTTATGGAGAATAAATATGCTGTTGAGAGGGCATTAATGATCTGAGCAACCTTTTTAGAATCTGTAATAACTCAATGCAATCCTCTCTCCAATACCCTTTCTAACGGAAAATTTTCATGCCTTGTGTACAGCCCCCATAGATGTTCAGTGCTGTTGTGATGCAACTTCCTAAAGCATTGCATCTCAGCAACAGAAAATTCAGAAGAGGTGGTAAGACAGCCAAGGGCTGTCCTGTTTTCCTGTAAACTTCAATACTGTCTGAAATGTAGATCACCATCTGTGGAATATTACCTGTATTTATTTCATTCTGAATTAATACAAGTGTGGCATTACAAGATGGAAAAAAAAGCTGGGTTTTGACAAATAGCATCTACTGTAGGGCCACTGAGTCACCACGCAGGTTGACCTTTTTCCTGACAAGGAGTGGAGGAGGTCTTTGCTGATGGGTTGCTTTCTCTGCTTGAGCACTTTTCTAGTGCAGCAGTGGGCAGTGAATCAAAGCTCAGCCTCAGCGCTTCCTGCTCCATCTCCCTTTTGCAAGAAAATGTACTCTTAGGTGCCTGCCTCAGGAGAATTTTGGGAGAAAATAAATGCTGAGAGAAGGGAGCTAAAGGAATAAACCCAACCTCTGTGGTTTTGATAGTGTCCTCAGTTTGGCCATCCATTGGGATGGTCCATTGGGACCAGCATAGACTAGTTTTTCAGGTCAGGGCTCTGAAATCATTCATTGTCAAAATATGAATGCACAATTTATTGTTCCAAGATTTACAGGTTTAAAGGCTCAACCCAAGAATGGGTGAGAGGGAACATTTTGAAGCATTTTCACACAAATGCCTGTTTGTCTTCCTGATGACCCGTGAGGGATCAAATAATCTAACTTCAGTCCTCCAAACAAAGTGCATGTCTAAGGTTTAAGCAGATTATCCCAATGTCCCTCTTGAACACCTTCAGAATTTTCAGTCTGGATTCATGATTGTAACCAGTTCTCTAGATTTTACAATGCCTAAGTGTTTCAGAACAGTAAAGTGCACAAAACGTGCTGTTATTCTTTTAATGTTTTATTAGGGCAATCTCCTTGCAAGAAACTACTTTAAACTATCCCAGATTGCCCAAAATATAACTCAGACTCACTTCTGTTAGAAACCTGGATCCATTAAGCTACCTATTCTTTTGTCAAAACCTTATGTTAAAGTTTAAGATATTTTTATTTTATAGGAAACTTATCTTTGAATTTTAATTTTGAATCCTTACAAGTTCTAGTAACTGGAGCATATGCTGGTTATTTTACTTTAAATAAATAGAACCAAATGCATCAAGACTAGATGATAAATATCAAATGGATGATCTTTAAACTCCCATCCAACCCAAGCCATACTGAAACAAACCCTCATTTTTTTGTCAAAAAAAACCCCTTAACCTTATTGAAATTTTCTCCCTGACCTGAAATATAAGAAATGTAATTTTAATAGTATAATAATAATAATAAAATAAAATAAAATAATTATTTTAAAATTTCAAAGTGTTGACTATGAGAAGTACCATTTTGTTAAATATTTAAACTTTTTTTCTGCATCTTTTTTTAAGCTGTTGTGTTCAGTTTCCCAGCTCATCAGAAACCTTTAAGGACCTCGGTTTTTTTACTCTTTCATTCTCCATCCATTAATCTGTGTCTTTCCTCCCCAAACTGATAAAGAGCTGTACAGACTAAGGCCAGTTAATGGATGCACTGGGTCACATTCTGCCCTCAGATACAAATCTGAGTTCACCTCCCATTGAATCTACAGAGACTGCAACCAATGAAAGTTTTGGTTGTGCATTTGAGGGTGCAATTTGGCCTACCTTGTTTCAGGGGGTCATGTAATTCATTAATGGCTGCAGAGCTTTTGCTGTGGAAAAGAGCACTAAAGCTGTGTATAAATGCTCTGGACAATGTATGTGCCACTGTGGAAGGTGAAAGCAGAATATACAGCATGCTAACAATTGGTTTAAAGACCAAGGCTGCAACTTTTATTGAAAAAAGAATAGCTTCAACTGCAATGTTACTTGACAGATAATAGTCTCTGCAGACATAAGTAACCATAAAACCCGAGGGCACCAATCATGTGCTTCAGATCCCATGAAGATGTGATCTCCAAGCTGTACCAATATCGGAGAGGAAGATAATTTCTCAAGAGTGCTAGTGAGCACTGTGAAATGTTGTGGTTTGTTAAAATCAGATGCTGCAGTTAAGAGATCAAGTGAATAATTTTCTTTTTCTTTTTTTTTTTTTTTTTTTTTTTTTAAGGAGGTCTGTTTAGTGCTGCTCCAATGTTTATCTAGAAAATGTATTTTACATATAAACATGTAGCAGTACAAAGATTTCAATCATGACATCAAATGAATGATCCTAACGTCTGTTATTTTTATTTAAATTTTGAATAAATCGTCTCATGTTTGCAGTCATTATGCTTTAAGGGCAGCCATACTGCTGTAAGAGAGTGAAAGGCTTTATTAGGCAGGTGACCCAAAGACAAGCAATTGAAAAGTTCCTAGGGAGTTCATTGTGTATTAGTGTGATTGCAATTTCTCTGTTTCCCAAACAATATTTTACATGGATTTGGGTACAGGTTATATGATGTTATATGGCAGTAGGGTACGGGAGCAATTTCTGCCTCATGGCTTTCTTGCCAGATGAATATCAGCTAAATATAAACCGTGCCTTGTAATAAAAACTTATTTAATGAAATACAGAGGTTATAGTGTTTGGGGGCTATATATAATATAACCAGATTGATTCCCTGTGTACTTTGTTAGGTTTTCCTGCAATTTTTTACATCTCTAGTGGAATTCAGACATATTAAGACATGTAAATTCAAGTGTTTGAGTGTGAAATATGCTTCATGAAGGGCAAAAAGGAAGATTTGAGGAACCCCCTCAGTCCCTGGGAAGGTGATGGAACAACTAATGCTTGAAACCATCTCCAAACACTTGAAGGACAAGAAGATAATTTGGAGTAGTCAGCATGGATTTACAAAAGTGAAATAATGTTTAACCAACATTCCACAATTAAATGATTAACTTGGAGGACAACAGGAGAGCAGTGAGTGTTCTTTACATTGATTCTAGTAAAGCCTTTGACCCTCTGTCCAATACCATCTTTATAGATGGCAGATCACAGGTTAGATAGGTGGAGAGTGATGTAGACTGAAAACTGGCTTAGCAGCTGAGTCCAGAAGGTTATGATAAGTGGCATGAAGTCCAGGTGGAGGCAAGTAACTAGTAGTGTACCCCAGGGACTGGTACTGGGGCCAATAGTCTTTGACACCTTCATTAATGACCTGAACAGTAGCACAGACTGAACATCCAGCAAGTTCACATATGATAATAAAGTGTGAGAAGTGGCTGATACAACAAGGGACCTGATGTTTGGAGGGATCTTGACAGGATGAAGAATTGAGCTGAGGGAAAATCCCATGATGTTCAACGAGGTGAAATGCAAAGTCCTGAACCTGGAGAATTATGATCTCCGGCACCCATATAAAACCAGCTGGAATGTCTCTTGTCAGAGAAAGATCTTGGAGTCCTGGTAAACAGAAATCTGGCCATAAGACTGCTGTGTACCCCTGCAGCAAAGGTTGACAGTGTACGAGGCTGCATTTTGAAGAACATTGCCAGCAAGTTAAGGACAGTGAACCTTCCCCTCTACTAAGCAATGGTGAGACATATCTTGAGTACTGTGTTCAGTTCTGGGCTCTTCAGTACAAGAAGGATTAAGGGATTGAAGCCTCTAACATGAGAAGAAGCTGAATGAACTGGGGGTATTCAACCTGGGGAAGAGATGTCTCAGGAGGATCTTATTAACACATACAGATACCTGGTGATGTATAACAACCAGATACTTGTCAGTAGAGCCCACTGATAGGACAAGAGGCAATGGCTACAACTGAAAATACAGAAATTTTCACTCAAATGCAAGAAAAAGCTTTCTGCTTTGTGTGTGGTCAAACATTAGTGTGTGTTGCCCTGATAGGTTATGAAATTTCCACTTGAGAAGATACTCAAAACCAGCTTGGACGTGATTCTGGGCAATCTGCTCTACATCACCCAGTGTAAACAGAAAGTTTGGGCTAGGTGATACCACAAGGCACCTTCCAACCTCAGCAATTCTGTAATTCTGTGATATTCTTTATTATTTGAGCTATTCAGGCCACAGTAAAGCACACACTGGCATTTGAGAAGCTGAATTGATATTTGAACTTGACTGAACTGGATTAGGTTGCCCACATGTCTATCTGGCTCCATTTCACATGTGTGACAGTATCTCTGATATGCAGGACTGACAGATATGGCAAAGAATAGATGCAAATCTTACACTATTGTGAAGTCCTATCTGCAGTCTTATGGTGTTACTTTGGGGTGTCTCAGATTGTGATGTCTCACACATCCCCTGTTGTAAAAGCTGGCTGGCGAATAGCAGGAATTATAGGCATATATTTAGCATGTTTACACACTATAACTCTATTTACACTGGAATGCCAGTACATGAAATTGTTTCCCATTCAGCACTAGGTCTTACAGTTGAAAATTTACTTGTGTATAACAATCCAGACTTCCTTGGCAAGAAGTGTATTAGATGGTCTCATCTTCAGCTGAACAGAACCAAATTTATATGAGGAAACTGGCAGACATTTTTTGAGGGTGAACTGTGAAGAGTTAAAATTAACCAGTGTTGATGATTGATGTTAAATTTCCATTTCTATTCTCCCAAACCTACAGAATTCAGTAAATAAGCTAATGAGGATTTCATCATAGTCTTTGCACGTTGCGGGTCTAGAGGTTAAGGTTACTATAGATGTCTTTGATCAAGATTTCTGGATTGGTTAGAATATCTCATGCCTGTTTTGCAACTGTGCAACCTGTTCTGCTTTGGTCAAGTTAGATTCTTGTTTTCAAAAGAAGATTCAGGGACTATATTTCAAAATCAGTTTATGATGGATAGTCTATCATATTTCATTGAGGTTTTCTTATGTAAAGAGCAGAAAAAAGTCTGTTGTACAACCCAAAGTATTGTACAAGACAAATTGTAGAAATATTTGTTGCCATTTTTTAAAAAAATTGGTTTTTGCAAGTGTAGCTCAAAGCAATTTGTTGTCAGTGCTTTATAAGCATGAGTGTGTTAAAATCTGTATTGAGAAAATATCAATTTCCATGGTAGTAGCTGTTTTCATAATGGAATGAGCAGCTTAAGAATGTTGAGAAAATAAAACATAACTCTATTATTTCTAATGAGCTAACATGATGATTAAAATTGTTGATTAAATAGTATTTATCACACTGTGAGGAAAACCTTAACCTGACTGTAGTGCTAAATTCAGACCTTATGAGCTTCTAGGGAGTCAAGTGGTTAGTTTACCCTTGTTAAATTCCTGGTCCTTTGATGAGGACATATTTGCATTAAATGTAGAATGCGTCTTACCAATGATCTTGCAAACATTTAAAAATGTTGATTTTTCCATTTAAAAGTGTCTGCTCAGTGAGAATTCCATCTACATTCATGTGACTCTGCCAGATGTGTCAGTAGGCTGTTCAAGGATAGACATTTTTAAAAAGAGTCAGCTTTGAAAAAAACATGAATCAACATTTAGCTTCAAACAGAATTAGAGTGGAGTTAAACTGATATCAAAGAAGTTAGGAAGTTTGCCTTGTCACAATATGAAATACAGTCATACAGTAGGTTTCAGCAAGCAAGTTTTCAGGTAGCATTTTCAAAATCAGTGCACTTGTTAAACTGTATATGGATTTGTTGGTGTTTTTGTTATAATTATTAATTTCTTCTATTAAACATAAATTTATTTAAAATATAACTTTAACATTGTTGTTTTTAAGTGTGTTAACATGTTTATAGTGTTGTATACTTCTCATAAATGTTGTTTTTATCTGTAAAAGCCAGCTCCTGGTTGGCATCCCGTCTTTCTAACTCTTTTCTTCATTAATAAATGTTTATTAATTAATAAATGCTGCCAAAAAATTAAATTTTACATGAATACATTTTTTTAGCCAAGAATAATTATTATTTAAAATACTAGGAAATTATTTGGTGTACATAGGATGCTGTACTGAGCTAAAATATTTTGGATAAAAATACAAGTCCCGTTCTCATTCTTTGTATCTGTAAGCACTGATTTGTAGAATTAAGGTGACCTAGATAAACTTCAAGGTTATAAGGTACACCTTGGCAAAATCAGTCGCAATCAAATGTCATATATTGTAAGGCTGCTTTAAAGTTGTACCAAGTCTACAAACTATACAAGATTTCTTATCATATAAACTCTGAAAGTCACCCAGAGACATCAAATCAGCAGAATATTTTACGGCTTTTTGTCATGTTTTAAATATTTGCTCTATTAATGAGAAATATCTGCTTTTGCAGAAGGGAAAAAAAAAAAAAAGAGCCTTGAGAGTTTCTCAACAAAACAGCTGTTGGCACACATTTTGAAAGTTTGAAGAAGAGGACACGGACTGGTTCAGTGAGAATGTGCAGCTCATATTTTTACAGAAGTAACAGTGCACAAATCATTACACTGTCATGTTTAATACATGAGAAACACCATGCAGGGAGTATGCTTTATTACATTATAATGGAATACTTCTATATGTGAGAGTTCAAATATGTGTATTTCCTAATGGTCAGAATATAACATTGTCTGGAACATTCTTCATTTGAGATCTTATCCACCAAGAATTTGCAGCTCCCATAGAGATAAAAGAATTTAAAATTTGCCTAATTTCTTTCAAGCTTTTCCCTTGAGTTCAACACATTGAGCTGATTTTTAGTGCACTAAATGATGACTTCCTTGTTTGTTTCATTCTTTTAAAGAAGTTATTTCTTCATGCCTTTCCTGAACAAATCTGTGGGGAACAGTTTAATTTTCTTTTAAGGAATGTCAGTGACTAGTTTTTTGTATTTATTTGGTATTATCAAAATATTTTGTGCTAAAATGTATAAAGCAAAATGAGTTGCAAAGACATAAAGTCTAATGCCATCTGGGTTTTTGTAGCACCCCATGGAACTTACAAAATAATTATTTGGTCCCATGTGGCTGCAATATTTTATATAATAATGTTGCAGATGAGATTTTTTTCTAAGCACATCTAAAAGCAGAATTTTTCTTTTAGGAATTTCATCCTGTCATCTTTTTATTGGATAAAATTTTGTATTTTTAATTAAATTAATAAAAAAAGCCTTCAGAATGGTGTGAGGAGAAAGCAGAGATTTTTTTTTTTAAAGATGCAAATTTCATCAGGAAGCAGGTCAAATCTAGAGGTCATCAGGTCCACAATTTAAAACAATTTTAAATTCTCTTTTATGAGACTTTTCTGAGTAGCAGAGCTGCTTTATATAATTTCGTACTTCTTATGGAATGAACAAATAAGCAATACTCTTTCCATATTGCTTCATTTTGTGCAATTTTCCATCTTCATTATGTTTTAGTTTAACTGTTCTTCTGTCATTTTGCACATTTAACAGTATTATATAGTAATATTGATGAGGTGTTAGGTACTAAGACTGTGGTGTTTACTTATTGGAAAAACAATGTCTCTAATACTACCCACTGTATCAAGTTTACTTTGAAGAAGTGTTTTCAAGGTAATTTCACAAGCTTTTATTTCTATTCTGGACACTGCATACCATGATTCAGTGTGTGTATATTTTCTGAACTGATATTAGTCCATTGTAGTCATAGTAATGTTAAACTGAAATAAGATATGCATGTAGTATGGTTATGAAAATACCTGTCTAGTAAATAGTGCACTTATTGAGTCCTAAATGTGTGTATGGTTTTCAGTGTTATGGTTGTATAAGATAACTTGAGCGTGTCCCATTTTCACCCCATAAATTAAAGCTGGCCAGGGTCAACTGTAAGTTATGTTTATTTTTTTCTCATTGAAAGTATTTGCTTTTTAAATTTATTTATTTAACCTTTTTCTTTTTTCTATTTTTTTTTTTTCCTCTTGGAGCTGCCACTCCTTTATGTATTTCTCCCTTCCTTTGACAGATGCACACCCTCTGTCACGTAACTGGAAACATTCCTGCAATGCATGCAATTTCATGTACATGCGTTACCACAGTTCACATTCTTTTAAAAGTAACCACATCTCAAATTAAACAAAGTTTTGATCTCTCAGACAGTAATGGGGTGTATGCATGCCACCACATATATGTATGCCACCACAGGCCATGGAATTGGTTTATTAATCAGTAAGCTGAAAAGAGGAATAAAAGACATATCGCAGGTTGGCAAAAATATCTGGACTGGCACTGCACAAAAAGATATTTTTCTCTTAACCTTACAGAAAAAAAACTTAATTGTGTGCTATTTAGCTTAACGTCTGTTTTCTCTTAGCTTATAAGCAAATAGAAACTGAGATGTTGTTAAAAAAAAGAGAAAAAGAAAAAAGAAAACAAAAACCAAAACTGATTTCAGTAAAAAAACTATGTATGTCCATTTTATTACTTCATATAGTGATATTGAAATATATCACCTGTGTCTTGCTTACAAGGATTCTTCAGTGTCATTTTTAATAGAAAAGTATCTTTTTACTTTCTTAAGGGTCTGGACTTTGTTAGAGATTAAAGCCAGTGATGAAAACACTGAGCATAATGAATTTTCATTGTATTTTGTTGAAGTCTACTAAAATCCAATGTTTACATTACTTTTATGATAAAAGTAAGACACCCAGCTTGGCCATATTTGTATTCAAAATGCTTTGCTCTGGTGAGACCAGAACTCTATTTCCAAAACTGGTCTTTCCAGCATGTTCTTGCTTCCTTTGTACAGCAGCTGTTGGAAGTACTGATGGACTTTTCTTGTCATAGTTAATCTGAGAAAAAGATTCTGTAACTTCACCCCTTTTCTTCTCTCACGTAATGAAAAAACACCACCTAGGCTCTCTACCACTAGTATTACTGCAAAATTTCTCTATTCACTTATTGTCATCATGCAGAGTAAAAAACTGTTTTGTGCATTCCACACAACAGTGCTCTTAATGGAAATAAAGATTTTAGATGATGGATTGTGGAGCTGCTACACTATGATCTTTATCTTACATTCACACTAAGGACAGCAAGGAAAATTCTTATTGCAATCAGAGGTGTAATGGGGACTGAATCTAAAATTCATACAAGTGAAAGGTGGTAGTGAGAATTGAAAACTGTAATAGATGCATTTCAGTGGTACTGGAAATAACTGCAGATTACTGCTTGCAGCACTTTCAAATATATTGCAGTGCACCCAGGGTAATTTGCTAGGCAAGCATTTAGTGCTACTAACCTGCATGTGTTACAGGACAGTATGGGAAAAGTGGGGGGCTGGAGAAAGCAGGAAAAAAAAAGAAGCAAAAAGGAACGGCTATGAATTTTCTTTTAAATTCCATAGGCTTGCTACTTTTGACATCAGCAAATTGGTGTTTATAATATGTGTCAATTATTGGTCTTGCAGAATTCTGTTTCAGTGAATTTTCATGAAGTAGAAAAAAAAAAGATGCAATGCAGATGGAAATGAAAACATGTACAAAAGCAGCTGATGTTCATAAATAAATTAAGCAGTTTGGCATACGACTGTACTCAGGAAGAATACATATTAGCAATTCTTTGTTGTATTGATCCTTTAAACTGAGGCATGTGTGCCATAGTTAAACACTTTTGTGTATTTTAAAGCTGTCATTTGTAAATTTGAGCAAAGTACAATAGTCCTTAAGGGAAACAGCCTAACAGGCAGACTTGCAGTCAGAGTTCAGTGTATTTTCTTCATCTTTAATTCAGTAGGAAGCCTTTCTAAGTAGGAAATGAGGGTTCTATTCCTACTTTCCACTGGAGAGCTGCAGTTCATAGAGTGAGCTTCATTGTCTGGACTTGCCATGCACAGTTGTGTGTGTGGCTACCAAGCCTTTTTTTCCGTGAGTATTGGGTGGATCACTGTCAGATCAGAGATGGTCCCAGCTGATACAGAACCTTGACAATCTGATTTGACCCATTGTGACCTATTATACTGAATTTCACATCATCTGGTACCTAAAATAGTTCCTGACCACATTATTCTTCTCTCAGATTGTCTAGTAAGCACAAGTTTGTTTCACACCTACTTTCTCTGTAAATGAAATGTGTGTGAATGCACGTGTGCATGAATTTAAGATTTATTGCTTTCTTGTCTACTTTGAAGGAGTCTTTACTAAAAGCAACTGACTAGAGTTCCATTATCAAGGATTTAGCGAGAAAAACTATATGTATAAATAAAATTATAATTTTAAGAGATTGTGGAAATACTTGGCTCTGTTAGGATTCTATAGTTTTTCAGTGCAATGCTAGAAACCAATCTGAAGAAAATAGTCCACAAAATACACCATAAAGCCTCATGTGATATTTAATGCAGATTCATAGAGTCATAGAAAAAAAACCTGGTTGTAAAGGACCTTTGAAAATCACCTATTTCCTATCCATCATTTTGCCTTGACCAAGCTGCAGACCTTGCATTTGGCCTTGATGCACTTGAAGTTCAGACAGGCCCAATCCTCAAGTCTGTCAAGGTCCCTAGGGATGGCATTCCTTCCCTCAAGCATATCAGCTGCACCTCAGCTTGGGATCACCCAGATGCTGTAGACGCTCACTCCCACTACCAGAGCAAATGTGGACTGCTGGGGAACACCGCTCGGTGCTGATTTCCATTTGGAGTTTAAGCCACTGACTGCAACTCTTTGGATGCCTCCATCCTTCCAATTCCTTACCTATTGCATAGCCCATCCATCAAACCCAATATGTCCAGTTTAGCAGTGCTGTGTAGGACTGTGCCAAAGGCCTTACAGAAGACTTCTGTTACTCTTTACCCACCAACATGGCCACTCCTCTGTAGAGGGCCAGAGATTAGCCAGCCAGAAATTTTGTTTCATGAAGCCATGCTGATCTCTCTAGTCACTCCCTTGTCATCAAATGCCTTGACAGACCTTCCAGGAGGATCTCTTCCATCAGCACACTGGTCACAGAGGCTGAATAGTAAGTTGTTCCAGGGTCCTTATTTTTACCCTTTTTAAAAATGGGTGTGTTTTTTCCCTTTTTTCAGTCACAGGGGATTTCACCTTATCAATTCTGAGGTTCCTCAGAATCTTAAAGGAGTACAGCATCATTTATAAGTAAGGAACAGAATAGAATAAAACTGTTACTTTTGTAGTGGTTAAATTAAAATAAAATGTGGCAAAAATAATAACAAAATTTATTTGTTGAGATTCACTACAAATATCTCACTCTAATGGGTGGAATACGTTTTCAGGTTTGGCACATAATAATGATGTTACTTTGGAAAATGTAGTTATATGTTGGTGTTTGAGAGGAGAAAGGTCTCTTTCAGACCACAGTTTGTATGGAGCAAAAAAATTATATGCATCTTAACATGTAATTACCTCGCTGCTGGTTTGCTGTCTTCAGCTAAAGGAAAATAATTGCCGATTAAACAACTTGGTTATCTTGATTCTTGCTTACATTTCTACATAGAATTGTGTTTACATGCAAGTGCAGAGAACTGCTATAAAGATAATGGCTCTATAGTTTGAAAAATATATTATATAACTTTTTCATTATCTTAGAAATTTTTCTAGTGTTTTCTTTTTACACCATATTGCATGTGTATGTGCCTTCTGATGACCTTTGCAGCTGGTTTCTTTTTCTGTGTTATAATATTCAGGTTATTAATGTAATGCAGCAAACTGGCTTTTAATTGACATCCCAAGTGATGACTAAAATTTACCTCCTCTGTGTGGGCCCTGACTGTTATAAACATGTAGGAATGGAAAAAAAAATTATTATTTTATTTAAAAAACTAAAAAACCTAAACCTGTTGTAGATGTCATTAAAACTTTACTTTAAATAAAACTGTATAATTGTTATGGTGGTTTAACATCAGTAGGCAGCTCAGCACTACACAGCTGATCTCTCACTCCCTTCCTTGTGGAATGTGGGAGAGGATCAGAAGGGTAGAAGTGAGAATATTTGTGGGTTGAAATAAAGGCAGTTTAATAGGTAAAGCAAAACTTCACACACAAACAAAACAAAATAAATAATCTATTTACACAAAACAAAATAAATAATCTATTTACTGCTTTCCAGATATTTAGCCATTTCTGTTTCATGGTTGGAGATGCTGGCCAAATGCCAAGCCCCCAACAACAGAGGACAGGGGTTCTGATCAGTTTGTCACCTGAGATTTTCTTCTGCTGCTGAAGGAGAGGAATCCTTCCCCTGTGAGACTGCAGGGCTTCTTCCACAGGAAACAGTTCTCCGTGAACTTCTCCAGCATGGCTCCACTCCATGAGCAGCAGTTCTCCCTCCCATGGGCACACAGTCCTCCCCAAACTGCTGTGGCTTGGGTCACTCTTCCATGGGGTTCAGTCTTCCAAGGACAGGCTGCTCCAGCCTGGAAGCAAGGGCTCCCTCTCCCCACTGGGTCTCCCACTGGATCACAGCCTCTTCCAGGCACCCACCCACTCTGGCATGGGCTCCTCCCCTATGGGCTGTGGGTGGATCTCTGCATCCCCGTGGACCCCCATGGGCTGCAGGGGCACAGCTGCTTCACCACAGTCTCACCACAACCCTCAGGAGAATCTTTGCTCCAGCACGTGGAGCACCTCCTGTCCCTCCTGCACTAACCTGGGTGTCTCCATGTTGTTTTCCTCACATGTTCTCACCTCTTTTTCTTCTCTAGCCAGGACAAAACTGCGTGTAGCCCACTTTGTTTTGATTTTCTTCTTAAATATGTTATCACAGAGTCATTACCAACCTCTCTAATTGGCCCAGTTTTGGCTAGCAGCGTGTCCATCTTCAGAACCATCAGGGATTGGCTCTGCTGGACTTGGTGGAAGCTTCTGGCAGCTTCTCACAGAAACCACGTCTGTGCCCCTCTGCTACCAAAAACCAGGCCACGCTAAACCAACCCACCAAGTAAGTAGGACTTTATCCTTTGTAATTGTTCCTTTGGAAGAGAAGTACTTTATCCCAGATGTCTCTACCTTTCTCCTTCTTCCCCTGGCTTTTACTGAAGAGCACAATGCAATATGGAATATCCATTGGGTCAGAAGAAGTCATCTTTTCCAGCTGTGTCCCTTCCCAAGTCATTGTGCACCACCAGCCTCCCTGCTGGTGGGGTGGAATGAGGTGCAGAAAAGACCTTGGCACTGTGCAAGCTCAGCAATAACTAGAACATCTCTGAGCTTTTGAGCTGGTTTTGGCCGGGGCAGAGTAAATTTTCTGCACGGTAGCTGGTATGAAGCTCTGCTTTAAATTTACGCTGGAAATGATGTTGATAATTAAGGGATGTTTTCATTTTGCTTTTGACTTCAATGGACCAAAGGGATATTGCAGACCGTATGGCATCATGCTCAGCATATAAAACTGGGGGGGAAAGGAGGAAGTGGGGGATGTTCAGCATGATGGTGTCTGTCTTCCCAAGTCTCTGTTATGCCTGATGGAGCCCTTCTCTCCTGGGGATAGCTGAGCACCTGCTTGCCCATGGAAAGTGGTGAATTAATTTCTTGTTCTGCTTGAGTGTGTGAGTTTTGCTTTCTCTATTAAACCACTTTTATCTCAGCCTATGAGTTTTCTCACTATTACTCTTTTGATTCTCTCCTCTGTCCCACCTGGGGGGAATGAGCAAGTGACCAGCTTGGGTAAAAAATCATGATAGTTATCAACACTGTTTTGGTCACAAATCCAAAACATAGCACCCTACAAGCTGGTATGAAGAGAATTTACTCTATTGCAACCAAAACCTGTACAATTGTGGCGTTAATTTATGGAGCAGATAAAAGAGAATGGAAGCATCATGAACTGCCTGAACACAAAATGCAGATCTGCTGCTAGGGGTTGTAATCCAGCTAAGAGTTTGTGCACAATTCACGTTTTGGCATCTGTGCAGATCTGTTAAGTCAGAAGAGCAGAAATTCAGGGTGGAGAGTCAGTCTTGTTGCCATCAACAGCAAGGCTTCCAAGGCAACTCACTGCTCCTTAAGGGTTACTTCAGACAGACAAAATAATAAATTACAAGCAAGGACTCCAATTCAGGGATCAGAGTACTATAAAAAAAATCACGAAAAACTGAAAGCTCCTAAAATTAGAATTTGTAGCTAGCTATTGGCAGAGTTACCAATCCCTTTCTGGTAAGCTCTCTAACACCTGCCATGATAGATTAGGACCTCCATCCATGATTGTTTTTGACTTTGTGGTCTTGTAAAAAATATACTGGAAAGGACTCCCAAACAGTAATGAGATACATTGTTTATGTAACATTTTTTACTTCCACTACATTTAAAAAAAGTTTGGTTTTTTTCCCAGGTATTCATTATTTATTTAGGCATGGTGGGTGTTGATTTAGTTTTTTGGTTTTGATTTTTTGATGTCTTTAGAAAGGGAAGCAATACCAAAGTATTTCTACTGTTTGAGTGTGTTAGGTTTTTTACTGCACCTTCAGGCAAAGTTTTCTTAAGATTGTAAGTCCAGGCTATTCAAGTGGCTGATTGACTGCAAGGCACAGAAGTTGAAGAATTTCTGGCAGCAAGTCAACTTGCAGTAATAAAAGCTACCTTTTTTTCCAAGACCATTAGTTCCCATTACACAGACACCACAAAACCCCAAAGATAAAATCAGCTGCAAAAAGTATTCACACTTCTCACTTATTCTGTAAGTTAATTTTGCAAACAGTTTTTTTGCCAACTGCTTTTTCAGAAATAAAGCTGAATCTGGAACAGGAACATTATCCTTGACTTCCTTCCCCTCCACTTTCAATCCCCATCGAGCTCCTTCATACGGACATTGCTCAAAGTAAGTCATGAGCAATAAAGAGAGTATTGGAGTTAAATTCCTGCAAGAAATATTGCAGTAATATGGATTCAGCTTAAGCATGCCAGAAGAGTATCCCTTGCAAAGGAAGCCCTAAAAGGTGCAAAAGGGAGCATTTGCATGAAATTTTGAAGCAAAGCTTTCTTTCTACTCTGAGGCATTCTTACCTCCACATAGATTTGTATGGTTTTCATTTTCTCCTTTCCATGTGGGAAGTATTTTTGCATTTAGGAGTAAAAAAAGGAGGGTAAAAATTCATTAGTTTTTTGACATAGCCCACTCTATTTCTTCAGAAATCATGAATGTGTCTTATCAGTGAAAATAAAAAAAAGTACTTTTATAAAAGAGGATCCTCAAAGCACATATGGGATCTACAAAGGCTGAGTCAGACTGTTAGCAATAAGAGCTGCCTTTAAAAAGAAACAAGACAATTTCCAACTCAAAGTTTCTTCAAACAGAAGACTTCTTCATAGAATTAATTTCAACCATTGTGTATCAGTACTAAATTACCAATTTGTGCTATCCTGTTTTAAATATACTCCATATACATATGTATTCCATTTATGGCTTTTAATGGAAAAGATTGCTAATGTAACATTCCTAGTATGCGTGGTATTTTGTATTTAATTTGATAGTAAATAAAAAGTCAGTATTGGGAATACTTTCTGTAACTAAAAGCATTAAGCTATGTCTTGTTTCTCTGAGGAGGCAAGAACTGCTGTTCTGAGTCAAGCAAAGGTACCGTGGATATTGGTCCATAGTGCAATTTAGGAGAAGGAAATAAAACCCAAGATGAGTGCAGAATTTTCTTTATCCTGGTACAGTTTCCTCACTTCCAGTGGCCATGAATTTAGACATGGAATTTTCAGAGCTGCAGATTTAACTGCACTTTTGCACTTACTCTTCATTCATGTGCCCATATCCATGAGTTTGTAAAAGATTTGCCTATGTCTAATTATATTGATTTCTTCAAGTCTCAGTGAAAGGGCTTTCCACTACTTATGAGAATAGTGAAAGCAGTTATTTTGGCTGACTTTAGGCCCATAGTCTAATAATTCCAACTCCATTTTCTTTTATTTGATATTTAGTAATAGTACACTTTAGTCAGAATTTATTAAATGTGCAAGCAAATGTGTTTTTGCTGGTTATTACACTTCTTAGTGAAGTGTAAAATGAGAGACAACAACTTATCTCTTTGGCAGATAGAAATAAAGAACTGGGGTTAGTATTTAATCTGCAAATCTTATTATATGGAATTTATGGAAGGAAAAAAATGCAGAGGAGGAGCAAGATTATATCTTTTGCAAAATTTCAATTATTTTATACAAACAAATTTGGAAACAGAGGATAACTTCCAAATGTATTTTACCATTTCCTAAATTCAGAAGGAAGAGAGGCTAAGAGTACTGAGACATGTTTCATTTTATATGCAGTGGTTAGAGTATGGTGTCTGTGAGTGAAAGAGTCTGCTTGGGAGAACCAGTATCTCCCATGTCACAGTCACTTCAATAATTAGTGTGCTTAATTTGGCGTCAATGGATATTAGAACAGTGTATGAGGAAAGACAACAAAATGCCACTCTTGCCTTTTCAACATGCCTGAAAGAACAGAAAATTTCATACAGTAATCCTGAAATTTGCTATTTCACCCTTTTTCTGAATAAAAGATAACTTATTATTTAGGAAGAATTTTGCAGGAAAGGATCACAAGTTTCAAGAAAAAGATTTCAAGTTTCCATTAATATGTCATTGTCAGCATGAAATACTGTGATAAATTAAATTTAAACATGATAAAAACAACATGCTAGAGTATATCTTATGGCCTCTGTGATATCAGCTGTCTTAAACAAACGATTATTAAGTCAAATGCTAAAACATGAGGCAACAAAAACCCCTTAAAAATAAAATTAAAGTTTAAGGAGAAAATGTGGTGCTTCACAATTTTTTAATTTCTTAATTTTCAAAGATTAAAAGTCTGAGCAGTAAAAAAAAACAAAAACAACCCAACCTTTCATATTTTTGTTTTCAGAAATGTAGATAATACTACTCCCTGTAGTTTTGAGGGACAGAAAACACCACAAACTATTGATATTGATATGTCTGGGAAACTAAGTTTAAACAATCTTCAGCTGTAACAAGAAACATTTGGCCAGTGTTCTTAGACGTGATTTTTGGGATTGTTCTCTCACACACCTGGTGTGATATTTTAGTTGTCCTTAGATCAGAAGTGAAATCTTGAGTACGAGATCTTTTAGCGGGAGTCCGGGTATTTTACTCTACTGGATGGAAGTTTTGTCAGGAAATCAAAAGAATGGCTTTAGTGCATTAATGATTTCAGATTCTACATTATTTATGGAAGGATTCTGAAAAAAAAACTAGAAGTGATTTTTAGTCATAGGTGCTATTTATAGTTCTATCTGTGGAACTTAGAAGAAAAAATCTTATTATTTATTCCTGAAAATATATCTGCTCGTTCTTTAGTAACAAAGGCATTCACTAAATGACTGGACATGTGGAGTTTCCTGAGTTTGAAGTATAATCACAGCAACTTAGTTAATGCAAGTTAAGATTTAAAGACTTAACATACACTTAGAAATCCCATAATTGGAGATTATATTCCTTTTCTGTCAGTGAATTCATCCTGTTCATTGATTATTTTGCTATTTCTCTTGTTCTCATGGAAGTTCATCAAGATGCATATTTACTTAATAGTAGTTTCCCAATGTATTTTATTTTCAGATTAAAGCTTTTTATTGTAAGAATTGAACACAACATGCAACAACTCCAATCCTGTCATTATTAACTTGGTTAAAGATATACATTATAAATTCTGGAATGTTAAATTCCACCATACAAAATGGCAAATGATCTTAAGTTACTGTATTCTCTTTTGCACATTTATCAGCTCTATTATGCAGTCATTAGTCATTGCAACACTCCCATTACTTTCCATGGGACAATCAAACGAGCAAGGATTTTTCATATCATAGAATTAATGGGAATTTTAAAGTGCTTGCAAAACCTTTCAGCCATTTTGAAGTTTCTAAGACTGCTGTTTGTATACTTGCAATACATACGAACCATACCCAGACTGTTGCACTGCAAGGTCTGACTAATTGTACTTCTGTAAGGTATCATTTCAAATGTTTAAGCTTTTAGATGTACCTGAATGTAAACGAGATCAGAATCTGCCACTATTCTCTCTATTTTTTTTTTTTTGTAAGACTGGTGTGTGGTGCTTTTAAGGGGGGTTGACATGTTTTCTAAAAAGACAGGAGTTATTTAATCTGTGGTTTATGTTGTAGAAAGTTCTCAGACTCTCAACAATGCTGTCACACAACCCCATACCTGCAGCTGGGCTGTCTGAATGGGTTACTGCCTCATCAACTCTGCCAGCAGAAATGTGTGTGTGATTTCTTCCTAATTCATTTTTGTCCAAATTTGATGGACAAGTACAGAGTTGTTATTTAAATTTTCTGAACTAAGCCACCTCATTTAATTGAAATGGGTGAGGAAGAAACCCTATGCACACCTCAGCAACTAGACACCAGCCTGTGGTCAGCTCCAGAAGGAGGATATGGTTTCAAATGTCACAGGGAGAGTAACGTAGCAGGAACTTTTTCATCTGACATCGTTACCATCAGAGGAGGACACATCTCTATCTTTGTGTCTTTAGGATACACATAATAACACAGAAGAAAAAAATTTAAAATAATTAGATAGTTGTATAAATCACAGTTATAATCAAAATTAGAATGTTCCCTAAGAAAATTTATTTCTAAAGGCTGCATTTAGCAGGAAGACAGTATTTTCAAAATTTGAGCAACATGACATAGCCATAGAATGACCAGACAAGATAAGTCAGTGTGTATAAAAGCCAGTAAAGTCACCAAGAGTACTTTTCTGTCCATGCTTCAAAAAAATATAGAACAGATATATTGTGTCACTTACTCTAGTGATAAAGATGGGCAATAATAAAGGATTCTGAGAGGATTTGATCTTTAGTGTAGGATGAGAATTTTAGATAAGGCAGTAGGTTCTTGTTATTTAGTTATTGATGAGTATTGGGTGGCTGAGTTAAAGAAGTCACATTTAAAATAACCTTTTCTAGGTCATAAAAAATTAAAAGTGAGGCTGGCCAATAAAGTCAAAGAAGGGCTTTTTGCCCCATCTCTCTCCATAAGATGTATGAATCTATAAGAACCTCAGCTTTACACTAGTACTGTCATCTTTTATCTATTTATGGCTAAAAGGTATTGAATTGAATATCTCTCTGCAAGAATTTCAAATATGTTTTCAAAATAACTAATCCTCTGGAAATTTATCACACCACAGGAATTATGTGTGTTAGATACTTCCTTTATTTTACATTCAGAAATATGAACAAAATCATTGGTGGTCATGAATTGTTTTGTTTTGGGGTCTTTTGGAGGGTTTGGGATAGGAGTTCATAAAGAAAACCAGAAGGAATAAGACTGTCTGTGAAATAATATTTTATTTTCTGGGTGATATTTATCAGCATGGTTAAAATAATTGTAAGTACTTTCCTTTCCAGTTTTTTATTTCTTATGTTCACACTGTAGTACATTTCCAGATGATGCTGGCTAGGGAGATGACTTTTGTTTACAGTCTAACATAAACATGCACAAATACAATCCAAGCACAGAGCTAACCTTGAGACTGTTTCTGCATTCTTTCTATTTTGTCTCTAATTTGCATTTTAATATAACAGCTGATGCAGCCTGTCTTAATATTAAACTTAGAGCCTTTAGAAATAATACAGAGTAATATAGTCTAAAAGGTCTTATCAAGTCTTCAGGCAAAGACTGCCAGCAGATACAACAACCACAGTAACAGAAAGGATTTTTTTTTCCTGCCCCCTAACTATATTAATGTTCATGAAAATTTCACCCCAGTAAATTTTTTTCTATGTTTTTAATGGGTTGTAGTTGTTTAAATTTGGTTTGTATCATATAGCGATTAGAATCCTATAACATTTATTCAATGCAAATTAAATTTCCTGACCTTATAAAGTAACTGAAGGCTTGAAGATAATGATCAGTCATAGAATTTTGGTTTGTTCTAATTCTAAATATTCTAATCTATCCCAATAATTTGAGTTCTTCTTTTACTTCATATTTCTCTTTAATGGATATGTACATATACATATGTACAGATATGATTACAAATTGCTAACCTTACATAACAATTTTCTTCTAAAATTGAGTCACCTAATATTGTAAAGACTGAAAACCTTTTGATTTTGATGGGAGTTTTGAACTGGGGGATGAGAGGTTTTTGTTGCTGTTTGGTTTTCTGTTAACTTGTTTTCTGTTAACTTTTAGAGTGAAAATGAGTAGATATTGTTGTGAATATGCTGGAAATATCACTGATAGTTATAAAAATTGACCCTTAGAAAGAGTGATTTATAGTATGCATGAACATTTCAGAAAATAGCAAAGAATGACCTGAGCCCAGGGACCTGGTGACAGCCTGTACAAGAGATGGAACTTTACCCAAGGTGTGACACAGAAGTATTGTCACTGGGGATGGTGAAGTTGCCATAGAGAAGTTGTTATTAAACATTTCTTAAAGATTCTCAATAAAACACAAATTATTTTAAAGGAAAGTCAAGAGGACTGCAGAGCACCATACCTTCCTCAAACATTCAATCCTCTAGTTTGTTGATTTTATATGGCTGAGAAAGGCAAAATATTCTGGTTTTCTCACTGAACTTGTAAATATATTTACTATTTAACTTATCAAATTGTAATATTTTTGTTGGATCCTGTCTCTCAAAAATGACTCTCTGTTTTCTGTGGACAGTTTTATGGGGACTAAGAATTCAATGTTGACAATTTGCCTTCCTCTGCTTTCTTGCATAGGTTGTATAAGTGTTTTTATTTAATTTAGGAACAATGAAGGGCTGAATTCTAAGCTTCTCCATCACACCTGTTAGATACACATGCTTTGAACTAAGACATGACTTCAGCTACTGATTTCCTGGGGACATCTGGTGCAGAGAAGTGCCCAGCTCATCAGTCACACTCAAAGTTTTTGCTAGAAGTGCAAAATGTACTGGGGAGGATGGGAAAATGGTTATATGAAATGGTTATATTCTACCCCCACCCAGGTTCTCCCTCTCACTCCCAACAGGAAACAGCCAATTAATGCATTTTTAAATGCCAACAAGTAAATGCAGTACTTCTAGGATTTTGGACGGTTGCTGTTGCCAACTTAAGTAGCAGCTGATTTATATTTATGAGCTGTGCTTCGAAGGAACACTGGCTAGGGGCAGTGGTAAGGTTGCTGCTGAGCCCCTGGCCTAGAAAAGTGTCCAAAGGTCCTGAAAAGCAGTGATTTTCATCCAGCTGCTCAGTGCCCCATGAACTGTTCTTGGCAGTATTCCTGCTGGCTCATATGTCTATAATGCTTGCTTTCACAGCTTATTTCACCTTTATTGGATCATGGATAACAAGGCTGTGCTTATTCTTGATCTTTTATTTTGAACCTTCATCTATTATACTACTGTATTGGGACATGGATGTCACACTATTAGGATTTTTTTTCCTGCTACTCAGGACTTAGATATACTTTTAAATTCATAATTGCAATAATGTTGTGAGTAGTATTAAAAGCACTTTTCAACTTCTATGTTTACAAATTGCATTCACTGTTAGAAAAAAATACAGACCTAGAAGTAGTAAATGTAAAGTATTTAACAAAATCAAACTGAATTCAGAAATAAAGATATTGTTTAAAAGCAGCTATGAACACAACCCTCAAAAAAGTTGTTTTTTCAATTGTTGGGCAGTATTGTTCATATAACTGTCAAGAAAAAATCAATGTACAGCAAAAAAGGAAAGAGATATTAAAAATATATAAATTCTTCTCCAAGAGTTATAATTCCCCTAATGCAAGTATTAGCTTAATACAGAGATAATACCTAAATATTTACATGCAATAGATGTATTTAAACTATTCATTTTATACTCTTTCACTGCAGCTTTAATCCCTTTTGGTCCACCTCAAAATTCCCATTGTACTAGACATATTAAATGACATTAGAGAGCATACGCTTGTTCTTCTACAGATCTAATATATGCTACAGAAAAATGTGAGTGAACATAGATAGAGTTGCAGTCGAGATTCATGTTGAAGATCTTGGGTTCTTTTTTTGAGGGGGGGTTACCTTTTTTATTTATTTGTTTTGACAAACTTCACACTTTTTTCAAGTAAGGTTTATCATAAAATGTATAGCCCTAGCTATATTTACAGCTTACGGTGGCACCTTAGTTGTATTATGGAATCATCATTGCACTGGGAATCTTCACAAAACTTGATCTAGTTTCTGTACTGCATAACCAATTGATTACACATTTTCCTACTGATTCCCAAATTCAACTCGCACCAGAAAAATATGCACTGGAATGCAAGTTCCTTAAAGGGCAGCATAGATTCCTTTCTAAGAAATGTGGACATGAGAAAATTGCCCCTTCTTAAACATAAAAGGAGTTTTACATAGGTCTTATGAGGGATTTGTGCAGTTTCCTTATGTTCAAACAGATAATGTGGTCACATTTCTCAAGTCAAAATCTAATTTAATTCAGAAAGAAACTGAAAGGAGATCTTTCATAGCTTGGCATCTGGACCCTGTGATTACCTTCCAAAGACGAGGAGAAGCGGAATGAAGTCATGTGTAAATTGAACTCTGCTTCAAAAAAAAAGTATAAGCCATATTTTTGTCAAATAGAAATAAAACATTCTTAAAAGGAATTTTTGGGCCTCTCTTGGTGTTTTGTGAGTCCTTTTTCATGGTAACAGTCTCAAAAAAAAAAAAAAAAAAAAGGCAAGCAAATTTATTTTTATTATATGTTTGACCAAGCAGAAAGTAATGGAATATGAAATGTGGAATATAGCTATTTGGTATGCTTACCTTTATAATGACTTGCAGTAATGACTTGTACTGGTAAGCACATAGCCCTTTGTAATGTCAGGTCAAATTTTAGAAGATTCATAAATTTGGTTTTAATAATCAGAATCCGAGAATAATAATATTCAAGTTTAATTGTTTGACTAGTTCTAGAAGGGGACAAGAGGTAGAAGCTGTGGAAAGCTGATATGGAAAGGATTGTTCAAATTTTCTGGGGCATACCCATATAGCTTTTTGAATTCATGTACTTATACATGTGCACATGGGGGATCCAGCCAGCACAACAGAATTGCACACGTTAATTGTGTTATCCATTATTGGGTGCTTATGTATCCTGCTACTATTTACTCATTCATCCTAGAGGCCTGACGTGTAGCAAGTCCTTAGTTACCACTCATTTCTGGTTTTGTCTGCAGTGGCAGTTATTTCCTCTTTTCTGACACTGCTGTCCTTGTTCGTTTTTTTTCTCTCTGTTGCCTAATCCTAAAAAAGAAATGCTCACATCAAGCTAATTTGATGTGACTGCTGATTTTTTAAAGCAAGATTTTCAGGTTTTAAAATATTTCCAACAACATATTGTTTTCGTTTTATTTAGTTGTGAGATATATTGTCCTATACAGAGTTTGGTGACTATTTACAAATTAGACTCACTGCTTAAATGGAGTCCTTATAGTGGCAAATTTTTGAGATGGAGTGGCCCATCTTGTTGGAAGGGAACAGGTAAATAACAGGTTCTTTTGCAGCAGAGACAAATTTTTTACTAACTTTCCATGTCCCACTTCACTACAACCTTTTTTGAGAAGATATAGTATCTGATAGCAAACAGAACCTGAATTCTCTATCATGGTTTACATAGGAGTTGCAAATACCCTATTCTATATTTTTATGTTTCAAATGCAGTGACTGAGCATTAATATCACATGAGAAAAAAAATTATTTTCAAAATAATGCCTTTTGTGATTAAAGTCGTTAGTAGTTATATTTTTATTTCAAGTGCATGGATGACTAGAAAATGAACAGTCTCTTCACAACTCTCCTGTGATGCATCTGATTTACAGATGCTAAAGAAAAGTTCCTAAAAAATGGTTTATAGACTTTACCTTGAAACATTTGAAGTCAAAGTGATTAACTAGAAACTCATATTTCAACTGATAAATGCTTCCTTTCCTCTCATTTTTTAGATCTATCATTTTTTGCATGCATTTGCTTGAATTGTTCTGATCGACCCACAGAAAGGCATAAAAGGTGAAAATGAAGAGAAACTTTGCCATTCTACTACTTTCCTTAACTTGTCTTCATTTAACCCATTTCTTTGATAAGAAATAAGGTCCTTTTCTCTGCTTCCTTCATCCCAACATGTAAAGTATGTACAAGTGGCTACCAGCTATTGTGCAAGTTAGATAGACAGGAGGAGAGGCTGTGAGAGGGAAGATATAAAAGCACCTTAGTCAGAAGAATGTTTCATCCCAAAAGGGTGGAAAATTGCAGTTGTGTTTCTGTGCTCCTGACAGAGTAATTCAGATGCAGGGGATGCGTATTGTGATTCTTAGCTACAAATTGCATAACTCTGCTGGCATTAGTAGGAAGACATCTGTTTGTTGTTTCCCAGTGTAGTGGTTTTTAACATAATTTTAACACTAATTTTGGAAGAGGAGATGAGGCTTCACTCAATCTATCAGTTAGCAATTACTTGATTATACTTGAGTGCCACTTTGATACTTTGATTCTCTAAATGTTCACAATGACTTGGTCTGCTGCACACAGCAACTCTTGGTATTACAGCAAAAGTAATTTTGGCAAGGCCATTGCTGACATGATGGAATGACTAAATTTAAATACAGCAGTTAATCCTACTATCTATAACCACATCTGTAAGGTGCAGCTCACTTTTTAGATTGCTACTCCTGAAAAACTCTTTGGGATATTCTTTAAAAACATGAATATGATCCCATCAGAGCACATTTACTGCATATTTAATGAAAATGGAGTGGTTGTTTATGACAGTAGGTGAAAAGTTCAAATGGTTTTCCAACATTTACCAGGAAGATGAGACATAATAGCTTTTGGAATCCCTGTGGGACTGCATATGTAACTTCCTTTCTGTTACATAGTGGTTGGTGTCTTTGTCTAAGATGTTCAACAGTAGTGTTCACAGTAAGGAGTGCTATCCATATATCTGCTGCAATTCTTCCCGTGTAGATTCCAGTAATGTTCATCATTATGCACCAATTTTATATGTTGCCTTAATGGTCAAGGCTGCTCAAACTTGGGTGCTCCCTTTCTTGCTACTTCCACCCAGGAAAATGAGAAGGACTGATACTTTGCCGTGTGCTTCAGAATTGAAAACCTCATTGGGTTAACAGGGTTACCATTCCCAACCCAACTGTCAATCTCAGTCCCTTGGAACATCGGGTTTCAGGTCAACCCACAGCTTGTTAAACCATTTCAACAATCTAGAAGTAGTAGATTTTTAGTTAAAATCTTCAAAATCTTTATGCTGTGCAACTTTCATTACATTTTATCTGTTTCCCTACATTTTTTCTTAATATTACTGCCCTCTAACAGAATACATTGCTCTAAGAATGATTAGAAATACCCTTTACTCTCCCCACTGCAACCAATTGACCTCCAAACAGCAACAAGAGAGATCTGGAAAATAACCTCTCTCAAATTTAAACTCTTATTGTAAGTCTGAGTTCTTCCTGGAGCTAGGAGTCACAGTAAAAGGTCAGTGCATTGATACAGGGTATATTACTGAACTGTACCTCACGTTAGCCCAAAACCTGTAGTGCTTGAGGTAAAAGGAGTGATAAAACGGCTGTGAAAACTTTCCTATCAGTATACTCGTTATGTGGGAAGGATGCATTTGTGATGATACAGGGAATCAAAGTAGTTATTCACAGATTCATTTTTGGTCTAACAATCAATTAATGACCCCAGGTCACAGAACTCTATTTTTTAATACCTCCTTATCTCTAAGCAGCTTAGGATAGTGATGGCCTCTTGGTCTTTTTCTTTCCTTCATTTTTTCCTTTTTTTTAAAAAGATGTCAAATGTCAAGGGAATTTATATTTGGGACTTGAAAAATCTCTGCATCTTACACAAGAACTGGCATGCTTTGATTAATTTTTATATGTTTTCATTGACAACAGTATAAAAATTATTGCTTAGAGTAATATGTCTAAAATGTTTTCAGCAGCCTGGTAACTTGGCAAGTAATTTACCACTCCCGTATTATTTAGAGCAGGAGTCCAGCAGAAAAACACTTTGTTTAACATAAAAAGTGAATTTTGGTTTTGGTTCGGCATTGGGCATATATGCCCTTGCAAAATGCTATCATAACATCTGCTTATATTTCCATCCTATGACACTTATGCTTGTTGAATTCTGAAGATATACAGGAATGAGAAATAAATGAAAAGTTTGGTTTGGGTAACAAGGAATTCAGTATGACCCCAAATTTAAACTCAGTCTGCTTAATTGTCCAAAATGATTAAAATCCATTTACTATGTCTATTTAACTTTTAGTTTTTAGTTGATATTAATGCTTGAAAAATCTTACCTACAGATTACCAGTGTTCCAGCTTAGTAAATTAATCTACAGTTATGCATCCATCTGGAATTTTAGGGGTAACTTTATTGAGGGGATTTTTTTATTATTTCTGAGGTTTTCTTTGTGGGTTTTTTACAGCTATATATTTTTTTCCTCAAGTGGAGGTGAGACACCATCCTCTAGATGCCTTGTGAGAGATGATGAAATAAGGGTTCTTTCTTCCTTATAGGTTTAATTGTGGATGTCATTGTGAAAATATTTCTCTTCTCAGAATGGATAAAATTCATTAGTTAGGGCTTGAATTGAGAAGTTTTCTCTAACATAAATATCATTAATTCATAAAGTTACAAATAATGTCCTCAAACACTGGTGGTACAATTAAAAGTAATTCATGAAAGAAGGTACAATCTCTACTTTTAGTATAAATTGTTTTTATGTTTTATGGGATTATTTCTATTGACCTTGTTCATAGCACCACAAGCTGTTAAATTAAAGTTCAAATCAGAACATATATGACCAAATGAGAATTTTTATTGGATTTTGAACTTCTTATTTTTCCAGACATATTTGACACTACAGTAGATTGTCTCTTTCAAATATGACCTATAATGTATCAATTGCAGTGGCTGAATCAGATCTTAATTTTACTTTGTCTGATAGAATCAGCTAATTATTTCTATGTAGTGTCATTTTATCTGATAACAGCTTAGCTGACTAGAATTTTAAAAACTTTGTCTGAAGAAGTAAACAACAGTGGGAGAACACCACTGTTTTCAATGATAATATAAAAACTTTCAACTTAAATTCTATGTCACTCACTTCTAGTTTTGAATGTTGTCACCTCACAAGGATCAACATTATTTCACTCTGCTGTGTGGACTTCTGCTGGGTTAAAATACTTCTGCTATACTGACTAACCCTAAAGTTCAACGACAGGTTATTATCCAGGATAAATATAAAGTCACTAAATATTTCTACCACATCATTTACAGTTCCCTATCAAAAGTGAAAGCATTAATTTTTATCCATTTTCATCTGAACTTAGGCATTCCAAAATATCACTGTCATAATTTCTAGATACTGCATTCCAACTCCACCTGAAGCAAAGCATGGTCAGAAGCATGGTCAGACTAGGGCACTGTTCTGAGGCTTGCTGCATTTAAATTGTTAGGCAGCTGCAAAGTCATTTGCTCCTACTTATGAAAATGTTTATATTTCCCTTCCTCTAAAACTTAAAACAATAATCTTGAGGATTACACAAAATGTTATTTTATTTACCGCTTCACATTTGCCATATTTATTACATACATTTCTCCAGGAATTCTTTGAGCTTCAAATTTTTTTTCTTTCAAAACATGGCTTATTTACATTGATAACTTTGAGTAGCTGCAGTCTCTAACTCAAGAATTCTTGTTGCTGACATTTAAATTTGGTGACTAAAACACTTGAGTTGTGATATGGCTGGAGTGCTGGGAAAAGTGTGCAAGATAGATAGGCCAAAGACCTTTGAAAATGAGAACCAGACAATGAATTGAAGATGGTATTTCATGGGCCACTTGAATGCTAAGCAAGGGACAGATGTCTCTTATCCTACCTTGTTTAGCTTTGAAGACACACAGCCAGCCAAATGATTTTCCAGTCAATTAACACTGCCTCTTAATTGACAGTATTTTTACAGCATACTGGGTGTAGGATGGATAGCTATATACATTTGGTCTGATGTGCCACAGTTGTTTCAGTGGCCTGGATGATAATGTCAACTTGCACAATGACATTTGTTGATAGGTGATACAACCTTTTAAATACAAAGCTATATTTGACTGTAGCTCTAAATTTTAAGCAATAGAATTTACATGTATAGACTCAGAGGAATAGCACATGGATGATTTTTTTTTTATTATCTTCTTTATAATAATTCTTTTTTTCTGTGTTCCCTTGAGTAATGCCTGCTCAATCCTATGTCTATTGAGGCTCTTCACCCTGCAGGCAACTGTCACAGAGAAGACAGACACATAACAGTTACATGCTAAATGATTGGATATATTCTTTTCAGGGAAAAAAGTCTTTTCCAAAGCAAATTGTGTCATGAAAAATGTGATATGTTTTCATCTTTCCCCATGAGTTTTTTAATTCAGGAACAAATTTTTAGGAGAAATTATCCTAGTGTTTTTAACCTTTTAACCTGGAAATTCTTTTATATAATGAATTACTAAATAAAAATTACAGGTTAATGTGCATATTGTGCCCTTTGTACCTAATATACCTATTGTACCTTCTATTTAGGGCTGATTATTTAAAGCCCTAAACAACATTTCATGTTTAAAAAAAAAAGTCAATTGTAAAATTGCTATAAAAATATTAAAGTCTTTAGTGGAAATGTATTATAAAAGCAGGCCTATCTAAAAACTTATTCATAGCACTAAAAGGTATTCATCAGTAAAATATGTTAAAAGTACATATTACCAATACAGTCCATCTAAATTCCTCACTTCATTGCCTAATAAAATGTAGTCTGCCAGCTATCTAGCATTTCTGATATGTGGATGAAATGTAAAATATATTTCTTGGAACATTATTATAACAAAACCTGCAGATGCTTTGCTAATTTCTAAATAAGCTGTGTTTATTTTATCTGTATGTATTACAAGTATATTTATTTTTGAAAAAAGCAGTCAATCTACTGCTGAAAAGCTCTGAAGGTCAAGTATTAAAATTGCAACTGAATTTGAGTTTTTGAAACAACAAAAATCAGTGGGAGACTTACAACAGGAAAATATTTTGATATAAAAAAAATCTGGTGGCATTTAATTTTATTCTTATAGCTCACAAACCCTTGGAAAGACTAGTTATGTCGGAAACAATGCTCATTTACTTTTGTGTGTCACTAATTATTAACTAATTTAGGATCCTAATTAGAGATCAATAGAACATACAAATAACCGGAAGAGTTTTGGACATCCTTACTAAAGGTCTCAATATTTTAGGGCATCTGAACTACAGAAAATTTATTAATATGAAGAAGAACAGAAAAAAAAAAAAGCTGCTGCTGCAAATTCTTTGCCTTTCAAACACTGAAAATTATACTGTGAATGAATTATCCAGTATGAAATTAATATTTATTTCAAAATACATGATGCAGTCTCTTTTGTCTCTTCCTCACCATTTATAAACACTAAAGAAAATGTTTCATCATATTTCTATAGGACAGCCTGTCTCTTTCAGTCTACATTGAGCTGTGAGTCATATTTAAATAAAAAATTTGAACTTGCTTGACATGTAATTCTACCTTAAATAGGCTATAATATATTAAACACATTTTCCAAAAGTCTCTGTTACATATCATTGGAGCTAAAATATCATGCATGAAAAAAGTTTTAGAAACTTTGACATTGTCATTTGACCAACCAAACCATGTTTAAAATTGTTATCACTAGTGCATTTGTAAGTGAGCTCAAAGCTCAGCACAGACAACATGACAGGCAGTATCTTGGAAGTATTGTGTCTTAGTAACCTTAAACATGGCTTTTCCTTTTGAACACTTTAGTAGTTGAGATAAAGTGGAAGCGTTTTGGCAGCCCTACAGGCTTTGATCCAGTCTGTGTGAAAAATAGTACTGAAATGCCCCCAGTCCTGAATTTTATAAACCATGGTATGATGACAGTTATCTGTCCTTTCCCCCTTTTTCCCCTCCACAAGGGGTGGAGGTTAGTACAAGGGCTCCATTTGAAATGCAGACTTCATGAGGCTAAGAAAAACACTAATTCTAAAGTGCTATAGAGGCTACCATAGATGAAAGAATAGCATATTTCATCTTCCTACTCTTGCTGCAGCTCACTCACTCACCTTGTAAAGATGCTGTATACAATTTAGCAAATTTTGTGAAACTATTGTGAAAATACTTCAGTATTTCCTTTCACATTTCAGTAATCATTAATACCATGAAATTAATCCTAACTTCTAAACAATGCTACCCAGGGAAGTGGTGGATTATTCAGGACTTGGCTTCTCAGGGGCCTTGATAATCTAATCTAACACCCTACCTTCAACAGCTTAGAAAAAATATTCTCCAGAGTGCCCTTCCAACCTAGTATTTTCTATCCTATGATCTCCATTCCTTCTTTTCTGTTTCCCATCACATCCAGTCTTGTTTCTCCCTCATTCTAGCCCCAGCCTCAATGTGTCCTGAGCAGCTGTAGTTTTTGTTTCCTCCTAATACTTAGGCTCAGTTACAGCCCTTGCTTACTTTCATGGCTTTTCTTCCCGCAGCAAGCATTATGACTGTCAGATGTCCAGTTACAAGAAGAGTAAATACCACCACTGTGTCACCTCTAAGAGAACATGGGATGCAGGTTGAGCAAGTCCAGATCTTGCCTCCAGTGCTTCTGCCAATGTCTTTCATGTCCCTTGGCTGTTAAAAGGTAATTGACAGGATGGATCAGAGAACCCAGCCAGGTACCCTGTGGGAATTTAGGTTCAATCCAACTTCATGGATTCTGTTCAGTGCAGTACGAGATTATGGCAAGCTCATCTTGGACAAGGAGCATGTCAAGCCCACCTGTTATTGGGCAGCTCTAATCCATTGTCACTGAGCTGACAATGTCACTATTGATATCATGAACACTGCCAGAAGTAATGTGGCTGACTCTAAGAGAACCACCTCAATGTCTGCCTTCTCATAATTCTGACAAGGCTCTAGAAATACATTGAACTGGGTTGAAAATTCATATAGGCAAGGCTACATCATGAAGAAATTGCATCCAATTAATTATCTTAGTAATCTCTCCCCTTCCCTGCACAGTCATTTCTGCAGACTGCATGACATTGAGACAGTGGAACTCCAAACCATGCAGCAGAAAAACAGATCCTTGCAAACATTTACTTTTTTGTTTTTTTTGCCGCTATGTCCCACCCAAGGGCAAAGATTTCTGTCACTATGAACAATAACAAGAGTGAAGAGAAGCACAGTGAGTAGGGATCTGAGCAAGCTGCCCAAGATCATAGTATGGCAGTATTTATTTGGATTTTTTTGGGGATCAAAAGCAGCAAAATCTAACTGGACTTTCCTGGACTTGAGTACATTGGAGCTAGTGTAGAACTGCTCTCATTGCATCACTCCTAATAAAATCCTAAAGAGCCCAAGCCTATTCTCAATAAAGCAATTAGGACTTAGCTTGATTAATAAACAAACTAGATAGCCAACTATGACCAGTTTAAAGCTCGTGTTCCTTGACAAAGGACTAACCTTTTTCTAGAAATACTAGTAAGATTTCTGTCGCTCAGGTGCATCTGTGTTGGTATGCATGAGCTGGCAGTGGTTGTTGACATGTGAATAGACCCATGTGTTGTTTACAGGGCTTGCAAGGCCTGCTTATCCACACGGCTCTTTGCTGTGAATAGATGGCTGTTGCACGACCGTAGCCTTTCTCTCCCTTAAGCCCAAGTATGCAAATAAAAACTCTGTGACTGTAACTGAAGGCGAAAGGCCAGACACTTGCCAGAAATGGAGGTGAGAAATCAAGCCAAGGAATTTCAGTCAGAGTGGAGAAAACTGACCTCCAGCCCGGTGCTTTTTTCTCCCAGGCAACAGAGGAGAATCCCCTATTAATATTCCCAGACAGGCATAGCCAAAATGTTAGGAGAGCATTATATATTTGTGCTTGTGTTTATAACATATTCTTGATTTTCAGGTATATTATTTTTAATTACAGTGTAACTTACAACATTTTAAAATATATTAGAGTATCTCAACAACATTCTCAAATTATATTTTGTTTGTTATAATAAAATAACTTTAATATTAAATTAT
This sequence comes from Pyrgilauda ruficollis, assembly GCF_017590135.1. NCBI lineage: Eukaryota > Metazoa > Chordata > Aves > Passeriformes > Passeridae > Pyrgilauda > Pyrgilauda ruficollis. The sequence continues at coordinate 7,417,398 of NW_024516984.1, read as the reverse complement.
CACCTCTATAGAAACCTATGATGCTGACCTTCAAAATCTTATTTTTTCTCTCCAATATCCCATCTACTAGCCTGAAATATCTGATTTTCACAAGCAATGAAGAAACTCCCCTTCATGTGTTAAATATTTACTTCATATTTACCATTAAAGCTGCAAATAAGTTAAAAAATAAAGATTCGTTATTAATATCAATATGTGTTATGATTTTGCCAGCAAATAGACATGCTGAGTCTTCATCTGTAAAAATGAGGCTAAAAGAGAAGCAGCACTTCAATTTATGGCTAGACTGGACAGGTACAGTATCTGAGTTTTTAATGGTTTTGAGCATAATAGATACCATGTATGGAGTTGATTCAATGAAAACTATCATGAATAATGATCTTAAGAAGTTTAGTCTTCCAAAAGTTCATTCAAAAAAAAAAACTTTAGAAAGGTATTTGAACTAAGAGTGCCTGAGATCACAGCACTAAGTTTCTTTCCAATGAATATTGTGTTAAATTCAAAGCTTCCATGCTCTGTGAGATTGACTGAAATTTCCTGAGAGACTGCTTCTCCCTACATAGTCATAAGCATTTGCACAGCTGCTAAAGGTTTTTGGCAGCTGCCCACAGCTGAGGAACCACATCTGGACTAGATCTAAGTGGTCATAAATTTCAGTACCTTCAGAACAAATCAGTGAAACCTACTTCTCTCACCTAGCAGTACCAAAGCCAAAAAATAAGCCAATAAATTCCTGCTATCAAGAGGGATGGAAAGAGAAAAACAGAGACCCTTTTGTCTTCTCTTTAGCAGATATGCAAGATGCTTTAATAATCTGATAAAGGACAGAATATAAATTTAGAATATAAATTTAAATAGCTAAAGCCTAATCTGAAATATAAGACAAAACCAAAGGAGTGAATTTAATTTCAGGAATTTAGAAAATAAAACTTCACTTAATTTAACTCTTAAGGGCCAAATTTGAAATTAGATTCTTCTTTTACCGACTTTTTTGTTCACAATAATGTTTTCTTAAGGAGAATCCTGTCTCTTAAAAAAAACTACTAGATGATCATCACATTTTTAATTGCACAGTGGAATAAACTCAGTAAACAACAGCATGGTTTGCTATGCAGCTTGCTCTTGAATAAGTCAAAATTTGGGAGATAATTAAAACTTAATCTTCTAAAGTGAAATTGAATCCCCTTTCTATGAAATATATAATTTTATATATTTCATGAGACTTTTTTGATTAGGTTGACATTATACTATTGTTTGAAATGGGCCTCATAAGGGGAAACTGAGATGCTGAGAATAAGAGGAAATGTATAATTTATAAACTCTATTTAATAAAGCATATGTTAAGTACAGCTCTGTGTGGAAAAGTCTTTTAAGGTTATTTATAGTTTGATTTATTATATTAGAGTTCTTCTTAATAATAGAGTTATCTTACCATTGTAATTGAGCCTATCTGTCAAGATTACAGAGGACATTTTACATATCTGAAGGAAGATGGCAAGGCAGAGCTACGAATCAGCAGCAAGTACCAAAGTTAGGATGGCAATCAATACTATTGAACCGCAGCATTTTCTTAAATTTTCCAAATCGTTTGAGTCTGGATATATGCTTAATGTTTGTCCAAATCAGAATTGCCAGTTAGATAGGAATGACCAGCAACCTCAATTGCTCAGAGTTTTTAAATAAGGATTTCAAAATTAAGCTATTGAGTCAGCCAAGAGAAGGTAAGAGAAAGAACTCACGGACAGCTGCATAGGGAGAACAGATATTTGAAGAACAATCTCTCTGCATAAATGAGCTCTGTGTATTTCAGAGTGAAGCAAAGAAGGCAGTCATATGACCTGCTGATTGATAGTTGAAGTGTTTTCAACCAGGCCCTGAGAAGATCTTTCTTTCTCCCAACAAACCCAGGTTCCTACAGATGCCATGCTACAGCTTCCTTTTCTTTGTCAAAGGTTTGGATCCCTCTACACTAGTGTCATCTCCACTCTATCTCAGCTTCTGCAGGAACCATTTTAGAGTTAGGAAGCTGAGGTACAAAGAACTTAAAAATCAGATTTTCATGTCTTCATATATTTATCTAAGAAATTCTTCAAAAGTTAAGTGTAAAGTTTCTGTCAGGTCAAACTTCATATTGGCATGTAAGTATTATACTCAGTCATGATGAAATATTTGCCCACTACATAATAAAATAAGTCATTTTACTTATAGTAAAATAAGAAAAAAAATACCGCAGTCAAAAAAACTAATGAGGAGCATTGTAGAGAAAAAGAGATAAATAAATTTGATGTGGAAGAAAGTGATAAACAGGGCATATTTTTTCTCACTTCACTGCTTGTTCTGCTACGATATAATCAGCAAAAATAGTATTGTAACAAAAAGAATGAGATGAAAGGGATGTTAAAAATGTGAAAAATTGCCCAAAACTTCGCTCAGATTTTAGAGAGTATAGGAGAAGAAAAGCTGAATTTTCCAGGAAATCTAATGCAAGTTTCCCTCTACTGGTTCTTTTGCTTTAAAGATCAGGTAATGTCAGGAGTTGGAACAATGCTGTAAGAACAACAGGAAAATTGAAGACTGAAGATTATTTTTGATTGATTAATTGATTGCAAAGGAAAAGAGAGGGTTTGATGCTGGGTTTTGGCAGGGGGAGTGGGGTTTGAGTCACTGGATATGGGTATTATTTTCATGGTTTACTTTCAAAATTAACAATTATCCAGCAGGAATAATGGCAGGGAATCCCAGTGTAGTCTTCATTGGTTTTTCTATTTAAAATAAAAAATCCATTCATATGAAACTTTTATTAATCAGAATTATTTTTCTTCTGCATTGCTTTCATTAGCAATAGACTCTCAAACCAGAACTCTCCTTCTCATATTGTTTCAGTAAGTTCACTAAGTTCTCCATCATCATCTGTATGGTGATGGAGGCAATCATAAATCAAGGATTTTTCAGTTATGTACAGTATAATTACTCTTAAGCCCTTTAGTAGAGCATAGCAGGATTTACAATTAACAGAAGCAGCTAGGGAGTTTTGGTCACACGCAGTTTTTGTAGCAAACGTGTGATAAAACTGTGGAAATCAGAAGAGTGTCTTCAAAAGGGGAATTCAGAAACCAGAAGCACAGCTGAAGCTGTGAATCCTTTGCCCTCCTGCACTACTATTCCAATCTCAAAATTTGCCACTACTAGATTGATATGTACATATAATTCCATTATGTTCCTGTCTATAACTTATCCCCCACCTCACAAAAGTCAGAAAACAAGCCTGAGGCCAGTACCTATAATTAAAGCTCTCAGGCACTATTGACAGTATTAATACTGTTATTTGAACATAACATTCAGAAAATTTTCATTTTGTGGTACATTAAATAACCATTCCCAGCATGTCTTAATAAATTCAATAGGTAAAAATATTCAGTAGGTATCAAAAGTGAATATATGAACTATATACAGTAGATATTAGTTTCTGAAGTCACTAAAAAATCAATACACATATTTGATGCTTTCTTTCTCAATAATAAACTCCTGTTGCACTAGTCCCCGTGCTCCTAATCAACAATATTTTCTATGCTGTGAAAATGTATTCTCCCTATTTAACCACTCCTTCAGTTTCTAGTAGTAAAATAATTTTGTGGAAATACTTGAAAGTTCTTGTGAAAAAACACTTGTGTATGTGAGATGTTATCTGATGGAACAGTAGTAAAAGTCATTTAAAATTTGTAAGAAAACAAATTTCTGTTATTATTGTCAGTCTAGATTACATTTTTACTCCAGGTTATGGGATCACTCATTCTTTTGCTCTGTAATTTACTGACTTCCCTTAACAACACTACCACTACTTAATACTGAATGCATGATTTAAATGAAATATTTGGGAAGTGAGATAAGACTTGTCAGGTCTTTTCTAAATCTTACTGAAATTGAAAATCTCTGGAAAAGACTTATATGAAAAAGATTTTTGGAAGTGTCAAATTTTTCATTTTTATTTTGAGGCTGCCACAAATTAACTTCATTAAAAGGGTTTTTTGGCTTTTCTGTAAAATGCTTTCTAATCCTTATAACACTTTTAAATTGTTCACAGAGAGTTTAAATTGCACGTTACTGTAAATATCTGCATAGTGGTAGAACAAAAAAAAAAGGGTTTTTAAACTTAATTCTGTAGAAATGCATTGTATTTTAAATCTGTATCTATTTAGAAGAGTTTTTTGAAAAAGACCATAAGGTTCACTTACTGTGGTTCATGTATATATTATGGCCCCAGTTTTTCATAGTTCAATTCCATTCAACTGAATGGTTGATTCCTGACTGAAAATTTACACATGGTGGGTAGATTCAGTTGAAGATATTCATGCTCTGGCAGTGAAGTAGTTGTCTGTATTTGTATTTGCTGTAGGTGTAATTAAGCTTCAAAATTTAATTAACACTTTAAAGTTAACACCTCATTAAAATCAGTGGACAACACACTTCTCTGATTTTCCATTTTGGGCTACTGATTGAATGAATGATGCACATTGAGGACTTCATTTTAAAACACAAAGAAATAGAAACAGGAAATAACCTTGAAGTCAATAAGCAAATTCTTGAGATTCATCCTTGGTCAGTCTTCATTCATATTCATAGCGATGTGACTTATTTACAGTAAAATGCATTTATTCAATAAATATTAAAGGCTTTAGGTTTGATGTCTTACTTTATTTGTTTAGGATTTTTATTTCAGTTTTTTGTTTTGTTTTTGTTTTGTTTTCTCCCTGAAGTGAAGGGGAGCACAGCTTTAAAATACTGTGGGGAAGAAAAGATCTTAATATTAAGTCCTTTGTGACTGTGGCAAGACTTAGATCCTAAGTAACAGACTATCCTTTGGAATTTTTTTTTAATTTATAGTGTTTGATTAGAAATTTTTGGAAAAAGATGAATGATAATAATCATATTTCAATAAAATTAATATGCTGCCTCATGAGGTTATCACTGACACTTCCAAATGAACATATATTTCTCTCATCAAACTCAAGTACTTGTGTTGTCACATAGCAGTGCAGCACCAGAATTTTGATAGACTGTTTGTTTATTTTTTCCCTACAAATCCTTTAAAAAAGTTTAATTCCTGAGATTAAAATGTGTTTATAATTCTGAGATCCAGAATTATAGTGACCATGCTGTTATAAAGGTTGTGTGCTAAAATGTTGGAAGTGATCTGAAGGAAAACATGAATTGCCAGAAATGTTACGCATCATAATACTATGAAATAAAACTGAAGTTAAAGCAAAGAGGTTAAAAAAACCCCAAAGAATTGTAACTTAGTATACATTATAAAGTCCGTTTTATAATAGTTGATCAGCATTGTGGCTGTGCCTGTTTATAGGGTGAAAATTGAGGAACTTGGAGATACTGGAATGACAAGAAATGCATAAAGGAACCACAGAAAAGAAGAAATTCCAAGAGCTTAATAACACTCCTGGAAAAATGCCAGAGATGTATTTAAAAACCTCCTATCTACAGGCTGGAGAAATTATTCAGAGGAGCCTTAGGTAGCAATGTATGTGTTGGATCATATTTAACTATGTGATTTTCTTGTGGGTAAATGTTTTCATGAGCTCTATTCTAATGTTTTACAAGTAAAGTAAATGTATGAGGGCAGTATAATTTATTTTCTAATGAGGGATCAAGTAGTTTATTTCTATTGTACATGTTATTACAGTGACTGTAACATGCTGTGAGAGAGCAGAATGATGAGCAGTCACATCTTGCTAACATATCTTAGATGATAAACAGATGGAGACTGTGGAGATATTCCATGTTAGGACATGCAGGAAAAATTATTTCACAAATGTAATTAGCATAAATTATATTTTAAAAGCTTTGAGGTTTGTTTTGTTTTGTTTTGGTTTTTTTTTTTTTTTTTTATAGTCTCCTCCTCTACCCCTCAATAGCCATGATTTTGGCAGCTTGAGTCTTCAAGATCAGCTACAATTATGATGGGTGGATGAAGCCTTAAAGGTTAGAAGTTTATTTTGGAGAAGTACCAAGAAGTTTGGATACTAATCTCATATTTATCCAAACTAATCCTTGGAGGTCTCTCTCCTTCCTCTTTCACATCTTTCCTCCTTCTCCCCCCAAGACTGACTATGTCTTTTTTCAGGCTTCATGCTTGCATTGACACTGTCCTTTCACACTCATCTTGGAAATTTCACATCTGGTATTGCTTTATGCTTCCTGTTATTTTAAAATCACATACAATGGGATCTCCCTGAGTCAGGGATTTCTCACGAATGCTAAGCTTCTTGCCCTAGTGAAGTCTCAAGTCTGGTGAGATTTGAAATGATGAAAAGTGAGACAGAATTGTCAGGGCCATTAACTGATTTTGATTAAAAAATTCTGTTCAATTTAGGGTCAAAAAAAGGGTTGATGAGACCTCCAGTCTGATCCCCTGTGTAAAGTAAGCAACAGATTTTTAGCTCCTGATTGCTGCATTGAATCCAGTAATCTGAGTTTGATTGAAGTATATTTTCCAGCAAACCATCCTATCTTCACCTAAATAGAATGAGGTACTTCCCTCATCCTCAATGATAACTGCTCTTTTTATTTATTTTTTTTTTTAAATTTGACTTTGTCCTTCTTCAGCCTCTAAAATATTCATCCTTAGCCTTTCTTTACCAGATTACAGGTTCTTTAGAAGCCTAGTCTTTGTCTTTCTCCCTGGACATTTTTTTTTTTTTTTTTTTTGTGATCTATCCAAAGTTATTTAAGTCTCTCATGCTTGAGCTTTTTTCTCCAGACACTGAATAATTTTTATCTGAACCCTTCTAAATTTCTCAGTACTCTTTTGAAAATGCATACTGGAACAACAAAAATAAAATTGCCCCTCTAATCCTACTCAATATTCTTTCCATACCAACAGATCAGACTGTCTCTTTTCATTATTGCATTGAACTGGAGGCTCATATTGAATTACTTGTCTATAGTAAATGCTTGTCAATGGTTTCTGAGGACACTTTATGATACTGTAGAAATGGAACTCGAACATGCTGAAGTCTTATGATGGAAATTTTTCTTCTTTCCCTAACAACAGTAAATTCATAATCCTGAATGCAAATAAGAGGCAAACATTCAAATAAAAGGGTCAGAAGCAAATAAATTCTTAGAAGGAAGCCATGATAGTCAAAAGAGCCATGAGGACAAAAGGGAAAAGCAAGATTTTCTTCTCACATGGAAAATGTAGATGCCCACCTTTACCAGGACGTGAACTGTGCACCAAACTGGAATGACTACCTTTAACTCTTCTAATCTGTCACCTAATTGTAGCTCCTTATTCCTACAAAATCATATCTATAACTTTGGCTGTACATGATTTGAATTGGTCCAGTCATCAAGCGTTACAGATCACTTCCCATGACTGCCTGTCTTCATTATTTACTGGTGTGCCAATCTTTGTGTCATCCCATAAGTTTTATCATCTCTGATTTTATCTTTGCTTTTCAGAGAACTGATACATATTGAAGGGTGTCAAGCTTAATATGAACTCCTACTGCAACTCAGAAGCAGTCTCAGTTCACTAGGATTCCTCACTGCCTGCTACTTACCAAAATGTCAGCCTATTCTAAACCTACTTGTTTTGGTTTAGCTTGATGAAATTGTACTGCGTTAAGTTGCATTGCTAGGAAGTAAGCAGTAAGAGATGTGTTCAGATGATTTCTAGATACATTTAGGGTTCAGGAAAGTGAGAGACTGTTTGTGTGGCTGAAAACATATGGAAAACATCATGGGATGGATATTCTTATGGACCTGTCTTGGTCTGAGATGGCATTCATAGGCTAGTCCAAACAGACTCACAACATCAAATTTAGTACATACCTCCAGCCTGTGCAGAATAGAAGAAACCACTCTTCCAGCTCTCACAGCTGACCTAGGACAGAACAGATGTTCTGCATTTCAGTAGTAAGGATAACATTTTGGAAAACCAAATGTTCTCACAGCATCTCATCTAAACAAGTCATACTAAATAATTATTTTTTTTCTTCCACTGAATTATCTTAAAAAATTGTCCAATAAAAGGAAGAAACTTAAATTTCTAGGACTGGATACTTTTTTAATTACTTGCCCATGGATTCCAGGTAAATATGATATATCAGGTAATGAGTATCACTACATTATGCATAAGCTTATTCTTGAAAATTCCTGAGAGAGAAAAACTTTATAAAATGAAGGGCATGCCAATAATCAAATAATCTCTTTCAAAAGATCTGATTTTTTTTAATGCTGTTAAGAATTTATAGATTTGCTATTATGTTAACTTTTATTTTAAAGGATCACTGTATTGATCCAAAATAATCATATTAAATGTTCATATAAGCCCTATCAAAATGGCATTGCCTATTAGAAAAAAACTGGTGGTCTCCACAGCAAGGTTTTGAGGAAAATGTAGACTAACTATTTCAGCTGGGGATTTGGTAGCCACAAAGTGATTTGGACTTTGGCCAGCATATTATAGTTAATAGCCCTTCTTTTGTGAAAAGTGCTATGGGATTTTTAATTACAAGCCAGTCAGGAGGAGCTGAATTTTGCATCTCTTCCAAAAGCAGCTTTATGAAACTGGTATAAGGTTTTACTTACTGAAGGAGTTGGTAGAAATGTGGCTCACTGACACCTCTAAATCATATTTTTGAAAAAAATAAAAACTGGTCTTTCTATCTATCTCTTTTCTCTATTAATTCATAAAAATGTAGATAATTATTTAGGATGTTGAATTAAAATCCATATTAGCAATAACCTTGCTTAATACTAAACCTATATATTTGTCTGACAAAATAAGCACACAGATGTTCAACTTTCTTTAAAATACCTTTTCTAATGTGTACAAATATTTTATTTGCAAACTATTTAGGTAAGCAGAATAGAAGTTAAATTTGTATGCTTCATATTCATAAGTGAAATGAAAATTAAGTTCATGTGAGCTTATAAACCCATGTGATGGATTAACAGATTTAGTTTGAAGTTGTTGTAGATAGCAAGTTATCCTTGTGACTATAGAACTGCTCTCCTGCACTAGGGAGTAAAGCTCTTCCTTTATCCCTGAAATACTCAAAGCAATATCAGTTTTCTCAGTTGCTGTAAAAGGGATCCATAGTCAGTCCTTTATATTTCATTTCCATTTCCTCATCTTTGTAGGTCATCCATAGACTTCCTTCAGGCTACGAATATGGTAGGAAGTAAAGTGTTATTCCCACTCCCCTCTTTTTAGTTTCTCTGTTTTGCAGAATCCTTTGGTTTAGGGAGAAGTTTTGGTCTTATGCATGTTCCCTGCCATTGAAGCCACTACCTTCTGTTCTTTTCTGTGTAGTTTCTCTTCCTCCCTCTTCTGGTTTGTTCCACTTCCCTAGGTGAGGAGCAAAAGTGGAAAAAGCAGAGGCTTCCACTCAGTTGTAAGACAGGATGCACTCTGTGCACTAAGCAGAGGGATTTTCAACCACAGCTACACAAGGCCATCTTTAGAGCTTCAGGTGCCCCAAGCAAGACTAGGTAATTGTGCCCTGGGATGAGGTCAAAGTTGGTTTAACAGAGGGTTTCAGAACCAAAAATGAAAGCTTTTGTATCTCAGTTCAGAGGAAAGACAACCATTAGAAGTACATCTCAGTGTCACATTGTTAGGCAGAGATGTTATTAACATCACTGATGTACATGTGTAGTAAGCCAGAGGCACAAAAATGCTTCTGTCTGGTTAAAATGTACACACTTGGGCAATGCCAGTGGACATTTTTCACTTAAAGGGACAGAAGAGACTTTCTGTGGTAGACAAATGAGCTCAAAGAATACTTGCCCCTATCAGTGCCCCTTCCACTTTGGTATCCCATGTGGACACTTGTTTAGAGTTCCCCTAAGGCTGACCCTGCAGCTAGAGTGTGTACAGAACAAGATTGCCTACTGTATGAGAAGGAGGAGCAGAGGGTTCAGGCCCCTAATCAGCAATGACATTTCTGTTTCCTGACACTGCAGAACAAGGAACAAGGGGTCACTCCACGTAGGAAACTCAAATGCAAACCTGCCAATTAAGGGAAACTTATAGTTAGAAGGAATGTCACAAGCAAAGAGACAGAAACACACAAGAAGAACAAAGGCATTTTAAAAGATAAGTGAAGAAAATAATCAAGAACCGACACTCAAGGGAATTGGAAAAAAAAAACCCAACCAAATCATACAAGCAAAAAACAAACTTCCACCGAACCCAAAGCACCTTTGCATGCCCTGACAAAATAGTTTTAAAATATATCAAGTATCCAAAAAAAAAGTATGAAAATGAACCTGCTGGGTATTAGATTGAACAAACAAGACATCAGAGATTATAGATGCTATAACGTGTTAAATTCTGTAATGAAGAGTGGATAATGCAGGACATAAGTTACCCCTATAAGACTAGTTAAACAGTATGAACACTTTACCCTGACCCTTAAAATTAATTCAAATTGTGAAAAAATTCAGAAAAAAATTATAGACATATTCAAGTGTACAGCTAAAGAATGAGAGGAAGGAGATAAAGCTTCCTTTTCTTTAATTTTTTTTTAAAATCTGATAATCTTCTACCCTGTCCTTCTCCCTTCATTGACTATTTCAATAGAGTGGTAAAAGTTCTTTCCTGTTATGAATATAATCAAAATTAAAAGAAACACTTGGCCAAATAATTTCTTGTAAATATTCTTTATGCTTGATAATGGAACGAAGATTGTGTAAAATACAACTTGAAGTAAAAAGTATAGGAACTCACCTGTTGTGGAAATAACTGCAAAACTGATTTTTGTGCCTCAATATTCACATTTCTATTTAAATTTTAATAATTTAATTTTCAAATGTAATTTTTTTTTGCTTTAAAAAGTATTTTTGCACTTCTTTCTGTTAAAAAAATAATGCAAGTATTTATTTAAAATGGAAAGTCATTAGATTTACAGTGGTTTAATGCTTAAAAGCACCTCCATATATAGGAAATACATGCTTGAAGAATTCAGTGGAATTGACTGAGAATAAAGAATGTGAATTTTTAAGAATTTCAAATTCAATTTTGATAGGTTTCAGTGTTTCTGTTTCACAGTCCTGTTCTGTGACTTGCATCAAGATATGGTTTTAATGTCATCTTGGTTTTCACATCATCCTCTGGTGTCAGAATACAGTCCCACAAGGACAGCAGTAATGTTTCACATGAATTTTCTTTTTCCCAGTGGGAAGCCTCCATAAATGAGGCATAATACCAATGCCAGCAGAAGATCCAACACTCTAGACTGGAGATCTATGCCAGCGTTATAATAAAACTTTCAAAGACTAAACAGAAGAGAAATAGTCTCTAATCAAGATTAGACAGAGTTTTTACCAATTCCTCCAATTTATTTCTTGCAGCTCTGTATAATGCCAGTTTTCTCCTGGGGAATTTTCTGGACTGTGTACAAAGATACTGAACGAATGAAAACTTGCAGTTGATCACTTAAGTCTCTTTCCTTTCTAGAAGACAAGAGAGATGACACCACATATTTTAACAATACATGGTCAGCTATTTAAACCCAAATTGAGTGTATAAGTTTTGAGCTCTTTGTCTGTGCCCAATCAGGTTTATAAATCAAGTGTTTTACTTAGTTTTACTTCTGTATTAGGAAGAAGCGTTCAGGCAGATCAGCTGGAAAAACTTCTGGCTGTGTTCTCCTGACTTTCTGAGAAATTGTTTCCCCTTCTTTCTACTCAGAGTATGTATCAATAATGGTAGTAGAAAAGCTAAAGATCTGAGTCAATTACATTTTCTTAAGATTTTCATGCAGTGCTAGGGAGATAATGAAGTTTTTCCTATCTGTATTGGACTGATTTTATGTCCTGCTTTTTGTGTCAACTTTCTTTCTGATTAATGACTGAGTATATAAAACTTAATACATTAAGGTAAAAAAATTACAGAAAATCCTTTGTTTTATTTTTAAAGTGAAGAATTTAATAAAAAAAAAACCATATCTCCCTTTACAGAATAAAAAATGGTGTACATTAATATTACAGAAATAAACTGGATTTTTTTTTAAGGAAAAATTAAGTAGTGTTTTCAACATGGCAATACTTGAAGCATCTCTGTATTGCTAATGTGATATAACTGTAAATGAGTGTAACTCTAGATGAGTGGAAAAATACAGATAGAATACTTTTATTTAAGTCTGGTAGCATTTAGGCTGGTATTAATTTCTTCGAGAAATTAAAGAGGAAAATACTAATGAGAGAGTAAAAAATTTCATTGAAAGACAATAAACATTATATTTAATGTTTTAAAACATTATATTTCTTTGGTTGTTCATTATGTGAAATAACTTGCACCTCTAGGGCCTTTTCAAGTAAATGTGTGTCTCAAAGAGCTATTGCACACCAGCACTGGAGAGAATGCTCGGGAAAGGAGTGTGGTAGACCTTGTAAACCAGCAACAAACTTGTCCCAGGCAAAACATTTGTGAGTCAGAGATTTGTATACAATTTATTGCCAATGAAAGCAAACATTTGATCACCAACTTGGGTATTGGGGAAAGCAGGAATACAAACAATGTGTCAAACTCCTACATTTTCCCCTTCTCCAGAGTTAATTGCCCTTGTATTCTCCAAGGGTTGATGGAAGTTGATGGAAGCTCCTCTGGTGAGCAGTGAGGCGAGGAAGGGAGGCTGAGGCAGGGCAGTCCCGTGGGGGTGTGTGCATGCACCCCTCATCCCACCCCTGCACGCCTCTGCTGAGCGGACCATGGGCTCTTTCAACGCTCTGGCACACACCAAGGTGCTCATTTCTGTGCCAGAGCTGTTGGGAATCCTTCCTGGCTAGCACAGAGCAGTCCCCAGGCTCCTCCTGTGCACATCACCCCAGAGCCTCCGGCTTGCAGCCCTTGTGCCTGTGCAGCCGCTGCGGGTGAGCGCAGCAAAAGGCGTCAGCGCCCATTCTGGGGTGCAGCAGTAACACACCACTGCTCCCAGCAAATCTGCTGATTTCTCACAATATGTTACACAGAATCAGTCTCAACCTTGTGCTTCAACAAGAACATTCCAAACATAAATCCTCATTGCTTTCACAGGAGGTTTTAAGCAAAATACGTAATGACTTCTGCACCCTCTACTCTCATGAGAAGCTCAGTTGACATCTACAGTGCTGTGTTAGGATTATATTATGCTTCATGATGAAACTGGAGAGTATTTTGTCTTATCTCCAAAACCTTCCTTGGCTTAGAGAAGTCTGGGTTTCATCTTATATTTACAAGCATCCAAAAGAAAAAGAAGCTAAGTATCATTTGTGTCAAACAATTTTATTTGCATATACATTTATTATTGATACATATATTTATAGAACTGAGAGTAGACTAGGAAGCATATAATAAGTTTTCACAAGAAGGACATATAGTGTACTTGTCTACAACTTTACACTTGTCATCAAAAATCTATTGTACATTCTGAATTTTAATCCATTTATATGTATATGAAATGCTTTTCCTATATTTCAGACTAAAGTGAAATGATATAATTGTCTGGAAGCCATTTATATATTTTTTTGTATGTAATCAACATGTCACATAAAGGTGGACTATATTCAAGCAGTTGAATACTTCCTGATATATCTGTTATGGATATTGTTTCATTGTTTGGCTACTTGGTAGACCTATAACTTATCCCAGAGAGAGAACACATTGAAATTTTCTATGCTGCATGTCTCTCGGGCTTGTGAACATGTTCTGGGAGAACATGGCAATATCTTTACTGCAGCAACCTGGTGCTGTGGGTCACTTCTGGAGACAGGAGGATGAGCTGGATCCTTGTTTCAACCTCTTACAAACACTCTAAGGGTTACTGCTGCTTTGCACTGTCTTGCCCAAACAGATTGAGATGCTGCAAAGAGGAGAGAATCAAAGATGTCAGGTCTTGTAGAGAAGAAAAGTTATTGCACACCCACTGTTTTCTCTGTCCTTTTTGCTCTTGAGATGGACATATCACTTCACCCCCCTGCAGAACTACAAACTCCCCATGTATCTCTGAGGAGATTCATTCATTCATGTATGAATCTGGAAATTTAAATGAGTGAACAGCAAAAAAGGTCAAGCTTCTCAGGCTTTAAGTTGAAAGGAAAGGACTGTAATCCCTAATCAAGGATTTTTACTGATCAGCTTTTGGAGAAAGCAAACTGAATGATGCTTAAGAATCAAAAATAAATGAGTCCTGAAATTTCCCCCTAAAGAAAAAAAAAAGTAAGTAAGAATACCATGCTAAAGAGTTTTAAAAAATTATTTGTCTTGCAAATAATAAAAGTGCGATGGATTTTTTTTCTGATATAATTTCCTAATTCTGTTTTGATGGATTCTGCATTTAGTAAGTAATTTTTTTTTTTGTTTAGTGGTAGGATCAAGACATTAAATACATGTTGATTAGTTATTACTTAATTTTAAGTCTCTGAAAAAAAGGTGCAGAAAAATAAAGCAAAAAATTAAGATGTGAATTAAAACTCAGTGAAACCACAGAAACTACTCCAGATTTACATTGCTTTAGTAACAGAAGTAGATTTTCCTCCTCTTCTTTGTACAAATTGTTTTAAATTAACTGGAGTTCATCAGTTAAACTGTAATTAATAAATCAAATTACAACTTTTCATCACATCACTCACATAAATAATTTTCCATAAATAGTTGCTTCTATAAAGGTGAAGACATATTCCTAAAACCAGTAGATGAAAACTTATTTGTTGACATTTGTTAAGAATTTTAACTACTATTTTAATTCAATACCTCAATAAAAAAAAGTTCCTGGACTCTCCTCCTTGCTTCCAGAATGTCCTAGAGGTTTTACATTCCATTTTCAAACTACACTCTTTCTTGCAGCTACTCTTTTTTTATTATATCTGTTTTGATATAACTGCTTCTGGAAATTATCCAGTCTGTTTGAATTCATCTTATATCTTATAGAAGCAATGAGATTGATCTACTTTGTCTTAGAAGGACATACAACTGATTTTTTTTTCTCCTATGTCCAGTATGTAAGTACATACAGATTCACTGCGGCAGTACTTTTGGTTACCTCTTGAAAAACTCATTTTTATTCAGTCATCCATGAAGTGTGGTGACTAGCTTGAATGACAAGTTTGCTTTTGTAAACTCTGTCCAAGTTATGTTTAGCAAATGAATGAAAACCAACCAAAAGATGATATTTCAAATGCTTTTTTTTATTTTTTTAACAGAATTGAAAAAAACCAAAGCCAAAACACAGCTGAGGGAGTCCTCAACTCAAACAAAATAAAACATCAAACAAAGAAATCCTCTCTGATGCTCACTGAATTTTTGCATAGAATCTTCTATTTCTTCTTCCATAAAAAACACCTATGTTTTCTTTCTTGGAGATTTTAGTATTTTTAAGAAATGTGAGACAGGTTTAAGCTCTTTTTTTATTATTATTTAAAGTCTTATTTTTCATATCCCATTACTCTTTATGAGATTGGAAACCTGCATTTTAGTCTAGGAGCTATGAAACTGGCTCAGCATACTGCATGCAACACAAATAACTGGAAATCAAGTGGTGAGAGCAGGAGACACATTAATTATTCATAGAACTAAATGCATTGAAGAGCCCACATTACAGCTTACAAAGGAGTATCTGTGAGTCCAGTGAGGGGAGGAGTAACTGCCTTCAAATCCAGTTAAAGTGCACCTGACACACAAGAGGATGGTTCTCAAAGTGACTGTGAGAATTTTTAATAAAAGCTAGGGTTTTTAAAGAAGTTTCTGGTTCTCAAATCCCAGTGAAAGTCAGTGAGATATGGGAATTTAATTCCCTTCTTCAAATCATAGCTGAAATAAGTGGAAAGATCTGACCTACATTGTATGTCGAATTTCTGCCTATCTACCCTTGTTAAGAATTTTATAACATTTACCATTGTATCTACATGTGCTCTGACTGACATCCTGTCAAACTATGGGGAAATCCAAGTCTTTAGGGAAAAGTATTAGTATATTTACTGTGAATGGACACAAAGAGTGGGTCTTCCAAAGTAACATGAACCATTTTTATCAACTTATTGGTGAAAGCCAGGATAAGCTTACATTTGTGGATGGAAATTTTCATTTGAATTTTCCTTCTCTGTTTTGTAAATAGTCATCTGAAGTTCTCATTTTTTTTTTTTTGTAAATTTTCATTTCATTGAAAGATAAAAGACTGCTGTCATGAGGTCCTCAGTAATATTTAAAAGCAAGAGATCTGTGGACCACAAGCTTCTCTAAATAAAAGGAATTGTGAATAGGTTTCATTGCAACAGTATTTCATAGATAAACACTAATGATATTTACATTTTTTTGTTGCTAAGAATCTTCTAGATGGGGTTATTTGATAATCATTGCTCACTTTAGTATGAAGTGTCTTGTTACAGAAAACAGTATTGTTTTTTCTAAAATTTCTACTTTCCTGAAAGTGTCTAAAAATTAATACTATATTCTTAGCATCACTATATGCCCCAAGGTGCATTATTAGCTGTTGCTTGTAGGGATGTTGTTGCTGCTTCAATAAGCAAAGCCTTTTCAGTATGCATTAATACAAATGTATAACAGAATTACAAAGTTAGTTGGTACTTCATATGGATTCACCAAACATTGCTAACCTTAGAGAGATTATAAACATTCAGTGCTGCTGTATTTTGTGTGTCTTCTTTTTCTGAATTAACCAGAACATCTTATAATCAGGGAAAAATAATAGGAAAAGTAGCACTATTTTCTTCTTTCTTTTGATTTTCTTTTCCCCCTAATTTTTATCACAGGAGTTTTTAAAATCTAGAAATCACAAAAAAACCTTGCAGTTGGCTCATTTATGATTTTTTTTCAGGTGAAAGTGGAGACTTGCAGCCGCAGGGAAAACTTCTGTAGTTTAAATCAAATCAAAATTGAAGTGACTTATTAATTTATTAACCACATATAATTAACTAGGCATCAATGAACTATGTATTAAGATTCAATACTGGTACAATAATGAATAATCCATGTCACTTACATACTTAGAAAAAGTTAATAAATTTAAAGACCTGGATAATTTGAAACACCCTTCTATAACTAATCCCAAGAACTTCTAATAGTGGATGAACAAATGCACACACGCACACACACGCAGAAACATGCACCCATTGCTGTAGATTTTGGAGGGTGCAGATCCTTTCATCTCATGAGGGACCCCACCTGCAAAAACCTGCTTTTGCAAGAGCCCCATCCTGTGCTTGAGCTTTGTGCTGTCATTCCTCACTGCAGAGGTGACAGCCCCCAGGGAGAAACCCCCATTCTCTCATGGTACAGGTCCCCCAGGGTGTACCTATGGTGGCTGTGAGTGAGCTCCACATGGTTGCTGGAAGCTCCGGTGGCAGAGGGCGTGGGATCACTTCTGGCAGGCTTTTGCCTTCTGCTGTCACCTCCACTACCTCGCTCCATTGTCACAACTTCTCAAGCTTAGTTTACACTTCCTTTCAGGTTGTCCTTTGCTCCCAATATCATTCAGATCTAACCTGGGGGTCTTGTTCAATGGCAAGTTGAATCAGAGCCAGCAAGTTGAATCAGAGGGCATCAGGCCCTCCTGGGATGCATCAGGCCCTGTCCTGGCGGCATCAGGCACAGCATCACCAACTGGGCAAGAGAGGGGATTGTCCTGCTCTGCTCTGCACTGGGGCAGCATTATTTTGAATATTGTGTGCAGTGTTGGGCACCACAATGTAATAAGGATGTAAAGCTATCAGAGAGCATCCAAAGGAGGGCTACTAAGATGGTGAAAGGCCTTCAGGGGAAGCCATGTGGGGAGCAGCTGAGATCTCTTGGTCTGTTCAGCCTGGAGAAGAGGAGACTGAGGGAGACCTCAGCACAGTCTACAACTTCTTTGTGGGGGGAAGAGGAGATACAGACACTGATCTCGTCTCTCTGCTGACCAGGGACAGCACCCAATGGCCTGAAGCTATGTCAGGGGAGGTTTAGTTTGAATATTAGAAAAAGGTTCTTCACCTATAGGGTGCTTGAGCTGGAACAGGCTCCCCAAGGAATTGGTTACAGCACCAAGCCTGACAGAGTTCTAGAAATGGTTGGACGATGCTCTCAGGAACATGGTGTGATTACTGGGGCTGTCCTGTGCAGGGCCAGAATTTGGACTTTTGACGTTTCATTGTGGGTCTCTTCCATCTCAAGATATTTTATGATTCTGCAATCTCTGATTATTTTTCAACTGGCTGATGTTCATGTTCTCTTTAAGATGATCTGTCAGGTTTGGTCAGATACACCCTAGACAATTTTGCATATTCAAGCCACATGGACACCATGTACACACTCATCTTTGTGTTAACAAATATTGATAACTTGACTGCTTGCCAAAGGTAGCCCATATAAGGCCCATACAAGGAAATCAGTGAATATAACCCATATTTTTAATGTCCACAATGGACAATAGTTTTACTGGTTTGTACTTTAACCATTACATCAAACATCCCTGTTATGTTAACCTTGTATACAAGAATCTGGACATAGTAATAATCTTGAGCAACATTAGAACATGTGTTAATTCAATGACTTTAAGCTTTAATAAACAATGTAGAGTATGTTTTTTTTTTTTGGTTTATGAGATGCTTTAAACAGAAATTCTCCCTTTTCACAATTATGATATTATCATATGGGCCTCACTCTTTTTGTCTTAGATCAGAACTCCTGTGCAAAGATGACTCTAGCAGACCACACATCAATTTCCATACTGTTTTGAGGAAGAGAGAAGTGGTAATTTGCTACACTGATGAATGGATAAAAGTAAAATAGCATTGTAATAAAGCAGTGGATGCAAAATTCCGTGTGTCCTCCATCACTCTCTGCTTCTCAGTGTGCAGTACATGAGAAAAGGAGGTTGGAATATTCAGGAGGTGGAAGGCTAGGGTTTGAAGTCTGGTTTAGCTATTTTTTACTCCTTCTCACTTTTCTGTACAATATATCACTTGCTGTATCTATACATATCTAAGATGTTTAGACATATACCTAGGTTATTTGGTAGCTCTTTCCAAAAATACCAAGTACTAATAAAACCTATCCTCCTTTTTAAATAGGTTGGCTATTACTTTTGACTTATATAGTCCTACTTTATTTATGCCCAATACTTCTTGCCTTTGTCTGTCTTTAGACAGATATCAAGTTTGTGAAAAAATTTTGTCAGTGACAGCTCTCCATTACTGAAACATGTGCTTCACTTCTTTTTTATTAATATTGGGGTTTCTGGTTTTTCCTTTTTTCTCCTTTTCTTTTTCCCAAAAAAGTACATAAGGAATTATATTTATTGCTGTATTAATAATCAAGTATGACTTTTTCTTCCTACTTTGAAAAAGATATTGAAAACAAAAGCAGATTCAAAATGCTTTTAAAACATACAACTTACAAATTTAATATATCCAATCCAAAATGGCACCAGAGAAATTTAAAACTTACATTAGCTCAGTAAAATTATTCAATTTTTTAAACCAGGGAAAGGAGATTAAACATCAAAGAAGGGAAAATTTTACTGACCTAAAGCCAATGAGCAGACTGTGGGCTTGGTAGAAAAAGAACCTACAATGCTATTCTATCATTGTCTTTATGAGAAAAAGGTCATGCAAATTCTGGTGCCGGAAAAATGAAGGAGATAAATTCTAAAATAAGGAAATTATGATAAATATATTCTTTTGCATTTGCATTAAACATTCCAGTTGATTGGTATTAGCATTAGGTTAAAATATTTATGGCACTTGTTCTGGATAAATCACATCAATATAATTTATTATTTAAGAAGAAGTGAGAATAATCTGCTTCAGTGCAGATAATATTGTTATTCATGCTGTCCTGATGAATACCAGCTTTAAACAAGTGGAAAAATGTTAAGTCTTTGTACACTCTTGATTTAGAAAACTGTAACAATATTATGATTTTAAATACCTTTTAATTTAGAAGAGGACACTCAAATAAGAGAAGGATTAAAATGTGTAAAAAGAAGGAAGATGAATATGCCCTGAAGATATCACCAGAGTATAGTCTGTACTGGACTACCTCTGTATTGGTACTGGGGCCATCAGTCAGATTAGATGTCAGTGGATTTTATGGTCCTTAAATTTTTTAAAATATCATGGTTTGTTCCTGGCAAATGCATTTTCAAAACACAATATAAATGACGATAGGACACTTGCTTTTACCTTTATGTAATATAGATTCTATTATGTAGAGGAACATAAATATTATATATAATGAACATACATAATATTATATATAAGGAACATAAATATTACCATGATAATTCAAATAAAGGAAAAACCTCCCAAGGATTTAGAGATAGAAATTGACTAAGATAAAGGTATGCAAAAGTTTTGAATGTAGGACTTTATATTCTTTTTGTAATGGAAATAGTTTTATAATATGGCAGTTATTATTTGCTTAGCATCAGTCTGTGCAATTATATAAAGAGGATTCAGACCCTAGCTTACAAACTGAAATTTATCCAATGGAAGGTAGCATATTTCAGACATATAACACTGTCTGTTGCCAAGCAAAATTTCACATTTCCTGTTAAATATTACTTTACCCCTGGGTAATTATCAGAGAGAGAGTTTGTAAAAGAAATTTACACTGAACCCTGGTCTGCATACACAGGAGGAGTGAATGCTGTTTGTAACATGTGAATTGTGAAAAGACAGATGAAGGAAATAATCAGATTTAATAAAGCTATTTGAGATAAATTCATGTGCAAAGAAAAAGTCCAGAAAACATTTGAAGTTTGAAATTGGGAAAAGATGATACAAAATCTGACTAATTCAGGCGGTGAGTGGAACAGGCAGTAATTTTTTTTGGTACAGACAAAAAAGAAAACCGTCAAGACTGCAGAAAGTAACAAAATTTGGCATCAGTAGTGGGAAGCAGGCTTCAGACCCTGTGTGATGAGCAGTTTGCAGTTACTGGTCTTAATGTGGTCAGGAAAGGGATCAAAAATTCTTAGGAAAATTGAAGGAAATACTACATTGAGATTTCAATAATAGCAGATGAGAAATTATAATATAGTTTAGGGGCTGAAGAGGGGCAAACTCAATGGAAGACATGTAAAACAAGGCCTGGAAAAAAGTTAGGAACAGCCAAAATATCTTGGAATCATGGACACAGAATCCAGAAAAGCCTGGTTCAGTGATGATAACAGGGTGAAAAAAAATTAAGAAAATTTGTGATGGAGAAAGAGTAAGGAAAGTTTTTGAGAGGATATTTTTCAAAGCCATTTCCGTCATTATAATTTTTAAAGTTTGCTCAAGTTCCAGTAGTTTCTGTCCACTTTGTTTTTCTACAGTCTTTATATGACAGTCTCCATATATTTCCCATTGCAATGAACATTGCGATTGGGTCTATGAAGATTTGTACTGACCTCATTGTGTCATCAGCTTGACATTATAATTTCATCTCCAGAGAAACACTGAAACACTTTTCATCATGATTTGATATTGTAAATGTGGTGACCATAGATAGTAATAAAAATTCCTTGCAATTGCATTTTGACATCATAATGTAATCTCCATAGTCTTCACTTGACATTGTGATGAGATTGTGGCAATGCTAACTTTGTACGAATGAAGCTGGGCCCATGGAATGAAAAATTTAAAGTACAGTTTTGTACATAGAGAGCAAATGGTTATAAATACATATATATTTTATCATAATTAAATTTTTGTTAAAAATCAGAACACATTCTCTATCCATATGAGGAATGGACATCTGGAACATTCTGTTAAGTGAGGAGATCAGAAAACAAATCAGATTTCAGATAAAACTTTTTGAACTTATGCAAATGAAAATATAGCATATTTAGTGCCATAGCAGAGACTTGGTATCTGTGATAGGAAAGCTCTTCACAGTTCCATTATCTTCTGTGGCATGTACTTCTGTCTTAGTTCTTAGGTTGTGTAGGATTATAAACAAATGTAATATGTTTAGAAAAGAATTTTTCTATTTAGAAGTCAATGAATTTTTAGTTTTAAACACATGCATATGTTTTACAACCTGGATCTCATGTTTATCTGCTTTGGTGTAAAAAAAAAGGGTATCCCTTGGAGTAAAAAGTCTGGTGTGGGCCTGTTTGATTCTCTAAAACTTTAGGTTCAGAGCTGTTAAGTGTAGTGACAGACTGATTTAAACAGTGACTTTCATCCTCCTAAATTAGTCATTACTCTAATACGAACTGGAATGACATTTTTTAAAAGTCAAAGCATTGCTGATTTTTTTGTGGAATCTAAATTGATGACCTCCTGGTAAAATACATTTATCTTATTATTAGATCTTTGAGACACTATATCACTTGTAACCTTTACTTAAAGCACTTTCTTTCAGATATCCTTCTGGTTTTTGCAATGCAGGCTACAACAAATATTTAAAAATAAGTAAAAGTACTATCCCTAGATTATAACTATGGTACTAGACAGACTGACACCTTGCAGTTTGGAGATTTTGGGTTTTTTGGACAAAACTGAACGTCTTCACTAGAGTTTAGCTTATGGAACTTGAATAAGGCATGGATAAAACTCCCTGTCTTTCACAACCTGTATTTTTTATAGTTTATTTATCTTGTCTGTCTTTCTTTTCTTTTGGGAGTGACTAGAAAATGTAAGTGTAAAATTATTTACAGTGTGGTCAAATGCATAAACCATATGCTTAGAACCATGCACGTTGAAAGTCTACTCTTGGCTCCAGTCCTAAACTGCCAGTTCACTTTACCTCTCTAAGGCACTTAAAAGATAAAAGGACACATAATAGGCTTAGAACCTTTCAAAGATGAGCTAGAATAGAATAATCTTATCATAGAATGATGGAATCATAGAATGTTAAAAGGTTGGAAGGGACCTTAAAAATTGTACTGTCCCAACCCCCTGCCATGGACAGGGACAACTTCCACTGGACCAGGTTGCTCAAGGACTTATCCAGCCTTTCCTCGAGCACTGAGGCATCCACAGCAGCTGGTTCCTGCACCTCACCACCCACACAGAGAAGAATTTCTATCTGATATCCAACACAAATTTTCGCTCTTTCAATTTGTACCCATAAATCCTTATCTTATCATGATAGTTACTGATGAAACATACAAACATATATATTTTTTAAAGTATTACATGTATTAAAATATTTTAGGAGGTAGTTTTATCACTGAGTAGTATTGATATAGAAAAAATAATTTAAAAATATATAAGAATATTATAATTATAATTAACAATTTTTGAGTGTTTATATTTCATTTTTAGATGAGGCAAACCTAATTGCCCACAAATTCTGTGCATATACAGAGCTAAATAATAAAATATATTTTCCTAAATGACTATATGTTTTTAAATAACTGTGGTTTTTTATGAGACTGTGGTAGTTTTATGTTAAATTGTCATATCCTGGGCTGCAAATCGGAAGTTAGAAAAAAGCACAAAGATTTTGTGACTCTGACATGGAGAGAAACTATTAATTTCGTGGGAAATTTTTCTAATTATTTCCATGAAATTCAGAAAATTAGCTGAAATATTTGCTGCTACATCTTTTAATCTTCAATTCATTTTGTGAATAAGAAACTGTAACAAAAGATAGTACCAGTGCAAGCATATTATGAGAACTTGTTTTTCCACTAGTAAAAGTTTAAATTGTCTTTAAAATTAACTGATTTCACTTGTATTTGTTAATAAATATATTTAAATAATAAATATAGATTATTACAATTTTGACATGAACAGTTGTAATATGAAATGAAAATAAAGAGCTGAACTATTGTAATAAACTTTTGTTTTCACTTTGAATGCATCTTCAGTCTTTTTTGGTTTTTTTGACACTATCATTTTTTGTTACAATTTTGAATTACTTTTTAATAATTTTGAAAACATGCAAATGTGAACTGTTGACCAAAATGAATTGTCTAGCATTGACTTGAATGATAAAAACAAATTCTGTTTAACAGCAATAAAATTTCATACACTATTTACAGCATGTTTTGAAAGTGCATTAAAGAATTTGGGTTTTCAGTGTGGAGAGAGAACTTGCCTTCTGAAGAAGAAATACATTTTTCAGAAGAACAGTCATAGGCCTTCAGATACTACCTGAATATGCCTCATTTCTCCAGATAGAGTGTACAGACTATCTAGACCACTAATAGCAACTAGGCTGATGAGTTTTCTCAAAAGTAATCTGGGCTTTTCCCTAATCCATTTACTGGGGCACAGCCTCTTCACTAGTGGTCTGAGAGGTTGCCTGCCAAAAGGAAAGCATTTGTAAATGGCCATTAATTCCAAAATGCTTATCTCCAGTGGACAGAGACTCTTCCTGCAGTCATTTGGGAAAAGGGATTGAAGTCTGCTGGACTGAACATGTCTGCCTCAGGAATCCCCATTGCACCGATATTGGGTTGAATTCTTCTCATTATTACTTCACAATTGAGATGTGAGCCCACAAGAGTCCTCACCAAGATAAATATTTACTTTTAACAAAAGTACCAGTGGCTAGAAATTCTATCTGCCACTTCCATCTAGACCATAGACCTCACAGATAATGGGGGATGTGATTAGAGACTTGAACCTGGCAGAAGGGGGAAATTTTATAGGCAATAGTATATCAGCTCTGGAGTAGTATTTCTTCTTATGTTATGCAGTGTGCTGACCTGCTTCAAGAGACCACATACATTTCCACCAAGAGAAACTAAAATTGTCACCATTTTAGTTTGGAATGTCCTGTAATATATCTACAACAATGAATTTTCTTTTACAAGATTTCCACATAAGATGATGATAATTGATAAGGTAGACCATGATCATAGAGTCCAGCCAATAATACAAATGTTTTGTAAGTATTTAACACTGGTATGCTGAGGGAAATTATTTTTTAAATAGCCTTTCAGTTTCTGTTTGTTATTTTAAATTCCAAAAATCTCTTAATAGACACTGAGAATCAGTTTACAAGTGCGATGATGAAAATATTTTGCCTGTAAACATTCATATGCTGTAAATGTAGTCATCTCAATTTTCTGATTTTTTAGAGTAATACTTTAATTACTAAAATAGTTTATGTTTATTTCAGTGCTTAGACTGCCTTAATTCAGTACATAAGTAGGGCAATTGATGTGAATCCCAACATCTGGCAATCAGTGATTTAATGAGTTACTTTTTAAAGAAATGTCTGCCTGCCGGAGGGGTCTATAATGCAATTAGACACATTAGCACTTTCTCAGTCATTTTTCATGAGAAAATGAAAGTGATTGGTGCAAGCTGTAAATTGTTTGCACTTTTGGAAGACAAAAACTCATAATACGTTCATATTTCAGCTTTATAAGGAGGATTTTGTTACAATATTGTAATGTAATACATTTGTAGCAATTTCTGAGTATTTGTTTGTGAAATGTAATGATTTAGTCATAAATGATAGTGTGCAATTACAGGCTTCTTTGGCCAAATTTTGTTTTATGCTAGCAATTCACAAAAAAAGATGCTGATGAAATATTTAAACTAGAAGTCAACAATCCAAATTCAAAGAAATTCCTGAGAAACCTTTGTAACCAGTAATGCAATTTGGAAAGGATTCAAGTATTTTTACTTTTTGAGTTCTCTTTTTAATTAATAGTTTTCTCTTAGACATATTTTATTGGATTTGTTAAACTACTTATTAATTTTAATCTCAAAGTACAAAAGTAAAACTTCAGGAATTTTAAGTTAAATATAATATCACAGAGAAAAAAATTAACACTTTGATAATTGTATCCACATTTAAATTTCCTGAAGATTTTGTAGTAGGAGTAAAAAGTAATTTCTTGTTTTATTGGAGATTTTTCTGACGCAAATGTCAAAAATTTTGTATTCATCCTGTGGCTTTTAAGAACACTTCACTTCTTAGAAAATTAACTTTAGTGGTTAGGAGCAAAATTTTTACAAAAGTAGGTTTAAAGATGTACATTTATACCCTGCTATATGCATTTTATGCATATAATAATAATATATATATGTGCACAAGACAAATATGGTCAAGGCTGTAATTTTAAAAATACAGTTAGACAGAAGGAAAAATAAAATTAATCTTAAAAACTATCTTGAATATTTGCATAATGTTGCAATACAAATAATCTACTTGCAATTATTCAGTTAAGAGGTAAAACTATTGTCCTTAGTAATTAAGTAACCTGTGCAACAGAGGAGTTTATCACAGTGTTTAAAGTAAACTCAGAATAAAGTGGAAACTTAAGTGGAATCTAAGTAATTTTTTTGCAGTTGGGTTTTTGAAGTGTTAGGACACGTTCTAATTGAAACACTGAACTTCATGTGCTTTTTGCCAACAGCCTATGAATATAATTTCTGCTGATTTAAGAATCTGATGTCAGGGCAGTAAGTATGCAATTAGCTTTAGTTTAAGTGATAGCAACATGCTGTAAATAAGAATCTTAATTGTGTTTGCAAGATTAAAATTCAGTTTCATTGTTTTTTTTTCCCTTGCTTCTTTGGTGGCTTTGTGGTATATTCGCATTGCTACCTCTAAATGAATGTCAACTTGTTTTACCTCGACTGCAGCCAATCGATACTTCATTAGGCTGAATTGTCTTGTGCCCATGCAACCTTGAAGCTGTGGCTTAATTACCACCCGTATTATGCAGTGGCTCAGAGTGCTGTGCTCAGCTGTGTCAGTTTCGAACAAAAGCCATGCTGTTGCCTGTATTTAGGAAAAATGGACTTTTGAACTAAAGAACTATAATATTTTCTAAGTTAACAATTCATGATGATAACCTTTTTTAAAATGTGTATGTCAGTTTTCAGCAAGTTTACATTTGAATAGGTTTCTGCATATTGCAAAACTTCAAAAGACGAGTACCTTTGCTTTTCATGTTCAACCCATCTTTGATTTAAGATAATTTTAAATTAATGGCAAAGTAACATTCATCTGAAAGAGAAGACAGGAGAAAGTGCAGTCAAATGGCAATCATGACAAATGACATCTCTTGTCTGAGAGTCATTTTTCCTCACTAGACTGATTTGTCATCCCCACTTTTGACATTTTTCATCCTGCTATGAAATCACATTGACAGAATAAGATATTTCTACACTTAACAGTGGGACATAGAAGATGGTTCTCTGCTTTCATTTATTTTTTGTATTACATTTAAGGGTTTGTAAAATTTGTAAGCAACTAAAGTCTGATGAGTTTAAAGTAAACGAAATATTTTATAAAAGATCACACTGCCCTGTAATCCTAAAGTAAATGTTGCTGTTTCATTTGTGTCAGGTCATTATACAATGTAAAGGAAAACAAATCTCCATGAAGATTTTCCACTTGGGAGTATTGCCTTGTTGTGAGCAAGGATTATCAAATCCAGTAACAAGGAGAACAAACTACCTAACTTTAATGTTGTGCCATTGCCTTGGACATGTCAAAGACCTGTGGCTAACATTTACAATTTCTTACTTCAGCACTAAAAACATAAGACTTGTCAATTTCTGAACACCTTATGCAATAGGTATAATTAACTTTTTAGCTTTTTCCTCCAGGTATTACAAACTATACAGAAGCATCGGCATTTTCTCTTGAGTTACAACAAAGGACAGCCTAGAGTACAGTCCTAAAAGGCAATCCTAAGAGGTCACATAAATGCAGCTGGATATGAACTGACTTAAACACACAGCACAGAGAGAAATTCTTATTTTTGTTGTTTTGGGGGGGTTTTTTTGTTTGTTTCTTTGTTTTGTTTGGCTATATTTTGTTTTTATCAAATACCTCATGATTACTCTTGTGTAGACCAAAACCTTTTTATCTGTTTACATATCTGTGTCTAGTACCTTACTGATGGTGAGGCATGCTGATCACAAAATAGGAGGATTGCTGCCTTACATAAGCCATGTTTGAGTGCTCAGAGGATGATAGTCCCCTTTAAAGCTCTTATACAAAATCCAATGAAGGAAATTAAAAAACACTTTCAGAGAAAATATTTTTTTATTTGTCTGATTTTGTGTTCAATGAACTAGATCTGTGGCTAGATATCACTGTTAGCAGTGTCTTTCAGTGCTCACATCAGACAATCAACTACTAGTAACCTCGAACACTGGTTCTAATTATCAGCATGTTCAGAATTTTCACACCCTTTATAACATGTAAATGTTACTCATTATACATGCCTTTTGTGTACAGATTAGGCAGATCAGGCCTATAAAACATGCCAGAATTTGTACCAACATCGTGAGCCTGCAATTTCATGCCAGTATTAGTGTACATTCTGTTGTACATTGCCATGTACTGTGTTTTCTATTGTAGCAAAGTACAAACAAACAACTTTCACTTAATTAATTAACAGATCTTGTGTAATGCATCAGATGCTTTTAATTATTATTTTTCTGCTTGAATGAAAAGAGGTGGCCACCCTTGGGATTCAAATTTCATAGATTTGATGCGGCTCTGTTCTTATTCTTCACCCACATTAATCCTAATAGATTTCAGGCAAGTCTCAAATCATCATTTTGTGAGAATGAAGATGAAAAGTCAGCAGAATCAGTGCCTTTCTACCTATTGTGTATAAAGAAACCAAAAACATAGCCCTGTGCATTAAGTGCCTATCTGTGAAAGTTCTCATTTTATCAGACAACAAATTTGAACTGCTTGCATATAAAGAGAGTTTCTGACTAACCAAAAGGGGACACTTCATTTCTGCCACTAGACTATTCTTAAAGTTGCAAAGTGTTTATCTGTCTTCTGTTGAAAGAAGTTCTTATTCTATTTCACAGTTCTACTTGAGAATATGGGCATAATCAATAAGCAGGACCATAATGGCTTAACTCCAGCCAGCAACTATGCACAACATAGCTACTCATTCACTCACTCCTCACAGGGAGAAAATCAGAAGAGTAAAAGTGATAACTCATGGTATGACATAAATAGAAAAAGTCCCCAACACAACCAAAAAGCCCTGAGGAATTGATTCACTGCTTCCCATGGGTAGGTCGGTGCACAACCATCTCTAGGAAGACAGGGCTCCAACATGTCTAGCAGTAACCTGGTAAATCATACACCATCACTCTGAATGTCCTTCTTTTCTCCTTCTTCCCTCAGTTTTCTGTGCTGAGCATGACACCATGTGGTGTGGGATATCCCTCGGCTGTGTCCTCTCCCAACTCCTTGTGTACCTGTGTGCAGGTGGGCTGGGGTGAGAAGCACAAAAGGCTTTGATGCTGTGTAAGCACTGCTCAGCTGCAGTGAAACCATCCCTGAATTATCAATGCTACTGATGCACAGTCCAAAATAAAGACCCATATTAGCTACCATGACTAACATGAATTCTATCCCAGCCAAAACCATCTAGAAGAAAGATGCCATTCACTGTTCTAGTCTAAATAAAAAAGTACATTTGATAAATTTCCGTTTGTGATCAGTACTTCATAAAGTTGTCCCTCCTTTAAATACTTCTGCTACTTCTTGTGTTCCAATGAATGTATTTGGGATAGGAAGACATTGTAATGAGCATGGTTTATTCCATCAAATCTAAAGCAGGTGTATTTGCATTTCTATAATGAATTAAATCTGTTCATAAGAATCTTTTTAGCAACTTTCTAATACCAAAATGTTTACTATTTACTCACAAGATCTCAGGAAATGAGTGTTCAACATAACCACACTCCTGTATAACATTACACAGCCACAAGCAATCAGGAACACAACACGAAGTTCACTCCTCAGTCATATTTTGTGATGATCTCTTTACTCTTACACAGTTTCCTCTGGTGACAGAATAACTTAAATTGGTAATACTTTTCCCCAATATACCCTAGCTATATTGATAGCAACTGTCATTCATTATTATACTAAAAAGGAAGAAAACATACTTATACTGTAATATGAAAAAATGTCCTGCAGTGAAATTATATGTACAGCTCAGCTTTAATTCAAGTTCAGTCTAGTAGGAGCTACAAACTTTTTTTCTTTTTTTAATCGTTCAGTAATTGGAGACACCAAAGTACCTGATACTGTTCATTAGAACATTAAACTACATAGGGACAATATAACATTGAAGACAAAAATTAGGGTTTAGGGACATGTTTTACAAATACTGTAAAAGTAGAGGGTTTTTTGAAATTGAGTTGCATTATATCTTCAAAATCAGTTTCTGAAAAGCTGATGTTATAGTGATCAATGTTTACCTGGAAAAAAGAACATTTTACAAGGATAAAATAATGAAAGGCTCTGAATTTACACATTATCCTTTTACAGAGCACAGAGATTAGTATTGGACTCTGATTACAAAAGCATGGGCAGTAATAGTTTTCTCTGCTGATTTTGTGTTATTCATATGTGTATATGGGCTGCAACAGATAATTGGAGCAGAAAAGGAGAAACTAAACTGGACACAATTGATCATTAAGACTGAATGATATGGGGCAAAATTCACTTACTGCCCGTTTGCTCAATGAGTAAAAGAAAACAGTAAAAATCTTATCAAAAATCTGAAAAACTTACCAGTAACTTTCATTGTTTTCCCCCATTTCTTTCCTTGTCAACAGAAGAGTTATAACCCATTTTGCTTTTACTGATCATCTTCATCATCACAGAGAGTGAATTCCATGAACTACAGTTCAACAGGAATGTGCATCACTCTCATGAACATCAGATGTGGCCTCATGTGATCCCTGGAATGTAAAAGTAGGGCAGCAAGGAGTACGCAAGATATTACCTTATGTATACAATCATGATAAGAGAGATATAAAATACATTATCTCAGGGAAATATCTGCAATTTAAAATTATTAGGGTAGAGGAAAGAATCGTAATTGTTGTTAGAGTAGGAGAAAATGTTCTTGAAAGAATAAATAAAGCACTAAATTTACTTCATTTCTGAAAAAAAGAACAGGGAAAGGAAAATACTTTAAAAAGACTTGAAAGTGTGATTATAAACTATAATCTAGAGTAAATGTACAAGAAGGAGCAAATATCTGTATAATGAAGTAAAACAACCAAGGATTAGAAATATGTGAAGTTTATTTGAAAATATTACTGTAGCAAAACTGAAGTTGCAATTTATCCTTGGTTGCTGATCTCAAATACAGTTTGGGGGAAAACAGAAAGATCATCATATATCTCGTATCAGACTAGATAATTTTAATGGTCCTTTCTGAGTTTAAGCTATATGAATATATTAATACAACTCTACAAATTAATTTCTTTAAAAACACACACAAGCCCTTGATGGCAATGATAAACTGAATTCACACCTAAGTACATTGAAATATGTTCCTGAAGATCTCCCTTTAAATTCCTCCCACTAAAA
This sequence comes from Pyrgilauda ruficollis, assembly GCF_017590135.1. Classification (NCBI taxonomy): domain Eukaryota; kingdom Metazoa; phylum Chordata; class Aves; order Passeriformes; family Passeridae; genus Pyrgilauda; species Pyrgilauda ruficollis. Next base: position 7,386,125 of record NW_024516984.1, on the reverse strand, counting down.
AGCCAAAGCAAAGTAAAAATACAGTTATCTACTCCCAAGCTGATTTCCAGATATAAATCTAGACATATAAATTTTCAGTATGAATTATTTTCCCTGTGTTACTGGCTGTATACTACCGAAATAGACAGTAGTCAGGAGTAAGCAGGTGAGGCAATATAATAGGATTATTTCATCACTCCTGTTAGGATGTTTTTTATTATTGCAAAAGAAGAATTTTCAAAAAGTTGTAAAAATATTATAATTATTTGGTGTACTTGAGAAACCTTGGTAAAAAGAAAAGCTTCATTAGAATGTAGGCTGGCTATAATACATCTGCAGTTAAAATATTGACTAGATATGAACAAAATGTCAAAATCTAATTTTTGAGTAAATGAATGTAAATTTTTACCTTTGAAAACAAAAGTGAGTTTAAGTAATATAAAACTAATTTTAAAACATTGAAATAAAATATTTTTCAACCATACTTTAAATTATAACAAATTTGATCAATTCTTTCTGTACTAATTGTAGCTTAAAGAGGCAGTTTATTCAATAATATTGAAACAGAGTTTATTTGTTTTTTTTTTTAAAAAAAAGTAGCAATGAAGTGACTAGAAATTTTTATTATATTTAATAATTTATAACATTGCAGTTAGAGAGAGGCATACAAGGCTGGATATAATAAAAACTCTCATTGTTTCATACAATTTAAGGCCAGAAGGTTCAATAGATCATCTAATCTGACCTCTTGTATATCACCTGAGATAAATCCCCAGTGAATCCCAACTCAGTCACATACAAACTGTGCATAAAACTACTTTCATTTTTGGGCAGCTTACCTGAGTAATACTCATCTAATTATACAATTATTTCCAATTAACTCAATAAGTTTCTTTGTTTCTCTCTAGAACTGCTGGTTCTGTGGAGGCTGGAGGTTCACTCACTGAGAAGGTGGCATTCTGCACTCAGTGTTGCATTTTAAGAAAACCGGAATAGGGTGTTTGCAGTTCTGGGTCAGAATATGAAGCCAAAGTGGATTCTCATTCTAAGCACTATTCAAACCAGTTTTGATCATATAGAGTACTTTACTTTTCTTTAGTTGTAGAGATAATGAAATCACAATGCCTGTTCTCATGATAAACTATGGCAGCAAGGGTATGTGTTTTAGCGCATTTGCAATCTCTGAATGGACTGTAGACCCTCCTTTCTTTTGGAGTTTTCTCAGTAAACTGAGCCTGTAGCTGGACCTTAGTATCTTTATTAAATTTCATCCATTGCCAAGAAAGTTTTCCAGACCAGTTTTGCACCCTCTAGTTGTTTGGTGTCTTGGCCTTCAGATGGTGCCCTAAAAAGCTAAAAAACAGGAATATATTTGGAATGGAATTATGTGTGTGTTTAGATGAGGAGTAAGGTAGCATTTGATACTAAAAAAGATTATTAAGTTATTAATTAAGTTATTTTTTTATCAAAAAATTATTAAGTTAATAAACATAGGGAAAACTGTTTATCAGAATAGTTCTATGTGATGCAAGCCTGTTTTTGATGTACCTGAACAAAACTAAATTTTTTCTGTTTACTCTAGGTTTGTCATAGATGATAATGTGTTTGCTACTTGTGTGTTTACTGGTATAAATAATCACTATTATGTGTTGATATCTTCTCACACACTCTCCTAAGATTATGGTGGAGAAATTACAGTAATATGAATAAGACTCTAATCAGAAATAACCCATCTTTTGAAAGATTTTTCTTTTTGGGGACATGGTCTTTAAATAATTTTTGTAGTGGGAGCACCTCTGTGCTATGGAACTTGCTGGGGCTGATTATGTAGTATCTATAATCTGTCATTTTCATTTTCCCTGCTCTCCCATGGCTTATTTTGATTTCTACAGTATATAAAAAAATGCTCTAGAAACAGTTTTAATGAATTGCAAATAAGCTTGTCTCTTAAGGTCTTTCTTATAAAGTTACCTGTGAACTCTTACATTTAATTGATGTGCAAGTTTGTACAGAGACAGTAGTGTGTACAGAACAATTCGCTTCCTTAATAGAGTATTTCATGCTCAATATTTTTTCCTTGTTTTTCAGCTAAATCTGAGTGACTGTAAATCTTGTAGACCATACTCTACAGCTAGAGGGTAAGACTGTTAAGCAGTACTCAACACACATTTAGGATAATAATTTATAAGGAAGGAATGGGTAAATATCGTGATAACTTACAAAATGAATACTAGATGTAGTAATTCAGCTTGTCACATGATGTTAAGACTCTAGAAAGTAAAGGAACCATAATTTAGGGATCTAGGACTTAATTCTACTTTTGGTTTTAGCAGCTGGATTTAAGTGACTTATTTAGAAAAGGGTGTTATTAGACACTTTGAGACGCTTAGTGTGTTTGAAAACCATGGGATACAACACCATATAAAATGTGATATTTTTGCAGTCAGTCAATTTTTCTGCAAAAAAATATGGAAATAAAAAATCAGTTTAGCATATCATGAAGCACAATGTGAAACTGATTCTGAATTGGAGTGTTGGACTAGAAGAACTGCTTTAAAGAAATAAAGAAAATCTGTAGAACATCACAAATCTTATGCTGATTCTCATTCGCTGATGGTAAGGAAAGTGATTTGTGCATGTGGACATGCTCAAATAGAAATGTTGACAATATTTACTGTAGACTTGCAACTTGGATGTCAATGCTATGAAGTCATCTAAAGTGCTATGCAATGCTGATGGAGAGAGCCATCTCCAGACCAGAAGTAGAAGATTCTATTATTCTACTCTTTTAAGTCCCTTTCTGAATGAGTCTTTCTTTTCCATTAACCACACAGAAAACTTAGATGCCGGAATTAGGTGAAATGACTACACCTGGAAAAGCTAAAGTTTTTATTGCTGTTATTATAATTTCATCAGGAATGCAAATGATCAGTAATGGTCACATAGATTCTCAGACAGGAGAACACAGTGATGGTCAAAACATGCTGATCTTGGAAATAATTTTATGCTATTCACAAGTAAGAAGGTAGGAATTATCTATTTATGTTAGATGAGCTTGGCTTCTTTGTGAAGTTTAATTTTTTTAAATAGGCTACCAATAAATTAAATTATATATAATATTTTCTATAAAATATTAAGATTACTTAAAACTAAGAAATGCTACTGGTGACTGCAAAGAACTCCAAAGAAACTTATTCTAATGTGTTATTACTTTCAATTGTAGAAAATCTATGGTCTAACCAAATTTGCAAGCAATAATTCAAAGCATTAAGTATTTTGCTCTGATGACATTCTTATTGCTTTAGTGTCAGTTTGAGAGGTAACACTCAAATTAGAAATCTATGCAACAGCATCAACATCTAAAAAAATCTAACACACATAAAAATTAGTTTATTGGTCTAGATTTCTAGTGTAATGCACCACAAGCATACAGTATATAACTTCCACATTTCTTGTCTCTGAGGTTCTTACAAAATCTCAAGGGTAGTAGGCATCCTTTAGCATACAAGTCTACTTGACCTGGGTAACTGAACTGAAATGTTTCCTTAAAGTTTATTTCTTAAACTTATGAGAAAAGGCGACTTCTTTCCATTTGGTTTGGAGACTTAATTCCCATAAGGTTGAATGCACCCCAGAAGAAAAAGGAACTGAAGGCCTCATGATGACAAATCTAAGGTGTGTGCTGACCCACACTTTAGATTAAGTGAGCAAAATTTTGTACTGCTTTAAAGAATGCTTGTACAAGTATCTCACTTAGTAGTTTTCAGGTAGCTGGATGCTGCACAGAAGTGGATGGATCTATAAGTGCCTCAGTAGTAATTTCCAATTCTCATTCTGCCATAAGTGATGACTTGATGCTTTTAACTCAGAATCCCAGGCTTGGTGCCTGTAGGTGTCCTAAACAGGCTTGCCTGCCTGGCTTGGACATGCTGCTACCAACAGTCTTAGGCCCATTCACAAGCCATTGCATAATGCAGTGACAGAGATAGTGTTTTCCCTCTGTGGGTTGCACCTTATAAAATACAACAAACAATGTATTTCCTCATAAAAGTTATCTCCATTAGCTAGTGTGTTCGAGGTCTATAATCTGACCTTCATGGTTACAGCTCACTCGAGAATCACATAGGAAAACATGAATAAATTGAGTACCCAGGTAAAGTTTGTGCAATAACTTGACACTACAAAATGTACTTACGGGTACACTTGCTGTGTGCATAATAGTTCCAGTGTTGACTTTTAACAGTCCTACTTGGTGACAGCTGTCTGTTTAAGAATTTGGCATTGTATAATTTGGGACTGAAGATGATAGAGCCATGTGTAAGAGATGTTGCTTGTGTGTATGTTTAAGTGGAGAACTGTGGCTCTCTAAGCTTCAAAAGGTCAGAACTTGATTTAATAAACTTTTCTTCCCAGAAAACAAGCTTTCTTCTTGAATGTGTAACATTGTTAGAAAACTCCATGTCTGGAGACATTGCTAATAGGCTTGTGAGACCTTTTGCTCTATCCAATGCTGTCTTGAATAGTCATACCGGATCTGGTCTGAATAAGCCAAAATCCTTAAAATGTTATTTCCTGATTTGTATGCTTTAGATCACTTCTGACTTCTGCAGTACTCTTTACGAAGGTGCAAAGCTGGGATTTCCATATCCTCCAAGTGCTTCTACGCTTCACTCTAGCATATCATTTCATCATTGGTCTAGCAGCACCCTTGTTGGTTGTCACTAATAACACCTTACTACCCCCCTTCCTTTTCTTGCTCACTACCCAGCAGGGCTATATTTTTACTGATATAAATGCCTTTAACCCCTCTATATCACTTCTGGTTTTGCCACATCGCTGTTTTTCAGTCTGTGGTTGCTAAAACCGCAGACGACAGCACAAAACATCCTACTCATAGTGCTCCTTATGTTTTCTTAGGTCATGATGACTCTGAGACAAAGTGATTTTTATCCAGTGAAAAATATTCTCAAATCCTTGGATGACCAACAGGACCTAAAGAATTTTCTGATATGAAGCTTGCCTTTGATAATCTCTTATAAGATACCTATTTTCTTGCTCATTGGAATCTGGCTGCCCTCAGCTTCTATAGCTTTCACAGGCATTTGAGATGAGAAATAATTGCTGGAGAGGTAACCACAGGCAGCAAAGATTACTACATGCATCATTCATGGATTTACATACCATGATTCTTAATTTTGCCAATTTAATGCCTATTTCACAGGCACGTGCCATTGGCAATGGATAACTCACTTTCTGCGTGTTCTAGAGTGCTTCAGAATATGATCCTGTGTGCTCAGACCAGTTACATTGTCTAAATAAATAACAGCCACATATTCAGAATTCAAAGATTTTCTTTCTCAATGAGCTCAAAAAGAATATTTTCCTTCTGAAGCAAGGTATGTGGATGGATATTGTCCACAGATGTGGTGAGACCTTTAACACTTCTACTTTTATAACTTGCATTTTCATCTAGAAACTAGTACTCAAAATTTTGTAGACACTTCTCTGCTTTATCTGTGAGGTGTGTAATATGCAAATGCTATGCCTTGCTGCAACCTCTGCAACCTTTCCTCAGAGGTGAGGCCTTTTTAAAAAAAAAAGCCCTATGTAAAACCCAATCTAGAAAGCTATCCCAGGATATCTTCACAACATTTAACGATGGGTTTGGATTCTAGGAAAGAATGTCTTATTGCTATAGCCCTTTACCAAAGTATTAATCACATATAAATTAAAACATTGTGATCACCACACTGATGTGTAATGTTGCCTTACATGCTTTTCTCTTGCTTGTTCTCATGTTGCTCCAGGCTTGGTGACCATCTGAACTATCATAGAAGCTTCAGAGGAGTGGACTGGAAAACTGGGCAAGAGGAGGAGAGAAAGCTAGATCTAGTCTGTTTCTACTATGTGGTTAGGTCTCAGTGAGCCTGCCCTTATATTTCACATTCTGCTTGTTCAAAGTCTTCCCTCAAACAGATAGGGATAAATGAGATGCCAATTATTTTGACATGTATTACTAGGGGCTAAAATACATGTGTTCTCTATTAGGTGAGCCTGGAGTGTAATAAAACCTAGTCTGGACATCAGATTCCTGTTTCAGAATGCTTATTGATTTGCAGATGACAGGACATTTTGAAGACGTGCTGACAAAATCCACCTCAGCTTGACCCATCTTGAACTGATGCTTTTAAGTACTCATGAAGACCCTACACCCTTGATATGGAACAGGGAGAAGGAACTGAATTCAATGAATAGTACCACATCTCATACTCTCCATAGTATCAGTGTTCAAGAACACTTCTAAGATACATGCATGATTATGAACAGAAGAGGAACTCTAAAAAGACTGTAGGACACTCTTGCACATGGCAAAATAAGCAGATATTTTTCTGGAACAAGATCTGGTACAATGGAAAAGTCCAGGGCACCTTTTTGAATGCCACATTTAAAATTAAGGGTGTGTGAAAACAGGCACACCCAGATGTGGGCTGGGAGATGACCACTTATAACTGGCAGAGCCACAGAATTCACAAATTTTGAGAACCTTGGACTGTAGTATTTTTTTTTTCTTTTTGCATAGTATATAACAGTAAACTAGATCTGGAACTTGATAGTGATCTTGCAATGAGATGATTTCTGATGATTGCCTACAAAATTTTATTTGCTTATTACTTTGATTCAGGCATGTGTTCAAGTGCCAGCAAACTGTGTCTACTGAGACAGAGAGTAATTCATTAAGCAATGTAAAATACCACACAAAATCTTGAGCAAAATGTCGCCACTTTGACGTTCTGACAGCCACCATACCAATTTTAATAAAGATAGTCGTGACACTACATTGAAACTCCTGTGAGCCCCATTGAATTTAGTTATCACTTTTGCATCATTTTAACATGAGGAATTTAAGTCAGAGAAGAGAAATAATTATTTTTAGAGCTTATAAACTAGCTTTACTTGGAAAGATTTTCCTTGGGTAAATACCTTGACTAAATTTCAAAGTCTGTTTTCAAACTGAGCTATATTAGAGTTTAAAAATATACCTCATGTGTTAAGAACTGTTAACATGCACAAGATATTACCTGCTTCTCTACAATAATAGAACTAAACCATTGAATAATTATTGAACAACTTAGATATTGTGAAAGAAACCCTATTTCATTAAGAATAGCTCTTATACTGTGCATCGCTTTGCTGAATGAAAGACAAAACCAAGGAATAGTCATTCTTACAAATGGACCATCTTACAAAGAGAATGGGAAGAGTGATGCTCTTTCTGAAAGAAATGAAGATGGAATGTAATATTTTTCTCAGGAAAATACTAGAAAAGATAATGAAAATAAAACTAAAAATAGAACCCTTCATAGGCTAAATTATTTTGATTATAAATATCTATGAGGAATTCTGTAGCATAAAATGACAAGAAAAAAAGTATGTTGTTCGAATTATATGTTGGGAAGATTTCACACCAGCAAATCAACTGAAAAAGGATGGGAGAACGATTAAAATAATCTAGATTTAACTGAAATGTGTAAAGTCAATATCTCTATTAACTAAATGTTTTGCTACCATTCAAAAATTCAGATATAAAACATGAAGGTAGAACCTCCATATTCTAAAAATATTTTATCTTTGGTTTGGACATGTGAAAAGAAAAAGAAAATATGATGGACTGAGTGTTGGCTAGTATATAATCAGCACATATACTTTCTTTCAGAATGTAAATATTAGGAAACTGGATAAAAGGCAATAATGTGGGACAGAATGGTGTGAATTTTGGAATTGTTTGGCAACAGCTTGTGCAAATCAAAACATTTTTGAATATAAGTGTGGGTTTGTGCCTCTTTCCTATGTGAAATCCTAAGCACTTCCATGAGACACTAGACCTGCCATTTCTTTAAATAGAAATAGAAATTTGACTGAAAAGCCTTCATAAACTTGCCAAGTAGTTCCGCAAGGTCTTTTGAACAGATCTATATTAAACTGGCATGAGTAATCACTGAAGCCATCAAACCACTTGACTTGTATCATGGCCCTGTGGAGCCAGAGACTAAAACACATGAAAACTATCTAGAGGGGAACTTGATCTGCAAAAGAATTGGAGTACAACAACTCTGTGTATCCTCCTGTTTAAAATTTGTTGCAATCCAGCCCTGGTGATTCATGCTAATGAAAGATTTATCTGTCATTATGACTATGTGGCCATACTCAGGATTAAACCCTAAGAGTTGGAAAGGTTGATAGTGGAGCTACGCAGTGAACATCAAACACAGAAATTTAACATAGAAATATTTCTATGGAAGAGCAGTACTTAAAAAAATCAGGAGTCTTCATAAGATACAATATCTATCTATCTATCTATCTATCTATCTATCTATCTATCTACCTGTCTATCTATCTATCAACTGGAGGCAGGACTAGATCACCCTTCAAGTTGCCTTCCAACCCAAACTTTTCATGATTCTATGATTTTATGATATTAGTGGTTAACTCCATGTACTGAAAGAAAATATATCTTCCAAGAGGGCATTCAGTGAAATAAGTTAAAAATGGGATTTAAAAGAGAATCAGCAATTCTCTTAGTAAAAGGCGACGATATAGATCAGTATTGAAATTACTTGGACAGTGAGGTCAAATGGTATTTGGGAGAGTAGAAATTTTTAGACCTTGTTTAAAGTCCTGGAGGATCAATTAATTTACCAGATATACTATGTGGTCATGTGGTCACACAACCAGCATAATTTACTCCTGTTACAATGGGTGTTACGTTTGGATAAGAAAAAACAGTCAATAAAAAGACAGAGATATCAAGTTCACAGTACTTTTTTATAAAATATGCAAATTTATGGGTCTGTCAATTTAATATATCTAAGGAATACTGGTGTTTATTGCTTGAGTTCATTTAAAATTTTTGGCTAACAAGTAGTACAAACAAAGAGGCCTGCTAAGTACTGGAAAATTTGGCTGAACTTACATGATGGAAGCAATTCAAAGATAAACTTTATTTGGGGAAGATGAAACACGGCAACATTTTCTTCATACTATTGGGGGAAAAATATTAGTCTAGTGAGAAATTTTTTTGGTGGTTTATTCTCACTATAACAAACACGAATAATATAGTGACAGAGAATATGTAGTCTAAAAATTTTTCTCATCTATTGCTAAACTCTGCATCTTAGCTGCTCCTCCTAGGATCCGTCTGTAGTCAGTAGAGAGAAATAGAAATTTTAGGGGGTAATTTGTCTCATGTAATATATAAATTGCTGTAGGGATGAAATGATAACGACCTGAAAATGTGCATCTCCACTTAAGGAAAAAACCACACATAGATGACTCTATTCCTTCTTAAACTCTTATAGCTATATCATGATCATGGCTTTAGCTCCTGAATGTTTAATGGTATTTCTACAGTATAAATACATATCCTAGGAAGGCAGAATCAGGCGCTTTCTGAGGATGGTGAGATTTTTTCTTCTAATTTTGTTTCACAAATTGTCTAGTAATTTTCTAGTAGAAGGATATAGTTTTAGATACAGAACAATTTGAACACCATTCTTTGAAGCCAGGAATGGAAATTAATGTAGTAGTATGTTTAGTGTACTCACACTGTTCTTTATTTAGAAGCTATCTGGAAATTCTGAAGGGCCTTTCTTGTGCATAGAAGTTCTTATAGATTTAGTAAAACTTCATAAACTTTGAAACAGAGGCTATCAGCATCAATTTTGGATGGTCTTGAGCAGAAGTAATTAATATAAATCAAGAATATACATATATGTGTTGGAAAAAAAAAGGGAGAGAAACTCAGGAGATGCAGAAGGGTGAAACGAGTCTGGTACAAAAATAAAATATTTAGTTATTTAAATAAATTGAACCAGATGTACCCTGGGGAAGGATGTGAGATAAAAAGTAGGAGAACATAGTGAAGTTGAATATAAGCTTATTGAGACATCCCAAGCAGAACCTTGACTTTTGACTAACTTTAAGTATAAAACTTGAACTGGATCTTGGAACAATGGGGCTTAATATGGATATTGACTAACAGTATATGTCAAAAGCAAGAGAAAAGGAGATTGAACTCTACCTGAAAAAATACTAGGTATTCCAGGATGGAGAGATATTTGGGGGCAGGCAGTGGGGGGTGTTTTCCTACACATAGTCACTCTCAAATATATTGCCAGGTATGAGACTGAAAACACAAATAAGAATTATTTAAGCTGTAAATTCTTTGAAGCAAAGTTTGGTTCTTCTTATCTGTTTGTACCATGCCTTGACTAATAGATGTTTCTTTTTGTACATAAATAATAGCAGAATTTCCTTACAGAGTTTTACATATATAAATATATAAAGACAAAAATTCTGACCTATAAATTGGTAATTCCAATAAAATTCCAGCCTTTACTACTGCCTTACCCACTCATAGTTCCTGAAGGATATAACATACTCCCTTATTTCACTCCACAGTTCCTGCACAATACAACAAGGCATTTGTGATAAGATACATATCTCAAACGTTTGGAGTTTGGGAATATGTTCAAACTATTCAGATTGTGTTGGTCTGTAAAATTGGTTGGAAATCTCATGTGAGAACATTGTTCTCATGAGATTTCTGGTACTGTCTTCTGTGAATCAGATCATAAATACTGCAAGAACTTTTTTTATTTCAGACATATTTCTGCAGTTCTTTTCTCACATGATAATTACAAATATGGAACTGCACATAAATGAATAATAATGAAAATAAAAAGTCAACAAATCATTGGAGAAAGTTGATAAAAATCAGTTTGAAATTTTGGTAAAGACTCAAAGACTTTCCTTCTTTCCACTGCTGCTTGGTCATTGAAAACAGTGCACTTGCATTTTTATTCACACTTCACATGTGTTGCAGTACATCACAAATACTCCATCTATATGTATATGCTATCAGTTTATTAAGGTTTTAATTATATAACTTTTCATATTGGGCTTGTGGTCTTCTCTTTGTGTCTTTCAGAACAGTTCCATTCAATAGCTTTTGATCTTCTGGGAGCTTAAGGACTGAGTTGCCACTGATGCTGTTTGCCAGCAGCAAAGGGAACTTGGATATGGCCTGACCATGGAGACTGATAGGCCATAAGATATTAAGCTCCCACCAATTTCTATTTTCTCTTTCAAAGATTGCTAACCTCATCTCCCCAGGGACTGCAACTGCTGCCAGCCTTTAAACCAGCAGGAGTAATATCTGTCTCTAATTCATAATTACTAGGTATCTGCTACAATGAGCATTGTTGGTGCTTGCCTTTATTTAATTAGTGAGTGTGTGCATTTGTACTGGTGAGAAGTACAACTGGGTGGAAACATAACCTCACTACTTTAAAGTTATTTTTCTATTTCTCTTTTTCCTGCATCTTCCTGTTGTTATATCCATAATATACAGCAGATCATTATCAGTAGCATTAATAAGATTCAATGCTGTGCATATTTTTCAACAAAATTTGTATTGCAAAAGAAACAAGGATAGCACCTTGTAGAATTGAAACAGACAGTCTGTCCCTGAATTTTTACCTCTTCCCTGTGCCTACTCCCTATTATTAATGTATATTATTACTTCAAGTATGTCAGGAAAAGAGACAAACAGTCAGAGGCAGAAATTTCTCCCTAATTCACTCTGCCTAGCCAGCAAAATGTAACACAAAATTATTCAGGGGAAAAATACAATTTTCTGTCATATCTGCCATACACTGATAACAAAGCTACAGGCTAATATGTTTTGATATTTTTGTCACTCGTTTATCATGTGACCTTTCATGCTATCATTAATACAGCTGAGGGACAGAGCAGATACACTGAAATAAGGGTGTGGAGAAGTCAGATTGCTTCTCTAACAACTAACGGTCAGTCACAGCAATTTATGCTTTTCTTCAGTATAGCATTGACTGAAGAAGAGAAATTGTTATTAAAATTTGATATTACTGTCTAGGCTCTGCCATATAGAATTTGCAACTTTTAGCTATAATGGGAACACTGGGAGGGGGGAGGCTTAATAAATTTCCCTTTGAATTATGATATTAATACAATACAACATGCTTGCTCAGATATTCAAGGGATATACAAGTGGAAAAATCATATTCAGGACACTCCAACACTGCATATTCGTCAGAGTCCAGAATTGTTATATCTAAGAAAAATATTTTAATAACATGGATGCAATCACCTTTTGTTGGCTCAATTAAAACAGTTGTCTTTTTCATTTCTGTTTGTTTGTTTGTTTGTTTTCAGAATTCCAGTTACTAATCATGTTGCATAGTATTCAGCAATATTTTCAGGACATCCAAGAAAGTGTAATGTGTCTTTTTTTTATGTCTGTGTGTCTTTTATGATAAATGATACCTGGGTTAAATTTGCATTCGGCTTTACACCATTTCTGACAATAGTCTAGCTTTTTATGTTGCCTGTGGAGTCTGCTTTGTTAAAATTCCAATATAAAACTAATTTATATTTGACATTAATGAGTTAAGAAATGTTTTATACAGTACATCAGAGCTGAGAGAGAACTTTACAGCATTCTAGTAAAGCAAATTACTGCTGAGTAGAACCATTATGTAAAAACTGAAAAATCTTTCACTAATCTAAGCTGCTTTTCCTTTCAAAATCCTGTGATTTTTAATGTTTATATTAAGAAAGAACTGAAAATTTAACAGATTTTTTTTTTCTCTTTCACATTCTATGGGGGAATTGCAATTTGACTAGTTGGAAGAGATCTCTTTCATCAGTGTGAATGTCTGTGCCAGGTCAGAGTAAATCTTTATACTCATTTATAAAACAATATTGAAATACTTTAACTATTTAAAACATTAAATAATGTTTTTCTTGAGAATTACTTTGAGTAATATTTTTAAGTGCACTAGAAAATGACCTTTACATGTGAAAGAAATAAGTAAGGATGAGCTTTAAATAGAAGGATTCTTAAATAGGTCCCAGAGAGAGCCTTGTAGGCTTGAAATGAATCTTTTTGCATTAGATCTGATTGCAAAGTGAAAGTTTAAATTTATTATTACAAATTTAAAGACCTGATTTCCAGAAAATATATGCAAATTAATAATTCAATTTGCCAAAATATAAGTTGATATAAATTTGACTACTTCTGTCAGTAAATTTACACGTTTGCAGAAATGAATCCTAAATATATTAATGAAAACAGAGGATGCTACTTAGAAATATGATTTGATGATTTCATTACTTAGTATTTTGTAAACAAGCCCATAACATGTATTTTTAAACACTTTTGGTCCATTTGTAGTCAAATGGACTGCATACTCTGTGCATGCATATATGCATGTTTACAGAAATATGCATATATGTATATAAAGTGAAATATATAGAATTCCTTAGCATCTGATTAATATGTATGGATAGTAGTGTCAGATAAATAAAAAGCCTTTTAAAGTCCTGCAAACTCTACGATCTTCTATAGAATATTTTTATAGGAGGTAACAGATTTTTACCTTTTAGTGTCTCAGTAACAATGTTCTTAAGTGTGTTCTCACTGTATTATTATCACTTCTAATTTTTGGTAATTATTAATAGTGCTTTCTGAAGCAATTAATAAGAAAGAATAAATGCAGGAATAATGCTGGTGATACAAAGATTTAAAAATTATGTAAAACCATCATAAAACAATATTAATGTGGTCAAAAGACTCCTGTAAATATGCTAGTCAAGTGCAGAAAAATTACACTAAAATACTTACCCATTAAATTGAAAGCATCTTTCATACTATTCATATAGAAAAAAAGTAATTATTTCATCTCAAATGATAGCCATAGAAGAGGAATATCACAGAGTGCATTCTTTCGTTACTGCACAGTTTATTACAGTCTAAGCAAGACATTGGCTAAGTGGACTTCCCTTTTACCTCCCTGCCACTAACAACAGTCCTGACCTGGACATGCAGCCTCTTTCAGGATGAGAAGAAAATGTGTCCATGCATGCTTAGTCTATAACACCCTTGAACAGATTATATATCAAGCTGAATTGTACTGAGTCCTTTTCCTTTTTCTTTTTTTTTTCTCCTTTTTTTTTTTCTTTTTTTTTTCTTTTTTTAATAGGAGAAAGTAGCTGTAGTAGAGGCTTCGGGGAGGTGGGTTTGTGACTGCTATCAACAAAGGATTCAGCTGGACTGAGAGTCTCCAACCTGTTTAATGTGATGCTGAAGGGAAAATTTGGAACCTTAATCATGGAATGAGGCAGCTTACACATTTATGTATTTTATAATTTACATTTTGCTCAGTCTACTCTGTAATATCAAAATAATAAAGGAAAGAAAAATGTAGAAAAGGAAGAAACTGCTATTTTATTAAAAGGTTCCTATTGAAGTGTATTTAAAAAAAATGGGTTTTTTTCTCCTGCAAACTGGAATCAATTACAAAAAAACATTATTGATTGCTGAAGTACATCTTAATAGCAGAAATGGCAAAATTTTGTTCATCTTTCCAACTTTGTTCGAAGTGTATGTGCATATTTTAAAGTGGAATCACTTATTGCTTTAATATTTGTAGTAAATTGATTGCAAAGCTACGGAATAAGAATCTTTCATTCCCTGCTTTCCTATCATAATGTTCAACAAAAACATACAAATGAACAAAAAAGGAAGGGAGATTTTAAGGCTGACATTCGTGTTTGC